>NC_065444.1:31892011-32517011 GCF_917563875.1 Diabrotica virgifera virgifera
TAAAATTATAGTTGTGTGTTTACATCCAAATACGACACACATCCTTCAGCCGTTGGATGTCAGTTTCTTTTTTCCGTTAAAAAGTAAGTGGAAAACTGAAGTAAAAATGTACAGATTTCACAACGGCAGAGATGTCAAAAAACATGACATTCCACAACTCCTTCAAAAAATAATGGATGAAACTGATTTTACTAAATCTCTACAAAATGGGTTTAAAACATGTGGACTTTTTCCGTTTTCTGCTAATAACGTAGATTATTCTAAAATCACATTAAAGAAAGAACCCATAGTAGTCTCTAGCAAAACGAAAACTTGTCTGACACATTTAAAATATTTGGAGTCTAAAATTCATCCCGACGTTTTAAAACAATTCAAACAGTCCAAATACGATGCTTTTGATGAATCATTGTACAATATATGGGTACAGTTTAAAAACGAAGAAGATTTATTACATGACCCTATTGAGAGTGTCAGCAAATTGTCGGCTGAGGAAATTCCTAACCATTATATGGTAGACAATTCCATTGTAATTGAAGTGGAAGATAATAATGTACTAACATCAACTCCAACAGTCTCTAATATTGTAGAATTTGACTTTCCAGAGTATAATAATGCTTCCTTTAAAGAAAGCAGTTTCATAGACAATGCTACAGAAATGTTAATAGATAAAGAGTTAGCAAAAAATTCTGATGTGGTTATGGACAATGAATCGATGGATCTATTGGAAAATAGCAGTGTTATTAATAAATTGACGGACTCGCCTATACCTTCAAATGTTGACTTAATGACTTCATCTGTTGGTACTACCATTGTCTATACTCCGAAAAGAAGGCCTGTAGACCTATTAAGTAACATTCTAATTTATCCCAGTGACGAAAACATTTCCAAGAAAACCAGAAAGCGTGAAACCTTACCTTCTGTGCTAACATGTAATACATGGTTGGAACTTGCGGTGGCTAAAGAAAAAGAAAAAGAACTTGAAATGGAATAAAAAGAAAAAAAGAAGCAAGACAAAGAGGCGAAAAGAGCCTGTAAAGAAGAGAATCTAAAAAAAACTTCTAGGAAAAATGGAATTAAGATAAAATCTAAAGAGACTAAAAAAAACCGAACTAATAAACAAAACAGTTTCCGTGAGTAATGTAAAGGCCCCTGAAGATGTAAAACAAGTAATTGGAAACGGGTTAGAAAAGACCAATCTCACACAAGAATCAGGGGAGGAACCTGTCTGTGAGGAGGCCAAAAATATACAGAATGTAGTTGAAGAGAACCCTCTTGACATATGTACTGCGGACAAAGTATCTACATACGTAATTGTACAGTACGAAAGTAAGTTTTTCCCAGGAATAATTACTGATGAAAAAAATGGCAAGGTTTTAATCAGCACAATGGAAAACTATGGGAATGATTGGAAGTGGCCACAAAAAAAGGATGAAATTTGGTATTAAAAGGATGAGGTAATGGAAGAAATTCAACCACCTTTAAAAAAAATTCAAGGGGTTACTTTTTTGTTGAAGAGATCAATAAATATTATAAATTTTAGTAATTCGTGTTGATTAAAACTGTTGTAATAACAATTTTTTTTATTAAAACTACTATCCTTTTCATGTAATTTTATTAACATTTCTAGTAATTAAATATAATTTTTCTACCTTTAGTAAAAAAATGTGTTAGGTAACTAAAAATACTAGAAACTATCATCCTTATCTATGTAGAATTTAAACAAATGGCCACAAATGGTTTCTGAATAAACAACATTAGGAGCAAAGTGGTCACAAATGGTACAAAGTTAGTTTTTATATGCTTTCTGAATTAAAAATACCTAACAAAATGTCCTTATAATTTAAATTCAAACGTAAGTGGCTATTAAATCAAACAAAGTTAACGTCATACGTTTGCTCAATTACAAGTCCGCAGCTCTAATTTTTGATTTTTAATGATTTATTAAGGCCAAGAAATTCCTTAAGATGGCCAAAAATGGTGCTGCTACCCTATGTGATAACCACGTTGCACCGCTCATTTTAAAAAATTAATTACTCAGTGATTTGACAACAGATTTTGAAAAACTTTATATCGCTGGATAGGTGAGTGACCTTTCTTTCAATTTACAAAAAAATATACTGGGTGTTCCATTAAAAAAAAAGTCAAAAACGTTTTTTTTTTAAATCCGCCATTTTTCTTTTCGTATTTGAAAGCGATATAAAAAGTTCAGTCCATTCAGACAAAACTTTTATTAAAATAAAAACATTTCAGCGAAAACCGCATATTTCTATCTTTAGCCGTTTAGAAGTTATAGGCAGTTAAAATGGGGGAAAATATACGTGGACACCCGGTATTTACTTAAACGTAAGCTTGTTTCCATTTGAGTTGTGCAATCCTTTCATATTTTTTGACATCTTGCTCTTTTTCTTGATGAATATTGGCGACCATCATTGTATTTTTTATCTTATCTACAAAACCGCGAAAAAGCTGTACTGATGGTGTATTAAATCAGACTCTGAGGTTCTTTAACCATGATGTTCTTCTTCTTCCTGGACTTCGCTTTCCAAATGTTTTTTCTTTCAGTTGATAAGTTCATAAAAAAATCTTTTTTATTATATTTCTATACAGGGTGATTGATTAGTGAAGTAAAGCTCAATAGATCCGCTATTGTAATAGATAGCAATAAAAGTTAATGACAAAAATTGTAGACAACTTTGAGATTCATATTACAAAATTAGTTAGAATGTTACAGGGTGTTCGATAACCTAGTGGCAGACCAAACTTATGTTTTTTTAAATGGAACACCCTATATTTTATTTTATATTCGAAATCTTCTTAACTGCCCCAACACAAAAATATAAAGGTTTTTTATGTTATATAGGGTATGTACAAAGTTATAACCAATTTTATATGAAAATCGTAACAAGTTCAACATCCTGTATAAATAAAAATAAGCACAACAGAAATGGTTTATTGGTGCGATATTTTTTTTATTGATTTTCAAAATTTTCATAACTGATTTATGCTGCTAATTTTCTTTATATCAAGTACAGGGTGAGTCAAAACGCAAGTACATCATTTTCTCAGTAATTTTAAATGGAACACCCTGTATTTTATATCACTACTGAAAAGTACCATTACCGTACTTTAATTTTTATATAATCTTCCCTATGTTTAGATTTATTAGTTTTCGAGATATTTTCATTTCTCAGAGCCAATTGTTAATTAGGTCTCTAAATTTTTCCAAATTTTAAGTAAGCCATGACTGAACTGTTTTTATGAAACGTAGCTTCATCCCCAAATAGTACATTATCCAAGAAATATATCTGTTGATTGATTTTATCTAAGACCCATTCACAAAATAATATTCTTTTTTCAAAATCTTCCTGAATTAATACTTGGTGCATTTGAATGCGGTAAGGGTGCATTCTGTTTTTTGCAAGAATTTTTAGCACAGAGTAGTAAGTTTGTTCTTTTTCTTTGGAAATATTTCGAATACTTGTATGTGGATCTTCAGTAACTGCCAGCAACACATCTATTTCGTTTTCCTCTGTTACAGTACTTTTTGTTCGTTCGTGTTTTTTATGCCTAACTGAACCAGTGCGGTTAAACCGATTATTCAATCTTTCAAAAATTGTTTTTGTAGGTTGACGTCTCCCAGGGAACCGCTCATAATAAATTCTTACTGATAATAATGCATTTTTATTGCACTCCCCCAATATCCGGCCAGATTTACCATTTCCTCAACAGTAAAATTCAACTCAACTATTTAATAACACAATAACAGTTTTGTCACGATAAACTGCCAGTTTTCGACCACTTAGTCATGGCTTACTTAAAATTTGGAAAAATTTAGACACTTATTAATAATTTGCTCTGAAAAATGAAAATATCTCGAAAACTAATAAATTTAGACATAGGGAATATGACATAAAAATAACGTATGGTAATGGTACTTTTCAATAGTGATATAAAATATAGCGTGTTCTATTTAAAATTACTGAGAAAATAATATACTTGCGTTCTGACTCACCCTGTATTCGGTATAAAGAAAATTAGCAATATTAATCAGCTCTGAAAATTTTGACAATCAGCAAAAAATATGGCAAAATAAACCATTTCCGTTGTGCTTATTTTTATTGATACAGGATGTTGAACTTGTTACGATTTTCATATAAAATTGGTTATAACTCTGTAATACCCTGTATAACATAACAAACCTTTATATTTTTGTGATGGGACAGTTAAGGAGATTTCGAATATAAAATAAAATACAGGGTATTCCATTTAAAAAAGCTTAAGTTTCGTTTGCCACTATGTTATCGAACAACCTGTAACATTCTAACTAATTTTTTAATATGAATCTCAAAGTCATCTACAATTTTTGTTATTAACTTTTATTGCTATCTATTACTATAGCCGATATATTGAGCTTTACCCCACTAATCAATCACCCTGTATATTATATGAGTGTGTGTATATCTGTATGTATATGTTACGGACAATGATGTAAATCCGGCCAATAACGTTAATGGCCGGCCAATAACGACAATGGCCGGTTGAATTGGTCATTGTCGACAATGGCCGGCCATTAACGTTATTGTCCATAGAAACTGGACATTGATGATAATTTTAAATTCTTGATAACATATTTCTATCATTGCCCGGCCAATGTCGACAATGCCCGCTGTTAATCGATCAATGTTGATATTTTGAATAAAAGATAGGTTATGTGTAGTTTTACTATTGTTTACTTCATGTGTGTATATTGTGTATTGTTTTCGTGTTGAAATTAATAAAATATAAGGTTTATTTCCCCGATTTAAGATTATTTAAGCTTGTAAAATATCATGCATTACGAACAAAAATTTCTGAAATTCAACACAAATACTTAGAAGAAGTACGGTTTAAATTACTATTTTGAATAAGTAAAGAAGAAGAATAATAATAAAATAACTCAATGAAAGAAAAGAATACTAAAATTGTCTTATCTTTAGCATATAAGTAAAATACCATATACCATCCGAACAGAGAGTTCGACGGAAACGACTAAATTTTTGGTAGCTATAGAAAATGGGTAATAAATATAAGAAAACAACTAGGAAATATAAGAATAAGTAGAAGTAGATGAAAATAAGTAATAAAACAGGATTTAAATGCACTTTAGAGTACACAGTAGTGCGTATAAAAAGAATGTAGAAAAAATAGTACGTATAAAAAGAACGTATAATATGACAATGCATGGATATATTCTCTTGGGCTTTGGGAAGTTACGACAAAATAAGAAAGTAATTAAAGAAGAACTACCAAAAAAAACTGTAAAAAGTATCAAAATGCTAAGAATACCAATATTTGCAGCTGTAAATATATTTTAAATCAATTATGCTGAAATATATAATTAAATTATTGTAACCGGCCATACTTTTTTGACCCATAACATATGAAATTATAGTTTAATATATAAATATTAGTAAAAAAAGTAGTCAAAAAGTACCTAAATAGGTAGATATAGAATTACTGCAAAAATTAAATATAGAAATGAAATATGTGAAAATAGTATTTATTAATGCCTTGTATAATGCTTGCCAACAAACGAAAAATTTACAGTTTCAAATCTTTAAATAAGACAAGTAGCGTTGGTGCGCCAGTGAAACGAAATTTTGAGTTGCCTCTGCCTGTCAAATTTTCCCTGGTATTCTCTGTCTCTCTCTAGGACCTCTCTCTTGTATGTTGGTCGCAATCTCGCTTCACTGTTTGAATGGGACGGGGCCATTCCATCCGTATTTCGTTGGTGCAAATGAAAGGAATAAATTCGTTATTTCGTAAACCGGCGACTTTAAGGAAAAATCCCGAAATAGGTCGATTTTTATTTTTAAATCAAGATATCTTGACATATATGTCATACTAGTGACGTCATCCATCTGGTCGTGATGACGTAATCGATGATTTTTTTAATGGAAATAGGGGTCGTGTGCTAGCTCATTTGAAAGGTTATTCAATTCTCTATTCAGTAATATAAACATTTACATAATTATTTATACAGTGTGTCCAAAATAAATTTTTGAATTAAATTATTTGACAAAAAAAGAGAAATGGATGTAATTTATTTAATTCAAAATACATTTTATTGTTACCCGAAAATAGAGAAAAAGGTTTATTTCACCATTAAACATTACTAATCGATTAAATTCAATGATCAAGCCAGCTCCCGCCAGCACCTGCCTCTTGGAAGTTTAAACATTAATTTAAGCGTAAAACCATTGTTTATTTGTGAAATAAACATTTTTTTCTGATTCAAGACAGCAGTAAAATGTATTTTGAATTAAATAAATTACATACATTCTTTTTTTTTGTTAAATAATTTAATTAAATTTTTCTTGTCACCCTTTATAATTAATTATATAAGTGTTTATGTTACTGAATAGAGAATTGAATAACCTTTCAAATGAGGTAGCACACGACCCCTATTATTATTTTAAAAAAAAGTCATCGATTACGTCATCTCATCACACCCAAATGGATGACGTCACTATAATACGCCATATATGCCAAAATATCATAATTTAAAAATAAAAATCGACCTGTCTCGGAATTTTTTCTTCAAGTCGCCGGTTTACGAAATAACGAATTTATTCCTTTCATTTGCACCACACTGCATATAAAAATATTATTATTTCCTTGTTTGTATTTATGAATATGTTACCCATATTATGATAAATAAAGACGTTTTATTTGTTTTTAATAACTACTTATATTTCTGCAACTACGTTCAGACACATCTTAGTATCTCCTTTTAAACACTTACTGACTCACACCGATTATTATCTTCTGAGGCATCGATTTATCAACATTGGCCATTTGCTTCTGGGCACTGTCGTTATTGACCGATTATTGATGAAAAATCTAATTCTACGTTAAGTTTTTACAACATTGGCCAATAGCTACGGTTATTGTCGTTAATGGCCGGGCGTTGTCGTTAATAACCAAGGAAAATGGACATTCACGACAATGCCCGGCCATTAACGTCAATGTCCAATTTACATCATTGACCGTAACATATATATATATCGTGTATCTGACACGAAACAGCATAGTAATTTATTATACCTATTTGCATCGAACAATGTGTGATTGCGAAATCTTGGTTCGCTTAAAGAGCTTCATTATCTAAATGCCATCTAGAAAATTTATTAACGAGTTAACTTCAGTATGCGCCTTTTGTCGTAACCGATAGCTTTAAATAATAATGTACGGTCTAAATTTAGATTAAATTTAAATATAGTTCTTTTTTAAGAATAGGGTGAACTGACCACCGCAAAGGAGTTATTTATTATACACGATGTAAACACAATAGGACAAAAACACAGAAGTCTACAATTTATACCGCATATACTTATTAAATCATACTAATAACTGGGAAAGAAGAGCTGCTTAATTAAAAATCTGCAAACTAATCAGATCAATATGAAAAATTAAAAGAGGAAACACTACCAGATAAATGAATGGTGTTATCTATTCTCACAATACAGGAACAAGATTATTTAAAAATTACAAATATATTTCCATCATAAACAAAACGCACTAGGTATTAAAAGGAATAACAACAGAAATACTAACAATATATAACATCATTAGCCATTTTGAGTCCACCACTGAACATAGACTTCCCGTAATTGATTTCTTTGCATCCACCTTCAATCCAGTTATGGTCCAATAAAAAGCCATTTGGTGATTAATCTTTGTGGGCTTTTTAAATAAGTTTTCATGACATATAGTTTGTGTAACAAAATAAATTCTATAAGAGTTTCACTTCCCTTTCGTTTCTATCGCCATATCCGTGAGCTCCAACTACAAACTTTAAATCATCCTGCTTCTGGTATATTTTGGCGTTTAGGTCTCCCATCAATAAAGTATTGTTGGTAGTTATTACCTTTTGTATCGCAGTGTTAACGTCATCGTAGAACTATTCAAATTCTTCATATGTGATGGCACTGATGGGCGCATATACCTGGATGAATCGTATATATTTCAATAAGTAATTTGTTATTTAACTTTGTAGATACGGTATATAACTTTATCACTTATGCGTTTAATTCTATTCTTTGCCATATTCTGCCATTTCATTCTTTGCCGTTCTACACCATCATTGGAAGATTCTCGTCTTTAATACAATAGGTTTCCCGACGAAAGTACCATTTGTTCGTTATGTTCGTTAAAAGAGCAGGAAAAGAAGAAAATAAAAATAAATAGTTAATTTATAAGTAGTCCTGGTTATGATACTTACCAACACAGTGTTGACTTGGAAATTATATCTCCTTGATCTACTTGATCTACAAGAAGACTATATTGTGGTCCACAATGTAACCTTTGAACAACAGTGTTTTTGATGCAGGGAGCGTATCGAAGATATTCTGAAAACAATGTTGTTGATTTTAGTTTTGATTTAATAAAATGATTTTTTTTTCTACAGACATGTAACAAAAATTGTCGTAATAAGGAAATAACATAGCAAAAAGTTAATGTATTCTAAATAAATATAGACAAGTCTACACAAATAGAAACAAATAACTCCCTTACAGAATTTAAATAAAAGGGAAGACATAAAATGCTTTCTGCGTAAATTCTGGACTGAGACAGGGAGATACGATGTCCCCATTGTTGTTTAGCCTGGCATTAGAATACGTCATGCAAAAAATGTATCCTAAAACCAAACCAGATATAAGCCACATGTGGCTTTTTGAAGGATTATTTCTGGCTCTTAATAAATGTACCTGAATTACTTTTAAATTTTTGTGTTTCAAATGTCTTACAGATACTGACAACAAATTATAAAAGACTAAGTGTAACATCAGGATTTAGACAAGAAGACCCTGTATCACAGTTGCTATTCAATTTGGCCTTAGAATATGTTATAAGTAAAATATCATCTGAGCTGACAGGGGATTTGCGAATCGACGATTAAACTATTGTTGGCCTTTGCTGATGATTTAGATGCAGTCGTTCATTTAAAAAGAGACGTGATAGAGGTGTTTTCAGAACTCGAGGAAGAAACAGGTAGCCTAGGCCTTCGAATAAATGAAGAGAAGAAATACATGATAGTAACCAAAAATCCAAGACCAAGAGTTAGGCAGAACATAACTATTAATTACCACAATTTCGAAGTAGTAAAAGAGTTTAAATATCTAGGAGCTGTAATCACATATTCCAAGCACATATAAAAAGAGATATCAGCAAGGATAGGTGCGTGGAATTATACTCCCTGTTATCATTATTAAGATGCTAAAAAGACAATCTAAATTAAGATTTTTAATATCTTTTTGGGACGTATTCGTCCCATTATTACATATGGAAGTGAAACATGGACTCTACATCAGTGGGAAATAAATATGCTGCTGGATTTTGAAAATAACATTGTCAGAATGATATTTAGCCTTCAAAAAGATGAATTGACAGGAGAGTGGAGAAGCTGCCGCAAAGCTGAATTGGTGACTATATGGTAGGTACTGAAAACATCGTCAGGCATATAAAAGCTAACCGGATAAGATGGGTAGGTCATGTGGTAAGATTAGAGGTAGACAGAGTGTTAAAAACAATGTTTTCTGATCGACCAGACGGTAGAAGATCAGTAGGCCGTCTCAGAAAAAGATGGAAGGATGATTAAGGATCAAAGTATCCTGAAATAGTAAAGGCTGGTTGTAGAATTATTTGCATATTTGAAACAACAATGTGAACCATTTTATTTCGCTTTAAAACTTGTGAAATCAAAACTCTAAGAGAAGAATTTAATACCTTTGCACTTTTTAAATAATTGTTAATTGCGGCTCGCGAAAAATTTCAAATTTTGAAAAATGGCTTGTACTACCAAGGAGCTTTGCCACCCCTGCTATATATAATCATCACCTCGAAGCAGTTAATTTAAATATCTAGGAACAACAATCACCAAGAACAACAAACTATAGTTCATTCGCTTTCAAGATGAGCTAGTTTCAGATGCCTGATTCATGGGATATCCGTGTCATCGTAGCTTGTCTTTGGTTAGAAATTAATTTATTCTATATTATAAATTAATTTTTAACCAATGACAAGCTGGACCACACGAAAGACCCACGAATGAGTCTTCTGAATCTGGCGTCTTAGCTCATCTTGAAAGCGAATGAACTATATAACGGGAAGTTGAAATGCGAATAATGGCGAGAAATAGATATGTCTTTAAATTGCAACTTCTAAAGAAGTCAAAGTGATCTCACAAGTTGCAAAAATTAAGATAAACAGAACCATAATACGGCCATAAGTCGTTTCATATAGTGCGGCCGATATGTGAAACAATTGCACATTTAATGATACAAGCATATAATTTGGACCACATATACTACACATATAAAGGTTCAAATTTAGATATGAGGCCATCTCAGATTTTTCATTTTACAAAAATGGCGGGGATTCAAAATGGCGACTATACATATGTGACTAATAGCACGATAACTTTTGAACGAGACGTCAGATTTCAACCTTTGGTATATAGGTTCTTTTTTTATTTACAAGAGGGATGTGGTGAACCGAAAGAGTCGGTTTACCAGAATTCTGTGTTTTTACTGGTTGTTTATGTAAAAATATGTTTTTCAATTTTTTCCCTCTGTATGTACTAATTTTTGAAAAAGGTAATACCGCAATTGAAAAGAGCGTAGAAATATTTTGTTGAAAATGTTTTTAACTTTTTGGTTATGTTAATTACCATTTAATAAATGCATAACGTATCTTCACATGTACCTATGTGTGGCAAATTCGTGCAAACATTATAAGAATTATTGTGCATTTAATGGTAGAAGCATATAATTTGGACCACATATACTACACACATCAAGGTTCAAATTTAGATAAAAGGCCATCTCAGATTTTACCTTTTACAAAAATGGCGGGCATGCAAAAATGGCGACTATACATATGTGACTTATAGCACGATAACTTTTGAACGAAAAGTCCGATTTCAACCAAATTTGGTATATAGATTCTTTTTTTGATGTGTAAGATCAAGGTCTTGAACTGGAAGAATCGATTTACCAGAAGTTGTGTTTTTCCTGATTTTTATATAAAAACATGTTGTTTTTGTACCAATTCTTTCACCCTGTATATACTAATTTTTCAAAAGGTTAATACCGGCGTTGAAAAGAGCGTAAAAATATTTTTTAGGAAATATTTTGAACTATTTAATTATGTTAATTACCAATTAATAAATGCATAACGTATCTTAACATGTTATGTACCTATGAAACTATGTGCGGCGCATTAGTGCAAATAATAAATATAACTATTATTGTACATTTAATGGTAAAAGCATATAATTTGGAACACACACTACACATACAAAGATTCAAATTTAGATATGAGGCCATCTCAGATTTCGTCTTTTACAAAAATGGCGGGCATTCAACATGAATCTACCGCACATAGGTACGTGTGAAGATATGTTATGCATTTATTAAATGGTAATTAACATAACTAAAAAGTTCAAAATCTTCCCTAAAAAATATTTTTACACTATTTTCAATGGCGGTATTACCTTTTTGAAAAATTAATATATACAGGGTGAAAGAATTAAAAAAAAAACAACAACATATTTTTACATAAAAACAGTAAAAACACAACTTCTGGTAAACCGATTCTTCCGGTTCAAGACCTCGATCTTATTCATCAAAAAAAGAAACTTACTACCAAATTTGGCTGATATCGGACTTTTCGTTCAAAAGCTATCGTGCTATTAGTCACATATTAATAGCCGCCATTTTGAATGCTAGCCATTTTTGTAAAATGCAAAATCTGAGATGGCCTCATATCTAAATTTGAACTTTTGTATGTGTAGTAGACCACATAATATACTACATATTATGTGGTCCAAATTATATGACTCTACCATTAAATGTACAATAATTCTTATAATATTTGCACGAATCTGTCACACATAGGTACATGTGAAGATACGTTATGCATTTACTAAATGGTAATTATAATTAACATAAATAAAAAGTTCAAAATATTTCCTAAAGCATATTCTTATGCTCTTTTTAATAGTGGTGTTACCATTTTGAAAAACTAATATATACAGGGTGAAAAAATTGAAAATAAATTAGTTACATAATATAAAATAGTTTTACATAAAGAACTAGAAAAAACACAACTTCTGGTAAACCTATTCTTCCAGTTCACGACATCGATCTTGTAAATCACAAAGCGAACGTAAGTACCAAATTTGGTTGAAATCGGACTTTTCATTCAAAAGATATCGTGCTATTAGTCATGTATGTATAGTCGACCATTTTGAATGACCGCCATTTTTGTAAAAGGCAAAATCTGAGATGGCCTCATATCTAAATTTGAACCTTTACATGTGCAGTATATATGGACCAAATTATACGCTTGTATCATTAAATGTGCAATTCTTATAAAAAATTTCACGAATCTGCCGCACTAATAATACTTCGTGGGAACGTAAAATTATTCCAGAAATATGGTCCATGCAGAGATATCGTGATAAGAGAGTTTATCTGGAGAAAATGAGGGTACGACAATGGGAAATAGTGGCATAGGAACTACAAACGGAAGGCTATAGTAAATGGGGCAAACACGCACAAAGATTGACGATGATGAATCTGAAGTAAAGTAATTACTTTATAACAACTTTTTAACTATAACTGCATAAAATTCAAAAAGTATTGGTATTGACCGTACCGTAAGTGGATCACACATGATATCAATGTAAAAAGAATCGCACTATTTTATGCCCTTCTAAATTATAACCTAATATACAATGCGTCCATAAAGTAACGCATAAATTCATTATTTCGTAAACCGGCGACTTTAAGGAAAAATCCCGAAACAGGTCGATTTTTATTTTTAAATTAAGATTTTTTGGCATATATATCATACTAGTGACGTCATCCAGTGAAGACGTAATCGATGATTTTTTAAAATGAGAATAGGGGTCGTGTGATATCTCATTTAAAAGGTTATTTAATTATCTATTCATCAATATAAACATTATCATAATTTTTTTTGCTTTCGCATTGCAACTGAATAAAAATGGTATACATTTTTATTTTATAGTCGTATTACTCCGTAGGGTAACTAGGTGCATTTTCCGTTGGAACTTTACCAAGCTGCAGACGAGGGATGTGAATTGCATAGTGTAAAATTCCTTCCCTCTGTCTTCACTGCAGCATCCATTTGGCTTGCAAATTGTAGAAGCCTTGGAGGTGTCACCAGGAAAGTGTACCAATAAGTTTTTCAATTTAAAAATCTTTTAGTAATATTTTTAATATTTTCAATATTATTAATGTTGCTATTAGGATTGAAAAACTTCATCTTTCAACTGCCAGATGACGCTAGTCACCTACCCTATTTGTTTCAGTTGCAATGTGTGGGAAAAGCTCTCGGTGCTGGTCAGTTAGGATATGGAGAACAAGCCTGCGCTCTCTCCGATGAGATTCCAATAAGAATCGAAAATCGCGATTCAGAGAGCTGGATTGCACTCCGTATTCTAATTTAAAAGTAAGATTGTTTTGCCTTCGCATTGCCACTGAATAAAAATGGTATATATTTTTATTATTATAATTATTTATACAGGATATCCAAAAAAAAATTTTTAAATAAAATTAATTGACCAAAAAAGATGAATGTATGTAATTTATTTAATTCTAAATACAATTTACTGATGTCAGAAAACAAAAAAAAATTTATTTGAAAAATTAACATTGATTTTTGCTTAAACTAAATGGTCAAACTGTTAAGAGACAGGTGGGTGGCAGCTTTTACATTGAATTTGAGCGAAAAACCATATTTATTTGTGAAATAAACAATTTTTCCTGTTGTCTGACAACAACAAAACGTATTTTGAATTAAATAAATTACATACATTCTTCTTTTTCTCGCAATTAATTTAATTAAAAAACATTTTTTTAAAACACCTTGTATAAATAATTATGTTAATGTTTATATTAGTGAATAGAAAATTGAATGCCCTTTAAAATGAGCTATCACATGACCCTTATTCTCATTAAAAAAAGTCATCAATTACGTCATCTCGCCCAGATGGATGACGTCATCAGTATGATATATATTCCAATAAATCGCAATTTAAAAATAAAAATCGACCTGTTTCGGGATTTTTCTTTAAAGTCACTGGTTTGTGAAATAATGAATATGAGTTACTTTATTAATTAAATAAATACCAAATTGCTTACCTTTTTGATAAGTAGGTTGTGTACACATCTCATGTACACTTTCAATGGGACTCTCCACAGCTCTATTAAACTGTCTTCTCTGCTGGTCTGTGAAACATTCGTCTGTATATTCTTTTAAACAATCTACAAACTGATTCCACGTGTTGCAGACTAGATCTATGTCATTTAAATTGTCTGGGAAAACTAAATGGGCTTCTTTAACCAAAGGATCAGCTATTCGTATACATCTGTCATACTCAGCTTTCGAACAATCCATTTTGGCATTCACCAGCATTGGAATCAGCGTCGGTAAAAGTGTTCGCCACATTTTCTGAAAATAAAAATTGAGATTTAAAAATATAATAAATTTTAGAGTTTGTCAAATCACCTTAATATTGATCTACAGAATTAAGTACGAATTGTTGATATAAGAATTGCAACAAGTAGTAGATGAAGTTAGAGGGAAGATGATCATACTCAGTGATTTTACCGCTCGAATAGACAACCAAAACATAATGGTAGGGGAACCCAAGCGCGGATTTTTGCAGTTACTCGAGCACGTCCAAAAATCATATGGGGAGAAACCTTGTACCTCTACCTTATACAGACTGTTAATACAGGGGAATTCATTAAGGGGTCACCGAAAAAAAAACCTATCCTTATAAAAACTCGAAATCGTCAGAGGTCATATAAGGTAAGTCAAATCGTCATATAAGATAAGTTAAAAACATGCAAAACAGTGTATGTATATTTAAAAAATCTGACGATTTGAGCGGGGCGTAAGGAAATGGGCTGGTGTAATGGAAATGAGTCACAAGGTTTCACAAAAAAAAACGAATATTGCGCAAAATGAACATCAGATAAAAAAACTGAAAAATACGTGTTCAATATTTTTTAAAAATCTATCGATTGATATCAAACACGACCACCCACGGATGTGTGGTGGGAGTTATTTTAAAGATGTACTTTAAAGGTGTAAAGGTAAGTTAAAGGTTTGGTGGAGATATACGTTCATCAAAGATAATCGATGTAAGATGCCTCAACTCAGTAGATAGCCTAGTATTATGTCAAATAAGAATCAGCAACAGAGAAACAAGCATCAACACAAACAAAAATCAGAGTCGAAGGAGTAAATACAGAATCCACGGAATACTTATGCAGAAAAAATATATCACAGAAGATTGCTGAGAATGAAATAAAATATTACATATAAAACGATAATATCGAGTAAATCTGGCAAAACTCAAAGGTAACATAATTAACGCAGCAACAGAATCACTCTGAGAGAGGAAAGTAACGAATACTAACATAACAAAAAAGAAAATGCCAGAGTTTAGAGAGAAAGTGAAGATAAAATGTGAAGAAAAGGACAAATGCTTTTTACAATACGGATCAAAATAAACACAAGAGGCATACAACCACTATACACGAATCAGAAAAGAAACGAATAATTTAGTCAGACAAAAAATAAAAAGAGAACACTAGTAGAGCTTCTCAAAACTGATGGAACACGACTTGCATGGAACACAAAAAGAAATTTTTGATGCTAGAAGTTTTTTTTAACAAAAACAAACCTTTTTTTAAACACTTTAAAAAAGTTGTAATGAATTTTCCCCGAAAAGGGCTCCGTTTTTGGGTTATTTCAAATTGAAATATTCGATTGGGAATTTGACGAAGAAGAACCTAATTTCATTAGTTACAACTCTGCTTCTACTGGGTCTACGTACCTCATGCATACACCATTTTTTTTTCTGTTTTTTATATCTGCGAAAAATCGTCCAAAACATTTTTTTTGTTAAAAATGAACATATTCACTCGCAAATAACTCGAAAAGTATTAACTTAGTGAAAAAACTCTATAGAACAAAAGTTACTTAGAATTAGTAATTTTATATAATAATTGATGGATTAGACCGTTACTTGATGGAAGTTCATTTTCTATATGCTGTTGATAATATTCATATGTATGACAGAAATTCTAGTTTCCACAATTATTCGACACGAGGTGGCGACTTGCTGAGGGTACCTGGTCATAGATCGAGTAAATTTGAAATGTCAGTAAAGTATATGAGCATTAGATTGTTTAACGTTTTACCAAAAAAATATAGAACAATGAATAAATATTTATTTAAGAAATCCATTAAAAGCGTATTGCTTACCAAATGTTATTATACTGTGGAAGAGTTTGTTTCGGACAGAAATATTACCTAAATGTTATCAATTCTATCTACCTTAAAATGTTTATAAAATTTATAAATGTATTAATTTTATTGTTTGTTTGTTTGTAAAACTAATGACATGTCCTATACATTGTATGTCTTAAAGGATGAATAAATATTATTATTATTATTATTATTATACTTCCACAAAATTTATTATAACTATGTGACTTTATATTATAATATTATAACTATGTGAGTTTACTATGTGTTTGCCTTTTTAGGGGGCACTACATTTTATATAATTTCGAACTTATTTTGAACGTATATTTTTTCACCCCCAAGAAAATATTTTTCACTCCGTATTTCCCAATTTTTGTAAAATGGAGGGGATGTAGAATTGTAAAGTTTTCTTATATAATAATAGAAAATTTCAACTACCTATTCCCAAATTTTTATCCTTCCTTTATTTTTGTGGAGGTTTTCGTAAAAGTTTGTGTTCCCTGTTCGGGCTAATAAGCCAAATGACAACAAATAGGACGGCATAAGGACGGTGAGAGACGGTTTCCCAATAGAAGGACGATCAATGGGAAGACAACTTACTGGAGTCACATTGAAATAACAGTCATCCCTACACAAAAATAAGAAGAAGAAGAAATTGAGGGCTAGATTTTAATTTAATAATGCATGTAAACATATTAACAATATTTTAATAAAAAGTAAAATGGTGGATGCATCCGATATTGCAACAAATAATAATGCCGTTGAATGTCGTTTGAATTTTCTTCTTGTTCCTAATAAATTCATGACCTATTTTAAGCAAAATAACGCAACAAAGTCTGCCGCATGCAAATACTGACAATTTGTCTACCCCAAACTAGGTTAATGTTTTTCATAAAAAGTTCCTTGGTCATGGGTTTTCCTCGAAGGGGTTGATTTAAAATGAAGATAAGCTTCCTTTCTAAGATTGGGTCTATGCGTGTCGGAAGGTTAGTCATCGTAGCTGGATACTTAATTATTTAATTTTATCTTTAACTCAAGGTGGCTATTTTCACAATAAACTATCTAGAAATAAGAAACATGCCATTATGCCAGTTGAAAAAATTCGTGAATAAGGCCGCTATCGTGAAATTTAATCAAAAATAATCTTCATCTTAGATACTTAGCTCGTAACAATATTTTTATTTTGTTTTATGGAAGTGGTAAAATGTAAGAAAATTATAACAATTCCAGAAACTAAAATCTTGCAAAATTTGCTGCTTTGATTGGGCCTTTTAAGAGGTTTTTCGTACTTTTTAAGGTCAGAAAGTTTCTTTGCATACTTATTGATTAAAAATAAAACGAACAGCTCGAAACCTCCCTACGCATCTGGTATTTATAGATCTGAAGAAAGCTTATGATACAGTCCCTTTAAAACTGTTATTTATTGTCTTGACGAAAACGGACCTTAGTAAAACATATCTAAAAGCACTACTGAACATCTATAAAAGTCCTCAGAGCACGGCAAAAACAGAAAATACTTTCTCAAGGGTATTTACAGAAACGAAAGGTTTGAGACAAGGATGTTGTCTTTCCTCTACCCTATTCAAAATATATGTGCAAGAGGCACTGCACCAGTGGAGACAAAAATGTGCGGGAATGGGGTTAAAGTTTAACAACCATTATCTAACAACGCTATTCTTTGCAGATGATCAAGTACTAATTGCAAGATGTGAACAAGATGCAGATTATATGCTTAGAAATCTCAAGATGAATACGAAAAATGGGGGATGAGTATGAATATGTCGAAAACAGAATATATGCGACTAGACAGTGAAGACGAAGACCTGGATTTGGAAATTAGACAAATTAAGGTGCTACGAATACAAATATTTAGGAAGTATTATCTGCAGTAAAGGGACAACGGAACGACATATCGATTATAGAGTGCAACAAGGCAGGAAGAGTGTTCAAATTCTGAAGTCGATACTTTGGTTCAATAGAGCTACTTTAAAAACTAAAATAACAATCTACAAAGTAATTGTCCCATTCTTACATATGGAGCAGAATGTTGGCAAATGACAGCAGAAGGAAAGAAAAAAGTTGGCACGGTTGAAATGGACTACCTGAGAAAAGCTTGTCGTATATCAAGAGCAGAACGTATATCTAATACTGAAATTAGGAGAAAATCAGATAGAGTACATAAAACTTCGGAAAGAATAGAAACTACACAGTTAATGTGGTATGGACACGTGCAACGGATGGACCGCAACAGATGGCCAAAATGACCTATTGAATATAATCCAAGTAATAGAAGGAAACGAGGAAGACCAGCCAAGTCTTGGATACAAGGTGTTAGGGAAACCATGAAAGACACCTAGAGAGATAGAAAAAGATGACGATCGAAATGCGGGAAGCGGCAGAAGCTGTAGGATCCCCGCTCTTATAATTCTTTTTCTTGGTCCGACGGTTGTCTTCCATTCTTCCACATGGCTTAACATGGCAATATTTTGGATCACATCTGATACTTTTCACAGTACATAAATCACATTGATCCAATTTTATGAATTTTACGTCAGATTCTACATGATGGCTTAAAAAATATGAAATTCAAGTGACAATCCTGTAATTTTTTTTTTATTAAAAAACCTAGACCTTGTTGACTCGTTGTCCTATTTAGTCCTGCGTGTTAACTCGTTATCTCATAAATAACATATAAGATGATTGCTGTACACAACAAATTAATCCATACCACAGTCAGATAATTGTTGATATTAGAGAAAATTCAGATGGTATCTTCCCATCAGATATACTGTTCGATTTCGATTCTTGCATTACTGAATTATGTACCTAAAAGTCGATACAGTTTAATACTTAAGTACTCCTTATACACCTCCTTTGTATCTTTGGAAAAATATAGGTAACCTTGCATCGCTTTGACGTCATACTTTGAAAATTATAGTAATTGGGAGTTTATAGTTTCAATGTAGCTAAATTAAAGTATTCAGAAATTATTGATTATTAGATTTTGAATTATAAATGGATCAATTTAATGATACAGTAGAATGGAGCAGGCACAAGTTATAATATAGGTCATGACAAAGTCAAGGTTTTGGTAATTATTGCTATCTATAACCATTGTTTTTGTCTTCTTTAAACCTAAAGCTTCACTTGCAAGAGTTAGATCATTTAAAAGGCATTGAAGATCTTCGATGTTATCTGCCACTATCGCTGTGTCATCGGCATACTTAATATTGTTAATAAATATGCCGTTTATTATATTATAACTTTTTCTAGTTCTAAGTTAACTTTGGAGAAAGTATACAACATTGCCTTACTTCCTTCTTTATAGGGCTTCTCATCGATTGTCATTTGTTTCAAGCTTCTGTCATGTGTCGTCTAATATTAATATATCTACGTCATACGTTATTGGTATATACCAATGATACAAACCATAGACGTATGGCGTAGATATCTTAATATTATACAACACATGACAGAAGCTCGAAACAAATGACTGTAAATGAAAAGCCCTATTGAGAAATCTGTTTCGTTTGAGAAATTCTGAAGACACACTGTCTAGTTTCAATACATATTTGCGATAACTCTTATATCCATTGCATCCAATCCCAACTTTTGTATATATTGTTGTAGAATTGTTTTTTTTTTTTGGAAAAATTCAGTTATAGTTAAGTTATATCAAAGATCACGAGATCATAGATTTTCTTCACCCTGTATATGATAAAAAATTGTATAGAGTCTAATTTAGTTAATAAACAGTGCTTTTTCGGGGAAGGTGAAATCGTTAATGTGGTTTCCGTTAATGGGTTTTTTGAAAAGGATTTACAGACAATGGGTCAAAAATATTGGAAAGTGCATCAATAGGATTTTTGTAAATAATTCGTAGAAGATTTAAACGGTAAACAGATTTTATTGAGTTTAGAATGTAAGGCCTTTTGTTTAGTTCTGTGAAAAAACGATAGTAATTTGATGTCTCTTAAAATTTTAACAAAATGGAAAGTTGGATACAAATTAAGTTGGTTTCTTAGGAAAGGAAAGTATGAATGTTTTGGGTAGAAAATATCGATGGAAGGGATGAGAATGAATGTCTGAATTTGAGAGAGAAAAGATGGTCACTGTGTGATTAATATCGGGAGAGGGCAGTCCAGTTTTTGAAAAGTGAGAAGTCAGTGTAAAGTGGTGAAATCGGCCTTTGCGAGCAGAATCAAGTTGAAACGAAATTGTTGACCGGTTGAGAAGTAAAATTTTCCTGTGTCCAAGGAAGATTCCTTTGTTCTCTCTAGAACGAGTAGCTGATTGGTATCTATTTGCACAAGATATAGAGCAAAGAGAAACTGAGGAGAATTCGAGCGAGTCCTAGGTTTGTTTTTGAAGCAGTTTGGACGAGAGGGACTTTGTCGCAACATCCCAAGAATACGTGAGGAAGAATCAAGGACGACGCAATCTGGGAGAAGAAGGAGTGAAGAAACAGGAAGCTTAGTCAAATCATTTGTTGAAACTGAGAGAGTTTGTTTTTATCCACACCATAATATATATGCTAATTTTTTTTGTATTGAACAGTTCTATAACTCAGTTAGTCATTCCAACTTTAAGTAATCAATTCAAAAGAAAAAAGTAAATGTTATTAAATTTAGTATAAATAAATGATTTTTTTTAATAATTCTTTTCTGTTAAAACAAGGAGACATCAGAGTTAAAATTTGATTTACATATTAAGTCAGAAATTGTTGCAACAAATTTAGATTTCAGTAGTTTTGTTAAATCTTATCTATACGGCATATTAGATAAATAAATAATAGATTACATTTATATGATGTTGAATGTATTTAATTTCCCTGTCTTATCCTGGAAGGAGTAAGCAACTAGAGATACTGGAAGCCACGAAGTAACGGTATTGCATCGAATACAAAATTAGCCCTGAGAATAAAGTTTATTTGAAAATTTAATTTGAATTTGGTTTTGTTTACATAGGCAGCAATTAAATTAATTAAGTGATTAATTAAATTAAGAATTTGCTAATCAGTCTAATAAAAGAGATAAAGTAGAGCATAACAATATTGTGTCATTATTAGTTCGTATTTTCTGTTATCGAATGCTCTCTCATAACTGATGAAACAGAAAAAAACCATCCTTTCTTTGATCTAATTGATCAAACTGAAACCAAACTGATTCCAGCCGCTGACCTCTTCACATTTTTTAATCGTGCGCGTAGTATTCTCAAGAAAATCTTTGGAATCTGGCCCGTATCGTAGATATTGTTCAAAAGCTTCACAAGAATGTCTATATTTTGAATGAAACTTAAATGTTTCTGAATACATATCATCTGATCCTGGGCCTTTGTTACTTTTTAATAATTTGATAATGTAACAATAAAACACTGAAAACGTTTGTTTTCTATACTTCCACAAAATTTATTATAACTATGTGAGTACAGCTGTTTCGGCAGAGTGCCTTTATCAAGTGATATAGTTTACAATGTGTTTGCCTTTTTAAGTCTTCAACTGAAGAGGTTGAGGAGTGGGGAGCTGTTTGTCTCGAGTTGGTCATTCAGAATTATATCTGTATTTTTCAGTTTATTAATTTCCATAGATTCTAAAAAAGATAGCTTAAGGCCTTTATTTTGAATATGCAGAATTTGAAACTCTTCATTGAAAGAATGATTATGATCTAAACTGATCCAAACAATCAATAGTATCAAAAGCAAATCCTCCTGTAGTACTGATGGTCTATCGATAAAAATTTTTTCTAATCTCCCAGAAAATGTGTTAGAAGTCCTCATCTCACTAATTAATGATTCCTTTGAGAAAGGTAAATTTCCAGAGTGCCTGAAGACAGCCATCATTATTCCCCTTCATAAGGGTGGTGAAATATCTAATACCTGCAATTATAGACCTATTGCACTACTACCGGTACTCTCCAAAATTATTGAGAGACTCATAAAAGCCCGACTTATGTCCTTTCTAGTTGAAAACAACATTTTATCACAAAATCAGTTCGGCTTTTTAAATAATAAATGCACCACTGATGCCATCTTTTCTGTACTACATGAGGTTTATCAAGCACTGAACAATAATCTTCACACTGCCACCGTTTTTTGTGACTACGCCAAAGCTTTTGATTGTGTAAATCATAACATTTTGATAAGAAAACTAAATTTCTACGGAATTCGAGGTATTTCTTTAGATTGGTTCCAATCTTACTTGGATGATAGGAAACAACTGGTTAGAGCAAATGATACAGACTCTAGTCTCAAAAACATTGTATGTGGGGTACCTCAAGGTTCAGTATTGGGTCCTCTACTTTTCCTTATCTTTATTAATGACATCACTAGCTTAAAAATCTAGGGAAAAGTCTTTCTTGAAGACTATAATCTCGAAACGGAGTAGCAATAATTATGAAACAGCATATTAGTAAATATGTGACTAACTTCATCCCAATGTCAGACAGAGTAATTTTAATACAGCTGAATGCTAAACCTGTAAATATAAATATCATCCAAGTTTATGCTCCCACTGCAGATGCAGATGAGCAGAAAATGGAAGAATTCTACCATCAAATAGAAGAAGTGCTAAAAACAACAAAGAAACACGAAACAACAATAATTATGGGAGACTTTAACGCTAAAGTTGGACAAAAGATGACACAAAACATGACCGGAAAGTTCGGCTTGGGAGAGAGAGAAATCAAAGAGGTGAGCGTATAATAGAATTCTGCCAAGAAAATGACTTCGTCATTATAAATACCTGGTTTCAACTTCCAGAAAGGCTTCTCTACACGTGGAAATCCCCTCAAGATGGACATCAAGGTAAAATAGTACGGAATCAAATAGACTACATCCTAATAAACCATCGATTTCGGAACAATATTAAAGATGTAAGAACTTACCCCGGCGCCGACATAAACTCAAGTCATAATTTACTCTGCTCCAAAATACAAATTAAATTAAAGAAACTAACAAAGCCAACTAAGCCTAGTAAGATATATCTCGACCCCCTTAAAAACACCCAAACGCGCGAACACATAGCACAGCAGATAAATAGTAAAATGCACAGAATATCAAATATACCAAACGAAAACAGAACTATTAACGAATGTTGGTACGATATTCAAAACTCGATTTTAGAGGACGTAAGGGAATCTTTAAAAACACCTACAATGTTGGCAAAAAATGAATGGATGAACCAATAAATTCTAGACTTGATGGAAGTTCGACGAAAATACAAAAATAGAAATATTATCAAATACCGTGAAATTAACAAACTCATAAAAAGAAAAATTAAACAGGCCAAAGAATCCTGGCTCGAGAATTCATGTAAAGAAATAGAAGACATCCAAAAAAAGCATGACAGTTTCAACCTCCACAAGAAACTTAAATATACCTCCGGAATTAGAAAACAGAAAAATGCTCACGTACTTAAAACCGCAGACGGAAAAATTTGTGATCACGAACAACAGTGCAAAGAATGGGAGAGACACATCAGTGACCTTTTTGACGATGCTTCTCGAGAAAATGCTCCAAATACTACCTGTGACAATCAATTAGACAGAGGTCCCAGTATACTGAAGTCAGAAGTCATAAAAGCAATACAACAAGCCAAAAACAATAAAGCACCTGGACCAGATCAAATTCCTGTTGAGCTACTTAAACTTTTGGATGAGGAAAACATTACCTACTTGACTACTTTCTTTAACAAAATTTACAACGAAGGAAAAATACCAGATGATTGGTTGGAGTCACTGTTTATAACATTACCAAAGAAAAGCAGACCCACCAAATGCAGCGATTTTAGACTAATCAGTTTGATGAGTCACACACTCAAGATACTTTTACGTATTATACAAAACCGAGTATTCCTTCTGTGCGAAACTAGAATGGGTAATAAGCAATTTGGATTTAGAAATGGTCTAGGAACTAGAGAAGCACTATTTTGTATGCGCGTTCTATTACAAAAAAGTTGTGAATTCCGAAAGAACGTTTATGTTTGTTTCATCGACTTCGAGAAGGCATTCGACCGAGTACAACATGATACACTTTTCGATTGCCTGCAGGCAGCAGGACTTGACCACTACGATATAAGACTGCTGAAATACTTACATTACAATCAAGTAGGCTCTATCCAAATTGGAGACAGTCGTACTGAAAAACTGCCGATAAAACGTGGAGTACGACAAGGTTGTGTTTTATCACCCACCCTTTTTAATCTGCACTCTGAAGAAATCTTTAGGGAGGCTTTGGATGACAGACAAGAGGGAGTAAGGCTAGGCGGAGAAGTAATCAACAATATAAGATACGCTGACGATACAGCCATTCTTGCTGAAAATTTACAAGATCTTCAGATACTACTAAATCTAGTCAGTGACGCAAGCTATCGGAGAGACCTTAAAATCAACATTTCAAAAACAAAGTGGATGGCAGTTGGAAAGATTAATATAGATCAAGGTCAGCTTTCTCTTGATGGAGAGGAGTTAGAACGGGTAAATCATTTCAAGTACCTTGGCAGCTGGTTAAATGTAAATTGTGACTCTGATGAAGAGATAATAACTAGGATCGAAATATCACGGAAGGCTTTTATGACCTGGAAACCAGTTTTATGTAATAGAAACCTGTCGATGAATATTCAAAAGAAGGTGCTGAAATGTTATGTGTGGTCTATCCTATTGTATGGTTGTGAGACATGGACGTTAAAAACCACAATGCTAAACAAAATAGAAGCATTCGAATTGTGGTGCTATCGACGAATCCTAAAGATATCGTGGGTTTCGCACACTTCCAATGAAGATGTTCTTCAAATGATGAATTCGGAATGTCTGCTCATAAGCATCATAAAGAGGAGAAAAACAGAATACTTCGGCCATATAATTAGAGGACCTAAATACCATCTGCTTCGCCTTATAATACAAGGAAAAGTGGAGGGAAAGAGATGGATTGGTCGAAAGAAACTTTCATGGCTGCGTAATATTAGACAATGGTGTGGCTGCACAGTAGAAGAATTATTTCGCGTAGCAGCCGATAGAGAGAGATTTCAGGAAATTGTAAACATGATGACGGCCAACGTCTCAATACAGACACGGCACCTAAAGAAGAAGAAGGTTAAAGTCTAGTGTCAGAAATTAACAATAATAATTAGCGTTTATTTAAATGTCTTAAAATATAATAAATAGAACAGAAAATAATAATAATAAAATGTGGAAGTTTTTGTCAGTTCAGGCGCGGCCCCTGCGAATGGGGGCACTCTGGTTATTCTTGGTACCGATATCTTAAAGGTACCAACCGTGGCACACAACCTGACACCTAGCAGTAGTGTAAAATGGTATACACCCATGAAAGTGGTGAAAAATAATTTATATTATTTATATAAATGTTAGGGTTGCTGCCTTGGGATCTCCAGAGCACATCTGGAGCCGGCTCTCGACATGACAGCCTGGAGGACGTGGGTGGCGGGGTGTTGAGGAGACGGACTATTGTCATACAATCAGTTATAGTCCAACAACAATAACCACAAGCGAGCCAAACAACAACGAAAACAATATGTTCAAGGAGTAAGAAACAGAAAAATAGTCAAAAGAGCTGAAGAAATATTTCTGAACATTCTAAGACAATCACAAAAGGAATCACAAAAACAACACTGCTCAATAATGGCTAAATACATTAAAACAAAAACTCCCTTCACCACTGAAAACGTCTCAACATTCTTCAAGAGCTTCATAACTTGAGAACTCTTGGACCGGACAGAGTTCAAAACTTCTAGCTAAAAAAAATTCTAGGTATTTGTAGCAAAATTTTAATTTTTTAAGACGCATTTTTAGACATGTATTTGACGACCGACTCCTAGGTATCTATCAATATTATATATTGTTTTAAATTGCATATTTTAGTTGCAGTCTATTTCAACTTTGGATTGAATCTTTTAGTTTCTACTTATCTAATTTTATTTTGTCTACTTAACATCCTTAATTTACATTCCACCTCCTGATTCTATAAATCTAATGCTAACAGACTAATATTCAACTACTATAATCATCTTTTGGCAGGTCTAATAATTGTGCCATCGAATTTGCTTAATGGAAATTGTACGAGTATTCCACATCGACCTATCTGATTGGCATTGAAATGATGGGCCTTTTATTATTTTTGTTTATTTAGTGTCGATTTGAGTTTGCAGGAAATGTAAGTTCATTGACTTTCAGTTGGCATTGTAATTTGTATATGTATGCTATTGTCATATAGAAAATTATTAGAAAGTATGAATTGTCTCGTAAAAATTGTTTACTTTAATGGAATATATATGTATAACAACAATAAATAATAGTTCTGGATCCCGCGTATGAAAAAAAGTAGATTAATAGCAAGCTGAAAATATGTTAATAGCTTAAGGGTGTCTAGTCGGACAAACTTTGATATATGGGAACACTGGAACAGGGGAAGTTTTAATTTTGAAACAGGTTAAAAATTTTGAACGGTCAGACCACGAAAACGGCACATGTATTTTGTCCGACAGAACAGACTTAAACTCTTCGAACAGAGATTAAACTCTCATGCAAAAATCAGACTGCTATTTATCACCAAATGGGCGTTTTAATGAGTGGAACATGTAGAATATGTCAAATGACAGGAATTATGACAGGTGATAAATAGCAGTCTAATTTTTGCATGAGAGTTTAATCTCTGTTCGGAGAGTTTAAGTCTATTCTGTCGGACAAAATAAATGTGCCGTTTTCGTGGTGTGACCGTTCCAAATTTTTAACCTGTTTCACAATTAAAACTGCCCCTGTTCCAGTGTTCCCATATATCAAAGTTTATCCGACTAGACACCCTTAAGCTATTAACAAATTTTCAGCTTGCTATTAATCAACTGTTTGAAGTTATACTTCTTTAGGCCCGAGGGTGAATTTTTACATTCCCTGGCGCATGCGCACACCGACAGTATATTAGACAATTATCGTTACATGTGACAGTATATTAATTTCGTCACTCAAACATTATACGGGATCGTATTGGGTGTTAAAATCATCTGTCAGTAATTGTTGGAGATTATGGATCAACAAATGTTATGTATATTAGTCTTTATTGTTGTGATGGCAGAGAAAAAAGCAAGTTTATAATTGTAGTGACTTTTTAAATAGTTTTTAAAAGCGACAGGTACGTTATAATTGTAAATGTTTCAGTATTTTAATAAAAAATTACATAGGTACCTACCTATTTGAAAAATTTAAAATGAACCTATCAAAATAGCATGTAATGCTTTGATTTACATAATTTGATTACCATCAAAATTTCTGTCAATATTCACCTAATATATTGTTTTCTTACTCTATGTTTCGTTGTTTTTTAATATTTCAATATTTCAGTATTCTACAAAAATCAAAATATTTTGGTTAAATTCAGAACTGTCAAAAGTTTAAACCGTTCACTTCGTCGATCTTCTCACATGATGCAGGCGTCTCCGTGGGTAGAAGTGAGGGATGAATGAATTCCAATACTAACTACGCAAACATAAGCGGGTTCGAACCCCAATAGAAACTTTTATTTTTTTGTTTTTTTTTTTATACATTTTATGATTGTAAATATATTTATATAATTTTTTTTTTCAGAAAATACGTATTTAGTTCAAATTTTTTCCGACAATTATTGTTCAGTGGCATTTTTCAATGTGTTTGTGTTTGTTTTTTTCTTTTATTTTTTTAATTTTTGGTACTGTTTTAATAAAAAATTTTGAAAAGTAGTAAGTAATAAAATTAGTTTAATATTGAAATAAAATATAAATAAACTGTTTAAAGTATATTAATTTCGTTGAAATCATATAATAGAATTATAACTTCTTAAGTGCGTACAAAATACACACACATTCTTTTTTTTTCATACGCGGGATCCAGGCCTATTACAAATAAAAATATTTGGAAGGGCCACCACAATTAAAGGGTCAATAAACTTGGAGTTATTAATAGTGTATGACAAGGTAAATTTTATAAAAAGCCCGACTCCAAATTCTTTGTATTTCCCCTTGATAGTATTTATTGTTGAGGAAATATTGTAAGCGTTTGAATGAATATTGTGAACAGGTTCGAATGATTCTTAAGTTTTGATTAAGGTTTGTTAAAAACCACTTTAATTACTTCCTGGTGCTTCCGGTGTGTGAAAGATATAGGGAAGTAAAAGAAAGTACTACATTAGAATCAATATTTTGCAAATGCGTAAATCAAAAAGATTAAAATTTGCATACATTTTTTAACTGATAGTAAGAATAGATTTATTAGAAACTGCATTTATTAAACAAAAATATCCGGTTAACATAAAGATACTCTAAATAATGGCCCTCCACTCCACACATCAAATATCAAACAAGTTAGTATGCTTTTTCTTCTAATTTCTATGAAAAATTGTGTATTATTCTGAAGCTATTTCTTTGTGGTATTTATGTAATTTATTCATTGTGGCTTATTTCCCAGTTAGAATAGAAAAATTGTATTTCAGGTATGTATGGATGTAACTGGACACAAAACAAGTTTCCTCAACAAAAAACTTATTGCACATTTATTATTAGATCATCATCATCATCATCATTTGGCTCTACAACTCTATGTGAGTCTTGGCCGCGTTTACTATTTCCCTCCATTGTTGTCGGTCCTGAGCAGCTATTTCCCATTGCTTTACTCCCATTTTGCGTAGATCGCTGGCTACTGCGTCCTTCCATCTCTTTCTTGGGCGACCAACTGACCTTTTTCCATCGGACCTTTCCCAGAATGTGGAGTTTAGAAGACTTTCGTCACTTGATCTTAGTACGTGACCCGCCCATCGTATTCTGTTTGATTTAATGTAGCGTACTATGTTTTCATCTCCGTATATTGTCTGGAGTTCATCATTGTGTCTTCTTCTCCATTCTCCTGTTGTCTCTTCTCTGCAAGGCCCATAGATAGTCCGCAGTATCTTTCTTTCAAGTACCAGTAATTTTGTTGTTTCCCACTGATTCAGAGTCCAGGTTTCGCTTCCATACGTTATTGTGGGACGAATTATTGTCTTATATACTCTTATTTTTGCTGGTCTTGAGAGTATTTTTGATTTAAGTAGGGTCCTTAACGAGTAATATGCCCTGTTTCCTGCAATAATCCTGGCTGCCACGTCCTTTTCATAGTTATTTTCAGATGTTATGATCGCTCCCAAGTACTTAAATTCTTTGACGACTTCAAAATTGTATTCATTAATTGTTACGTTTTGTCTAACCCTTGGTCTTGGGTTCTTCGTAACCACCATGTACTTGGTCTTGTCCTCGTTGACCTTAAGACCAACTTCCTTGGCTCCGTTCTCGAATAGGGTGAAAACTTCTTTTGCATCTCTGGTGGATTGTGCAATTGTGTCCACGTCATCCGCAAAGGCTAATAGTATTTTTGATCCTTGGGCGGCAAATCCGTTTGTCAGTTGTGGCTGAGCTTTCCTTACTGCATGTTCCAGTGCGAAGTTAAACAGCAGGGGGGAGAGAGGATCTCCTTGTCTAAGTCCGGTGTCAATGAGGAATTCCTCCGACGTGTTGCTGCCAACTCTGATTCGTGCGGAAGCGTTCTCCGTGCTCACCTTTGCTAATCGTACCAGTTTTCCAGGTACTCACATTTCTACCATAGTCTCCCACAATGCTTCTCTGCGAACAGAATCGTAAGCTTATTAGATCGGGGAAATAATATTTCTCTCGGGACTGGAACAAATCCAGGTCCAGGTTTTTTTTTAATTATTAGAGGCCTATACAAAGAAATCCTATTCATTTTTTATAGGGATTTTGGCGTCTTTTCTTAATTGTTAACAATATTTAGTGTAAAAAATGCAATTGTTTAGATTCTTTCCTTACTATTAAAAAGCTTCCAGGTAAAATTATAAATCTGTATCTTTTCAAACATAAAAAACCTTTAACATGGGGCGCTTTCTAAAAGTTTTGTAATTAATTTTGTGCTTCATTAATTTTCCTGTATAGTGCAGTCCCTGGAAGTACTTGAGTATGCAAAACCTGAGGACCGGCAACTATGTTCGGATTCTGAGACCTTGAACGATGAAAAACTGAATCTTGGCCGAAGGTGCGATGGTGCCTTGTTAGCCCCTCCCACCTACGGGCAGATAAAAACGATTTTTCGCAAAAAGAACATTTTTTTGTATTTTTTGGGTCATTCTAAGCCAACAATGTTCTTAAAAGTTTTTTTCGTGAAATGCATAGTTTTCGAGAAAAACGCGGTTAAACTTTAAAAAAAATCGAAAAATTGCAATTTTTGAACCTGAATAACTTTTGATTAAAAAATAAAATAACAATTCTTCTTGCAGCATATGAAAGTTCAAGTCAAAGTATACCGGTTTTGATTATTTGCATTGCTAAAAATTAATTTTTTCATTGTTAAACGAAGCTATAAACAAAACAGTGTTTGAGCGTTTTGTCGCATGACAGCACCGCGCCAAGGAAGTCCTACCTGCTCGGTTCCATGGTCGGTTCCGTTCGGTTTTAAACCTTGGCGCGGTGCGGACATGCGACAAAATCCTCAAACACTGTTTGTTTATACCTTTGTTTAACAATAAAAAAAATTAATTTGATTAAGCAATTTGACTTGAACTTTCAAATACTGTAAGCGGAATTGCTATTTTATTTTTTAATCAAAAGATATTCGGGTTCAAAAATTGCAATTTTTCGATTTTTTTAAAACATTGTGTGTACATGCAATTTTGGCTGTCTCTTACCATCCTAGTTTACCATCGCCGAATGCTTCATTATGCCATTCTGCCACCCAATGCTGTCGTTCTATGCACAAATTTAAACGTTGATGACATAGACAGTGATCCGCAGTCAAAGGAAGCACTAGTCGTGGGCTGAATGCAGCCAGTTCAAAGGCTCAAATGCGACGGTATAGTGAATTCATAGTAGTAACAGGTCTACCTTCTACTCCTAACCATTGGTCAGCGATTTGACGCGTAGTAGTAAAACGGTCTCACATAGCCAGTAGTTTAAAGCGCCTATCTTGACGTTCCGTAGCACTCTTCGGTTGACCGGTTTTCTTCGTATTCCTCTACCTTCGTTTGTCCACACAAGAGATATACGTAAATCCGTCATTCCCGTACAATTAACACAATGGCCTTCTTTCGCCAGAAGGTCTACATAAATCGGTCTCTTAACAAAAAAATTTAAAGATAAAACTTAATTTTTATATAAAATATTAAAGATCAAACACTCATATTGTTATCATCGCATGCTTTAAAATATTACAGTCATTCTGTCATTCTGTTGCCAAAAATTTAAGTTAAGAAATTTTTCCTCCGGGGTGTAACACTTTTAATGCCACTAAGTATATTTCAAACATTATATTCTCGTCATGTTTATATTACAGTACATATCACAGATTATGCAAATATCCAATATTTTACTTAAAGCGCCACTATGTAACGTCAATGGTTACGCCACTGGCCTCGAAGTGTCACACATTTAGCGAAAATTCCTTGGAACACGTGCAATTATCCATTATGCAACGGTTATTGCGACACCACAATTTTATGCAATAATTCGTCAAAATATGAGTTTATCCTTGCTACAAAGTAGCCTACTATGATATTTATTAACGTTCCGGGGCATCAACACTCCGGAAGTCAACACTTTCAAAGTTTCCGGTAAAATAGCGAACAAAAGAACGATACTTATTGTTTTTCGTACTCTACTCGTGCTTGGTAAAATGGGTACACAATAATTTTTTAAATTTTAATTAGGCATGAGGTACACGATTATTGTTGCGGAAATTGTCGAAGGGAATTTGCCTATTGTTCAATGGTTATTTTTTATATTGGACATACATCAATTATTTGGCAATGGTATTGAATGTAATATATGTCCTTTGCGAATGTTTAATAACTAATAATAGGCTCTGTTTAATAACTGTTCAATAAGCTTTGCAGTTCGTTGACAGAACATTCTGCTACTCAAAAAAAGAAGAATTGTTTGAAATGATGAAAGAACTGGACATAGAAGCTGGAAAGATAGGCTTTAATATGAATTACAGCAAGACCAAAATCATAACAAATACAGATGAGGACATCACAATGAGGATTGGATAAGATGAAATAGAACAAGTTGACGATTATATATATCTGGATCAAATTATAAAACCAAGGAACCATAAAATCAAGAACCAATTATAAAACAAGGAAAAGCAAACAGCAGAGATCTAAAGACGAGTTAGACTGACATAAGCGCCATTTGGCAAACTAAGCTACATCCTTAAAAACAAAAGATATCCACAACATCTTAAGACAAAGGTAGGTATACAATAAATGCTTACTCCCTGTTCTCACTTATGGTTCCCAAACGTGGACGTTTACAAAAGCAAACATAGACAAAATCATAAAAACGCAAGGAGCAATGGAAAGGCAAATGTTGCACATAAGACTAATGAATAAGAGAGAAATCCAAAGTTAGGGATGTTGGACAAGAAATTGCAATATTGAAATGGAGATTTGCCGGACACAATATAAGACAAAAAGAAGACCGGTGAAACAAAATTTTTATAAATTGGAGAGTGTGGCAATATAAACGAAGCAGAGGAAGGCCCCGAAGGAGATGGGCAAATGATATCAAGAAGCACATGGGCTCTAGGTGGATAACTGTAGCGAAAGACAGAGAAGAATGGAAAAGGATTGAGGAGGCCTATGTCCAAAGATGGACCGAAGAAGGCTAATTAGATAGATAGACACGATTATTGTTGCGCTAATTGTCGAAGGAAATGCCTATTGCTAAATGTTTATTTTTTATATTGGAAAGATGGGTTGCTGAATTTAAAAGTGGTCGCACCGTACAAAAACAGAAGGCGATCCACGTCATGATCGTCCACAAACAGCAAAAACACCAGAAATCGTAGAAAAAATAGAGGATGTCGTATTGGAAAATAGTGAAATGACTGAAAACACAAGATAAAAAAAGAACAATTTGAAGAATTTTTTAAAAAATTGGGTAAAATATTCCTGGCTGGAGGAGATTACAACTCTAAACAGACACATTGGGGATCAAGATTAATCACCCCAAAAGGACGACGGCTTCTAGCGGCTATAAATAGTAACAACTACTCATATATTTCCAGTGGTGAACCTACTTATTGCCCAACCGACATGAACAAAATACCAGATCTACTTGACTTCTGCGTAACAAAAGGAATTCCAAAAAGATCGCAAAGAATTGAATCTTGCTTTGGCCTTTCCTCGGATCACTCGCCTGTATTGATCACGATAAGTACTGAACTTATTGAGATACAGCTACCACCGAAACTGGACAACAAATATACGGATTGGGAAGGGTTTCGGCGGGTGATTGAGGACAGGCTAAACCTAAACATACTTTTAAAAACAAACTATGAAATAGATGAAGCCATACAAAACTTTAACGTAATTATACAGGAAGCAAACTGGCAAACAACACCCCTAAAAAACACGACACTCGTGAAACAAGAGCTACCAACCATATTCAGACAAAAAATCATAGAAAAACGAAATTTAAGAAAAACATGGCAAAGAACGCACGCGCCTCAGGACAAAACCAGACTCAACCAGGCTACATTTCAACTCAAAACTCTCCTAAATAACTACAAAAACGATAGGATGAAAGAATATCTTAGCAATCTATCAACAGAAAGTACAGACTATTCTCTATGGAAGGCTACGAAAAAGTTTAAACGACCTCAATCAACCAACCCTCCGCGCAGAAAACGGCGAATGGGCCAAAAGCAATAAAGAAAAATCAGAAGTGTTTGCAAAATATCTCACAGACGCCTTTCAACCTTTCCCTCCTGAGAATAATCAAAACTTTGAAGCATCCATCCAACAATTTTTAGAATTTCCATACCGGTTAGAACTTCCACCGGAAAAGTTTAAGGTAAAAGAAGTGATCAAAATAATGCAAAATCTTAAATCGAAAAAGTCCCCAGGCTTCGATCTTATAACCAGTAAAATTATTAAACAGCTACCCAGAAAAGGAATTGTGTACCTCACTCAATTATTCAATGCAGTATTAAGGTGAAACAGTAGCGATCAACAGGTAGCGAAAACGCGTTCCAAGATTGCGGCTGTAATTTTGAATATTTTTTCGAGATATTTGGCACACGTATTCGTAATATAATAAAGAATGGCGGTACAGAGCCCGATTTGAAAAATATATTAATATGTGGAAATTACTCTGTAATTAATTAATAAAGAAAACAAGTACTAAAGAAGACAAAATAAGCAACGAAACTAAACAACTAATGACGGAAAGACGACAACTACTAACGCAAAACAAACGCCATACTCAAGAATACATAGAACTTAATAAAACAATTAGAAAAGAACTAAAACGCGACTTACAAAAATGGAACGAGAACTTAATAGAGCGAGTCATTGAACACAACAGAGGCTTAAAATGTCTAAGACCGGCACTGGGTGTTCAAAAAATCATCAAAATTAAAGACGCCAATAGTAAGGAAGAGAAGGACAAATATAAAATTACAAAAATAGTCGAAGACTTCTACAAAAGCTTGTACAGCTCCCAAAGCCAGCCTAATGAATCAACAAAGGTGAACATCAAAAGAAAAATAAAAAACGTGGGATCAGAAGTACTACCAAATATAAAGGGATTCGAAATAGAAAGAGCTTTAAAAGAACTAAAAAATAATAAAGCTCCAGGACAGGACGGTATAATTGCTGAGCTCTTGAAAACAAGCAAAACAGTAACAATCCCTATACTAACAGAGCTATTTAATAAATGTCTTCATAATAGCAAGATCCCTAAAGACTGGAACGAAAGTCTAGTAATACTTTTACACAAAAAAGGGGACAAATGTGACCTACAGAAGACCGATATCGTTGCTCAGTCAAGTATACAAACTATTCATGAGAATTATTAACAACCGGTTGACCTACAAAATGGACAATTACCAACCAGTGGAACAGGCTGGCTTCCGCAAAGGATATAGTACATCAGACCATCTGCTGACAATGAGAACATTGATAGAGAAGGCAAATGAATACCAACTACCCGTATTTCTTGCCTTCGTAGACTATGAAAAGGCGTTTGATAGTATCGAGATGTGGGCCATAGAACAAGCTATTAATAATTGTAGAATAGATTCGAGATATAGACAACTAATACATAATATATATGAAAATGCAACTATGATAGTACAACTAGACGAAAATACAAATCCCATCCCTATTAAGAGAGGCGTGAGACAAGGAGACGTAATATCGCCAAAGCTTTTCAACCTAGCACTAGAAGACGTCTTCAAAACGACAAATTGGTCAACCTATGGCATTAACGTTAATGGCAAGAAGCTAAACCACCTCAGATTCGCTGACGACATTGTGATTATAGCGAGCTCATTCGAGGAACTGCAAATTATGATGGAGGAACTCGCAGGCAGCTCCCAATACGTCGGCCTGAAAATGAACATGAAGAAAACAAAAATAATGACAAACACAGATGACCCCAGACGCATAACTATAAATGGCAGTGAGATAGAAAAAATCCAGGAATATATCTACCTAGGCCAAATCCTGAAACTAGACAAAGAAAACCAAAGTGCGGAAATTAATAGAAGAGCAAGACTAGCATGGGCAGGATTTGGAAAACTTGGTTGGATACTTAAGAACCGCAAAATACCTCAATATTTGAGAACCAAAGTGTTCAACCAGTGCATCCTTCCTATCATGACATATGGGTGTCAAACCTGGACCCTAACCAAGGCAAATATGAATAAACTAGCCACAACACAAAGAGCTATGGAAAGAGCAATGTTAGGTATACGACTGTCAGATAAAAAGAGGAACGACTGGGTAAGATCAAAAACAAAAGTCGAGGACATAACAACAAAAGTTGCCAAACTTAAATGGAGCTTCGCAGGCCACACTGTTAGACAAAAAGACCAACGTTGGAATGCAACGATACAACATTGGAGACCTTACCAAAGTAAACGACCGAGAGGAAGACCACAGATGAGATGGGTTGATGATATTAAAAGAGTAGCCGGAACGAATTGGAAATATGTTGCTCAGGATAGAGACCGATGGAAGGAGTTGGGAGAGGCCTATGTCCAAACGTGGACGATAGAAGGCTAAGAAGAAGAAGAAGACTCTGTAATTAAATACAATATTAAAAAAACGAGCCTGTACCGTCATTAAGAAGAGCAAAAAAATACACTTTCTTCAAATAAACTTTTTTATCCGAGGCCTAGATTTTGTGTCATTTTGGAACTACTAATGAAATAAAAAATTTTAGTAGTTCCAAAATGACACAAAATCTAGGCATCGGATAAAAAAGTTTATTTGAAGAAAGTGTATTTTTTTGTTCTTCTTAATGGCGGTACAGGCTCGTTTTTTTAATATTGTATTTAATTACAGAGTAATTTCCACATATTAATATATTTTTCAAATTGGGCTCTGTACCGCCATTCTTTATTATATTACGAATACGTGTGCCAAATATCTCGAAAAAATATTCAAAATTACAGCCGCAATCTTGGAACGCGTTTTTGCTACCTGTTGATTGCTACTGTTTCCTCTTAAGAACCGCATATTTCCCTCTCCTCTGGAAAGTCGCAAAAATTATACTAATTCCCAAACCAGGTAAGCCTTTGGAAGATGTCAAATCATATCGACCCATAAGCTTACTACCGATAGTGTCAAAGATCCTAGAAAAACTGATACTCTCAAGAATTCAACCACTCCTATCAGATCGAGAACTAATCCCTGCATACAATTTTGGATTCAGATCCCAACACGCAACCATACAACAGGTTCATCGAATATGCAGGACTGTTAATCGAGCATTGGAAGACAAAATGTACTACACTGCCGCCTTTCTAGACATCTCGCAAGCATTCGATAAAGTCTGGCACACAGGCCTTCCATACAAATTTAAAAAAAAAATGCTTCCTCTCACTCACTTCCTAATTTTAAAATCCTACATCCATAACCGTTTCTTTTTTGTACAACATAGAGATGAGCGCACGTCTCTATTTCCAGTTGGATCCGGAGTTCCACAGGGCAGTGTTCTGGGGCCAGTGTTATACCTATTGTATACAGTGGTTTCAAACCACGACAGCTACATATGCAGATGACACAGCAGTGATGGCAGTACATCAGGACACACGGATAGCTTCTCAACTTCTGAAAATCAGCCTCAACAAAATGCAAACTTGGCTAAAACGGTGGCGTTTTCAAACAAATGAAACAAAGTCAGTTTATATTACCTTCACAAACCGTAAAGGTCACTGTCCGCCTGTATATATCAACAACCACCAACTAAAACAGCAAGCAACAGTCAAATACCTTGGAATGCACCTAGACCAAAGATTAAACTTGAGAACACACATTTTTATGAAGCGTAAACAACTTGGTCTCAAATTACACAATCTTTACTGGCCGATTGGTCACAAATCATCACTTTCGATGAAAAATAAAGTACTGGTCTACAAAGCAATTTTGAAGCCAATATGGAGTTACGGGATCCAACTTTGGGGTACTGCATCAAACTCCAATATCTAAATCTTGGACAGGTTCCAGTCGAAGGTTGTTCAACTGAAAAATCCCCATGGTATGTTGCAAATAATATTATTAGACGCGATCTAGAAATTGCAAGAGTAAAAGAAGAAATTACTAACTTCGCACAGAAATACGAAGACAGACTGACAAAACATCCAAATGTATAAGCCAGAACCCTGATGAGACAACCAGTCAGACGAAGACTTAGACGAAATACACCTATAGTTTATTTTTTAACCAGGAGGAGTAAACTAAAAAAACAGATTCACACCCAAGAAAGTCACTAGAATAATAACAAATACATCTTCATTTTTGGTTGATCTAGTCGGCCCTCAACGATAATCCATAAATAATATATTAAATTAATACGTCGCTAAAGAGTTCCAAAAACAACTGCTTTTTATAAAAAACAGACCAACAATCTAAAAATTAAAGGAATAACACAGAAAACACAAAAAGCGCCGATATAACTTAATATTAACCTATGAAATGTCATTAGTGTCAAAATTTTATAACAGTGGAGTAAACTTGCCTGCGGTTGGACCAATTACAAACAAGCAATACAGCGCGGTAAATTTGAATCACTTCTCTTGGTTAAAAAACAAACCATAGTGATTTACCATCGCGATTTTAGTTATATGTGTCGTAATTCCCAGAGACAAACAATTTTATATCTATGTAAAATATTTGTAAAGAAAATGATTATTGAATCATTTTCTCCAAGTCACCTACACTAGTGGTCACAACATTTACTCATTGTAACTTGTTTTACAGATTGTAAATAAATTGGGAGGTTAAATAAAAAAAAATGACTGAAATAAATTTAGCATGAGCTCTAAGCTTTTCATTGGGTAGTGTAAGCAGTATTTGAACTAAAGTATTGGTTTCAGAAGGCTGTACTCACAATAGGTGCCGCATTCGCTAACAATGAAACAAAAACTCGTCTAGAGTGTTTTAGAAAGATAAAGTGGATTTTGTACATTAATTCATCACTATGGATAAGACTTGTGTATATTACCATGATTCTGAATCAAAACAAGAGGCAAAGGTATGGTTTGAACCTGGCTCTTTAGATACGAAACGAGTTCGTGTCCAGAAATCGACCAAGAAGGTCGATCGACCATCAGTTTTTTGAGATGCGAAAGGAATTTTGTTTGTGCATTTCTTGCAAACTGGTAAAACATCAAATTCTGAATATTATTGTAACCTCTTAGACTAATTGAAGAAAAAAATTTGTGTAAAAATACCCTTTTTCAGAACATTTCAGTTTCCGACGTTTGCGCAGAGCAGAAATCATTTTCATCAGGAGAATGCACCGTGCCATATGAGCATTTTGACAATAGCTAAAATCCACAGTATACCTTGACATACAACCTTCTCAGCAACCAACAAGCGAAGACATTGAACCGATATGGCGCCTTTGATCTAGACAATCATGGTAGTGCCTCGAGCAGTGGACGCTCTACTTGCAACGGCGCCAACCTTTGTGTTTTGTGCCGTTTTTGGTTTTCGTGTTTATGCATCTGTGTAGACAATATAGCTGCAAATTCATTATCATCATCTTTGGCTTTCACAACCCTTCGTGAGTCTTTGTCGTGTTTACTATTGTCTTCCATTGGTTCCGATCTTGTGCTACTATTTCCCATGGTCTCACTTTCATCCTTGCCAGGTCTTCTCTGGCTGCATCTTTCCACCTTTTTCTATGCCGTCCTGCTGGTCTTCTACCGTCTGGTCTTTTCCAAAACACATTGCTAATCAATATGTCGGCATTACTCCGTACCACGTGGCCTGTCCATCTTAATCTATTGGCTTTTGTATATCGCACGATGTTTCCCTGTCCGAAGTGAGTCGTTGTACCTGCTCCTCCATTCATTTGTCGCACTGTCCCTGCAAGGATCACATTATATAACTCGCAGGATTTTGCGTTCCCATAGATAAACTAAGAGTTTATTGATTTCTTTCTTTCTCAATGTCAATGTTTCACTTCCGTATGTCACTGCTGGTCTTATTATGATTTTGTATATCTGGAGCACGTCTTGGAAGAATTTTTGACCTTATTGGATGTTGAACAGCAAATAAAGATTTATTAGATAACAACAAATTAGTAGGTACCAAGAAAACCAAGTAAATGATTTTTATTAAAAATCCAATTTATCATAAGAACATTATTATAAATAACTCTCCTATTCACACGGTGAATAATTACAAATACCTGGTAACTATGGGAAACTTGGCAACTGATTAAAATATCTAGATCAAAAAACATATATGGAAATAGCCAGGACCATTTACATAAAAATAAAGAAAATGTTTAAGAATCGTGAGATCAGTCTCCCTATAGAAAAAAGAATATTAAGATCATATGTGTAAGATCATGCCACCCTACTCTGTAATAGGGTGTGGAAGCATGGACTCTTAAATAGGACAATATAAAAAGCATTGATATTTTAGAGATGTTGTGCTATCGACGAATAAGAAAGAAGTTGGGTTGACCGAGCCACAAATGAAGAAGTCTTACATCGAATGGACAAAAGATCCGAAGCAATATATACCTTAAAATGAAAATTTACAAGGAATTCGGGCCGTAGAGGAATGCCATGTAGTCCATGTGGTGAGACCGCTCCCGTCTGAACAACATTTCTAAGGGCTCTATTAGTCTAGGTAACTGGTGGCGCAACTAGTGGGCCCACCAAATTGTGAGCACGGGCAACTGGTGGCCGAAAATAGCCACCAGCAAAAATAATAAAATGAATTGGAATTGGAAAAATAATCAAATGCAATTGGAAACTTGTTTGTTATCAATTTTACGAAAAAAAGGTTATTCTTCATAAAATGCTCCTAATAGTATAAAATATAAGATGCAACCATCAGATTCAAATTTTGTGAATTTTATACGAGGTATGTCAAAAAAGATGAATTTCGCTCAAGAGTAAAAGATCCTTATATTAAACAATATCGAAAAATGTTTTATAAAAAGTTGTTCGGAATTAAAAGCTATGTTTGAATATGCAATTACATTCTTCTACTTGAAATATTGTGAACTGTAAAGATACTTTACTCTTGGACGAAATTCATATTTTTTAACATACCTCGTATATAATTGATAAAAGTTTATATATTATGATTGCATCTTAGATTTTAGACCATATAAAGCTTTTTGTAAAAAATAACTTTTTTCGTAAAATTAATAATAAAATACTTATAGATATTTGTAATAAAATGATGTTGAGTATCCGTAATTTAAAAAAAATTGCATTTTCTTTTCAATTGGAATGATGTAATAAAATTAATGCGCCCCAAAACATAGTTTTTTTAATTCTTAACAACTTTTCATAATAACAATTTTCGATGTTGAGAAATCTAAAGGTACTTTACATACAATTTTTTGACATACCTTTTCAGACATACTGTACCTATATATAAAAGCTCAATTTTTTCTAAATTTTCCAATTAACGTCACATTCGGATTCAGCATAATCAAAAACAAAATAGAAACATTTTTGATCATGGTAAAGTGATGAATTCACCGATATTTCTAAAATATAAAAAGAGCTTTTATTGTTTAAACAATGAATAAACAATTAACGGCTAAATCTGCGAGGAGAACTTTTTAATATAGCATATTTATAAATCAACAAAAAAGGTTTTAGAAAAATATACGCTTGTTAATAGAAAATATAGAAGTTAATAGAAAAGAAATACGAAGCACTCGATTACAATAATACAAATGAACTAGTGGTGGCCGACACCAGTTGCTCAGTCTAATAGGGTCCATATAACATAATGCCCCGGCTTGGTGGCGCCACCAGACTCGGTTTTCCGGCTGGTGGACTGGTTCGGCCACCAGATCAACAACAATTTCTGGTGGCGCAACCAGTTGCCGTAGTCTAGTAGGTCTCATTTACTTAAATGCCCCGTGACGTCATGAGTCACTGGTGGAGCAACTTGGTGGCGTCACCAGTTGCCTAATATAATAGCGGCCTAATTCGGTTTCTCTGCGGATTCATATTCAAAAATATCCCCTTTAAACAAATCTGAAGGGTGCTGGACGGAGTTTTTGGGCAGAAATTGTTTAAACAACTTTTTTAAACAAATACATAAGATCACATTTTATTGCCCCAAAGATATATTTTTATGTTTTTTTGGGTCATTCTAAACAAGAAAGGTATCTTGCGTTTTTTCTCAAAAATTGACAGTTTTCGAGTTATAGGCGATTTAAAATCTAAAAAATGCAAAAATACGAATTTTTGAGGCTTAAAAACTCATATTTAAATTAGTATTTTTAAGGGTGCCAATGACTTGGATTAAAGTTTAAACATTCCTTTTCAAGATTCCGAAGAGTGATCGGGTCTAACTTCAATTTAAGCCGTAGTTTTTTAATTGTTAATTAATAAATATTTTTTCTAGATTCATTGGGACATTCTAAATAAAATAATTTTCTTGACATTTTTCTCAAAAATTACTAGTTTTAAAGTTATAAGCGATTTAAAATGAGAAAATGTGTTTTTTTTGTCATTTTTTGGATTTTAAATCGCTTATAACTTTAAAACTATTAACTTTTGAGAAAAATGTCAAGAAACTTATTTTATTTAGAATGTCCCAAAGAATATAGAAAAAATATATTTCGGGGGAGAATGGAAAATTTTTGAAAATAGTGCGCGCCGCACCAGCAAAAACACCGGATGGACACGCGTAATTAACAATTAAAAAACTACGGTCTAAATTGAAGTTAGACCCGATCACTCTTCGGAATCTTGAAATTTAATATTTAATCTTTAATCCAAGTCATTGGCACCCTTAAAAATACTAATTTAAATATAAGTTTTTAAGCCTCGAAAATGCGTATTTTCGAATTTTTTTAGATTTTAAATCGCCTATAACTCGAAAACTGTCAATTTTTGAGAAAAATCGAAAGATACCTTTCTTGTTTAGAAGTACCCAAAAAATCCAAAAATGTATTTTTTGGAGCAATAAAAGGTGATCTTATGTATTTGTTTAAAAAAAATGTTCAAACAATTTCTGCCCAAAAATTCCATCCGGCACCCTTCAGATTTGTATAAAGGGGACATTTTTGAATATGAATCGCAGAGAAACCGAATTAGAAATGTTTTTCAGCCGGGAGCGGTCACACCACATGGACAAGGAGAGTAATTTGGCTGCACTACAAACGAACTGTTTACAACAGCGGTAAAACAAATAACAAATTTGAATAGCCTTGATGATATTATCGAAATTCTAATAGGACAGGAACAGAAAGAAGAAGAAGCATCCATCGTACTTGCTCAATTGATATGGCTTAGAATATTGCACAGTCTGAGAAAAACGGTAAATGTTCTCCATATGTTTTTATGGATTAGAGCGAATATTTGATTCAGCCAGACTTTAAGTTCTAGCTATCGATTTAGTTTATATTTTCAGTATTCCAATTTTTCATACTCTCTGCTACTTACTTTAGTTTTTCAAGCGGTTTTCCACATACATAATGTCATTTAACTCCTTGTTATCCAAGGTTAAATCTAAGAATTCTCCGAAGTTTTATTTCTTGCATCACACGCAAGAGGTGATTCATATTTGTAGACGTTGGAATGGATGAATTGAAGGACAAGAATGTTCGTGATAATGTATTCAGTAATTCTTGCTCCTTATGGCAAATTATAGATAGCAATCTGGTGTCTAACTAGAGAAGCCAAATATAGAAGTTGGTCGAAATATTGAAATATAACATGTAATGTTGTAAGGGATAAATATTGGCAATATCTTTTTGAAGTCATTTACTTTACTTTAATAAATATGTCTGGATTGCCATTGCCAATATAACTACGGGCCTTTTAATATAAAGCTCATTCGCCGATACACCGATTTTGCTCATTACTCCAAGTAATGAAGCTTAAAATAGGACAAAACCTCGCAATTTTTACAGAATGGATCGATTTGCTTGAAAATTTGAGAATAAGTAGTGGATAGTCCAAGGATCAAAATCTATATCATGCCGAAAGGCGCTTTTACCTTGAGGGTGGTTACCACCCCATCTAGGGGGGTGGAAATTTTTTATTATATTTTAATTGCAAAAGTTGCTAAGAATGTTCATTCTAAGCAAAAAACGTTCTATACATTTTTTTGATAAAATTGATGGTTTTCGATTTATTCGCTATCGAAATTGATAGTTCTATATCGAAAAAATCAATGTTTTTAATAAGTTTTCTGCTAATAACTCCAAAAGTGTTCGTTTTATCAAAACAACTTTACTAAACAAAAATGTATCTTTTGAAAAAATAAACAAAACTGGTTTTTAAATTTTCTTTGACACCAATAGTAATCGAGCTATACCTACTTTATTATTATTATATGTTGGCCCTTCTTCGTCAAATGCGAAATATTGTAGATTCAAAGTCAAAAGACGGGAAAACTATGCATTTTTCGAGGATAACTTGTTCAAACTAATTTAAAGTACTTAAAAATATCTATCTCCAGAAATAAAAAAGTCTTCAGCTCAAAAATTAAGTGACTTATAATAAAAAGAATGTCAGTACCTATTTTTTTCAGCGAAAAAGTGATCGCAAGCAACCCCCTAATGACCACCCTAATTTAAATTGATCATTGACCTTATTTGGTCTTTTTTATTTATGTATTATTAATAGGTTCTAGGAGTTTGACCGGCTTAGAATGATTAGTTTTAAAAAAATGGAGTTAAAAGCGCATAACGAATTTTTGTACTTTGGAAAAAAATGGCCTTTTCTTCAGAATAGCAAGATTAGCATCAGAGATATGAAAAATGTTTATTTCATTCCAAAGAGCCTGGTTTGCAAAAATTTTGAGTTTGAGGGAGTTATTGACAATTAAAATTTGTAATAACATGCAAAAACCACCTTTCCCAACCCTTTCAAAGTCACCTCTTTTTGCGACTGAGGATTTTAAAAAGATTTAATAGTAATAGGCTTATACGCTGTGAGCTCGTACGTAGAGGGGATATTTACAAATTCGCGAACGCCAGTAGTGACAAGTCTGTTAACGTTTACCGGAAATTTGACATAAATGTCAAAGTGATTAATTTAAAATTAAAATTAAAAACATTACTTATAAAAAATATTAGTTGGTCAAAGCTGTGGTATATATTTTTACCTTAAATATACTTACGTTTTAAATACTGAATTTAAGTTTTTTTAATGTTCCGTAATATGTAATTATAAATTAATCTATTAATTTTAGCGCCATCTGCACGACAATTGTGAAAGTATCCGAAGTAAGAAATTCATATTTTATCAATAGAACGTCAAAATGATTAGCAAAATCTTCAAAAAATCGATTACATTTTAATTACTTTTTTGCGTTGTAAATATTAAGCGATAAAAATTAAATAATAAATTTAAAAATTACCGGTGAAACTTGAATTAGTAACCGCTAGGAGCGACACCAGCGGAGCTCAGTGCGTCCTACAAAATTATTTTTTATTAAACTTTCTAAGATAAAAAATAAAAAAGTTAGGGTTAAAAAAGCAATATATTTTTTGAAAAAAAAAAGGAGAAATCCAATTGGAAGCATAATAATATAGCGGTGTTTTTAGTCATTGGCCTTATGCATTCTTATTTATTTATGTGTTATTAATAGATTCTAGAAGTTTGACTGGCTTAGAATGATTAGTTGTTAAAAAACTGGAGTTAAAAGAGAAATTTAAATTTGTTTGTTAAACGTAATTAATAGATTATGGCAAATTGTTAATTGTAAAAATAGATTTAATAGTTGAGTAAAAAATGTAAAAATATAAAAAAAAAATATCTGTAATCCCATCAGGAAAAAACGACCTGGATTAGTCACTAGAGGCCAGGTCATATGTATAAATAATAAATAAATAGTTAAAAGAGAATAACGAATTTTTGTAGTTTGGTAAAAAATGCCATTCTCTTCAGAATAGAAAGATTAGCATCAAAGATACGAAAAAATGTTTCAATATAAAATTGTAGGTTATTTAATTCCCAAGTACTTGATTTGAAAAAGTTTTTTCTGCTGCAAAAATTGAGTGAATCGTAAATGAGTATATCGAAAAACATTGAGTTTTTCTATACAAAACTAACACTTTCGATAGCGAATAAATCGAAAACTATTAATTTTATCAAAAAAATGTATAGAACCTTTTTTGTGTAGAATGAATGTTTTTATCAACTTTTGTAGTCAAAATATAATAAAAAATTTTCACCATCGAGATGGGGTGGCAACCAACCCCATGGTAAAAGCGCCTTTCGGCATCATATAGATTTTGATCCTTGGACTATCCACTACTTATTCTCAAATTTTCAAGCAAATCAATCCACTCTGTAAAAATTGCGAGGTGAAAAGCTTTGGTTCCTGGTCTAATTTATTTTACAATATAATTTCCTATAATTATTATTCCCTATTCTTATCTTATCCTACTTTTTTTTAATTCATTATTATTTTTTTTTTAGTTTATTGTTTTTTTGTTAATTTTTTTTAATATTGGCTTGGGATATATATTTACGCCTAGCGATCTTTTTAGGCGATTTTTCACAAAACACACAGACTCGATCACGGTAAGAAGGGGAGATTACATTAGGAAAACACATAGGTTTTTATCTTAATAAAGACAGTTGGTTTTCGTTTTACTTCAATGCAGACCACAGACCTCTCTGAAGATCCCAATAGCGTGAAACGTACGTAAGAGGTTAGTGGTTGCCTCTGAAACGGAATACAATATTAACTGTCTTTCATTTTCTATTAGATTTCTTATTTGTATTGGATGTTTCGAATAATCTCAAAGAAAATTTATCAGTATTTCCATTATTTCTTCAAAAGTACAGGTGTAACTTAGATTTTTATTGATGTAGTGTGAATACTTTCCTTGTAGTTAGCCAATTGTCTATAATATTCTGCAATACGATGTGATTTCCTTTTTTGACAGTATTTATTCATTAAATCTTGTATTGCTAATCGATAATTTTTTCCAACTATATATTAGTTAATTAAAAATTGAAATATTTTTCATCTTCTTTTTACCATAGGCATTTCAGAACACTCTACAGTGCGTCCATAAAGTAAAGCAAAAATTCATTATTTCGTGAACCGGCGCTTTTAAGGAAAAATCCCGAGACCGGTTTATTTTTATTTTTAAATTGCGATTTTTTGGCATATACATCATACTAGTGACGTCATCCAGTAAAAGGGCTATAACGGTCCTGTCTATTTTCCTATGTAAAATCGACCTGTCGCGACGCTGACTCGACCTGACTACAGGCTGACTCGGCGCTGACTGGACGTTCGTCGAGTCAGGTCGAGTCAGCGTTGAGTCAGCTTCGAATCAGGTCGAGTCAGCGTCAAGTCACCCTGTAGTCAGCTTTGCGCAAAAAGCGTCAAAAATGACCAGAATGGACCTTAGCGATTTCTTATGGCATTTTACATGGGAAAATAGCCAGAACTGTTATAGTCCTTTTACTTCATCCATCTTCATCCATTTTTTAAATGAGAATAGGGGTCAAATGATAGCTCATTTGAAAGGGTATTTAATTCTGTATTCATTAAGATAAACATTAATATAATTATTTATACAGGGTGTCAAATTTTTTTTAAATTAAATTAATTGACACAAAAAGATAAATGTATATGTAATTTATTTAATTCTAAATAGGTACATTTTACTGCTGTCAGAAATCATAAAAAAATTTTATTTAAAAAATAACCATTGATTTTCGCTTAAACAAAATATTCAAATTGCCAAGAGGCAGGTGGGTGGCAGCTTTAACATTGAATTTAAGCGAAAAACAATATTTTTTGTCAAATAAACATGTTTTTCCGGTTTTATGACAACAGCAAAACTTATTTTCAATTAAATAAATTACATACATTCTTCTTTTTTTCTCAATTAAATTATTTAAAAAAATCTAACACCCTGTATAAATAATTATGTTAATGTTTATATTAGTGAATAAAGAATTGAATAACCTTTCAAATGAGCTATTACAAGACCCCTATTCTCATTTAAAAAAATCATCGATTACGTCATCACGCCCAGATGGAAGACGTCACTAGTATGATATATAAGTATGCCAAAAAATTGTAATTTAAAAATAAAAATCAACCTGTTTGGGGATTTTTCCTTGATGTCGCCGGTTTATGAAATAATGAATTTATGCGTTACTTTATGAACGCAGTGTATAGATGTATTATTTATTAGAGTAGACATACGCAGTACATATTTAGGAAAAACACATCTTGTTTGAGTCTACTGTCAGTTCATTCCGCCAGTTTTCTCCTGCCTTCTGTGTTCATGAACCCTACCATAATCAAAAAATTTCAATGAGTTTTCTGTGTGAAAGTCCCATGTGCTATGGATGTTATTAACCTGTTTAAAATTAAAAAAAAAAATTTAAGTTTTTAATCTAATAGCACGTAAAATGATATTTAAAATACCATTTTATATCCTACCAGATTAAAAATTAAAAAACAATGGAAAAATGTTTCTGGTAACACCATCTGAGGCTTCTAAAAATCCAAGCCATGCGGATTCCTAGACTATAGCACAGTATATAGAGGTTCCACAGTAAAACCACTCCTCTGTCGGCTCTTTGATCTCAAGAAGTAATACCGGCAGTACGCAATTGGTAATTCACCAGTGGTGGATGCGGGTTTTACCTGTTAAAATCCGTACGTTTCTATGCGACTATTAGCAATGCGAGAGTGGGGCAAAAGCGACTAAGAACATTGCGCGGTCGCCATGCGCGACTACAGATTTTACTTCCAATTTTTCGGAAAGTGGTTCTACTGTCCCTCTTTATACTGTGACTATAGGAAGATGAGGTAATTTTACTATATATAATTGACGTGCCATCTGCTCAGCGCGGTATGGTTCTTCTCAGAGGCTTTTTTCAGTGTGACGCAAGTGACAGAAAAAAGGCACGTCCGTGATATATACACATGTATAACAGTTATTCCAGTTTGTGATAGATGGCGCTATAATCGAAAAAGAAAAGATTTAGGTTTACCGATTTACTGATTATTTACCTACTACATATATATATATATATATATATATATATATATATATATATATATATATATATATACGACTATAATTTAAAGTTCTTCTCAGTCTTTCAGTGTGTCATTATTGATGTAATAGATGATTTTAAGAATGTAGAGAATCATATCAAAGCACGACATTTTCATTAAAACTGACAGTTGTCAGAATCGTAATCGTAATGTGGTATAAAAACAAATCAATTGTGTTTATTTTATTTATAAAAAGGTATGTTCTTTGATTTGTATAGTTTTATAAATTGTACAGATTATAGTCGTATAGATAATACATAAATAATTATTTGTTCGATTATAGCGCCATCTATCAACTACTACAATTAATGTTATACATTATTTTAATCACGGACGTACCTTTTTTTCTGTCACTTTCAACTTAATGCGTTAGAAAGAAATCGAAAAACTGACTCACTGAAAGAGGCCTATGAGAAGAATACCACAGAATAACTAATCATACAGAAGCGAAACTCAGGCCGAAAACGGTAACATAAATTTCATGCTCGTGCGTCACGTAAGTGGTGCAACCTCACTTTTGCGACTGACAGTGACAGTTGTTTATATTTAAATTTTATACTTATATATGTTTTATTTTATATTTTATTTATTCTTCTAGTTAAATTTTATATTTCATATTTAATTAATAACTATTTGTCCAAAAATATTACAACATTTGGAATGGTCTATTCCTTAGAACATCAAGTTCTATTCTGTAACTGGTGCACAAGGTCAAATATTTCGGTCCCAACAAAATCAATGGAAACGACAGTCAGATTCGCTTCTGTATGGTTAGTTATTCTGTGGAGAATACCTATGCCATTTCGGTTGTTGCAATCCGTGACGGCTCGAGGAGCATTATTCTAGTTCATTCAGAGAGAAGAGCATATAAATATGTATCTCCTGATGAGGTGCTAAGAAGCCCCGAAACCGGTAGAGATTCTTGCTCTACTCTCTGATTGCAACGAAATTGAAAATGTTTATTCATTTTTAATGTTTACAATTTGTTAAATTAAAATTCAAACTCCGACCAAGTTTGTAAAAAAATGCATAACTAATTTTTTTCAAAATTTATTTCAATACAAAAAATGGCGTAGTCTCTTTATGGTGGTACTTAAACATAGTTGTGAAGTTTCTAAAATCGTACCTGTGCAAGCAACAGAAGCAGTTTTAAATGTTTTAGATCGATTTTAATGTAAAAAAATTTAAATTCAGTTGATAAGTAAGATGATTCAGTTGATAAAAATATTATAATGTATCTTCTTTTTCTACGGCACTACATCCCAAATTGAGCCTTGGCCTCCTTAATTTTTTACACGGACTTCTAAAAGTGCTTGTGCGTCGCTGCTCACTGTGTCTTTCCAGCGTTTTCTTGGATTTCCAACCGGTCTCTTTCACTGCATTCTAGCATTCAGTGTTCTTTTTGGTAGTCTATCCTCTCCCATTCTTATCACAATTTTATAATGTATACCTTGATAAATAAATATTTATAAAAATAATTCGAGGTTTTATTTCTTCTTCTTCTTCTTTTTCTTCTTCTTCTTCCTCTTTATAAGCAATTCTGCTTGTTCATTGGCGGATTGATACCTCTATGGAAGGTTGTCACTCCATCTTTTGCGCGGTAGGTCGATATTCCTTCTACCGATTGGTGATTTATCCCGTGCTATTTTGACCACACGTGTCTCCTTCATTCTGGTTATGTGGTTGTTCCATTCTTTTTTTCTATGTAGTGTCAATTCGTTTATACACTGTACGTTACATTGTCTTCTAATATCTTCGCTCGTCTTTCGATCTCTATGTGTATTTCCTGTAATTCTTCTCAGGACTCTCATCTATGCCGTTTCCAGTAGTTTTTGTGTTGTGGCTGTATCGGGTCTTGTTTCTGATGCATATGTCATTATTGGTCTTACACTGGCTTTATAAATTCTTGACTTCATCTCAGTGTTAATATGTCGGTTTCGCCATATAGTGTTATTAAGGCATCCTGCCAATCTATTTGCTTTTGTACTTGATTTCTCACTTCTTTGTCTAGGTCTCCGTAACTTGACAATATAATTCCAAGGTATTTTACTTCCATTACTTGTTCAATACTGATACCATCAATTTCTATTTTGCATCTAATTGGTTCTTTACTGATTACTATTGTTTTGGTTTTCTGAGATGAAATTGTCATATTGAATTCTTTTGCTCTTATGTTAAATCTGTGGACTAATCTTTGCAGACTTTGCAGAATCTCCATCTTGGGCTATCAATATTGCGTCGTCTGCGTAGCAGAGTATTTTTACTTCTTTGTTTCCCATTCTATATCCTCTTCCTTTGTTGACGTTTTTGATGATTTCATCCATGATTAAATTGAAGAGCATAGGACTCAATGAGTCTCGCTGTCTTATTACGCTGCCTATATCTATAGGTTCTGTAAGTTGTCCATCTATTCTAACATCCACTTTGTTGTTTTGGTAGATGTTCCCAATAGTTTTTATGACAGCCAGAGAGACTTCTCTATTATACAGAAGATGGATTACATCAATGAGTCTTACTCTGTCAAATGCTTTCTTTAAGTCAATCAGACATAGAAATGCTGGTCTATTATACTCTCGTGATTTCTCAGTAATTTGATTTTTGACGAATATTGCATCTGTACACGATCTTCCAGTACGAAAACCCTGTTGTTAATCTAATTCATTACGTCTTGTAAGATTTTAGTTGTAAGTTTTAGGGTAGTATTTAACAAGTTGATACCTCTGTAGTTTTCTGGCTGCTTTTTATCTCCTTTTTTGAATAGTAGAATTAGTTCGCTCGTTCTCCATTCTTCCGGTATTTTATTGTGTTTAATGATTTTGTTAATTAATGTTGTTAATGTTCTGTCATTGCTGCTCCACAATATTTCAGTAATTCGTTTGGTATTCCATCCTTACCTGCAGCTTTTATGTTCTTCAACTTTTCGAGTGTTTTTCGTACTTCCTGTGCACTTATATTAACATCTTCATTTGTGGTAATTTCTGGTGTTTCTAGCATCATTTGTTCTTCCTCTGCATAGAGCTTTTTTAAATAGTCAATCCGTGCATCCTATTCTATGTGTTTTGGTTCTAGTAGTTCCGTTACCTCCGTACTTTGACCTCTTATAAAGCGCCATATTTCCTTTTGGAGACCATAAAAAGCATGTTCCATTTCTTTCGAAAAACGTTCCCAGTGATCATTTTTATTCTTCTTACTACTGAATGTGTTTCGTTTCTTATAGTCTTATAATTATCGTATGCCTCTTGTGTTTTAGTTGACATGTATTTTAGGTAAGCTTTTTTCTTCTCTTTACATTTTTCCTTCACTTCTGTACAAAACCATGGAGTTCTTCGTCTTGGAAGCGATTTATAGGTTTTATTTCGGAAGAAATAATTTTTTTTTTCGTTTTGCAGCGAATTATAATTTATAAAAATATGTATCCTTCTAGGTGTTCCACTTTTTTGGTCATTATTGACATATTTATCACGATGAAAAAAAAATGTTTCGGATTTAGGAAGTCAAAGTAATTTATTTTATTTTCTTGCAAAATAACATTGTAATGGAAAATACATTTAAGCATAGTTCCTAATATTTATTTAATACTAGGAAACAGGATAGACTGCAAGGGGGGAATATTTGGTTCACTTGTTAATCAATTACCCTTAATCTAACTAAAATTGTACCTCAATATTTCTTTGGCAGGTTCAAGAAATATGCCGTGAAATATTTGAGTATGCGGCAAAAATTATTTGCCGTCGCAAAGGGCATTTAAAAAGTAATTGTGTCCAAGAAATGAGGTCAAGAAATAGTGTTATTTGTGTACAAGGGTAAATAAATGTTTTCCCATTCTACAGTTCTTGTTTTCCTCTTTTTTATAACTATAAGTAGAATACGTTCTTCTTCCCTATTGTCGTATTATTCAAAATTCTGAAACTTTTTTCATTAAAAGACTAAGTTTTCAATCTAATAGCATATAAAACAGCATAATGCTACTCTACATCCCACCAGACTGAAAACAAGGGAACCTTCTCTGGTTACATTAAAAAAGGGTTCCAAAACCAAAACAAAACCCGGCGTGCAGTCACGGATTGCAACGAACGAGATAGCATAAATGCCCAAGTGGCAACTGCTAGCAAAAGACTAAGTTTTCAATCTAATGGCACATAACAGCATAATGCTACTCTACATCCCACCAGACTGAAAACAATGGGAACCTTCTCTGGTTACACCTCCCAGACTTCTACAATTTGCAAGCCATAACGGATGCTGAGACTAAGGAACATGAGGAAATTTTACAATTTATAATTCACGTCCCATCTGCTCAGGACGGTAAAGTTCCAACGAGAATGGTTCCCTTCGTACTCCAATCAGAGTAAACATGTAAATCAAAAATGAATAACCATTTTCAATTTCGTTGCAAAACGAAAATACAGCCGCATCATATTCTAGTCCAATCAGAGAGTGCAGCAAGCACCTCTACCGGTTTCGAAACTTATTAGTCTCTCATCATGAGGCACATGGGGGTTTGTTTTGGTTGGATCAGAGAGAGCAGCATATGTGCCTCCTGATGAGAGACTAATAAGTTTCGAAACCGGTAGAGGTGCTTGCTGCACTCTCTGATTGGACTAGAATATGATGCGGCTGTATTTTTGTTTTGCAACGAAATTGAAAATGGTTATTGATTTTTTACTTTGTCATTAAATATCTAAAGATGATATACCAGTAATTTGTATAAATAATTTTTCTACATGGAATGTAATTAGAAGAGGAAGGAGGAATTGGTAGGAGAAATATTCATGGCTCCGAAACCTTCGTCAATGGACTGGCTTATTAGCAGATGAATTGTTACATGTCGCGCAAGATCGGGAACAATATCGGCAAAAATTTTCATAGAAGCTACCGATGCCTAAAATTTGGACACGGTAAAGAATTAAAGGGCTCAAAGAAGAAATACTCAAGGGCTCAACATTATCTCTAAACAGAAGGCACTATGCTCCTTCTCCTAAGCTTAGTAAATCAACTTTTTTGAAATCCTAATGAATGTAAAATAAATCAATGTTATTTGTGAATATGTATTTTTTAAGTTCTATTTACTATTTAGAATGTTATTTTTAATTTTATTTTTTTAAATCTGTTAATTTCCTGAGTTTGTTTTCAAAGTTTTTTGCAAGTTCAAGTAGTTATTTTTATTTCTTGTTATATTCTAAAGACTAATAAAAAAATCAGTTTCTCTGTGTGTCCAGTTAACGGGACGCTGGTAACTGAAATATTGACAAAATATACCGACCTACAGTTAACTGGACAAAAGTTATTTTTGGTCTTGAGTTTTCTTTATTTTAAGTTTGATTTTTTTTACTTAGTTAATTTCTTAAGCCTTTTTTTAATTTTTTGCAAGTTCAAATAGTTGTTTTTATTATTTCTTGTTATATTCTAAATACTAATACATGAATATACCGACGTCCAGTTAACTGGACAGTTACCTAAAGCTGTTAATTTGACAGATATCTTCTAAACATGTGAAAATTAAGTAGAATTTGACATGTTTATACACCTATTGCAAAACTAACTATTGGGTTCTGGGTAGACATTGCTCTAACCAAGTTGGCACCGAACCTGTTAAATATGAAAAATAATTTTAATACTTACTACTTTCCAAAAAATTTCATTAAAATAATACCCAAAATTAAAAACATAAGTAAGGCTACAATATGAGGTTTTCTCAACATCCATCCAAAAATAACCGCGCTCGAGACTGCTGCTAGACAACAATGGAATAAAATTGATACCAAAATGCATTATTTTGCCAGATTGTGCAAATAATATAAAAATTGCTTTTTAATTTTCTTTTCATCATATTTTAATAGCTATTATCCTATTCCCGACGAAGACAAATCCAAACAAAAAATTATAATAAAATATAGTTCCTACTAAAAACACCAATATATTTTTCGCACTTTATTTGCAATGATACATACGTAACTTGAAAGATTTAGCAACTAACCTCAGACTGTCGTGTGCGCGCCCATATACTGTCGTTTTAAAAAAATCGCTCTCAACAATTTTCTTGATCGCGTCTAAAGAAGTATAACTTCAAAATAATAACATTGTGAGCATTCTTGTTATTATTAAGAAACAAAATAATTATCTTTTAACGTGAAGTAAAAACTCTCTGATTGAGTTGGTATAAAATTTAATTAAGAATTAAAATTTTAAAAATTCAAAAAGGATTGCATCCCTTGTTCAGAACGAATGTTTTTGGACTTATCAGTCCATCATCAGTGAACCGTGTTCTTGCAAAATTGCCACAATGCCAAACACTGGTTTAATTAAATATTCAATCTACATTATAGATAAAAGATAATAACGCGACTTGTCGATGGCAATGGATTGCCTCCAGAAACATGTGCAGACTAACGTGGTCCAAAGCAGATATTAAAACTATGTAAAATTAGAGTACTCACATGTTTCTGGAGGCAATCCATTGCCATCGACAAGTCGCGTTATTTTCTTTTATTTATAATATAGATTGAACATTTAATCCAACCAGTGTTTGGCATTGTGGCTATTTTGCAAGGACACTAAGTTCACTGATGATGGACTGATAAGTCCGAAAACGTTCGTTCTGAACAATGAATATAATACTTTTGGATTTTTAAAATTTTAATTCTTAATTAAATTTTATGCCAATCACACCAGGGAGTTTTTTACTTCACGTTAAATTATTTAACTAGATAGTATACAGCAAACTTTCGGGAACTATCCCGTTTTATTTATTTTTTAAACAAAATAATATTTTACAATTCATCAATATTATAAAATAAAAATAAATTACCCTCGTAGAAGTGTTTCTTCAAGTACAATGAATATTCTTGCGTGTTTTAGAACGGAAGCAATCAGCCAGGCAAATATTGAGCCAACTCTTATTACAAATACAATACCGATCAATTGTGTAGTTGCATCTTTCAAAACAATGTACTTTATGTTACAATTTAATGGGACCCTACCTATATTTTGTACGGATATGTTATTACTATTTATTTAAAAACAGCATACAAAATAAGTTTATAGACTGATAATGAGATGCTAATGCTACGCAGTCATATATTGGGTTCAGACTATTTCAGGTTCTCTTCACAGAATCTGCAGCTTAAGGCTCCAAAAATCAGCCTAACCTGCTTCTCTTCCTCAGTACTTCAACCCTATTCGCGCATTTTTTTTTTCAATTGTTTTCGGGTCCATAATTTGTTCGGGTTGCGAATGATCCTTTTTGGCACATCCACGGCCTGCTCTAAAAGTATTTTGTAGACAAAGGCTCTTTATTTTCAATTGTGTTCTCCACTTTTTCTACAAATCTGTGGAATGGTGTCTCATGAAAATACCCTGCTCTATGTTGTTCTTGATGTATCGAAGTGTGTACAAATATTTCATCCCTAATATACCTGTTGAGCAGTTTTTCTCTGTGGGAATGACATTAGACTTATTGCTTTTTCGTGTTCTCTTGTCTTCGGATTGGGAATGAAAGTTACTCTAGTTTCTTTCCATGCTTTTGGTATGTGATAGAAGGCCATGATACAATAACTGAAGATATGACATGAAGTCGGTGGGCGGGGCCTACGTAACTACGTCACTCTGTGAGTAGAACAGCATTAAATTCCGTGTTGTCGTATAGTAAACGGTGTTTATTTTTTTGTTTAAGGTGAATTTAACTTATAATTTGTTAAACTTTTATTAAAAATGAGGTGTACCGTGTTTGGTTGTAATGTGGACAATCAATCACAAGGTTTCGATACGAATATCAAGTTTTTTAGTTTCCCAAAATACAAAAAAGTGCGATTTGTGTGAAAACAATTATGTAAACATAAACGTGCAGACAGTTTTAACGTTAACGACGGTCGTATTTGTTCACATTGTAACAGCGACGATTATTAACGCAATCTGTAACACGAGCTGCTTGGATATTCTCCTAAAAATTTTCGATGCCTTAAAAAAGAAGCTATTCCATCCCAAAATTTAGCCAAAGCGGAAAAAGGCAAAGTGGATTCTGGTAGAGAGCAACTAACTATTTTTAATGGAAAATAAGCCACAGTTTTACTAAAAAATGATTTTATTAACGTTTCGACGTCCAAATCGGAGGCTGTTGTCAAAATACAAAAAATATTAATGAATTAAACAAAAATGTTGTTGCTTAGTAAAAAATTATTCTAATAATTTATTTAATCTGGCTCATTTATATCGGCAATTCAGACATATATTATACATTTTAAAGTAGAAGATTTTAAAATGATATTACCAATTATTGTTCATTCGATTACATGCAATCAACCTCAACTCAAGAATATCCGTCACAGAAAAAATCATAGCATGTGATCTATCTTTAAAAATACAACCACATGCAATGGTGACAGTAAAATTTTTGCGTTAGAGATTCCATAGTAAATCACGAGGAAAAACCAGGAAAAACCCGTGATACTATCCCGACATCGTCAGTATTAGGTCTTACTTTAGTTTACTCTCAAAACTAATACCAGATTCTAATATAATACTTACGATAATAATACCTAGTAAGACCTAATACTTACGATGTCATGATAGTTTTACGAGGTTTTTTCCTGGTTTTCCCTCGTGATTTACTATGGAATCTCTAATGCGAGAATTTTACTACCACCATTGCATCTGGTTGTCTTTTTAAAGACAGATCACATGCTATAATTTTTTTTGTGACGGATATTTTTGAGTTGGAGTTGATTTCATGTAATCGAATGAACAATAATTGGCAATATCATTTTAAAGTCTTCTACTTTAAAATGTATAATATATGTCTGAATTGCCGATATAAATGAGCCAGATTAAATAAATTATTAGAAGAATTTTTTACTAAGCAACAACATCTTTGTTTAATTCATTAATATTTTTTGTATTTTGAGAACGGCATCCCATTTGGACGTCGAAACGTTAATAAAATCATTTTTTTGGTAAAATTGTGGCTTATTTCCCATTAAAAATAGTTAATTACAAAAATGTCACAAGAAAATAGCTTCAGAACAACAGTAGAGAGCAACGTTGTGTATTATACAGTATTATTATATAAACTGTATATTATATATTATTATATATAATGAGACGTATCTTGCCTAATAATAAAAAATCATGTTTGTAATTGATTTCTATGATTAGATTATGTTCTCAATAATTATATTTAATCATACTAAACAAAACAGCACTTCTCGAAAATTTCACAACTGATATTAAAAGCTAAAATCTTCAAATCATAATGGCAATGCATTCGAACTGTAAAGGATCTACTCACAACGTGACGTCATGCGCGACCTGAACAAAATTAGGAACGCTACATGTCGTGTCTTCATGATAGAAGGTTACTTCTGAGTACACTGATTATTCTACAGTAAAAAAGTTCTGGTCTTTTTTGTAATAACACTTGACATATACCATCCATTACTGGTGATTTATACTGCTCGAATAAGTTTATTGCCCATGCTAATTTTTCATAGCTCACAATCTTTTGACCGTCTGCAAGTTAGTTCCTGAGTCTGCAAAGCTGATTCCCAGCCAATGATTTAATTGTTTGTGATACAGGCAGAAAGTGCATTCTGAAGAGGTCTTCAGCGGTGTCTCTTCCTCGCCGTTATCATTTAGGAATGAGTTAATTAGTTATGTTTTCTCCTTTGGGAGAACCTTTTGAAGTCTAGCACAAGCATAAGTGTTTTCAATTTCCTCGCAGTGCTTTTACGTGACACAGACAGTTCTTTATTCCACGAAGTCGTTCCATTATTCCGCCAGTGCAACTCTAGATGTACGCGAAATCATTTAATACGAACATTGTTCAGCGACACTAATCCGTTTATCTTAGAATGATTATTAATGACTTTTGTTATCTCAACCAAAAGATTCGTGATATCTATGGTGAAACAGGAATAAGAAACATCACAACAACGTATGTATTTTAAAAAACTACAAAACCATGAAAACGAATAAATTATTCAGCTCGCCAAACCGACGACAGAAGGAAGAAGACTAAGGTAACACTGGTCTACTTACCTTATAATCAATTTAAAAATGTACATATTATTGTTATTTAATAGTATTTTCTCTTTAGCTATCTACAATAAATTTCAATAAGACATACAGTGCATCTCTAATCAACGATTTCAGTTGTTAAAGGTGTTCAAAATTTATCTAAGCGTTCCATAGTAACAATATATTATTAAAAAAATAGCTTGTTCTCTTTTCTCGAATATTAGTTTTTATTGTATAGTATATAAATTATTCTAATCACTGAATACATAGATAGTGAAAAAATAGTCCTACTAATTAAATTAATGGATAATTTGCTGGAATATACAAGTAACTGTTATCCAAAAATATTCAAAACCTGAACCAAATAGCCAGTGCCGGATTAACCATTAGGCAAAGCAAGCAGTTGCCTAGGGCCTAGGGGCCTCGGCCCCAAGGGCCCAAAATGAAAAAATAATAGTTAGATTTAAATAAAAGTTATAAATCATATTATTATGTTAAAAAATTCGAATATCGCGCAATACCATAAAAGTGATGGTGGACGTATAAAATTACATTACAATGCATACTTTTGTTCACATAGAAAGCCTATGCTGTGAGAATAGGTCGCTAATGAATGTCGTTTGGTAGAAGGAACAGCGTCAGTCTGCACGGTTTCTTAGAAAAGTAGTAAGAGCAACAGCAACAAATGGGTCAGCATCCCCTCGCTACCCTCTCCTTCATTACCCATGCCTTTTGCTACATGTCAGGCAAATACAATGGTCTCCAGACTCATTTATCTAAGATTAACAAAATTGCGATTTACATTTTTCTTGTGCTGCACACCCTTTTTAGTTGGAGTAAAGTGTTGCTAAAAGTTGCGTTGGAGCAACATATTATTTTGTATTTGTTCAGTCCGTGTACAACTTTTTTTCAGCCTCTACCCACCGTTAGGAAGCTACGATAAAATGCTTAAATGAAACTCCAATAAGCAATTCCATTCGCCACGATCTAAACCTTGTCCTTAAAAGAACAAGCAGCACTATATGAACTGCAAGGGCTGATGCAACAAGAGCTTTGTCTAAAGATAAACAAAAGCGAACAAGATAGACATTTTGATGACGCTAATTCCAATTTTTTTGGTTATGATGCTAATTTCCAAGTTTTTCTACAGGTTAAAGAAAATTTAACGGTTGAAACGAATCTACCAATTTTGGATAAGCTAATTATTGAGTTATCGGCAGTTCTGTTGACAGCGTACGAGTCAGTGAACTACATGAAAACTATACCTACTGATGATATTGAACCTGAAATTTAAAATGAACAGCAGTTCAAATATTTTATAGTCCATCTTCAGTCAGTCTTAAGGACTTGCAGCGAACACAATTTATTACTGCTTCATAGTCTTTTTTAGTTATCTATGAGATAAAATTCGAATCGAAGTTTCCAAATTTGTCGGTAGCTTTTAAGATGTATCTTACGCTAATGATTACAAATCCAACAGACGAACGGTCATTTTCAAAAGTGAAAATTACTAAAAACTGTCGCCGTTCAACAATGGCACAAAACAGACTAGAATTTCCCTTAATTATGGCTATGGCTATTGAAAATGGTGTGCTCGAAAATTTGGAATTTGAAAATATTTTAAGTAGTTTTGTTTGTATGGAACGCAGAAAAGTGGCTTTATATAAGGCTTTGAAAACTGAAAATAAATTTAATATATAATAATTTATTATTACATAATTATGTAATAAGTAATGTAATAGTATATTATTCAACGAGCAGGTAATGATGGGTATTGCTCACGATGATGGAGTTTGCGACACGAGCCGAAGGCGAGTGTCGTTATCCATGAGAGTGAGTAATAGCCCATTACATGTAAGTAGAATACTATACTTTTTCCACGACCTTTTTTATTAGTAGAAAAATTATTGTACTTTAAAATGATTCGTTTAATGATAACTATAACAGAAAAAAAGACTAAAATAACTTTATCTACTCATGTCATATTATGTATAAATTTTTAGTTTGTGAAAACTGTCATAGATAGCAGTGCGTGAAGGATTTAAAGTGTGCGTGAAGTAACAATGTATTTTAAATGGGATTTACTTTTTCGCACTGTTTGTAACTTTCGAGTTGTCATGGTGACAATCCTTAACATTCGCGTTGTCATGGTAATGACAATATGAGCAATGAATTATATCAAAAGTTTTGACAGTTTTGTGGTTTGAAAGTAGTTAGAATTTTTAAATGTCAAAGTTCTAAAAATTGTAGAATAGAAATGAATTCCAGTGACGAAGAATTACAGCTTTTTCTATTTGTTTATAGATAAAATATTGTATGAAACTTTGCGTGAAGTACTTTTTGCAAACTTACGCGATTTATAGCACTCGCCTCGTTGTCGCTCGTGCTCTAAAAACCGCGTGCGTTAGCAAAAAGCATACTTCACAAACGGTTTCATAAATAACTATTTTATTGATTTAAAACTTAAAATATCTTAGAATAATTTTTGTTTTAATTTAAGCAAACTTATATAAATAAACAATTTCTTGACTGTTTCTTTGTTTTATTTTTTCGAGCAATACGTTTAAAAAATGAGACAAAAATTTCGAGTTTAAGTTTACAAAATGTCCACTAATAAGCTATACCGCTCGAAGATGGAGGGATTATCCGAGGTTTTGGAGGGAAAAGACAAAAATTTCCTAAGGGGCCTCCTAGCTTGGGTTGCCTAGAGGCCTCAAGATTCTTAATCCGTACATAATCTTAATCTGTACATAATGCAATATGCAATGTCATTTGCTAGAAGCTTTTAGAAAGTAGATTGTAAATTTGCAGTTAAATCAAATAAATTCTTACATTTATTAACAGAAGGGTTTAAATTCTAGCACGCTTTATAAATATCAGAAAAAATATAAAAATTAGTTGTAAAAAAATTAGAGGAAACTAATTACAAGGAAGATATTGAGGTCTACATCCAACGTTGTGTAAACTAGCTGATTTACAATCATGATTTTCAAGCAAAGAGTACAATTTTTTTTAATAAAATATTGCTCAAATTTTAAAAGAAATTAAAAACTACCAGATTTAATTGTACAATTAAATAATGATAATCAGCATCAAAAAACTAATTTTTAGATATTTTTTCAGAAATCGCATATTTATTAGAAATTCTATTAGTAGATAGCAGTCCACAAAATCATCCTTCAATTTGTTTCAGATAAATCGTTATGGTTCGTTAGTCTACCGGAAACGTTACTCATTTGGCCGTATACGTGAGCACAGCATACTGAGATTTTTGTTTAATGTTATATAAAAATTGATATTTAAAATTAAGGGCAAGAGGGTTGACCTTGGGCTTATTTAAATGTTTGATTACCTACAATTAGTTGTTCATTGTTTGTTTTGTTATAAACATATACTCTAAAAAATAGGTCATACATTTTTCCCAAAATTTTTTAGAATATTCTTTGTTGAGAACGATTTCTGGAGTGGAAATCGAAACGTCAAACATTAGTTATTCCATCAGACAGCAATCGCTGCCTTATTCACTCTTTTACTGTTAAAATAACTAAAATGTTGGACTGCTTGGATAATCTTGTTACTAGTAAAGGCCCTGGCCCTGATATGATATCGTACTTGTTTTAAGGAATTGTTCATTTTCTTTGTGTATACCATTATGGCTTATTTTTAACATATCGCTGGCAGAGGGCCATTTTCCATCACATTTTAAGAAAGCCCATGTGAAACCCATTCCAAATCTGGCGATAAGTCATTTGTTTGTAATTATCGTTCAATAACAATTCTTTCTGCCATTCCTAAAATCCTTTTGAAGCCCTGGTAACTGATTTCTTGACGGATAATTTGAAAAATCAACTATGTTTTAGTTGGATCAGAGAGAGCAGCATATGTCATGTGCCTCCTGATGAGATACTAATAAGTTTCGAAACCGGTAGAGGTGCTTGCTGCACTCTCTGATTGAGCTGGAATAATGATGCGGCTATAGTTTCGTGTTGAAACGAAATTGAAAATGGTTATTCATTTTTGATTTACATGTTTACTCTGATTGGAGTACGAAGGGAACCATTCTGGTTGGAACTTTACCGCGCTGAGCAGATCGGACGTGAATTATAAATTGTAAAATTCCTTCATCTTCCTTAGTCTTAGCATCCGTTATGGCTTGCAAATTGTAGAAGCCTCGGAGGTATTACCAGAGAAGGTTCCCATTGTTTTCAGTCTGGTAGGATGTAGAGTAACATTTTTTGATGTTGTTTTATGTGCTATTAGATTGAAAACTTAGTCTTTTGCTAGCAGTTGCCGCTAGGGCATCCCTGCCATTTCGTTGGTTGCGATCCGAGGCTGTACGCCGGGGTTTGTGCTAGTTGGGTCAGAGAGAGCAGCATATGTGCCTCCTGATGAGAGACTAATAAGTTTCGAAACCGGTAGAGGTGCTTGCTGCACTCTCTGATTGAACTGGAATAATGATGCGGCTGTAGTTTCGTGTTGCAGCGAAATTGAAAATGGTTATTCATTTTTTGATATCGTCGCCTTAGTACTATAACTTGATAACTCCAAAATTGACGTTTTTGAGATAACTAATTCACAGGATGTATTTTATTTGCCTCCATATTGTGCAAAAACTTGACAGCTCGCTCCAAACGGGTTAAGTATTTATTTATAATTGACGAAAGTTGATAAAACTCAAATGCCCCTAATATTCAGTGCTAAAACTTGACAATATAAGTTATCAAGCTACTGTTTAATTGAAATAATCGTAAATACGACATACACTAAATGCTACAACTAGCTAACTCTAGTTATCTAGTTGTAGCACGTGTTTTTCTGAAACTATTGAGCTCACCACGTAATTGCTATCTGTTTATTCGGTTCATGTTAATGCAAAAATTTGAGAATTGTTAGCAGATCTGGCAACTCCCATGGCAGAGGGCTAATTATTACCAAAATAATGCTTAAAATATTAGTTTTGTTAAATAGTTCACTTAGATGCAACTAGGTACGACATGCGACATTACCAAATGTTAACATTATGGTAGTGCTAAAAGTTGATAACTTTAATTTTTCATGTTATTTTCCATATTGGAAAACGAATTTGCACCATATTCCTAAATAGATCAATAGCCATTAGAGCTGCAGAGTGAATTCCGTATTTACCAACATCATGGAGCAGCACAAATATCTTTAAAATCTTAAAACCCGTTTAACTCAAAACTACTAATTTCGTTATAGTATTAGGGCGACGATATATATACTCATACTATTTCTAATAGTGCGATTCCTCTGTACATAATTTTTACAGGCAGTGCTTTTACCTTTCTTGTGAATTGGGCAGATGAGTGTTTTCCCATACGTTTTCAATAAACCCAGCTATCTTTTGCTGCAGTATATATCTCCTCGTACTTTTAATATATCTGCTGACATTCCGCTTTCTCCAAGCGCATACACGGCGCGAAGTGCGCAACGCGCATATCAATGCGCACATTTTGGTTTCTCGTTTACCATCACTAGAGATCCAGGTTAGTTATGTGTGGTTATGTACATCTTTATGATTAAATTATATACTTGTTATTTTAAAGTTAAACATTGAGAATTCTATTCGTTTTTTTTTTCATTGTCTTTCTTTATGCCAGTTTTTACCTCATGTTATATTCATATAAATATCTTCGATTCCTACTTTCGAATTCATATCTCATTATCCATATTATCGACATTATTTTATGTCATATTTTGGTAGTTATAATACTTATGATACTATGCTGCTATATGGTATTACATGGTACTTATACATAAGTTGATTATACAGTTGTTAAATAAGTATTGAATAAGAAGCAATCCTTCAACTCTCTGTAAAAAAGTTGCTAGCTTTTATCTAGGGCTAGGGTACATGAGTTTGCTGGACTTTAATAAAAAAGAAAGTGATTAGTATAAAAATCTCACGACCAGAGTGCCAGAATTACATCCTGCTTTCGCTCAAACGAATATGGTACTCCTTCAGAACCGATCAATAATCTTCATAATTAGCGGAAATAAATATTACGAGGAGAACGACACACTTTTCAGCAACTAGTATTCAAAGGAAAGATAGATGGTAAGAGGGTTCTAGGAAGTAAAAAGATGTTATGGGTGCGTATTCGCCAATGGACAGGAATCCACAGTTATGAACAGCTTCGCAATGCTGCCACAAAGAAAATATTTTAATGTTTGACTTTCTAACATCTCGCCTGACAAGACTATTAGTCCAGAGAAATAAGGATTTTCTCAGGACACTCAAAGATCCAGTTAGATGGCTAGTTTTTTAGTTATTGTAGACCTATAGGAAGAAAACCTACCTGTTTCCTGCCTAGAGTTCGCGTCTGTTTTTTAATTATTAACAACTTAGTGCAAAAATCCCGATTTTTCGATATTTTGTACCCCATTAAGAAGCTAAATAGTTGACATAAGATTACAAAATTTCATTTTTTAAAACATTGAAAAAGCTTCAAAATACCGATTTTTGAATGTTAAAGGTCAAGTTGTTGCTTCGCAAATTGCAAAATAAATGAAAATCGATATTTGTTAATAACTTTTACTAAATTTAACTTAGAATTTTAGGGTTTCCCCAAAGTTGGGTATTTTCGAACTTAACAATCTCTCAAAATTTGGGACCGCTCCATTAATTAGTTTAAAAGTTATTCTATTTGTTTACCCCAGAGACCTTTATTTTTCAACACCATAAGACAGAAAATAATGATCATAGGGCAATTCTGAGTATGCCAAATGAAAGTAGAAGACTGATAGTATCAAAATGTATTAAAAAAAAATAAAATAATTAATTAATATTATCAAAAATACTAATGCCAAATTTTTGAAATTTTGTAGTTTATAAACATTTGAATAACTTTAAAAATATTGTCCGTAGGAACAATCTTTTTATATATTCAAGAAACTAGTATTTTAACATGAATTTTCAAATAAAAAAATTTAGCCTTGGTTCATTTGGAACAAAGTTAGCCATCTGGTTTTTTTTGCATTCACAGATAATTTGTTTATAATAATTAAGGAATTTCATTGATGCCATTTTAAAGAATGGGATTTGTATTTTTTGTTAAAAAATTTGCACAAACATTGTATCTTCACAGCACCCTCTACGATTTTTCAAAAATGTAGTTCAAAAGGTTACTAGGGGGAGCCTACGAATCCACCGAGTTAAAATACCGAAAAAGCAATTTTATATTGATACAATTTTCTGTATCTTCGGATCAACTTAATGGATTTTGATCTTTCTTTTTTAATTTGCATGTAATTTCTACGTACAATACAAATATGCAATTTGTTTATAAATTTATTAATTAATAATAAGTCTAATTTGTTAAAACAATTTTTGAAAAAATATTTTTTTACAAAAATTTCTTTTTTTATTATAGTATCATTAATGATCATAGAAAAAGTTAAAGTACACTTTAATAAATAAATTATTCTTACTAGATAATTATTTATTGAAGATAATTTATTTATTAAAGTAAACCTTAACTTTTTCTATGATTAATAATGATGGTATTATTAAAAACATGGATTTTTGGGAAAAAAATTGTTTAAACAAATTATACCTACTGTTTATTAATTAAGGTGATACAGTAGCGATCAACAGGTAGCCAAAACGCGTTCCAAGATTGCGGCTGTAATTTTGAATATTTTTTCGAGATATTTTGCACACGTATTCGTAATATAATAAAGAATGGCGGTACAGAGCCCAATTTGAAAAATATATTAATATGTGGAAATTATCCTGTAATTAAATACAATATTAAAAAAACGAGCCTGTGCCGCCATTAAGAAGAACAAAAAAATACACTTTCTTCAAATAAACTTTTTTATCCGATGCCTAGATTTTGTGTCATTTTGGAACTACTAAAATTTTTTAAAAAGTTTATTTGAAGAAAATGTATTTTTTTCTTCTTCTTAATGGCGGTACAGGCTTGTTTTTTTAATATTGTATTTAATTACAGAGTAATTTCCACATATTAATATATTTTTCAAATTGGGCTCTGTACCGCCATTCTTTATTATATTACGAATACGTGTGCCAAATATCTCGAAAAAATATTCAAAATTACAGCCGCAATCTTGGAACGCGTTTTGGCTACCTGTTGATCGCTACTGTGTCACCTTAATAAATGTCAAATTGCAAATAGACAAATTGCATATTTGTAATGTACAGAAAAAGTACATACAAATTAAAAAAGAAAAATTAAAATATATTCAGTAGATCCCGAGATATAGAAAATGATAGTACACTCCTGGCCAAAAAAATCGGAACACCTCAAAAATGGGTCATTTTGATGTCTCGAATCTCCTAAACCTGTTGTCCGATTTTGGTGATTGTTTTAATATGTTATAGCCTTATTCTCTAAGAATATGAATGTAGTAATATTGTTGCTGAACAGGTAAATGTCATTGTATACCGGGTGTAACAATAATACTGTGTTTTTCCTGAAAGTTCGTAACACAATGTGGAATATTCTAGCATATAAAAAATATTGAAATTAAAACTCAATTGTAACCTTATCCTTTCTGAACATTCTGCTTTTTGACTCATTCACTTATGTTGGATAATGAAAAAGTTAAACACTTTGACTGTTTTTCATCAATACAGGGTGTTTCTAAATAAGTGCGACAAACTTTAAGGGGTAATTCTGCATGAAAAAATAATGACCGTTTGATTTATAAACATACCTATGTCTGCAAATGCTTCGTTTTTGAGATACCGGTTGAATTTTTTCTTACACGCTGATGATTCATTTATTGCTCTAAAACCGGTTGAGATATGCAAATGAAATGTGGTGGGTTTTAAGAGGCAGTTATTGCGCATTTTTTGACATACAATTATGTACTTTATATTCACCATTGGCGTGCATACGGGTCATATTACCTGTATACACGCCAATGGCGAATATAAAAGTTTTAGTTGTATGTCAAAAAATGTTAAATAACCACCTCTTAAAACCAACCAAATTTCATTTGCATATCTCAACCGGTTTTAGAGCAATAAATAAATCGTCAGTCTGTAAGAAAAAATTCAACATCCTGTATCTCGGAAACGAAGCATTTGTGGACATATGTTTATAAATCAAACTGTCATTATTTTTTCAGCTATTGATAAAGAACATGGCTAGTTGTCAAAGTACCTAACTTTTTCATTATCCAACATAAGTGAATGAGTCAAAAAGCATAATGTTAAGAAAGGCTAAGGCTACAATTGAGTTTTAATTTCAATATTTTTTAAATGCTCGAATATTTCACAGGGTGTTACGAACTTTCAGGAAAAAACACAGTATTATTGTTACACCCGGTATACAATGGCATTTACCTGTTCAGCAACACTATTACTACATCCATATTCTTAGAGAAAAAGGCTATAACATATTTAAAAAATCACTAAAATCGGACAATAGGTTTAGGAGATTCGAGACATCGAGAATGACCCATTTTAAGGTGTCCCGATTTTTTTGGCCAGGAGTGTAGTTTTAAGTTGCCCTTTTTAGTTTTTAAACTCGTGCATTTGTCGGCTCCCAGCTCCCCCTTCACTTACCACGACTAGTCACCAATTGAACTACATTTTTAAATTCGTGTAAAATACCAACTTTTCGAATAGGTATGTAAAATGATTTTTTCTACGGACAATATTTTTAAAGTTATTCTAAATGTTTATAAACTACAAAATTTCCAAAATTTGGCATTAGGGTTTCTGACTATATTAGATAATTTTTTATCTTTTTTAGTACATTTTGATTGTATATTTTTTCTTCTTTCATTTAATATACGTAGAATTGCCCTATCTTCATTATTTTCTGTCTTATGTTATTGCAAAATAAAGGTCTCTGGGATAAACAAATAGAATAACTTTTAAACTAATTAATGGATAAGCCTCAAATTTTAAGGGGTTTGTTAAGTACCCCAATACCCAACTTTGGATGAAACACTAAACTTCTAAAGTAGTTTTAGTAAAAGGTATTAACAAATAACGATTTTCACTTATTTTGCAGTTTGCGTAACCACAAATTAACTTTTTAACTTTCAAAAATCGGCACTTGATGGTTTTTCAATGTTCTAAAAAATTAAATTTTGTAGTTTTATGTGAACTATTTAGCTTTTGAATGGGGTGCAAAGAAATCGAAAAAATCGCGATTTTTGCATTAAATTGTTAATAATTAAAAATCGGACGCGAACTCTAGGCAGGGAACAGGTAGGTTTTCTTCCTATAGGTCTAAAATAACTAAAAAAGTAGTCAGCTACCTGGATCTTTGAGTGGCCCGAACATGGTCTATTTCTAGCTTCTGGAGTATATGTACGGTGGAAGCCTACACAGAAATGCATTGTACCTTCTAGCTTTTTATTTTATTAATCCTGGAGTATGTTCAATTTCCATTTAAAAGATTTTATTGTCTGAAATAATGTGTCTTAGATGAAATTATGTCCTGTATACTATTAACTTAATGTTATTTTTATTACCACTCAACACATGTAGATAATGTTTATTATGACATAATAAACCCATATCTAATTTCCTTAAATCGGTTTGTGCTATAGCATCCAAGCATGTTCACCCATTCGTATCGACAACTACTTATTAAATTAAAACAAATAATGGTAACCTAAAAAAGCAAACCTCTTCAACCGGTATAAAATAATTCGATGCACAACTCTCACTTTTTAATTATTATCAGCAAGTGTATGACAACATAACTCAACAAATAAATAAGATACAAAATAAAATTTGATTTAAGGGGATAGGCGCAAAATCTTGGTCAATGCTATTTAAATGCATTTTTTTTAATCCTGAGAAAACTAATAAATATTTTTGAAAAATTTAAACGCAAAATGAAAGATTACATTACTACCAACGTTCGAAAGTCCCTTAGAATAAAGAAAAAGTTTTTTTGAGTAAAATATTTGAAATTAAAAATTACACTAAATTTTCTATTTTTGTTTTCTCAAATTCTCTTAAAATACTTACTAGTTTTCTCAGGATTCGATAAAAATTACTAGATTTAAATAGTATTGGACCAAGATTTTGCGCGTACCCCCTCAAATATATGTAGATATATTAAATATTTTAGAGTAAGAAATAAAGCGGAAAATATTTTTTATTCAGATATTAAGGCTATTCTAACAGCTAATAAATGGGACTCAAACAAATATTTACTCATAAAGTAAAAGCTTTCTGAGTAATATGTATATTAAAAGAATAATTGGACCCCGTTATGCAACGAGGAACCAACCAACATTTTTTCGAAAATGGAGTTATTGGTTCCTATAGATAGACTGTAAATAATATGATTCATGTTCTGCAATAACGACCCAAATATTCTGGCACCTCAGCACCATTTATTATTTAATATAATATTTAATAAGATACAAAATAAAATTTGATTTGAGGGGATAGGCGCAAAATCTTAGTCAATGCTATTTAAATGCATTCATTTTTTTGAGTCCTGAGAAAAATAAATATTTTTGAAAAATTTAAACGCAGAATGAAATATTACATTACTACCAACGTTCGAAAGTCCCTTAGAATAAAGAAAAAGTTTTTTTGAGTAAAATATGTGAAATTAAAAAGTACACTAAATTTTCTCTTTTTGTTTTCACTCCTGTAACTTATTAAAATAAACATAATATAGAAATTTTCAAGTACTTTTGGCTCTCGTTAATGATGTAATCTTTCATTCTGCTTTTAAATTTTTCAAAAATAATTATTAGTTTTCTCAGGATTCGAAATTTAAATAGTATTGGACCAAGATTTTGCGCGTACCCCCTCAAATATATGTAGGTATATTAAATATTTTAAAGTAATAAATAAAGCGGAAAATATTTTTTTATTCAGATATAAGGCTATTTTAACAGCTAATAAACGGCTCAAACAAATATTTACTCATAAAGTAAAAGCCTTCTGAGTAATATGCATATTAACGGAAAGCACAGGAAATCGAAAATAAAGTGGGTATATTAATATTATAGTCTGGCAGATTTATCGGAGAATAGGCCATTTTTGGGAAAAGTTATTTACCAGCAATTTTATTGCTGGAATCGAATCTTATGATTGTATATATTAATAATATAAGTATGCAAAGTCCGAAGATAGTGTGCTACTTTTTTTATAATCAAAATGGCACCTGAAAATCGTGCTTTTTCAATTTTTGCTATATAACTCCAAAGATTTTAACTTTATACCAAAAACACCCAAATAAAAATTCACCGTAAGTAAATTCTGCATAGAGACATGTTTTCCCGATTTACTTCGACGAAAATTTTCCCCGCAAAATGCGGGTTTTTCCAACAAAATCTTTAATTTTCTACTAAAATTTTAGATAAGTAATTTTTTATCAATAATTAAATAACTTGGTAATGTAAAAGCTCTTTTTGTGTGGATTGTAATTCCAGAAGCCGATGCAAATTGAATGAACAGTTTAGCAACAATTGAATTGTTATTTAAAAATTTACGGTCGCTATAATAACCACAATAATTATGATACATGAGAATACCTATGATTTTTTATAAAAAAAAACAGTGTACCTATCTAATGTACTTTACAGAATTGATATTCTGTATGACAATATGATCCTATTGTTTAGATATTTGCCGTAAATGCCGGTCAACTTGTTTAAAAATTGTTTATAATTTTAAAATATTCCTGAGGCCGCTTAAATAGTCCAATTTCAATTCTGTAAAGTACATTAGATAGGTACAGTGCCTTTTTATACAAAAATCTATTCCTATGTATGGTAATTATTGTGGTTATTTCAGCGACCGCAAATTTTTATTTAACAGTTCAATTGTTGTAAAACTGTTAGTTCAATTTCCATCGGCTTCTGGAATTATAATCTATATGAAAAGAGCTTTTATATTACCAAGTTATTTGATTATTGATAAACAATTACTTATCTAAAATTTTAATTGAAAATTAAAGATTTTGTTGGAAAAATCCGCATTTTCCGGGGAAAATTTTCGTCGAAGTTAATCGGGAAAAACACGTCTCTATGCAGAATTTAATTACAATGAATTTTTATTTGGTTGTTTTTGGGGTAAAGTTAAAATCTTTGGAGTTATAGAGCAAAAATTGAAAAAAAAAAAAAAGAATATGTGTGTACTTTGTACGCACGTAAGAAGTTATACTTCTATTATATAATTTCAACGAAATAAATATACTTAACAGTTACAATACAAAAAATTAACAATAATTACCAAAAATTAACCAAAACTTAACAATGCCAAATATTAAAAAAAAAAAAAGAAAAATATATTAATCGTCCGGGATTTGAACCCGCAATCTCGCGATTTCTCGATCTTTGGTCCAATGCTCTACCAACCAGGCCATCAAGTCGCATGTTACGGACGTTTCAGATATACATAATTACACATCACGGTGACAAGTGAAATATAAAAATAGATGTTTTATTATTTTACGCCCAATGAAGACAAATCCAAAGACACAAAATTATAATAAATAATACATTTACTAAAAAACACTAATATATTATTTTAATGGCTTATTTGCGCTGACACATAATTTGAAAGATTAGCAACTATACGTCATGCTGTCTGTGTGCGCATGCGCGCAGATTTATGAAAAATTTTACTCTCAATCGCGCCTAAAGAAGTATAACTTCAAAAACACGATTTTCGGGCGCCATTTTGTTTATAAAAAAAGTAGCATACTATCTGCGGAATTTGAATACCTATATTATTAATATATAGAATCATAAGATTCGATTCCAGCAATAAAATTGCTGGTAAATAACTTTTCCTTGTATTTTGCTAATTAGCTCAGAGTAATACAGAAATCTACAATTTTGGCAAAATGATTTTATTGATTTGTTGGAAGAATTGTCATTACATTTAACACAAAATGTGTGATTAAAGAGCAGTTAAAACATACTTAAATATCAACTTTCCTGAACGCTGGATTGGTCGTGATAGTCATTTTCCTTGGCCACCGCGTAGCCCAGAATTTAATCCGCTCGATTTTAGTATATGGGACGCAATGAAATAACGTGTCTACAAGAATCCCATAAACACTCGCAACCTACTTTGGGAAGAAATAAATACTGCAGTAACTTATTTTAAACTAATGATGCTATTTAATATGAGACGATCTTTTATGAAACTTATTGATAAATGCATTGAAGAAAATTGAGGACATATCGAACACTTACTTTGACAAAAAATTTTATTGTTATTCAGTTTAACTATTTCTCAGTTTGTTTTGCAAATAAAATATATTTTATTATGATTTTAATTTAAGAGGATCGGTACGTATTTTCGGCTGCAATGCTATTCAAATGGGGATTCATTTTTTTCGAATCCTGAGAAAACTAATAAGTGTTTTTGAAAAATTTAAACGCAGAATGAAAGATTACGTTATTAGCGAGGGCCGAAAGTCCCTGAGAACTTCTATAATGTTTATTTTAATAAGTTACAGGGGTGAAAAACTAAGAGAAAATTTAGTGTGATTTTTTATTTTAAATATATCATTCAAAATAAACTTTTTATTTATTCTAAGGGACTTTCGGCCCTCGGTAATAATTTAGTCTTTCATTCTGCGTTTAAATTTTTCAAAAATATTTATTGGTTTTTTCAGGATTCGAAAAAAATGAACACAATGCCGTGGTAATATTTTCCAAATCTATCTTTGTCTTACAACGCACTCAGCCGAATATATTGTCAGTCAGACACTGACAAGCAGTGACAATTTTAAATATTTGGCATTGCATCGGGAATATATTGAGTAATTGATTAAATATTATTGATATATAGTGTATTTGATAAATCATTGATTTAAGACGTGAACTTAATAAAAAGTTATTTATTGTGTATTATTTGTGGAAGATCCAAGCAGAGAATACATCAGGATAATATATTCTGTGATCCAAGTATTTTGTTGTTAAAGATGTTCAAAATTTTAAGCGTTCCATAACAATATATTATTAAAAAATCCCTTTAACACTTTTCCTCTTTTCTCGATTGAGTATTAGTCTTTATTGTACAAATAAATTATTACAATCAGTGAATACCTAGGTGATGAAAAAATTATCACATTTATTAACTGAATTAATAATTTGCAATTATAAAAATAACAGTTATCCAAGAACATTCAAAACCCATCTCTTTCAATTAATGATGACATTTTCAAGTAGAATGACATTCTAGTAATGTTTACATATCCATACCAGTGTGAATTTTACTACACGTAATTTGCCGTGTAAAGACAGAAAAAGTAGGGATACACGTAAAATATTTGCGAATTATGTACCCATAGCCTTAATATAATACGTAAAATATTTTATGTCAAATCTTGTAACACTGTATAAGTTATCCTACTGATTTATGTAAAAAAATATTAGCGTTTGTTATTTTTTTTATACTTCGGAAACTATTTATTTTGGTTATTAAAGGTATTTTATACCAAAATTTGGAAGTATTTATGATTTGTGTCTATTTTTTTTTCGTTGCCTGGAGTTATGCTAAATTAGAGTTATAGACGAGTAAGGATCTGTTTTTAGGTGGATGTGAGAGGTGGCATTCAGATTTTTGCGGATAAAGTTAGGTGATAACTTCGTTAATAATAATTGATTTATGCTCCTTCTCAAATATGCCCGGAACATTAATAAAAAAAATAAAATATTTAAAAATTTCAAAAAATTTCGTTTTTTTTTCTACTTTTTTTGCTTATAACTTTAAAACGATTCATTTTGGAACAAAGTCGTATAGGAATAAAACAAAGATAATTAAATTTTCTATCAGATGCGATTGGTTAAAAATGTCTTAATTTATCACCCTTGCTGCAAAATAGCAATAAATATAAAATAAGGGGGCAAAACAAGAATGTCTTTATTCAATGATTTTCCATCACTTAGGTTACACTTGGAACCTTCCTAATTCGCTTAGAAAATTTTTGTAATGTGCTAAAACCGTACACCAAATTTCATTAAAATTGACTTACTAGATTTTCAATAATAATTTTGCAATCTAAACTTTTTTTTAAAAATTAAAATTTTTTAAAATCTTGTACAACAAAAACTAGAACATACAAAGATTTGTCAATTTTTTTACATATAAAGAAGCACTTCACCTATCTAATCCACTTTACAGAATTGAAATCGGATTATTTAAGCAGCCTCAGCAATGTTTTAAAGTTATAAACAATTTCTTGGCTTATAAACAAATTAGTCCTGTGGCCAGGAGGGGGTGCCTTTATTTAGATGGACTTACCCAAGATTTTTATGTACTTTTTGACCCGTAGAACACAATTTTTGAAGTTATACTTCTTTAGGCACGAGGGTGAATTTTTATTTTGCCGGGCGCATGCGCACACCGACAGTATGGTTTTAGTCGCTCAAACGTTATACGGGATCTGATTGGGTGTTAAAATCATCTGTCAATATGTGTTCAAATGGATATTATGCATAAACAAATGTTGTGTATATTAGTTTTTATTGTTGTGAGGACAGAGACAAAAAGCAAGTTCATAATTATTGTAGTGACTTTTTAAATAGTTTTTAAAAGCAACAGGTACGTACCTTATTGTAAATGTTTCAGTTTTGTAATAAAAAATTACAAATTAAATACCTATTTGGAAAATGTACCTACCTAGCTAACCTAGCTACTTACCTACGGAGGTAATGCTTTGATTTACCAACAAAAATCTCCATCTAATATATTGCTTTTTTAGTCTATATTTTGTTGTATTTTAATTCCACAAGAATTAAACTTATTTGATTAAACTAAGAGAATAAGCAACTGTCAAAAATTTTTAAAACGTTTAGATGCTATATCTTCCCACGTCATTCACGTGTCTCGGTAGTTAAATTCTGCGTGGGGTGAGTTCAAAATAATCTAACAACCTGATAGACGCAGGTTCAATTCCCAATGCCAATTTTTATTTTTTTTATACATTTTATGACTAAGTATATTTATTATATTTTTTTCAGAAAATACGTATTTAGTTAAAATTTTCTCAACACTTGTTCAGACATCATTTCTTTGTTTCATGTTTCAATGTGTTTGCGTGTGTTTTATTCTTTTATTTTTTTTAATTTTTGGCAGGTATTGTTTTAATAAAAATTTTTGGAAATTAGTAAGTATTAAAATTAGTTTAATATTTAAATAAAATATAAATAAACTGTTTAAAGTATATTGATTTCGTTGAAATCATATAATAGAAGTATAACTTCTTACGTGCGTACAAAGTACACACACATTCTTTTTTTTTGGGTAACAGTTGATCCGGATGTCGATAAGATTGTTATAAACAAAGAACTTGAGGAATTGCATAACATCGATTTTTCGCAAAATAAATTTTTTTTTTTGTATTTCTTGGGTAATTTTAAGCAAAAAAATGTTCTTACAAGTTTTTTCGTAGGATGCGTAGTTTTCGAGATAAACGCAGTGGAACTTTCAAAAATTCGAAAACTTGCAATTTTTGAACGCGAATAACTTTTGATTAAAAGATAAATGCTGACAGCATTTGAAAGTTTAAGTCAAATTATACCGGTTTTAATTATTTGCATTGCTAAAAATTAATTTTTTTATTATTAAACAAAGCTATTTTTTATAAGCCAAAAAATTGTTTATAAGTTTAAAACATTGCTAAGGCCCCTTAAATAATCCGATTTTAATTCTGTAAAGTGTATTAGATATGTAGAACACCTCTTTATATGTAAAAAAATTAGACAACTTCTAAATGGTTTACTTTTTGTTCAGAAAGATTTTAAAATATTTGAACTTTTTTAAAAACATTTAGATTGCAAATTTATTATGCAAAATCTGTTAGGTCGATTTTATTGAAATGTTACAAAGAATTTCCTAAGTGAATTACTAAGGTTCTAAGTGCCACCAAAGTGGTTTAAAACATTGAATAACAACAGGCGTATTTTGCCCCCTAATTTTGTACTTATTGCTATATTGCAGAAAAGGTAATACGTTAAGACATTTTTTACCAGTCGTATATCAGACAAAATTTAATTATCTTTATTTTATTTCTCTACGACTTTGTTCCAAAACGAATCGTTTTAAAGTTATAAGCAAAGAAAGCAGAAAAAATTGACGTTTTTCGAAATTTTTAAATATTTTAATTTTTTATTAATGTTTCGGGCATATTTGAGAAGGAGCATGAGTCAATTATTATTACTGAAGGTGTCACCTAACTTTATCTGCAAAAATCCGAATGCCACCTTTCACATCCAAAAATAGACATTTTTTCACAGATCCTTACTGGTCTATTAGGTATGCAGCTAATTTGTAAAATGCGATTATCTCGAAAACTCTCGAGTTTTGAAGTTCTTAACAGGTGTATAATGATGAAAGACTAGTAAATACAACCTTTTGGGAAAGACTCGATGCAAGAAGATCAGTTGGTCGCCCAAAAGATAAAAGGATGCAGTAATGCGTGTAGGAAGATGGGGGTACATCAATGGGAGAGTAGTGCACAAGACCGGCAAGAGTGGAGGAAATAGTAGAGGCGACCAAGATTTACTTAGAGTAAAGCCAAGAAATAAGGGGAAGTCGACAATTTCAATGGAGATGGCACATAGAAGGAGGATAATATGTAGGTATAGATAATAAAATGATTTCCAAAATGTAAATCTAAACTTCCAAATAAAAGTATTTTCAACTGAAAATTTGGTTAATTCCGATTAAAGATAATAAATAAAGTAGTAAATATTACATACATTATAATTTTACTATTATTCGTAAAAAAAATTAAAATTATTTGTCTATAAAAATTTTATTAAACTTATTTAACTAGTGGTTTGCACATTTATTATTTAAAAAAAATTACCTTAGAGTTATTAAATCTTCAACCGGAAAAACAAATTACAACTCTCACTTTTATCATCCAACAGATTTACACAACACGTGTTACAACACTCAATAAGTTTAGCATAAGTTTATTATTGTTTTGTTTACCGATTAATTTTGTTTTTTATTTAATTATCGGTATATATTTTTTAAAGTTCTATTATTTATTAAAGTTTTGTACTCTCTGCGACACGTGCTATACGCGGCTTTAGTTGGTCAACAACAAAGTAAACGAAGAATAGTCCACCCAAATGTAGAATGCAATCCACCAAGTCCGTTCCGGTAAAGAGACTTCGGAACAATCGATGCCGAGTGTAGGGTGTTTGATACTACATTGACCCCTTCTTGCTTCAAGTCGGACTATTGGAGAAGTGTGACATGGTGTTGTGGTGAATGCGACCCCTGGCCCTTGCGGTTTCTAAGGAGTAAATGAGTATTTCGGTGGGAGGGCGTGCGAGAATTTGAATGTGGGGTTATTAAAAAATACGAAAATATTATTAGTAATAACTTATTTTCTTATATTACATATTTATAATATTTTTTAATATCCGTTATATTGTTTATTGGTTATTCAAACCATTAAACAATACATGTAAATTTTAAGAGAGTGACACAGTGAGTATTCAAACACCGGGAAATACCTAAAAGGGTACAATAACAGTTTTTTATTGTATTAATGTTGTGTTTTATTGTGTTTTTTATGTATCTAGTGTTGACGTCAAGAGTGTCTGCTCTTTCTAGATTCTGTCTGCTGTTCTGTTCTGTAGGGGTGTCATAGGCTAGTGACCTATGTGTTTGGGTGCAAATCTGCAGTATATTGGGGTACTTGGAGCACAGAGAAACACTTTCTTCTATGATAGTTTGGACTTGGAAATCCCTATATACAATACTGTTGGAAATGTACACAGGAGCTTTGCAGATTTGCCTTAGAATTTTTGATTGAAAGCGCTAAGCGATTATGTAGGTTTGTTTTGCTGAAAGTTCCCCTGATTTGGCTGCCATACGTCCAGATGGGTCTCAGTACAGATTTGTAGATCAGCAGTTTGTTACCTAGACTTAAGCGTGATTTTTTATTCATGAACCAGTATATCTTTCTGTATATCAATCATAGTTGTAGTCGTTTGTTCCAAATATACTTATGCCATATCAGGCGACTGTTTAGGTTATTTTTTTTTCTTTTTGGCTTGGACTATTAGTGCAGTCACTGAAGGTTTTCACCTCCGATTTCGTTGAACCTCCATCGATTTTTATGAGAATTGGTGAGCATTTAGAGGACACCTCAAGAAACAAAGGTGACATGAGGCTAACTTGCGCTTTTACCCTGGGGGTGGATGCCACCCCTTTTCTGAGGTGAAAATTATTTTATTAAAAATAATACCACAAATCGATAGAGGGACAGATTCTAAGCAAAATTTGTTATATTAAGTTATTGACATAAATCAATACTTTTTGAGTTATTAAAGATCAAAGATTTTATTTTTTCTTAAAAAAAATGCATGTTTTAAAGTTTTTTTTCACGTATAACTCAAAAAGTTTTAGCTTTAACAAAAAAGTTACTCCTACCAAAATTGAAGACAATAAAATTAAATACACTGTTCACTTAAAGTACTAAGCTAATGTTAATTCAAAGTGAGGTATGGGTAATTGAATGTATATTTTTTCGATGAGTACTCAAATCTAAGTATTCAAGCTTAAACAACGGGAAAACGATGCATTTTACAAAATATACCTGCTTAACACTTATCAAAGTACTTCAGAATGCCTAACAAATGAGCTCCAGAAGAAGTTAATAACATCAAAATTAAGCAAGTTATGATGAAACGAAGAGAACCCTTTTAAATTTTTTAGGAAAAGTGAAAAATAAAACATACGCCATTTCCACAAAAATTAAAATTTATTGAAATCCTTACCAAAATTTCTTCGTATTAGCATAGGTAATAATTTTAACATTTTTCACCGGTTTAAAATGCATATTTTTGAAAAAAAAAATTAATTTAAAAAAATCAGGATTTTTAAAATTATCGTCATTTTCATTTTCTTTTGATAATAACTATAAAAATACTCAATATACGAAAAAAATGGCAAAAAACCAAATTTGAGTTTTTTCTATATAAAATATTATACCTGTTATACTATTTCTGTAGGGTGAAAAATAACCCAAATAGAAACGTTTAAAGCTTAAATTTTGCTGCGAGAACCATGTAACCGTGGCCATTTAATCTTTTATTTTTAAAAAAGTAAGGGGTGCAAAAGATTAATTTTAACGCGTTTTAATATCATCTTGAATTACCTTTTAAACCGTTTTCAGCCGAATCTGATATCTTAAAAGTTAACGGAGTTTTTAGAAAAAAACCATAACATTTTATAGAAAAATTTTTAAAAAATTAAGTTTGAAAACTTTTTGGAGCATAAATTTTTATGATATCAACTTGTTCTGTATCTCATTTGATAGATATTTTTAAGTACTTTCACAAATGTTTAATAAGTTTATGTTATAAAGTGCGTAATTTTCCCGTAATTTAAGATTGAATACTTATATTTGGGTATTCGCCGAAAAAAATATGCAATCAATTACCTGTAACTCACTTTTAGTTAAAACTAAAAGGTTTTTTTGGTAGGAAGTTTATTTAGTTTTTTATTAGCTTAAATTTTGGTAATAATAACTTTTTTGTAGAAACTTATAGTTTTTGAGTTATCTATGAAAAATCGGTTAAAAACATGCATTTTTCTTACGAAAAATTAAAATTTTTTATCTTTAATAACTCAAAAAGTTTTAATTTATTTTAATAACTTTATATAACAAATTTTGCTTAGAATTTGTCCCCCTATCTAATTGTGGGGTTATTTTCAATAAAATAATTTTCACCCTGAGAAGGGGTGGGATCCACCCCCAGGGTAAAAGCGCAAGTTGGCACCATGTCACCTTTGTTTCTTAAGATATCCTCTAACCACTCACCAATTTTCATGCAAATCGATGGAGGTTGAACGAAATCGGAGGTAATAGCTCATATTCACCTTCAGTGACTCCACTATATGGTCATTCAGCCAGTCTCAATCAAAAGTAAATGTATTAAAGATATTGTCAATTAGTGAAACTTGGTTATTATAATATTATTACAATTTTTTACTTCTTATTTACCTACTCATTACAGCTAATGTACATACTATGTTAATAAATATAAATATATTATATTACTTAATGTTTATCAAGAACACATAGTGTATACATTTTACAAATAAAAATATTAATATCCTTAAAGGTTACAGCTGGAATGTTCCCCTTATTTAGTGTAAAGTAATGTGTGTTGGCGTGGAACTATTAACTTTAACTCTCCACAGTTTGAACCATATCCAAGTCTATTTAGGTGAGCTGTGTCTATTCTGGAGAAGCTTTTCAAACACATTGTAGGGTAAAGTCAATAGGCTAATAAGGCGGTAGAATGAAGGTTGGGTTAAATGTTTGTTGGGTTTATGGATTAGGATGATTTGAGCTACCTTCCATTGGGAGGAGAAGAGCAAATCTTAGGATAGCATTGAATATGTACACTAGCAGATTTCTTTCTTCTTGAGGCAGTTCTTTAAGTACTAGTCCTGTTCTGAGATCATATCCAGAAGATTAAACTTTAGTTGGTCAACAGCAAAGTAAACGAGGAATATACCACCAAATTAATGTAGAATGCAATCCACCAAGTCCGTTCCGGTAAATAGACTTCGGAACAATCGATGCCGAGTGTAGGGTGTTTGATACTACATTGACCCCTTCTTGCTTCAAGTCGTACTATTGGAGAAGTGTGACATGATGTTGTGGTGATTGCGACCCCTGGCCCTTGCGGTTTCTGAGGAGTAAATGAATATTTCGGTGGGAGGCGTGCGAGGATTTGAATGGAGGGTTATTAAAAAATAAGGAAATATTATTCGTAAAAGGTGAATTATTTTTTTGTAAATATTATTTATAATATAAATAAATATTCCAATAGTTTTGAGTTTTATACCATTAGATGTACTAACGAAATGTAAAAACGAAAATTTGGGAAGAGTGGTGATTTGGGGCTGTTTTTCTGCAGTTCGGCATCCAATCGGCCCAATAATGCGGCATAGTAAAGCCTTGTGACCGTTTTTTTCCTTTTCCATGAAGGTGATATACCATACCACGTGAATCCCAGAAAACAGTGGCCAACACTTTTCCGGCCGATAAGAGAGTCTTTGCTTTCTTCAGAGCACGTTCGCAAGGTGACGTCTACAATATAGAGTGTTTCTTGGTCTCTGATGTGTACCAGTGGATCCCTGTTTCGTTGACGGATATGAAACAACGTAGAAACTCTTTCATATTACTCTTAAACAGCTTCATAAACTGCTCTTAAGTGTTCTGATGGTTGTGTTTATTGTTATGTGTTAACAAACGCCGCACCCATCGCGGCAACAGCTTTCTGATGCCAAAACTTCATGCAGGATATGACACACGCAATCTTTTGATTTGACTACTATCTCAGCTATCTCGCACACTTTCAGTCGTCGATACGAGATCGTGGACATTTTTTACGTTAACCTCCCGGGTAGCTGTTTTCGGGGCACCTGGACGTGACTCATCAAAAACCGACCTGCGACAACGTTGAAACTCGTTAAACCAAGTTTCGGCGGTCACTATCGAAGAAGAAAAGTCACTGAAGAATAAAACTTCCCTTCCATAAACAAGAATCGAATCAGCGATCGATATTGTTCTTTTGTCATTTTTCCAAAATCGCCACACAAGCCCGCTTCAACACGTGGTCAAAACAAAACTAAGAGATTGCGATTCAGCTGAGATTTTGACATAAGCTGCCAAAAAAATGTATTATACAATAGTAGATTTCTCTTGCGATAGTCGCGATTTGGCGGAGAGGCTAAGTACTTATCGGACCACATATACAGTGAGCACGTAAAGGTTGGAATAAATTCATTTTCTCGAGAATGGACGATTTTGGAAAAAAATCCCAAAACAGGTCAATTTTTATTTTAAAATAACGACTTACTGGCATATATATCATACTAGTGACGTCACCCATCTGGGCGTGATGGCGTCATCGATGATTTTTTTAAATAAGAATAGGGGTCGTGTGATAGGTCACTTGAAAGATAATTTAATTCTCTATTCAGTAATATAAACATTAACATAATTATTTATACAGAGTGTCCAAAAAAAATTTTTAATTAAATTTATTTACATAAAAAGAAGAATGTGTGTAATTTATTTAATTCAAAATACATTTTACTGCTATCAGAAAATATGAAAAAAATGTTTATTTGGCAAATAAATATTGTTTTTTGCTTAAATTCAATATTAACGCGGCCACCCACCTGCCTCGTGACAGTTTGAACATTTAATTTAAGCGAAAAGCAATGATTATTTTTCAAATAAACATTTTTTTCAGTTTTTTGAATGCAGTAAAATGTATTTTGAACTAAATAAATTACATACATTCTTCTTTTTATGTCAATAAATTTAATGCAAAAAAAAATTTTTGGACACCCTGTATAAATATTTATGCTAATGTTTATATTACTGAATATAGAATTGAATTACCTCTCAAATGAGCTATCACACGACCCCTATTCTCATTTAAAAAAATCATCGATGAAGTCATCACGCCCAGATGGGTGACGTCACTAGTATGATATATATGCCAAAAAGTCGTAATTTAAAAATAAAAATTGACCTGTTTCGGGATTTTTTTCCAAAATCACTCATTCTCGAGAAAATGAATTTATTCCAACCTTTACGTGCTCACTGTGTAGTCCGTCCGCTATAACTTTTCCCATGCGGTAAGATTCATTTTCAATCAAATTAAGTCAAAACAGAAAGTGAAACGTACGCCGATGTGTGTAGTATATAGTATACAGTATACAAAATGTATATACATATCGACGTTCGTTTCAATTTATGGTTTGACTTAATTTGATTGAAAATGAATCGTACCGCATGGGAAAAGTTATAACGGACGGACTATATTTAGGTTAAGGCTTATGGTTATAGTATGGTAATGTGTGTATGTAATTCATTATGGGCCCACAAAATTATCAGTGTTTATCCATTTCCATTTCTTAAAGCGTTTAAGTTCTTACTACAGAACCACTTACCAGGTCCATATAAAGATCAAAGCGGAGAATGTAATATCCTTTTCACAAAATGTTTACTTCCCACTGCTCTGATTTTGTTAATGAGCCACAACACCCCATGACTCAAAGAGAAAATCAGCAACATTTTTTATCAAAAAACTACAGCCTTTGCACTTTGCACTCAACTCATATGTAGAGTCAATTTTAAGCTAGTAGTAGCACGACATTACGCAGGTGCCCTAAATAGACTCAGAAACCGTAGTAAGGTTACTGCAGCCTGGATATGACACGAGGGTCATAAGGACAATGAAAAAGCAGATGAAATGGCCAAACAAGGCTCATCAATGACATTCGTCTTACCGAAACCCTTCTGCGGGAAAGGCAGCAACAAGAACGGCTACAAGAAAGTGGTTAGCTCAAAAATCTCTGGAATAGTGGAGGAATTCACCAGGACACAGACAGGTGAAAGAGTGAAAGTCATGGTAGGTCTGCTAACAGAGCACTGTAAGCGCTGAATAGGCAGTTCAAGGTAATGGGATTGGCAGGTGATGTCCTATGCAGAGTTTATCAACTAGAAGAAGAAACAGCAAAGCATATTTTATGTCAGTGTGATAGCATGGTAAATGAGCAGTTCTTTGCATTAGTTGAAGAAAAACCACCGGAAAAGAGCTACATGGAAGGTTCCACCTCGAAGTTATTAAACCTCTTAAAGGTCGATTCGCATTTTATGGAACGTCAACGTTCCGTCACGGACCGGCAATGTTACGTTAAAACTGTCGCTCATTCACACTATAATTGTATCGTGCAGTAGTACAGTAACGTTCACCAAGGTGTGTCACCTCGTTCAATTAGAACAAAAAGTTAAGCGATGAGCAAAGTAAGCAAAAAAAATGTGTGTGTACTTTGTACGCACGTAAGAAGTTGTACTTCTATTATATGATTTCTTAAAAATAAATATACTTTAAACAGTTTGTTTTAATTTTTTTTAAACACCAAACTAATTTTGTGCTTACCGCTTTCAAAAAAATTTAAAAAAAGTATAGGATTGCTCCGGATTCGAACTCAAGACCTCTCGATCTCTGGCCGAATGCTATACCAAATATGCTACGAGGACTGTGTTTTTACGGTTCAGACGTACCTAATGACAATTCACGGTAACAAACAGGCAAGTTGAAGTATAATAAATATACAATAAAATGTTTTAATAATACTCATCTTACTCCTGAGGAAGACAAATCCAAAGACAAAAAAATTATAATAAATATATTTACTAAAAACACTAATATATTCTTTTCACACCTTTTCTTGCACTGATATATTTATACATAACTTGAAAGATAGCAACTAAACGCCATACTGTCTGTGTGCGCATGAGCACAGTATTATGAAATTTTACTCTTAATCGCGCCTAAAGAAGTATAACTTCAAAAATTAGCAGTAACTGCATTATTGTTGGACGAAGAGGAACAGGCAAGCAACAAACCTAAGAAAAACTTGTCTGACGAAGGGTGTTCCTTAATAGAAAATTCATAGAAGAGTAGCATACATTGTTTAAAGAACTAGATGATGATCATATTTGTTTTTATAAATACTTCAGAATGTTTCAGTATCAGTTTTATATACTATGTTTGGTTCAAACTGCAAACTGAAGAGACGATCTCGCCAAATATTCCATTGATTGACGGCCGGTGTTGTACTTTCCGCATTCGCATATTAGTCCAGGGCGGATCTGTTTTGAGATGGACGTTGAGAGGTGACTCAAATTTTTTTGCAGAAATTGCTTGAAAATAAATCAAATAATAATATTTGAGTTATCCTCCCTCTCAAAAAGGTCCGGAACATTGTTTAAATAGTCAAAATGTCAAGAATTGAAGGAAAAATTCGATTTTTTTCTTCGTTTTTTGATTATAACTTTAACAGTATTCATTTCCGAGAAAAGTTATATTGACATAAAAGTTGCGTAATTCAATTTACTATAATATAAAATTGGTTAAAAATTTAAAAAATAGTCACCCTAGTTGCAAAATAGCAATAATTGCGAAAAAACCATACAAAAACAAGTATTCGCATTTTACGTTTTTCAACCATTCATGCTACACTTAGGACCTTTATATTTCACCCAGAAAAACTTTATGATACAGTAAAACAATACTGTAAATTTCATTAAGATCGGTTCAATAGATTTTGCAAAATAAATTTTGCAATACAGCTTTCGCAAAAAAAATTCATTTATTCAAAATGTTACAGGACTGAAAATAAAGCAGATAGCAAGTTGAATTTTTTTTTGCTTATAGAAGTGTACTGTACCTTTCATTTGCAATTATCAAAATTAAAATCGATTAATTACCACGGCGTCAGAAAATTTTTGAAATAAACAATAATTTTTGGTGCTACGCGCAGGACAGCGGTGTTCGATTCACACAGGTTGATTTCCACCAAAATTTCTTCCAATCATTATCTAATATATTATTTTCTTACTCTATATTTTGTTGTATTTTAATTTTTTAATTCCACAAAAATCAAACTAATTTTATTATTGTTTGTGAAATATTGTTTAAACAATTGCATATGTTTAAAAATAATAAACTTTTATTATTTAAATTAAAATATATGAACAAAGAAAGTTTTTGCTAATAAAAGTGTTATTTCAAAGGATAGAGTATGTGTTTTTATTTTGCAATAAACAAATTTATTTATTTATATCGAAATGTCATAAAAATTAAAATTTATCAAATATTATCAAAGGTCATTGGAATGCCCAATCAGAGCAACCAATCCGCTGTCCTGCGCGTAGCACCAATAATTAATGTTTATTTAAAAAAATTTCTGACGCCGTGGTGTTAAGAGATTTTAATTTTTAGAAATTGCAAATGACAGGTACAGTACACTGCTATATGTAAAAAAATTTTCAACTTGCTATCTGCTTTATTTTCAGTCCTGTAACATTTTGAAAAAATGAATTTTTTTTACGAAAGCTGTATTGCAAAATTTATTTTGCAAAATCTATCGAACCGATCTTAATGAAATTTACAATATTGTTTTACTGTATCATAAAATTTTTTAGGGTGAAATATGAAGGTCCTAAGGGTAGCACAAATGGTTGAAAAACGTAAAATGCAAATACTTGTTTTTGTATGTTTTTTTCACAATTTTTGCTATTTTCCAACAAGGGTGACTATTTCTTAAATTTTTAACCAATTCTATATTGTAGGAAACTTAATTACGCAACTTTTATCTCAGTACAACTTTTCTCGGAAATGAATACTTTTAAAGTTATAATCAAAAAACCAAGAAAAAAATCGAATTTTTCCTTAATTTTTTGACATTTTGATTATTTAAACAATGTTCCGGACCTTTTTAAGAGGGAGGATAACTCAAATATTATTATTTGATTTATTTTCAAGCAATTTCTGCAAAAAAATTTGAGTCACCTCTCAACGTCCAAATGTACTAATATTTTTACAGATGCGCCCTGGTCTATATTAGAAATACGCAGGAATGGATAGGTAACGACACAGAACGTCACGTTAAACTATTGTTTAAGAGAAACGTTGACGCTTTGAGAGCGGTACGTTCCGTGACGGTGCCGACATATGAGAAAATCCTGGCTTCAAATATATACTACAGGATATTTTGACGGGACGTTGCCGGTCCGTGACGGGACGTTGACGTTCCGTAAAATGCGAATCAACGTTAAGCGCCAGGCTAGAGAATCTATAAAATCTAGGTCTAGGGGACCACAATATCTAGGGAATATATCTATATATCTGCCTATCTATTAGACCTGGATCCCGCGTACCAAAAAAACGTTGATTAATAGCAAGCTGAAAATTTGTTAATAGCTTAACAATGTCTAGTCGGACAAACGTTGATGTACGGGAAAACTGGAACAGGGGAAGTTTTAATTTGGAACAGGTTACAGGTTTCGAACGTCAGATTACGAAAGCGTCCCATGTATTTTGTCGGACAGAACATCCAATTAATTTGTTAACCTTTCATTAAACTCTCATGCAAAAATCAGACTGCTATTACTAACCAACATGATTCCTGTCATTTGACATGTTCTTCGTGTTCCACTTATTAAAATGCCCAGTTGGTGATAAACGCCAGTCTGATTTAATGATTGCATGAGAGTTTAATGAAAGGGCAACAAATCAATTGGAAGTTCTGTCTGACAAAATATATCGAACGTTTTCGTAAAATAACGTTCCAAATTTCTAAACTGTTGCACAATTAAAACTTTTCCTCTTCCAATGTTTCCGTACATCAAAGTTTGTCCGACTAGACACCGTTAAGCTATTAACAAATTTTCAGCTTTAGCCCAGTAAATGAACGGGAAATTCGACGATACCGTGTAATTTTCAGGGGCAACTCCCCTGATTTTTTTTACCAAAAAAAAGGGTCCAACTTTTTTTCAGTGTAACTCGTTTACTTTTGATCTGTAAACTTTTGTAAAAAACAAATAATAAGCTTTTTTTCGATACTTTTAAAATGTTAATAAGGTTTTTCCGAAAAACGCTTCTTTCTTCGATGATTTCGCGTTGAATTGTTCGATTTGGAATTAGACGAATAGGAACGTACTTTTCATGAGCTACAACTTTGCTTCTACTCAATTTGTAGACTTAACTGGTACACCATTTTTTTCGTTTTTTTATAGGCTACACTTTTGCTAAAAATATTTTTTTCGATAAAATATTTACTTTTTGAGTTATTTGGGAAAAACCGTCTGAAAACGTAGTTTTTTTGTCGAAAAATCAACATTTTAAATCGCGAATAACTCGAAAAGTATTGACTTACGTAAAAAACTTTATAGAACAAAAGATGCTTAAAATAAGTAAATTTATCCATTTCCGGCCCTATTTTAAACACGCGTTTTTCACCCCCCGAGAAGGGGTAAATGTCACCCCCAAGTAAAAGCAACCAACGGTACAAATTCAACTTTGAAGTGGAGGGTAAGTAGAACCTAAATCCAAATTTTCATACAATTCGGAGTTGCCCCTGGAAATTACACTCTAAAACGGTCATTTATTGGGCTACTTGCTATTAATCAACTTTTTTTGGTACGCTGGATCCAGGTCTATATAATCATGTAGGTAAATGACTAATTAGCTATTCAAAGTTATTGCCTATTACATTTTACATAGTCCGTAATTTTCAAATAAAACATTGAATTGCCAAAAACAAATGGAAACAGTTTAAAATATATATCTATTAATCATTAAAATGTTTCAGATTCATAGATTCATTTGACTAGCAACTCTTCTGAAATATTCTGACATTGATCTTTGTGGTGGTGGTGGAGGTGGTTTCTCAGCCTCGATTCGATCTGCAAGAGTGTAGACGCTATTTTCTCCAACAGGTTCATACTAAAACATCACTAATTACTATTAAAAATAACTTCTATTAATGCGTTTCAAATATCCAATAAAGCCCGTCTTAAGTCTCTCCCTTCTACATCATTTTTTCTAAACCATAAAACTTACACCAAAAATAAAATTTTGAACTGGCATTGTCTTACCAAAGTTAATACAATTGCCCAGAATTTCTATGAGACTCATAGAAAATAATATTTTGAAATTTTGGGCAATTTAATTTCATAGAAATTATGGAAATCATTTATTAGCAGTTGCAATTATTCTTATTCATTGCTAATTTATCTCGTGATATTTTTACCACTCTTATCTCAAAAATTATACTTATGTGATTATTTCGGTATTTTTTCCTGTTTATATTCTTGTATGTTACAGTCAAAGAAATGGGAGAATTAGGGACGGAAGTAATGCTTAGAATTTGAAATGAGATCTGAAATTCCGGAGAGTAGCTAAATGACTGGGGTAAACTCACGTTTATTCCCATAAATATATAAAAAACGTTCACAGACAGATTACAGTAATTACCGTACATTGATATCCCACGATAGGAAAATACTTCTAACCATCATCACTAAAATCAATTCTCTTGGGACAAATTCCCCAAAAACAATGCGGATTCGTCCCACGTAGAAGAACAAGAGAACACAGTCTTAATATTTGTCGAATTACCGAAAAAACTCGAGAGTTTAAGATAGATACATATTTGTGCTTTGTTGACTATTCCAAGACCTTTCATAATGGGATAATGATGGGATAAAATGTGGCATATACAAAGTTAGGATAAAGTATGGAACCAAGCAAATACCTTTGAAACGAAAAAAACAATATTTATGAAACTTTGCATGCAAGTACAATGACGCAAAAGGCATCTGATGCCATATTTTTTGTTACTACTCCACTTCCGGCTTCACCGGAAATACCCTTAACTTATTTACTTTAAATGGGACACCCTGTATATTTTTGTAGATTTTAAAAGCACTTGTTATTTTTAATTCATACATACCAAGTTTGGAAGAAACAACTATTAAAACAAGAAATAAATCTCTTTACAGTTAAAAAATAGGTTAATTTATTTACGTTAGACCAATGATATTAAAAATAAAAAAAATAATTTCAAATGTTGAAAATATTTGCTGTTCACCTCCTGACAACGTGCAAGCCTATAAATAAATTCGTGAGACATTTTTTGCAAGATTTCTCCACGTATTAGTTCACATTCATCAATTATTATTCTTTGTCTCAAATCCTGCAAGCATGTTGGTCGCCTAACGTTAACACGTAATTTTAGATAACCCAAATAAAAAAATTTAACGGGTTGAGGTCCGAAGAAAGAGCGGGCCACTCTATGAATCCTCTACGTCCAATCCATGGATTTGGAAAATTCACTTCCAAAAAATGAAAATTCACCATAACCTATATAATTAATATTTCAATACGATCTTTTCCACGTAAATGAACCATTTTTAATACAACTTATTTCTGTCAATTAGTTCAGTAACAGTTTTACCTACTATACTAAATTCAAATAAGTCATGCAGTGAATGTAAACAACAATTTTAGTCTACAGTATAGAGTATACATGGTACTCGTTTATTTCCTATTACGTTGTATTAATTCAAAAAATTATCTACACACACATTTTAACAAATTTTCTCAGTTTGGTATGTATGAATTAAAAATAACAAGTTCTTTTAAAATCAGCAAAAATATATAGGGTATCCCATTTAAATTAAATAAGTTAGGGGTATTTCCAGTGAAACCGGAAGTGGAATAGCAACAAAAAATATGGCAACAGATGCCTTTTGCGTCACTGTACTTGCATGCAAAGTTTCGTAAATATTGTTCTTTTCGTTTCAAAGATATTTTCTTGGTTCCATACTTTATCCCATCCCAGTATGTACCTATATGTTATTAGAGAAATAGGACGCCGGAACATCTAATCTATTTATTGCAAGAACTGGATGTAAATAATACCGCTAATGTAAGAGAACAATGATGTTTCAAAACAATTAAAATCTGGTGTTCGACAGAGATGTATAATATTCTCAATTCTAAGGTGAGGCAACTATAGGACGAAAACACTCTTGACAAAATATTAGGTTTTAAAAAAACACCTACAAATAACGGCTGGCAAAACTAAAAACACAAAATAATAATATAATCCAAATGCTATGTGGTACCACATGGGGTTCCTCAACCTCCGTACTCAGATCATCCGCTCCAGGATTTTGATACTCGCCAGCTGAATATGCTTCCCCGGTATGGCTACATAGCAAACACAGGAAGATTGTTAACACCCAATTAAACCAAACAATGCGAATGACCTCAGGTACAATTCGACCAACAATGAACTACCAGCTTTGAAGCAACTACGAAGAAGCCATTCACTTCTCAGAGAATATAAAAAAATCGACGCTAGCCATTAACTACCCATCCACCATGAGAGAGGACATGGGAGAGTGACTCACCAGAGAAAGTACACCAAATGGCCCGTATCGATCAGAAACCAGGCTTTGAACTAGCCCGCAATACATCGACAACGCTAAACAGAATAAAAATGAACAGTGATAGATATGCTAACAGCTTACAAAGTAGGTAAAAAACCCTTACTCCTGAGGGTGACTGCTGTACGCAACGAGAGACTGTCCATCTCATTGCTGAGCAATATGTGAAAAACTGTTTTATAGTTATAAACGTACCATTATTTGATTAATATAATATTCATAATTAACCGTGTTCGTCAATGGATCAATAGCAATCTCAAACATTTCATCCAGTTCATCTTGAGTAAAAGGTTCTCCATCTGTAAACATTATTTCTGCCATTTCATCTTTTGTCAGATATCCTAAACCTTTTGGATCTAGGGAACGAAAAGCTTCCATGAGTTGCTCAGGAGATGCAGGTTCATATCTTAAAAATTTGAATGTTTTTATACAGTCCGAAAGAAATATATAATTCAGAAAGTCCTAAAAGAATATCTAAGGTACAGTAAGAAACTCATTTAAGTCATCTATATCTATAAGTGGAAAATACATTTGCTTGCCTCTGTGCACCGTGAGCTAACAATATTTAAGGAGGTTTAAAACAAAACCGAATAAATCCACTAAAAACGATTTTTGGAAATTAGGATTTTTCTGGGACGCAAAAAGTAATTATGATTATGTTTACCTTGTTCGCAAATACTATTAGAGAAGTAATAATAAAACTTTTCCTACAATATAAATTTAAAAAAGTGATATTTAGTACAAAAGAAAATTTAAACAAAACTGGATTTATTTGGTTTTGCTTGAAATTACTGGATTTATTTCATTTTGCTCACAACGTTATTAGCAAGAGTTAACAAAATTACTATTTTTATTACTAATACATAAATCAAAAGCATATGGCGCTCAGTAGACTAACAGCACTACAATAGTGCATTTAAAAATGAAGTGCAAACTCTTCTTCTAGACAGTCACACTCATTTCTTAGCCCTTCTTCTTCCTGAGGTACTTCCTTAGTATGTTCAACTTTATTATTTTCACATAAATGATTCGTGTACCACAAAAAAGTTTCGTCACTTTTCCACTCCTTTCCAAATTGTTTTTCCATAAGTTGTTGAACACTTTTTGTTGGAATGGCAATTCGCAGGTTGACTTCGGATAGCAAAAGTGTTTTTAAAGACTTTCCCTTTTTGTAAATAGCGCGCCTAAGTTCAGATTGGGCTTCAAATCCATAATGCTGAAAGCATGAAATTAAAATTTTAATTTCTTTAGTTTTTTAAATCTGTGTCTTTTTCAAACATATTCTTTTTAAGTCTGATATTCCAACAATTTTATTAAGGTAATTTTGCAGAGGCGAATCAATCAACGACAAAATATCTGACCACCCATATTACATACATCGTCGCATCTCTAATAACTCCCTAGTACCATCTATTAGTCGAATGAAATATTTGCATAAGAAGATAAAATAAAAAATGCGTATTTTTGGATTTATCTGGTTTTGAACAAAAAGTGGATTTATTCGGTTTTGCATGAAAACATTAATATCACCATTAAAATTCAGTACGATATATTCGTTTTTGCACATATATATTTTTATATGTGGTGTAATTTAACAAAATGAACTGATATTAGCCACTAACGAAATTTTCGTAAAAAGTGGATGGATGTATTCGGTTTTGCTTGAGACCTCCTCATTTTTTGTTAATCTGGTTAAACTCTTGAAACTGGTAAGAAACTAGATTTTCTTTGGTAATTTCAAGAAGTCACTTTTAAGTTCCAGATGACAATAAATTTTTCAAACTTTAAACTTGTCTCATTCCTGGACTGTTAAACAAGAAGTATGAGTAAGATCATAGTTTCTTTTATTTCGGGAATGAAATTCCCTTTTTGCCTGGCTTTTGGTTAACCACACAAGATTTACGAATATTTATAAACAACTTTATTTGCTTTTTGTTTTGCCAATTTATCCGCATTATTTTGTCTGATCTCTTTATGATCTGGTTTCCTATTCAAAATTATCTTGTTGTTTCCAGTCACCTTAAAATTAAATTGATTAAATCGACTTTAATCAAGGCGACTTTGTCTTCAAAGTTTTTAAAGCTGCTTGACTTTGTGAGAGGATACTGTCGAAATGCCGTGGCACATGTAGGCATTAATAGTTTTCTATCTATCTATAAGCGAGGTTCCTACAGCCTCTGCCGCTTCTTCTTTTTCTGTCCATCCATTCGTCTTCTTTGATAGCTCTATCTCTCATGATGTGCCGTACATTTTCTTCCCAGGCAACTGAAGGCCTTCCCCTTCTTCTTTTTTGTTGCGGTATGTAATTTAAAACTTTCTTTGGCCATATATGTTCATTCATTCGGTTTACGTGACCATACAATACTAGTTGTCTCGTTTCAATTCTATCCACACTGGATTATACAGTATTTGTCCTCCTTTTAATATTCTCAGTCCTGATGTGATCTTTTGTGAATATACTACATGCTCTCCTTAGTTAATCCATTTCTACTACTTATATTATTTTTCTATCTTTTTTCGTGATCTGCCAAACTTCTGCCCCATAAGTCATAATAGTCTCTACCAAGGTACGATAGATTGTCAATTTCGTTTTTTGTCTTATATCTTTAGACCATAGTAGAGAGCTTAGAAAATTTACTGCATTTTTGCCCTGCTGCGTTCTGTTTTTGATGTCTCTTTCGGTAGTGCCTTCTTTAGATATTATAGATCTGAGATATTTATATTCTTTACATGTTTTTGTGGTTCTAATTTCTAAATCTGGGTCTTTGTCATCGTCCCCTATTTTAAGATACTCTGTCTTTGACATATTCATATTGAGTCCCCAGTTTTCATATTCGTTCTTTAGTTTCCTAAACATGTAGTCCATGTCTTTCTCATCATTCGCTACGACTACCTGATCATCTGCGAAAAACAAAGTTGTTAGACCACCGTTTATGTCTATTCCCATTCCGGATACTTGTTTCCTCCACTGCTCTAGCGATGATTGAATATATATTTTTGATTCAGTTAATTTGTACTCTACGAATACCCTAGTGGGAAAGTTTCGGGGTAGTTCTGATTTCTTTCATTATATATGTATTTTGGGCTGCTGAATCCGAATATGAGGTTTGCGGTCAAAATTTCTTGCCGGAACATTGAAAAAATCGCGAAAAAAGCGAAAAATTTCAGCTTTTTCCGCTTTTTTGCTCAAATTTTGAAAACTATTAACTTTTAGTAAATGGTCTGTTAACAGAAATTAAAGTACTTAAAATTATCTACAAATATCACTATTTAATTTTTTTTTAGACGAAACGTTCGGCCTAAAGTACAAGTTGAAAATTGCCAATTTTTGACGGTCTCGGCAAAACCCACTTTTTACATTCCAAAACTTTAGTTTTTATTAGAATGCGGTCATTTGATAAATTTCTCCTAGTTTTCTGTACAAATAATAAATCTTAGTTTATAATATGAATATGGTATGTCTCTTCTCACAGCTTCCATAAATCCATTCCATCCTAAAATACCGAGAATGTCTCTGCTTTTCCCTTAGAGCCACCGAAGATCAGGCACAGATGGAGTCACAGTTTCAGTTGGTGTGAACATTCCCTTCGGATCTTGATTTCTGATAAACCTTGAGGTTTTGTCCTTTCAAATTGTATTAGTTGAACAGCTCTCTGACTTCCATAAACCTCAGGTGCGGGTTTACTTTTTAGCCGAGGAATGGATTGGTTAGGAGCTATTCCATGTTTTGATGAAATACAAGAAATGCCACCCATGACGTAAAAAGTGTGGTATCCGTCGATTGTATGTACGTTAACCCTTTCTGTCCCAACGCTGCATATATATGTTTTTGAAAAAGTGGGTCTGTATTCCCAGCCGCCGTATATATATGTTCAAGGTGTTATGGTCTCAATTTACCAAAGCCGAAAATATGCGTTGCTTATAAAATTTTAGACCCATTGGTGTCCCAATGCCATAGAAATATAATAAAATATACTCATGGAAGCTGTCACAAGAGACATACCATTCCTATGAACTAACATTTATTATTTATACAGAAAGCTAGGAGAAATTTATCAAATGACAGCACTCTAATAAAAAAAAGAATGTGTGTACTTTGTACGCACGTAAGAAGTTAGACTTCTATTATATGATTTCAACGAAATCAATATACTTTAAACAGTTTCTCTACTACTTTCCAAAAATTTTTATTAAAACAATACCAAAAATTAAAAAATAAAAGAATAAAACACACACAAACACGTTGAAAAATGTCACAAATGATTTCTGAACAATAATTGTTGCCAAAAATTTTAATTAAATACGTATTTTCTGAAAAAAAATATAACTTGCATTGGGCTTGAACCTACTTACCGTGTATCCCGCCGTACAAGAGTCGAAGCGATTTCAAACTGCACCACCTTCGCGTATTCGTCATGTGGGAATATACACAAACTGAACAACTTTTTGACATTTTATTTATATGAATTTTTATTAGTTTGATTTTTGTCGAATTAAAATACAACAATATATAGAGTAAGAAAACGATACATTAGATGAAAATTTGTAGAAAGTTTGTTCGTAATCAGATTATGTCAATTAAAGCATTGCCTACTATAGTATAGAGGTATAGCATAGCAAGTACTAGGTAAGTACATTATTTTTTTACATTTTCCAAATAGGTATGAAGATAATTTTTTATTGGAATACAACTGAAACATTTAGAATTACGTACCTGTGGCTTTTCAAAACTATTTAAAAAGTCACTATAATTATAAATTTGATTTTATTTCTGTCCTCACAACAATAAAAACTAATATATTATACAACATTTTTGTTTACCGATAACCTCCATATTGAACAATTATTGACACATCATTTCAACACCCAATCAGATCCCGTATCAAGATTAACAAATACATTAGACAGTCCATAGTATTTGCTAATACCAAACTGTCGGTGTGCGCATGCGCGCAGATCAATATAAATTCACCCTCAATCTCAATCGAGCCTAAAGAAGTATAACTTCAATAAAGTTTTGGAATGTAAAAAGTGGGTTTTGCCGAGACCGGCAAAAATTGGCAATTTTCAACTTGTACTTTAGGCCGAACGTTTCGTCTAAAAAAAAATTAAATAGTGATATTTGTAGATAATTTTAAGTACTTTAATTTCTGTTAACAGACCATTTACTAAAAGTTAATAGTTTTCGAGATTTGAGCAAAAAAGCGGAAAAAAGCTGAAATTTTTCGCGATTTTTTCAATGTTTAGGCAAGAAATTTTGTCCGCAAACCTCATATTCGGATACAGCAGCCCAAAATCCATTTATAATTAAAGAAATCAGAACTACCCCAAAACTTTCCTAGTGAAAACACAATTTTATTGAATCATTTAAATAAAGTCGGAGACAGACAACAAACATCCTTGTTTAAGCTCCTTTGTTTTTGGAAATGATATTGATAGTTTTAAGTTTTTAAATATTCAGTAAATCAAAGGTAGTACTAACATTCGTATTAAAAATCATTATTGTCTCTGACAGACTATGCTGATTCCTCCCTTTGCATTTTAACCCACCTAGGGATGTCTGTATTTAGTCTGATTGGTCTAAAATATAGGAGGTCTCCATTGGAGTAGAAAATCTCAACATGAACAGGTGGATGAAGTTTAAACAGGCGATTTGCTAGAACATTGAAGGAAGAAAAGGAAGAATATTTGTTTAAAAATAAATTTCAATCTTAATTTATTGTTTTGATACCTACTTGTGGTCTGAAATGAACGTAAAGACTTTAGGTAAAAAGTTTACCAAATGAACACATCCAGGCCATTTGGAGTTTTTAAGACCATTGATAATATCTTGAATTTCTGCTTCGGTAGGGCAGCAACCTAGGCCTCTAATAACACTAGCTACATCTTTCAGGTCAATGATTTTAGTTTGGTATTGATCGAAAACAGAAAATGCGTCGGCAATTCTTTGCTCTAACTCATTTTCTATGGGCACTAATAAAATAAAAGTATATTAGTAACATAAAAGCAGTACCAAATTGGTTCCCAAAAACTTATTACGGTTGAAAATTTAGTAGTAACGTTTGTTGAGTTTTGGTTGTTTATAACCGATTATTTTGTCCTTGGAGGATGTATAATTTGTATGTTTGGATGTATATGCTTTTTGTGTGAGTCAGTGAGAGAAGATTTTTGTTGTAGAGTTTTTTGTTTTGAACGCCTTGTTAGCAAATCAACAACGTTCATTTTTTTTTAATAGACAAATTTTGAGAAAGCACTTGAAGCCTGGTCGGCGATTTGAATTCTCAGTTTTTAATTGAAAATGGTAGTTTTTCGATCCTTTGATGGGATGTGCTGAGAACTCTTTTATTGAGGTTTCCGTTGGTGTGCTGGAAATTTGGGACACGTGAAGATTTTTGTTTGGAAAAACCTCAAAAGATTAATTTGATGTTTGTTAATGGCCAGGCTGAAAGTTTTAATGTACCCTTTTGTATGTTAAAGGTAAGCTGAAGTCATTTTTGTTCAGTTTATTGGTTCTCAGTTTTAAGAAGTTAGTTCAGTTATTTTTATTTTCTTTTTCTTTTGCTAGGGTGTTCCGGTATTCAGTAATTGTATGTATTTATCGATCCTGTTTAAAGAAGTAATAGAAGTACATTTATTTACCAGATTTACATTTATTCAGTATATTGGAAATAATAAATTTGGCAGATTTATTTAGAAGTTCGATATTTGACGTGACATTTTGACAAAATTTAAGGAAGATTGCAGTGTGTTTATCCAGGCAAATGATTTTTTTTTATTGAAGGAAATAAGGACGGTAATAGATTTTATTTTATTTTATGGGAGAAAACAAGAAAGAACAAGGTACAATTTAGATTGGGTTAAGGGGTCTAAAAAGGGGACTAAAATACAATGATTTTTATATTTATGTGAAGGAAACAGCTGGTTCTGGTTTATTTTTTTTTAATTAATTACTTACTTTTGTTCTTATAAACTATTGAAATCAAAATTAATATTTGTATGTAAAAAGGGACTTAAAATTTTGTTGACATTATATTCTCTATAGTTATCTAGTGTTTTATTTGAACTGTCATGTCTCATGCTCATCTAAATCAAACCAACTAATTAAAAATAATAATTCCGACTGAGAAATAGCTGTGGTACATTTTTGGCGGCCAACTTAAGGGGCTTTTCAACCACCCGAGATTTTTATTTTTTTTTAGATAGTTCAAGTAAGACATAGGTTACGTAGAGTTACAGAAGTTGAAAATTAATAATCAAAAGTTAAATGTACTTTTATTTAAAGTGAGGTAGAGGTTTTCTTGTCTTATTTTTTTGTGTATTTTAATTTCTCTAAAAGAAAATGTCGTTTAAACTTGATGTTGACCGTTTGGTCAAAGACGAACTTGAAGTTGAGTTGCAAATGAGAGGTATTGTTTTGACTAATTGTCAGGTAGAAGAGTTAAAGAGTACTTTGCGTAGTTGCCTAGTTTTAGAAAAATCTGGCAAAATCCCTAACTTTGATTTACCTCCTGATATTCCTGCTGAGTTGACAAGTTGTGAAAATAAATTAAAAGAGATTCTGAATATTATTAATGCTTTTACAGGTACTGCAAACCAAATAAGAAGGATTGAGACTAAGTTTGCACATCTTTCAGGTAGATTGAACCGTATTCACAGTACAGACACTGATGAAATGTCAAAGCGTTCTGCATTGTTAAAGAAATTGATGGATTTGATAGGTGAATATACTACTAAGTCTAATGTTTTGAAAACTAGTAATGTTGTTTCTGTAGAGATGCCTACTGATCCTAATTTTTATCATCATATTGATTTATCAGGTCTTAATTTAAATGACCCTAATGGTAATTCTACCCCTACTCGAAATATTTCTGCACCGAATGTGAGTAACCAAACAAATCAAACTTCGAATTCAACAGTTAATCCCATTGTTTTCTTGCCATCTAATAGTGACTTTCCTTCAGAACCTGTATATAAGTGGGGAATTAAGTATTCTGGCAAACCGCAAAATTTTTCTGTTTTTCTTGAAGAAGTTGAGGAGTATTGTAGGTCACGTAATGTAAATAAAATTCAGTTATTTTCTTGTGCTAGAGATTTATTTACTGGTAACGCTTTAGGTTTTTATAAATTGTATAGGAACTATGCTAGCAACTGGGATAGTTTAGTGAGCTTAATGAAGGAAGAATTTACCCTTTCTGCAGATGAGATCTGGCAGGATATTCTTCATACTACTCAGGAATCTAACGAATCTATTGGTATGTTTGTTGCCAAGATGACCAGTAAGTTCGAACAAATGCCAACACCAGTTCCGGACAGTTTAAAAATGCAGGTGTTACTTAAAAACATTTTACCTTTTTATCAGGAAAGATTAACTTTAGTCGAAGTAAAGAGTCCTTTTGATTTAATTGACTTGTGTCGAAAAATTGAGCAAACTCGAATTAATATTGAGTCGTTTAAGCCTTCTTCTAGTAGTAGAGCTAATTCTTCTCGTCATCACGTTGTACAAGAAGTAGAGGCGTTTGTACCTAAATGCTGGCGCTGTAATGAGTATGGTCACGTGGTTAAGGACTGTAAGAGGCCAAAACGTGTGTTTAGATGCTTTGGTTGTAACAAGGAAGGTTTTACTAAAAATACTTGTCCTCAATGTAATTCACAGAATCGTAACAATAATAATTCTAGAACTGGAAGCAATTCTGGAAATAATTCGGGAAACGGCAACCGGAGATAGTGGACGACCGGGCTATCTCGAATCGGAACGGACAGTTAACGGTCGATAAGGAAGAAGGTAGTGATAATTTTTATTCATTTAAGTTAGTTTTAGATTATATTTTAGCACAGAGTAATGACAGTGAATGTCCTTATGTAGAAGTTGATATCTTAGGTAAGACAGTATTCGGTTTATTGGATTGTGGAGCCAATAAAGTTTTTGTAAATATGCCTACATGGGAGATTTTACGTAGTTTAGGTGTACATTTAAAAACTGTTCCAGATGGGTCTTGCAGAGTTGCGGATGGTAGTCAGAGTCCTTTATTAGGTGTAGCTTCGGTGCCTATAAAACTTCGTGATGTTGTTAAGGTAATTGATGTTTTCGTTTGGCCACAGTGTAGACACTCTTTAGTACTAGGTGTAGATTTCTGGGTGCGAATGGGTATTGTACCAGATTTACGAAAAGGAGAGTGGTTTTTCTCTTCGGAAGTTATGAGTGTTCCAGTGGTTAATTCGATACAATCGGAATCTGAACTTCTACCAGAGCAACGTAAACAGCTTAACGAACTCGTTGATTCTTATTTTTCTAGTATCGACCCAAACAAATTAACTTGTACTAATGTAGTTCAACACAAAATTGTAGTTAGTCAACAAGAACCAATCAAGCAGAGGTTTTATCCGGTATCACCAATTAAGCAGGGTATGATCAACAAGGAGCTGGAGAAAATGCTGAAGCTTGGTGTTGTCGAACAGTCACACAGCGGATGGTCTTCACCAGTGTTGCTGGTACCTAAAAAGAATGGGGAATGGCGTTTTTGCGTTGATTTTAGGAAAGTAAATCGTGTTACTGAGCGTGATGCTTATCCTTTACCCTATATAAATAGCATTTTAAGTAAGTTAGGTGGAGCTAGATATTTGTCAACAATGGACATTAAGAGTGCCTATTGGCAGGTGGGTCTTACTGAAGAGAGCAAGCAGTACACGGCGTTTACTGTGCCAGGGCGTGGACTTTTCCAGTATTGTCGTATGCCTTTCGGATTGCACAACGCTCCAGCTACGTTTCAAAGATTAGTAGATAATCTATTAGGTCCTGAACTCTCTGAGTATGTTTTTGTGTACTTAGATGATATATGTCTGGCTACGTCAACTTACGATAAACATGTCGAAGTCTTGACAGAAATCTTTGCCAGATTGAAAAAAGCCAATTTGACCCTTAATAAAGAAAAATGTTCTTTCTGTGTGTCAGAACTTAAATACTTGGGTTATGTTGTTAACTCTAGTGGTCTGTCTGTAGATCCGGCAAAAGTAGAGGCCATTGTGAATCTTCCACGACCCACCAATGTCACTGAAGTCAGAAGAGTCCTTGGAGTTATAGGATGGTATCGTAAGTTTGTAAATAGTTATTCAGATCTTATTTCACCTTTGTGTAGATTATTACAAAAGAACAAGAAGTTCGTTTGGGACAAAGCTTGTGAGGAAGCTTTTCATAGTATTAAAGACGCTCTTGTCTCAGCACCTATTTTGTCTAGTCCTAATTTTGACAAACCTTTTTACGTACAAACTGATGCGTCAGCGTATGGTCTTGGAGCTGTCCTTACTCAAAAGTATGATGAAACTGAACATGTAATTTGTTATTTGTCTAGAACTCTAAATAGAGCCGAGAGAAACTATAGCAGTGTTGAGCGTGAATGCCTCTGTGTTTTGTGGGCGTGTGAAACTTTACGAGCTTATCTAGATGGTTATAAGTTCTACGTAATCACTGATTGCTACTCGTTGTTATGGTTGGACAATTTGAAGGACCCTCAAGGACGACTTGGTAGATGGGCCTTACGTCTGCAACAGTTTGACTATGAAGTACTGCATCGCAAAGGTAAGGATCACATAGTTCCTGACACCCTTTCGCGAGCTTTAGAACTACCTGTTGATAGTGTACATATGATAAATTCTGTAGAAATAAGTAATGTTCAAGCAATAAACCCCGAATGTGACGAATATGATTTTTCTTCTACCAGTGATAAATGGTATAAGAAAATGTGTAATAATGTAAATAAAAATCCTTTAAAATTTGTCAGATGGAGACTAGCAAATAATAAGTTGTATAAATATATTGATCAAGATTTTCCGAGTTTAAGAGATGATTGTGAATATTGGAAACTTGTAGTTCCAAAAGATTTTCGAGATAAGATACTTCAGAGGTGTCATTATTCTTGTGTTTCAGGTCATTTAGGTATCTACAAAACATTTCATCGTGTATCTCGCCTTTTCTATTGGCCTTTTATGAAAATGGACATTACGAAATATATAAGGAAATGTGAGGTTTGTTTAAGGACAAAGCCTGAACAGAAAAGTCCTGCAGGACATATGGGACAGGCTGTCGAACCCACAAAACCTTGGGAGATCATCAGTATGGACTTATTTGGACCATTGCCCAGAAGTTCAGCTGGTAATACTTGGATTTTGGTAGTTACTGATAAGTTCAGTAAATTTCCTCTTTTATTCCCTCTGAGAAAGGCAACTGCCACTTCTATAAGTAAAATTTTAAAAGAAAATGTATTTCTTTTGTTTGGTGTTCCCAGAGTCTTAAAATGTGATAATGGAAGTCAGTTCAAAGGTAATATTTTAAGATCTTTTTGTCAAGAGTTTGGAATCAGATTTCTTTTTACTCCAAATTTTACCCCTCATCCAAACCCTACTGAACGAATTAATCGTATCATGAAAACCATGTTGATGGCTTATGTTAAAGATAATCATAGGTTGTGGGATGTTAATTTACCTGAACTAGGTTGTGCTATTAGAACTGCCAAACATGAGGTGACAGGTCAAACACCATACTTCATTAATTTTGGTTGTGAGATGATGACTCATGGAAGTGAATATCATCTAAAAATAGGGAATGAAGAAAATAAACAACGTGTGTATGATCGTTCTAAAAATATGAATAGGCTGAGAGACTGGGTTAAGAAGCGGATTGATAAAGCTTCAGATAACACCAGAGAAAGATATAATTTAAGAAGAAGGGATGTTCATTTTAAGGAAAATGATTTAGTTTGGAAAAAGAACTATGTTCTTTCTGATAAAGATAATTATTTTACATCTAAGTTTGCTGATAGATTTGTTGGACCTTTTAGAGTAAAGCGTAAGGTTGGTTATTGTACATATGAATTAATAAATGATAATGGTAAGTCTATTGGTCATTGGCATGTGAAAGACTTGAAACCTCACCCACAGAACTCTGATAGCCACGTTGAATCGGATTCTGATGTAGATAGTGTAACATAGTATGTATTTGTAACAAGTTTCTTTGGGATTCAATTCAAAGAAACTTAATTTTCTTTCCGGAAGGAAAGGTGGAGTTATTACGGTTGAAAATTTAGTAGTAACGTTTGTTGAGTTTTGGTTGTTTATAACCGATTATTTTGTCCTTGGAGGATGTATAATTTGTATGTTTGGATGTATATGCTTTTTGTGTGAGTCAGTGAGAGAAGATTTTTGTTGTAGAGTTTTTTGTTTTGAACGCCTTGTTAGCAAATCAACAACGTTCATTTTTTTTTAATAGACAAATTTTGAGAAAGCACTTGAAGCCTGGTCGGCGATTTGAATTCTCAGTTTTTAATTGAAAATGGTAGTTTTTCGATCCTTTGATGGGATGTGCTGAGAACTCTTTTATTGAGGTTTCCGTTGGTGTGCTGGAAATTTGGGACACGTGAAGATTTTTGTTTGGAAAAACCTCAAAAGATTAATTTGATGTTTGTTAATGGCCAGGCTGAAAGTTTTAATGTACCCTTTTGTATGTTAAAGGTAAGCTGAAGTCATTTTTGTTCAGTTTATTGGTTCTCAGTTTTAAGAAGTTAGTTCAGTTATTTTTATTTTCTTTTTCTTTTGCTAGGGTGTTCCGGTATTCAGTAATTGTATGTATTTATCGATCCTGTTTAAAGAAGTAATAGAAGTACATTTATTTACCAGATTTACATTTATTCAGTATATTGGAAATAATAAATTTGGCAGATTTATTTAGAAGTTCGATATTTGACGTGACATTTTGACAAAATTTAAGGAAGATTGCAGTGTGTTTATCCAGGCAAATGATTTTTTTTTATTGAAGGAAATAAGGACGGTAATAGATTTTATTTTATTTTATGGGAGAAAACAAGAAAGAACAAGGTACAATTTAGATTGGGTTAAGGGGTCTAAAAAGGGGACTAAAATACAATGATTTTTATATTTATGTGAAGGAAACAGCTGGTTCTGGTTTATTTTTTTTTAATTAATTACTTACTTTTGTTCTTATAAACTATTGAAATCAAAATTAATATTTGTATGTAAAAAGGGACTTAAAATTTTGTTGACATTATATTCTCTATAGTTATCTAGTGTTTTATTTGAACTGTCATGTCTCATGCTCATCTAAATCAAACCAACTAATTAAAAATAATAATTCCGACTGAGAAATAGCTGTGGTAAACTGAATAAAATAAAAATCATTATTTAAAATACAAACATCATCACCAGCTTTGCTTTAGGCCACAGCACACTATTACTAAACAAATTCATCTAGTTTACCAGTAAATACAGCAATCATTGGAAATTAGAACACCTTTGCGAAACCATTGCCACAAGTTTTGGAGCCACTAGTGTCTTTTCCTTCCTGGACAACTTCTGCTGTCTATTTTCCCTTGGATAAAGTAGTATATATTTACAGTGTCTCATAACCTGACCCGTGACCCGTGACCCAAGTATTCCAACTTTCTTTCCTTTATAGTTATTCCTGCCTATCTTTCCTTACACTCAAAAAAAATTTAGTTCGTAATATTGATTAAGAGTGATTATTGAATAGTATTGCGTTGTAACAACAATTTAATTTTTTGTTTCAACGAACTTTTATACATTGATCAATGTATTTGGTTATTGTCACAATGATTGAATAATAATTGTGAAAATAACTAGAGTACATTAATCAATAACACTCAATTTATTCAGACAATAAGTTAGTTTCGTATATTTAATAAATAGTGGTAATTCTGACAGCAAAGCACTTTCTTGATTTCGTAGATGATAAGCAATTACCTTAGCTTATCGTGACAATGTACAGATTTCATTAAAACAATGCACAAATGTTGTTAATATAGAGTAATATTTGATTATTCCATAGATGTTAACTGATTGTTGTGACAACGAATGCATTAATCAATCTACTACTGCGTTTAATAACCACAATCAATGCGTTCATACTAACAATGAACAAAGTTGTTGAAATAATAAATGTTTTGCTTGACCATTTGAAATGTAACGGCTCTTCCTTATCGATCTTTGTTAAACAATGCTGTTACCTCTGCCGAAGTGCCGAATAATTTCATTTCGTAAGTGTAGTCCGTACTGGAAGGAAGTTTTCTTGTTTTCCTGAGAAAACTAATTAGTATTATTGAGGGTCAATAGAGTATGTAAATATTACAGTATTATTGAGGGTCTGAAGTCCCTGAGAACTTCTATAATGATTATTTTAATAAGTCACAGGGGTGAAAAAGAGAAAATTTAGTATGATTTTTAATTTCAAATATACCATTCAAAAGAAACTTTTTGTTTATTCTCAGGGACTTTCAGCCCTCGGTAATAATGTAATATTTTATTCTGCGATTAAATTTTTCAAAAATACTTATTAGTTTTCTCAGGATTAGCAAAAAAATGAATGCGTTTAAAAAGAATTCGATCAAAATTTTGCACCTGCGCTCTCCAAAAGGATTAAAGTGTTATACATTTTTGGAATCACTATTTCAAACGCTTTTAAATGAGCTGTCACATGATGAACTTTCCCATTAAAAAAAAACCAAAGTTGTGGCTGTCACCTGAAGAGGGATCGCGTAAATTTCGAAACATTGATGTTATAATATACTTTGATTATTTTAAAAATCGACCTGTCCGAGCGTTTTGCTTATGTGCTAAAAATAAATAAGTAAATAAGGGGGCAACACTTTTTCCAGCTCACTGTGTTAGTGAAATCATATGACAAATCACACAGTGTAAAGTCTATTAGGTTTAGGACAAAAAAGGGGGATTTGCAAAATTATTATTAATCAATTAATATCATACATTGAGCTAATGCATTCAGTAATTATCAATATAAAATGCGTTTATAGTAGGAATGGACGAAACTGATTGCAGGGATGAATAGAATTACTTGTAAGAATAACCATATTTATTGTGGGAATGAACGGAATTAATTGTAAGGATAAACGGAAATAATTGTAGAAATAAACGAAATACGTTATGAGAAATAACACTGTTATTGACACAACGAATAGTCTTCGTCGGTCAATTAACGACGTTGTTGTTTCAATGAATAGTGTTCGTTGGCTCAGTGAACAGTGTTCGTAATATTAATAAATGGATGTTCATCCATTCAATAAACGTAATGCATTGGATCAACTAACGAAAATAATGAATTGATGAACGTCGCTTTGTTGTTCCAATAAAACCAAGAATTGGACAAATTTTAAGTATTGCTTTTGTTGTCTGAATTAACATTTTTATTAATATTACGTACATTTTCCGTTGAGTGTACCTATCCAGCATAGTACCTCCTCTTTGATCACGTGCTTGATCCAGGATATACGTAATATACGTCGGTAGACCTACATTTTGAAGCCCTCTACGTTCTTCAATAATATTGCGGTCATTGCCCATGCCTCCATTCCATATAACAAAATCGGAAATACATATAATTTGGAGAAGTCGGATTTTGAGAGGTAGAGTGAGGCTGTTGGAGGAAAACATTTGTTTCATGCTAGTGAACGACGCTCTTGCTTTTTTTTATTCTTATACGTATCTCCTTCGCTTGATTCCAACTTGAATTAACTGTTGTTGGATATACCAGAAGAATACCAGAAATGGGGATTAAATATCAATTTAGAAAAGACAAAATACCTCTCAATTGGCGCTGAAGCAGAACAACTCGATATCGAAGACAATCAAAAAATAAATCCATGTGACGGATATAAATACCTGGGCGTCATCTTCGACTGTAGTGAAAAAGACGAACGAGAAATTGAACATCGAATCATACAAGCCCGAAGAGCTATAGCATGTCTAAACGGAGTTCTATGGAGTAAAGAAATATCAAAGAAAAGAAAATGGAACATATATGAGACAATGGTTAAAACTAGCCTACTTTATGGAGCCGAGACATGGAGAATAACCGAGAAATATAAGAAAAAGGTCGAAGCCACGGAAATTGATGCCATCAGAAGATCGATGAGAATATCAAGAGCCGAAAGAATAAGGAATGAAGTAATAAAACAACAAATGGGTGTAGAGGGCACTATAGTTGAGGATATTGAAAGAAAAGAAAACAGCTCATATGGTATGGGCATGTGAGCCGAATGGGGGACGAAAGATTGCCTAAAAAAACTATGATGTGGCAACCCCCACAGAAGAAAAACGAGGACGACCACCACAGAGCTGGAATCTGGGAGTTAGGAAAGCGATTAGCGCTCGAAATCTAAATGAAGACCTAACTCAGGACAGAATACAGTGGCAGTTGGGAGTCGGACAACGTCGTAAGACGTTATAAAACCGAATATATATATATATATATATATATATATATATATATATATTGCATTTGCGTCCCTCGTGGCTTCTGTATAGTTTTGACTCTTCGTGACTTCCGATCAATATACAGCGTGTATATTAACAAGAATGATTCCATACAGTTAGCGCTCGCTTTGGCATCCGTTATACTGGCAACAATGTACTTATAATATCAAGTAAAATATTTAACCTTGGTCGTGTTTACGTGAGAATTTAGTTGAAGAACCCAGACAAATTCTATTTATAACTTTTGCCAACTAGGTGGTTTGCTCGGATATACGATAAAGATTTGCTGTAAATTCTTTGTTTTCGTTTTTATACTCTTAAATCAGGTTAGAAAAACTTATTTCTTGGGTGTAGTTATGAATAATGTATTTTCTAGACTTTAAAAGTTTCTATTTTATTTCGATGGAAGATTATGGATTTCGGAAGATTTCGATGGAATAAGTTATAATGTAATATACCTAATACCACTATATACCCTTGACAAATGTTTTTTTTTTTAGTTAATAATTGTTTGATGAGCCTTTCGATAGGTTAGGTTAGGTTTACCTTAAATTTTATTTTGATAAATAATCAGTATTGTTTCTCTCTCTCTCTTTCTCTCTCCCTCTCTCTCTCTCTCCCTCTCCCTGTAATACCTTCCCTTATATGAAGTATTGGGCGCTCTTGCGTTTCTTAGCCAAAAATCAAAGATGGCTGATTCGCAGGATTAGCGCATTCTTTTCTGTTTTATTCTTTCGAAATTTGCTATACAAGTATTTTCCATTGCTCTCTGTTTCTCGCTCTTTGTTTGACTTCTCTTCATCTCAACGCCAATTCTTTCATGATCTCTTGTAACAGTTCTTCTCCAGCTATTAATATTTAGATTTTGGTTAACTGTGCTATATCGCCTGTGTTCCAGATTTTCCTTAAGAGGAAACAGTAGCGATCAACAGGTAGCGAAAATGCGTTCCAAGATTGCGGCTGTAATTTTGAATATTTTTTCGAAATATTTGGCACACGTATTCGTAATATAATAAAGAATGGCGGTACAGAGCCCAATTTGAAAAATATATTAATATGTAGAAATTACTTTGTAATTAAATACAATATTAAAAAAACGAGCCTGTACTGCCATTAAGAAGAACAAAAAAATACACTTTCTTCAAATAAACTTCTTTATCCGATGCCTAGATTTTGTGTAATTTTGGAACTACTAAAATTTTTATTTCATTAGTAGTTCCAAAATGACACAAAATCTAGGCATCGGAAAAAAAGTTTATTTGAAGAAAGTGTATTTTTTTGTTCTTCTTAATGGCGGTACAGGCTCGTTTTTTTAATATTGTATTTAATTACAGAGTAATTTCCACATATTAATATATTTTTCAAATTGGGCTCTGTACCGCCATTCTTTATTATATTACGAATACGTGTGCCAAATATCTCGAAAAAATATTCAAAATTAGAGCCGCAATCTTGGAACGCCTTTTGGCTACTTGTTGATCGCTACTGTATCACCTTAATGCATTATATGATTATATAATGAGTGCATATTGTGCCTTTACTATCCTTTTTTCTACAACTGCTCTACTAGCGCCTTTTTTCCATGATCGATCCCAGATATGTAAAGTTATCTACAAACCTCCTGTATTTGTCTTCCTTGTATTTTAATTTTAGTTTCTTGGTTGCTGTTTTTTTTTAAGTTTGGTTTTTTTTTGTCTTTATCTTCAGGCCCATTATCTTGGGAGTAGTTTGCAAGCTTGTCGATCTTCTTTTGCTTATGGCTGCTATGTTCGATTAGGGGACAAATGTCATCTGCGAACTACAAATCGTCCAACTAGTTATGCAATTTCCATCTAATACCTGTTTTATTATCGCTTATTTTCTGGATGATTCAGTCCGCTTTTATTATAAATATTGTCGGGGATAGCACACATTTTTGTTTAACTCCGCTTTGTATAGCTATATCTACTACCATTTTTCCCGCATGTTCTAGTCTGGCTCTATATTTCCTGTAAAATAGTCTGATTAAGTTGATTTATTTTATCGGTAGTCCATATAAGTAGTTTTAGAATCTTCCACATTTGTTCTCTGTTTATATCATCGAAGGCGTTTTCAAAGTCAAAGTGAAAATAAACATGTTTATATTTTTTTGCCATTCACCAGCTTGTTCCAAGATAATTATAGAGTACAAGAGATACAGAGGTACAGGGACAAGATACAGAGGTAGGTACAGATATAATACAAATGTGGTCGATAGTGGAGCGTTTTGCGCGAAAACCTTCTTGGTTGTTTCTTAGTCTTAGTTTCTTGTCTATTTCTGGCTTCAGTCTATTCAATATGATATTTGACATTATTTTGAATGTGGCACTTAGCAGTGTTATTTCTCGCCAATTCTCGCATTTATTTAAATCGCCCTTTTTTGGTATCTTAATGGTTAAACCCACGTTCCATTTCTGTGGGAGCTCCTGGTCGGCCCATATCTTGTTAAAGAATTTGTGTAACATTTGTACTGATTCGTTTGCGTCCGCCTTTATTAAATCTATCGGTAGTTTGTCGCTTTCAGCGGCTTTGCCATTGTTTTAGTTGATTCAGTGTGCTTTGTATTTCTTTTTTGGTAATTTCAACTGTTCTAATGTTTATTTCCTGTATTACATTATCTCCGTCTATATGTGGTGTTTGGAATATATTTCCTCGCAGGGTTCTTTTCATTTTTGTATTATTTTATGTTCTGATTTAATTATATTATTTCCTTGTTTATCTTTGATTTGTTTATTACTGTTTAGTGTTTTCCCTGTCAAATTTCGGATGATATTGTACTGTATTTGATGGTCGTTTTCTTGCGCAACTTTTTCTGACATTTTTACCATATGATTTACGTAGTATCTTTTGTCTTTTCTGGCTTGCTTTTTAACCGCTATATTTTTCTTTGTATTTCCTTTCTACTACTTTTCCTTAAAATAAGGTTTTTGTCAGGACACTTGACCAGCCAGGTAGCAAATGGTTCTTTTAGAGTTATACCTATTACATTATAAATACAACAATGCCCGTCACAGTTCGGACGAGAGTTTTAATTATTAACAAATAAGGGTCAAATATGACAATTTTTTCGTTTAAATGGCTACAGGTAAAAATAACGTAATTAAATATCTTATTTAGATTATTCATCTTTTAGTAGATAAGCAAAGGTTTAAAATGGAAGTTTTTGAGTTTTGTTCTGATTATTTGTTACTTCGGAAATTTCGAAAATAAAGAAATTGCTATAACTTTTGCAAAAATGAACTTAAGACTTTGATATTGCATGAAATGTTGAGTCAAACAGTCCACATAATGCATAAAAAAATGCAAGACGATTTGTCAATTAGTTTAAATTGCATTCGATTTGTTTATCACAAAGAACTTTTTTGCAATGTTGTTGTTCAGAAAATAATAATGATACAGCAATTCTGTGGAAACCACAAAAAAGAAGAATACTTACATTTTCAACTTATTTAAAAAATCAATAAGAAGTCATTTTTACCATTCTGAAAACATTTTACGAAAGTAGAATCATTTTTGGCTTATAAACAATTTGAATAACCATATTAACATATTGACTAAATCTGCGTTGGGATGTGAAAAGCTGATATTTTGACACGAATTTAAAAAAATAAACTTTTCGCCTAGGTTAATTACGAGCAAATTAAGCCACTTTTATTACTTATTTAATTTACAGTTACTTCTATATACATAAAAGTCTCCTGTAACAGTGTTAGTTATCATATTCCTCCGAAACGGCTTGGCAGATTTTTATGAAATTTTACACATATATTCTGTAGGATTGAAAATAGATTGTAATCTATTATTTATACCCATAAGTTATAAGGGGGTTACCCTCTGCCACTTTTTTATTGTTTTAGAAAAAATTGTCTACCTTAATTTTATAGTATGTACCATTAAAAATATATATACAACCCTTAATTTTCACCCTTCTATCACCTTGACCCTATTTTTTAATAGCCATCTATTTATTTACATCTATAAAATTCTCCTGTCGTAATGTTAGTTGCCATAATCCTCCGATGCCGCTTGAACGATTTTTATGAAATTATATATGTATACTCGAAGGTCTTAGAATCATAATTATCGTCCCCATAACATTTTGTCAACGTAGAATGAAGTAAACACTTCTGTTGTATATAGGTATATTATAAATTTATTAAAAAATTTTTAAAATTCATCCACAAGGGAGTGGTTGTACAAAACGTTTTCGGTCAAACTGACCATCCTCAGTGTAAACGTCCAGTGTACAAGTAATTGAAACTAGCCACTTGAATAGGTGTAAAACCTCAAAATAACATTATTGCTACATTATGAGCTGTATAGTAATCGACAATAAGTCGATGTCTTAGATTAAAAATGTATCACATGTGGATGTATGTCATCCTTGCTCGGAATTAGCACAAGGTTGTGATCAGGTGAGAGGTTAACAACAGTTGGTTGTTAACCTCTCACCTGATCACAACCTTGTGCTAATTCCGAGCAAGGATGACATACATCCACATGTGATACATTTTTAATCTAAGACATCGACTTATTGTCGATTACTATACAGCTCATAATGTAGCAATAATGTTATTTTGAGGTTTTACACCTATTCAAGTGGCTAGTTTCAATTACTTGTACACTGGACGTTTACACTGAGGATGGTTAGTTTGACCGAAAACGTTTTGTACAACCACTCCCTTGTGGATGAATTTTAAAAATTTTTTAATAAATTTATAATATACCTATATACAACAGAAGTGTTTACTTCATTCTACGTTGTCTTAACAAAGGTATACAGCCAACTACAGGGTTTACCCTTTTAATGTTTTATAACATTTTGTATTGTTAGGTAGGTATATGTGTACATAACATACTCTACAAGACTACAAGAAATATATAAATTTTAAAAAAATAATGATCAAAATCCATCAACTATCTCTGGAGATATAAAGAGCAACATATCTTTGAAAAATAAATTTCATTTTTTGAGTGCACGGATTTTAATAATTCCCCTCCATCGACCACGAGTCGATTTCGTTAGGGCGTTATTTTTAAAGATATATTAACCACTCTGTTCAAGTTTACTCAAACTTTTACATATAAACTATATACATACCTTGAACTTCAAACTAGCGCTAGTTAGCTTTCTTAATAAAAAAAAGTGGCTAACTTTGACCGTAATTAACCAAGGTGAATTTTTTTTAACATTTATGTAAAAGTACACATCGAAAACAATGTGATAACTACATGGGTATTTCCTGTACACCAACAATCAGCAAAATATACGGAAGGATCTTAAAAAACCGAATAGAGACGAATACAAGAAAATGGAAGCAGAAGAACAAGCAGGATTTAGAGCCGGAAGATCTACAATTGATCACCTTTTTGCAATCGCACAAGTCATGGAAAAGAAAACAGCGATTAACCAAGAGATTCATTTCGTATATTATATTGATCTGAAAAAGGCATACGACGGTGTACCTTCGGTAAAGTTATGGGAGGCAATGGAGAATACAAATATAAACATAGAAATGTGAAAAGTGAAAATTACCCCTAACTGTAAAAAATTATAAAACAACATTTTTAACTTTAATATTGTCAACATTTGGTTTTTATTAGGTACATAATGATTGTTTTATGCTTTAAGATAAATATACTATCATAATATTTCAACCCTTAAAACCACCCTTGTTGAAGCTATATATAAAAAAATTACTTATCCTAAAAGAATCATTTCGGCTTGCATCGATTTACATAAAAATTTGGGATTAGGATCATATCACCCTGTACTTCATATTCTAGATCATGCTTAAGGGCGTTGATTATTTTAGGGGTGTAACCTACCCCTTATTGACAAAAATATATAAAAACATTGTAAATTTTAATATGGGTAAAATTTGGTTTTGATTGGTTAAATAATGATTGTTTTATACTTTAGGATAAAATATCAAATTTCAACCCTTAAAAACCACCCTTAATAACATCACAATTTTTATAAGTAGATAGTTTAATAGATCTATACAGAAAAAAAGTAGAATTAAAGAATTACAAAAACATTTATTTAAAATACAAATAGTTTTTTAGTCATCTTCCAGTATATCAACCGGTTCTGTGGTATTATACATACATTGAAAATTATCCATAAGCAGCCTATTCGATATTTAAAAAAAATCGTTTTCTAAACATGGCTCCTTCATTTTTTGACGATAAAAAGTTTTTTCAAAAATAATTCTGTAGGATTTTTGAAGAGTTCTAAGACCGTGAAAACTAAATTCTGTAAGATCCCTTAGTTTTTAATTGGGGTGAGTTTAAAAGACTCGAATAAGGGGGTGTCTGCTCGTAAATAGAGGTTTCAAATAGCCATAGTATCTCGCTATCTGTTCACTGTAATGAAAATCCATGCACAAGAGAATTTTACTTATTAAATAATAAGCTACAATTTAATAGTCCATAATTTTTTCGTATCTCCAGTATTTTCGGAGATATTTTGAAGTAAAAGGTGACATAGGAAATTGCAAAAAATCAATTTTTCTTTAAAGTCCAATTTTTCTAAAATTAGGCCTTTTAAATAGGTCAAACTTCTTGGGTGTATTGATAATACGAATATAAAGGGAATTACAGAAAGGTGAAGACCAATTTTTAATCAGTAGGGTAGTTAGGGGGTTGTTTTCACTGATTTTTTCATAGAGAATAGCAGGTACCGACATTTTTTGATCATAAGTCGCTTAATTTTCATGCTAGGAGCTTCATATTATTATTTTTTGAAAGGTCTATCATTATACTTATTATTTAAGTTTAATTTAATTTGTGTTACTAAAAGATGCATTTTTGATATCTACAGTTTTTTTGATTAAATCCATATTTTTCGAGGTATTCTCAAAAAACCATCTAAAAAGTCGATTTTTTCGTCGAAAAACTGTTACTTTCAAGCGCGAATATCTCGAAAAATACTAGTTTTACGAAGAAAATGTAAAAAACATTTTTTTCTTAGAATTCATTTTTACATCGATTTACGTGGTTAAAATATAATAAAAAATTCCCGTCCCGAGATGGGGTGGCAACCACCCCAAGCTTTTAGCGTACAGCGGCATGATATAGAAAATGATCCTTGGACTATTCCCTACCCTCTGTGAAAATTTCAAGTAAATCCATGCTGGACGAAAAAATTGCGAGCCAAAATGCTTCATTTTCTCGACTATAGAAGAAGGAGAAACAATCAGTAAATGTAACGAATATAAATACCTGGGTATGAAAATCACGAATGATGGAACACTGGACGGAGCCATTAAAGAACGAAATACTCAGGGCAGGAAAGCAATTAGGCTCCTAAACTCAGTACTCTGGGACAAGCAGATAAACAACCAAAACAACAAAAAATCTATAACGCCGTAGTGAAAAGCATTATAACATACAGCTGCGAAGTATGGCATATCAAGGAAAAATCAAAACAAATGTTAGATGTCACTGAAATGGATTTTTGGTGAAGAGCTGCAGGAAGATCAAGAAGAGAACATGTCACCAATGAACGGATACGAGAAATAATGAAGGTCACACATACAATAAATGACGAAATCAACGATATAAACTACGATGGTTGGGTCACGTACAAAGAATGCATGAAGATAGAATCACAAAACAAGTGCAAAACTAGAAACCGCAAGGTAGAAGAAGAAGAGGTAGACCGAGAAAAAGTTGGCAGGCAGGAATAAACAAAGCCATGGATGAAAGAGGTCTGTAAGTAGATCAATGTGCGGACAGAGAGGAATGGCGAACGGCGAACGGATATCGGAAGACGGAGAAGGTTATAAACCGATAATACCATACTAATGTAAAAGTACCAGCTTTTTAAATCCTAAAGTCTAGGGATGGTGCATGGCGGTTGTTGAACAAAAAACCGGGTTTCGGTTATACCGTTTTTTTTTTACTTACGGTTTAACCTGGCGGTTATAACCGGTCAAATAACCGGTTGTTCCAAAAACCGGTTTTCGTTTTTTTAATCAAAAGCAAATAGGTTATAATGTTACATTTATATTGCACTTTAGTTTGCTCAATTTTCCTCCCGAAAAATTTCCCAACCAATTCAACCTATAAAAATTTTCCTAGGCGCTCTCAAATTACCCTAAAAATGGGCGAAAGTACCCCAATCTCTGATTCGTCGCTCGTTGTAGACGGCTTCGGCGTATAGTGCGTTGTCAATAATTGGGATATTCTCAAAAATGATGATCCTACCCGATCTACCGAATGTCCCTTAGATCTATCAAGTTTAGAAAAATATCCAAATGACTTATATTTTACTTAAAAATAAATTCGATAAACCAATTCATTATTTACTTCTCTATTGCCATCAAAAAATTTCAGTAGGTTATATTTTTTAATACGTTTGTAATACCTACCTTTTATTTCCTAATATTTAAAAATTACATATTGGAGATTCCTAATCGTATTTCGGTATTCACATTTCATACAAGACTCTCAAGTCTCAAGTACTCAAGTATAAACAATTTTTAGATGATCGTTAGAATATCGATTTCAAGCAGATCACTTACTTTTTTACGTAACTATATTATCATCTAAAACTAAATAACTATTCCCAAAATTGTTTCATAAAAGCTGATGTGACAATTTCGTCCAGTTCTCTATTAGTAAATAAAAGTTGAATTATGGTTGTTTGGGTTAATCACTTATTACTTCGCATATTATTTATAATACATATGATTGAGATCGAAGATAGACAGAAATTTCTTCATTTTTCTCTAAATAAATTTTTTTTCCACAGGTAACTTATTCGGTTTTTCACCGGTTATTACTTTAAAAAGAAAAAACCGGTTATAACCGGGACAAAAAAAACGGTAAAACCGATTATTTCGAATTAAAAAACCGGTTTTAGGTTATAACCGGTAGGTTTTTCCCATCCCTAAATCGATTAATTTAGTTTGCAGTCAATACTAACAAAGTTATTCAAATTGTTTATAAGCCAAAAATGACTCTACTTTACTAAAATATTTTCGGAATGATAAAAATGACTTTTTATTATTTTTTTAAAAACTTTGAAAACATAAGTATTCTTTTTTCATGCGGTTTTCACATAGCAAATTTTTTATTTTTGAAATTTAAGTTTTATTTTGCAACTTCCGAAGCAACAAATAATCGTACCAAAATTCAAAAACTAACATTTTTGACCCTTATTTGCTAATAACTAAAATTATCGTCCGAACTGTAACGAACATTTTTATATTTATAATGTAATATGTATATAGTATCCAAAAAATCCATTTGCAACCTGGCCGGTCAAGTGTTCCGAACGTATATTTTTGCCTTATTTCCCTGGAGTACAATGTGTCTCCGGTTATCCATTTCTTTTCTCTTTTTTTTTTCATCCCTATAATTTCGTTTGCAGTTTTTGCATCATATCCTTGAAGTTCTTCCATATTTCTTCCACTGTTTCCTCATGTTGGGACACTGCTGTTCGGTTTAATTTCAATCTTTTTGTGAATTCGATTCTTGTGTTTACTTTCCGGTTTTTGTGTTTGGCTAATTTCATCTTTATTTTGACCCTTACTTCAAAGACGCATGTCTTTGATATGTTTAATTGCAGACCAAATATTTGATTTTCGTTTTCAACCAGTCGTGTAAGATCAATCAGCTCTGATTGACTATTTGCAAGAAGGCCTGTGTCATCTGCGAAACGTAGGTTGTCTATTTTATGATTATTTATTGAGATGACTTTTTCCCATCCTTCAAGTGCTCTTCTCATAATATGCTCTTCATATATGTTGAATAATCGTGGAGATAGTATACATCCCTGTCTGACACCCTGTTCTGGATGAAATTCCTTTGAAAGTGTATCAAGCACTTTAACTGATCCAATAGTGTGTTCGTATAGTTCAGTTATAAGCGAAATAAGGTGTTGGGGTACGCCTACTTCTTTTAGTATTTGCCATAAGTGTGTCCACTTGACCCTGTCGAACGCCTTACGATAATCTATAAAGAATATGTACAGTGGAATATTAAATTCCCTATTATTTTTCGATTATCTGTCTTATATTCAACAGGTGTTCTCGAGTACCTCTACCTTTGGTAAATCCAGTTTGCTCTTGTGGAATTTCTCTTTGAAGGAATGTTTTTAGTCTCTCATTGATTATATTTAGTATTATTTTACTGGCATGTGATATAAGAGAAATAGTTCTATAATTGTCGCATTTATGGAAGCTGCCTTTTTTATGAATTGTTGTTATTGTAGATTTTGTCCAGTCTTCAGGCCATTGTTTAGAATGCCATATTTGGTTACAGAGTAGATGAAGTAATTTTACGCCAGTTTCTTCTGTGGCTTTGAGTATTTCTGCTGTTATCATATCTGGACCTTGTGCTTTATTATATTTAAGCTTAATGATCACTAGTCTTACTTTATTTTCAAGTATATCAGGTTCTCCTTCTACTTCATCAAAGATTTGGTTAACAGGTTCTTGGGGTTAATCATCTTTATATAGGTACCTGCAATACGATCTCCATGTCTCTGCTATATCTTCTCTGATTGTTCTCAGAGTTCCAGCGTTGTCTTCAATGGCCCAAGTTCTGGATTTGAAGTATCTTGTTAAGTAGCGTATTTTTCTAAATATATCTCTCGGCTGATTATTCTGATCATGTCTCTCAATTTCTTTGCATATACTTTGATAGTACAGTTTTTTATCTGCCTTGCATCTTCGCTTTACTTTTTTATTGAGGTTTCTTAAACTAGCTTTTTTCCTTTCACTATGCATACCACTTTGACAAAGATTTCTTCTATTCTCAATGATTTGAAAGGTTCCATCTGTTATCCAGTGTTTCCGTTTCACAGGATTAGGTGTTGTTACACAATGTTTAAAAGTCTCCCATATTTCTTGTAATGTTCCGTTACGAATAGAGGGCATTATTTTATGTAATTACTTCTTGGAGAAGTTCGTCTTGCGTTTTTAGTTCTATCTAATGATCTATCTGATTATATCTATTATACAGGTGGTGACATTATAATTGATATATTATTATAGTATGAGAATAGAAAAATTATATTATTAAAAATATTGTAATAAATAATTATATCTATGCATCTATAAGCGAGGTTCCTATAGCCTCTGCTACTTCTCGCATTTCGACCGCTATCTTTTTCTGTCCATCCATTCGTCTTCTTTGATGGCTTTATCTCTCATGATGTACTGTACATCTTCTTCCCAGGTAACTGAAGGCCTTCCCCTTCTTCTTCTTTGTTGTGGTATGTAATTTAAAGCTTTCTTTGGCCATCTATCTTCATTCATTCGTTTGACGTGACCATACCACACTAGTTGTCTCGTTTCAATTCTATCTACACTGGAATATACAGTTTTTGTCCTCCTTCCTGATGCGATCTTTTATATACCACACGCTCTCCTTAGATAATCTATTTCTACTACCTACTTCTATTCTCTTTCTATCTTTTTTTGTGATCTGCCAAACTTCTGCTCCATAAGTCATAATAGGCTCTACCAAGGTACGATAGATTGTCGTTTTTTGTCTTATCTCTTTAGACCATAGTAGAGAGCTTAGAATGTTTACCGCTATTTTGCCCTGCTGTGTTCTGTTTTCGATGTCTCTTTTGCCTTCTTTAGATAATATAGATTCGAGATATTTATATTCTTTAAATGTATTTGTTGTTCTAATTTCTAAATCTGGATCTCCTAATAAAGAATTAAGAATTAAATTCTAACACTTCTATAATATGTTACAATTGAGCAATTAGACTACCAGTTTCGGCAACTGGTTATGATAAATTCATCAATTTTAATGAACATACTTCTTAATTGTTTTTATTCTTGCAGTAAAAAAATACACTGTTAATTATACAAAGAGAATATCATTAATCTGTCACAACAATAATTGTTTTAACATACTACAATAATCATTTATAAAAATATCCGAAGTCTAAATACCAACATTTGAGGTGGCAACAGCGTAGTAGAAGCCATGAGGACATTAACTGAAATATACGGATTCCGCGACAACCTTAAAATGAATAAATATATATTTGGACGTCATCAAAACCGTTAAAGTGATTTTAGATATACAGCAAGCGAACGTGGCGCGCCTGACGGCAACTGCCTCAAGTAATGTGTATATTATTATACAGATAACGTGTCTGAGGACATCCGGCCAATATTTTGTTCAAGCATTGTAGGAAGTGGTACCTTTCACCTGCGATAAATTTTAGAGAAAATCCTCGTGGCAACCGTATATCGGAGTCCACGAAGACCTGGACGCCACGAGAGACTACAGTTTAACATGGGGGGACGTCATGAGATGCTAAAAATAAATATATATATATATATATATATATATATATATATATATATATATATATATATATATATATATATATATATATATATTAACTGTTGTTTGTAAGTAAGTGTACGAATCTGCGTGCCTTTTATACGGCCTTTTATACAAAATAAAAAATCTCTTCATAAAAATCCCTTATAAAAAGAGTCCCTCAAGGCAATATCCTCGGTCCAATACTGAACCTGACATTCATTCACTGTGGACTTACCTACATCACCAGAAGCTACAACAGCAACTTATACAGAAGAGTCTCTCTTACGCAGCAGTAGTCTCTTCTCATGAAGACCCAGCCGTAGCATCACAAAGTATCCAAGCTAACCTAAATACGACGCAGACCATTGTCAAATAGAGAAAATTCCATTCGGTTATTGAAAACAATTTATTAGAAAAATACGGAATCTATACTAAAATCACAATAAAGATGCACTAGAAATAAACAAACCAAGACTCGTTGAATGTTACGAGGAGCATTCCCAAATCATGATTTACATGTCTATATAGGTACATTGTAAATCCCAAATCATGAATTACAATGTTTATACATTATAAATCATGATTCGGGAATGCTCCTCGTAACATTCAACGTGTTTTGATTTGTTTATTTCTAGTGCATCTCTATTGCGATTTTAGTATAGGGTATATTCTTAGAGACCGGTACAGAATCCTTCAGCTTATCATGAAAGATAAAATCACTACCATAGAGAGGAATTAAAAGGAAGCAGACATCATGACTCAAGAACATTCGCTATTTAGTGTGATACAAATGATCCAAAAGATGGCATAACCCAGACATCCAAAGTGAAAGTTATCCTCCAACACCAAATTGTTCTATATGGCCCACATAATGTTCAGGAGAAAGTCACACCATTTTGAGGGTCGGGTTTGGTGGGGAGAGGAGGGAGAAATAGTTTTTTAGCTTTTTCGTCAATATTTCTAAAACTATGCGGTTTAGCATAAACAACCTTCTATACAAAAATATTCTACATTAAATTTGAAATAAAAAAGGCCTTATGCATAATCCTTCTAAAATGAACGGTTCCAAAGTTACGGAGGTAGCATAGTATAATTGGTCCAAAAAAAGGTTTAACCCAGACATCCAAAGTAAAAATTTTCCTCCAACACCAAATTGTTCTATATGGTCCACATATTGATCAGTAAAAAGTTATACCATTTTGAGCATCCAGTTTGGGGGAGAGATCGGGGAGAAATCGGTAAATTAATAGTTTTTTTATGTTTTTCGTCAATATTTCTAAAACTATGCTTTGGCATAAACAATGTTCTACATAAAATTTAAAGCAAAAAAGGTCCTATAAATAATTGTGATAAAATGAACGGTTCCAGAGTTAGGGAGGGTGAAAAGTGGAGGTTTTCGATACTTTTTATATTTTTTGGGCAATTGATGATGATTTTGAGTGGTGAGGTTGACCTTTCTTCAAGGGCTTATCACTAACATACCATCGGCCATTGAAACAGCAAATTTTATTTACAAAACACAATCCTGTTAAAGATAATTTATTTCATCAGTAATAATACATATTATAAATTGCCCAAAAAATATAAAAAGTATCGAAAACCTCCACTTTTCACCCTCCGTAACTCGGGAGCCGTTGCTTTTATAACAATTATGTATAGGACCTTTTTTGTCTTAAATTTTATGTAGAACATTTTTGTATAGACCATTGTTTACGCTAGAGCACAGTTTAAGAAATATTGACGAAAAACGTAAAAAAAACTACTAATTTACCGACTTCTCCCTTCATCTCCCCCAAACCGGACGCTCAAAATGGTGTAACTTTTTACTGAACAATATGTGGACCATATAGAACAATTTGGTGTTGTAGGAAAACTTTTACTTTGGATGTCTGGGTTAGGCCTTTTTTTGGACCAATTATACGATACTACCTCCGTAACTTTGGAACCGTTCTTTTAGAAGGATTTTGCATAGCGATTTAATGTACCTAGAACATTTTTGTATAGAAGGTTGTTGTTCATGCTAAACCGCATAGTTTTAGAAATATTGACGAAAATGGTGTGACTTTTTTCTGAACATTATGTGGACCACATAGAACAATTTGGTGTTGGAGGATAACTTTCACTTTGGATGTCTGGGTTTGGGTCTAGTTATACGAATTCGCTATACCGAGATTCACTTTGACACATTCGGAATAGGAAACATACAACACAAAAATTCCTACCTCACACTATTAACTGCTAAAATCAACTTAATCTTTCATTAAAAAATTATTAGAAATAGTGGGAGTGTCTACTAATTTCATAAAAATTTTATTTTGTACAATAAATAATTTTCTCATTTGTTATCAATACATTATAATGGTGTAAATAAATAAATAATTATTGATTGGCGTAAGGTTTATGTTATTTTTATGTCTGTTTACTATTAATATATTGGCTATGAGCAGGTGCGTTGGTTGTGTAGTAATTTATAGTCACTTCTGACAACTGAACTTGCCAAAAAAGAAATTACTAACGTCAGTGTCAAAGTGAATCTCGATATAGCGAATTCAGATATACCATACTAATTGGACAGGAATACGTAGTACCGACCAAATATTTGCATTAGCTGAAGACGGTGAATAATATAATTGCCAATGGTAGGGGCACCTAATATGACACCGAAAGAAGAATACATATTATATGTATTCCTAACTATGTATGTACAGACATTTTGCTACGAATACATACAAATATAAAACTTAAATAGGTATATAATAGACATAGGTACTTCTTACCATCGATTTCCTCTTCATCTTCCATTTTAATAAAAATTAAAATTTATATTGAATATACATTCACATTAAAATAATTTTAACATTGCACAATGTAATGACAGTGTGTATCGTCAGTATTAATGTCAAATTAATGTAACCTCAGACTAATATTTTTCCCATAGCCATGTATGCATTTGATTAGGTACGTAGACCCTAAAAACTCAAATAGGTACAACGTGGCTGAATGGATCAAGCAATCCAAAACCAATAAGTAAAGGAAAAAAATAAAATAGAGGTTTCTGACATTTGAACATGATTGAATATTTATAATAAATGTTATAGACCAGTAAGGATCTGTTTTTAGGTCGATGTGAGAGGTGGCATTCAGATTTTTGTGGATAAAGTTAGGTGATAACTTCGTTAATAATAATTGATTTATGCTCCTTCTCAAATATGCCCGGAACATTAATAAAAAAATTAAAATATTTAAAAATTTCGAGAAACATCGATTTTTTTCTGCTTTCTTTGCTTATAACTTTAAAACGATTCATTTTGGAACAAAGTCGTATAGGAATAAAACAAAGATAATTAAATTTTCTATCAGGTGCGATTGGTTAAAAATGTCTTAATTTATCACCCTTGCTGCAAAATAGCAATAAATATAAAATAAGGGGGCAAAACAAGCCTGTCCTTATTCAATGATTTTCCATCACTTAGGTTACACTTGAAACCTTCCTAATTAGTTTAGAAAATTTTTGTAATGTGCTAAAACCGTACACCAATTTTCATTAAAATTGACTTACTAGATTTTGAATAATAATTTTGCAATCTAAACTTTTTTTTAATTAAAATTTTTTAAAACCTTGCACAACAAAAACTAGAACATACAAAGATTTGTCAATTTTTTTACTTATAAAGAAGCACTCCACCTATCTAATTCACTTTACAGAATTGAAATCGGATTGTTTAAGCAGCCTCAGCAATGTTTTAAAGTTATAAACAATTTTTTGGCTTATAAACAAATTAGTCCTGTGGCCAGGAGGAGGTGCTACGGGCTCCTTTATTTAGATGGACTTACCCAAGATTTTTATGTATTTTTTGACCCGTAGAACACGATTTTTTTTTGTAACAGTTGATCTGGATGTCGATAAGATTGTGATAAACAAAGAACTTGAGGAATTACATAACATCGATTTTTCGCAAAATAAAACATTCTTTGTATTTCTTGGGTAATTCTAAGCAAAAAATGTTCTTACAAGTTGTTTCGTATGATGCATAGTTTTCGAGATAAACGCAGTGGAACTTTAAAAAATTCGAAAAATTGCAATTTTTGAACGCGAATAACTAAAAATAAAATAGCAATTCTGCTGACAGCATTTGAAAGTTTAAGTAAAATTATACCGGTTTTATTATTTGCATTGCTAAAAATTAATATTTTTATTATTAAACAAAGCTATTTGTTTATAAGCCAACAAATTGTTTATAAGTTTAAAACATTGCTGAGGCCCCTTAAATAATCCGATTTTAATTCTGTAAAGTGTATTAGATAGGTAGAGCACCTCTTTATATGTAAAAAAGTTAGACAACTTCTAAATGGTCTACTTTTTGTTCAGAAAGATTTTAAAAAATTTGAACTTTTTTAAAAACATTTAGATTGCAAATTTATTATGCAAAATCTATTAGGTCGATTTTAATGAAATTTGGTACACGGTTTAAGTATGTTTCAAAGAATTTCCTGGGAGAATTACTAAGGTTCTAAGTGTCACCAAAGCGCTTAAAAACATTGAATAACAACAGGCGTATTTTGCCCCCTTATTTTGTATTTATTGCTATATTGCAGAAAATGTAATACGTTAAGACATTTTTGACCAGTCGTATATCATACAAAATTCAATTATCTTTATTTTATTTCTTTACGACTTTGTTCCAAAACGAATCGTTTTAAAATTATAAGCAAAGAAAGCAGAAAAAATCGACGTTTTTTGAAATTTTTAAATATTTTAATTTTTTTATTAATATTCCGGGCAAATTTGAGAAGGAGCATAAGTCAATTAATATTACTGAAGGTGTCACCTAACTTTATCTGCAAAAATCCGAATGCCACCTTTCATATCCAAAAATAGACGTTTTTTCACAGATCGTTACTGGTCTATTATAGGTACTAGAACAATACCTACTAGAAAAACTCAAATAATGGATTGCTTAATGCAATAATATAACATTGATGTTTTCAATATTTTGGACACATTGCCAGAAGAATAGGTACGATGGAAAAACTGATAATTGATAATCATTGATGATCGAGGGCAGAGTTGAAGGGAAAAGGCCCGACCGAAGATATCCAAGCCTTTGGGTTGATCAAACAGAAATACTAATAATAACCAACCCATAACAGAGAAGGATGGAAGTGATTAAGGGATTAAGACTGAGGAGAAGAAGAGGATGACAACAGGTGTCAAAAGTAATAACTGCTCTCTAGTTTTATTGTCTTACTTTATACCTATTTCCTTTGTTGGAAAAGTTATCTAAAATCAAGAATAAGTTATTATTAGAGGAAAATTATTCAGCGCCTTCTGTACATTTATGTTTGTTCCGTGTATACCAACGACCTCAATGTTACAGTTTTTTATAATTCACGTTGATGCAGTATTTAGAACTGACGGTAGATGGTGCAGCTATGAAAATATCTAAAATATATCCTTCTGCACAATTTAAACCAAAAAGTCACTAAAAAAAACCAAATTTTACAGGAGCGAGAAAAACTGGATGTTATGGAAAAATCTTAAAATCATTATATTCAGTGTTTTTTTAAATTAAAAGTTATCATCACTGAATTGGTTAATGACTATATATTATATTGGTACCTATTTATTTTGTATGCTTTCTCAATTCAATTAAAAAAAATTCCAAAACATAAATATAAATGTACAGGATGATTCACGCAACAACCTGATCTCAACGAACTATATCATGTAAGGTCTACTATGAATATTATAAGGTGATTTTGAAATAATACGGAGTGGAAACGACTTATGGAATAAATTTATTGTTTGTCTCCTTATTCTAGAAAATTATTAAAACGCTGGGGCACGTCAACTTTTAAATTCAAATGTCCGCTTTTTAAATATATTAATTTAAATGTGATTCATGCAAGTCTAGCATAGTCCATAAGCTTCATTTTTAATGAAACATCCTGTATATTTTGATGGTTTTTTACGCTTCTTCATCAGCTGTTCTTCTTCTTGTCTAGGCTTCTCCTTCACCTCCCACCGCTTTTCCTTTTGCTCTTTCTCTTCTTGCTTACAGTTCTCTTCCTTTTCATTTTCCGGACTTATGAAACTTAGTGGATATTGTATTTACCATTAACAATTACTAAATATCTCTTTTATCCCACCGGTGTCACACTTGTTCATGATAACCTTTGTACCTACATTCAAAATGATCTGTATGAGTATATATTTACATGGGAAGGAAATTCCCTAATAGTTACAATAAATATTTATATTCTAAGTAAGAAAAATACGACATTTATAACTAACAAAAACTATTTAATTATATGAACTTCCATTGTTTGTTTTTTATATCAATGTGGTTCCCCTATTACCGCTTGTCTTCATTGTATTTATGCAAAATATTTTTTTTTATTTTTAAGTATGCAAATAAGATAGTAAATTATATTATAGTAGCTGGTATAAGAAATAACAGTCACGAAAAACATCCGCATATTTTAGAAATGTGATTAGCCAGACTAGCTAGATTAGCCATACTTGATTTTTTGGTTAGCATTAAAATAACTAACCACTTACATAATTTTTATCTACCCAGATAGCACATGACATCCCGAGGACGTCCGTTTCAGGTCCCAATTAAGTCCGAATGTACGGGGACCTCAATCGGACGTTCCCAGGAATTACAAATTAATACGTCCCCAGGAAGTACGATTACGGACGTCCCCAGGACGTCTGTTTCAGGTCCCGCTAAGTCAGAATGTAATGGGACCTTAATCGGACGTCCACAGGAAGTACGATTACGGACGTAATAACCTTCAGTTATTTGGCATTTGCAATGTTGCCATACTTTAATTGTTTGATTCTTGTATAATTCCAATCAATGGTATAATATACAAGAATAGTAAGATTAATATATAAAGATAGATTTATAATCTAAACAAAATGTATACAGTTTATCTTCATTTATCAGTTGATCTTCCTTTTTATAACAGTGTTGGTTAACTTTGAATATAATCTACTGAATAATTTAAATTTCAATTAATGTCTTAATAGTAATCATTAATAAAAAGAATTTAAATTATCTTTTGATTTAAAAACATTTATACAGTTGATCTTTATTTATCTTTTTTTGTAACAATTTTAATGAACTTTGATTTAAAATGCCTCTTTTGAGTTTTTTCTATCCAGTATTTACACTGATAATGTACTATTTACTTTTTCAAACTTTATTTTTTTGGTGCTTCAAAATTATTGAAGCAGCTATTTTTAAATGTAACTTTATGTGACGTGGTTATGTTTGTGAAAAAATTGAGGATACGGCAACGGTGTCATATTATGTCAAGCTAGAACCCTGCGCCTGGCCAATCATAGGATAGGGATTAGATTAACCGTTATAGAAGGAAATGTTAGGTTCTATGTTCTATTCATTCTACAAAATATTAACTTTCTAATGCAAACAGAGGAACAATTTGTACAGCTAGATACATTACCATGCCCTGGAATCTTATATGAACAAACTGGGGAATTTCCCCCATCACTTTCACTACGGTCAGCTAATAAAGAGAAATGACAGCCTATCTCGCTCACGAAGACTTTAACCAATCATTTATGTTAACGCCATATCTGAATGTCACAAATAAAATAATCAAACGAGGCTTAACTCGGCAATGTCAATTCTGTCAAAAGTAATGACAATGAAAGTTAGTGGAAATAATTTTCCATTAGTTTACAGTTTTTATTGTATTATCTTTAACGATTTGTTCTTAGTAATTTCAATTTAAGTTGGTTCCTTATCCTTCGTTGATAAAGTGTAGTTTTGTTTTAGTTACGAAACGAAAGAAGTTTTGTGTTGTGTTAATAAAAAAACTGAACATGGTTTATTATTGTTGTGTACGGTTGTGTACAGATCATAGAAAAGTTAGAAAAATGCATAGATAGGTAAATAGTAATTAGTTTATAACTGTTTTATCTGAAACGAAACAACAAATAAATACACGTAGGTACCTATATTTACAAAAACATTGTCTAACTTTTTTTATATCCCTTTCCTTACTAAATTTGACAGCAAAAATAACATATACATTTTGTAACTTGGAATTCCGAATAAGTTATAAGTATTACTTAGATATTATTTAAATAAAATACTTTAACAAGCTTTGTAAGTTCTGGTATTTTATTTTAATAATATAGGTGAGATTATTTCTCGTAAAATAAGATATTTTAATTAGTAACAAAAGGGCCCGCAAGAGGCGCTGAACGGATGAAATTAATGCTTGTCCATTTAAATTTCCCGCCAAATGGTGATTAGTTAACACTACGGTCGCATGTGGCGAAAGGAACCAAATTTTTACAGTGAGTTGCCTATCTATCCGGTAATACTATATTATTTATCTATGATACATTACTTCAGCAAAAACCGGATTTAATCATGGCATAAGTGTTTTTATATAAGGTAGGAACTTAGGTATATTCTTTTATCTACGATTGTAGGTAAAAGAATTATCAAAATTTGGAGGAGAAGGAACATAAAAAGACGTCTTATTGTTTGTTAAAGTTTAATTAAAAATTGTTTGATATATAGGTAATAGGTATGTGTTTTTTCATTTTAAATGCAGATTTCATCTTTAAAAATTATGAGTAAATTTATATAAAATAATTTTAGACTTTTTCAACATAGTTTAATAGTAATTAAACGCCATGTTTAAAATTTCTGAAAACATTTTACATAATGCTCTAAAAAGGTTTGGTCGGAGGTTCCAAGGAGGTTTTGGACGACCGTCCCAAGGAGGTTTTAGTCGGACGTCCCCAGGAGAGTTCGGTCGGACGTCCTGGGCACGGATGATTTTGTAACATCGGACGTTCTCGGTACGTACCGAGGATTTCCCAGGACCTGAAACGTACGTCCTCAGGAGGTACGAATGTCCTAGTGGTACATCCCGGGTACGTCCCAGGGATGTAATTGTGCTGTTTGGGTACAGATTTATAAAAAAAGAATGTGTGCGTACTTTGTACGCACGTAAGAAGTTATACTTCTATTATATAATTTCAAAGAAATAAATATGCTTGACAGGTTATTTGTATTTTATTTAAATATTAAACTAACTTTCTTACCTACCACTTTTAAAAAAATTTTATTAAAACGATACCAAAAATTAATAAAAAAAAAGAATATGAATCGTCCGGGATTTGAACCCGTGACCTCTCGATCTCCGGTTCACACGCTCTACCACTGAGCTATTTCCCTTTGATTTGACAGGTTACAATATTTCTCATACATACTGACAAATGTAATGGACCAAGTGAAGTATACAAAAATACTTTAAATATACTTACTATTATTATAAAATATCTTATTCCCAGGGAGACAAATCCAAAGACACAAAAATTATAATAAATAATACATTTATATAATACTGACAGCGCTGATACATACATATCTTGAAAGATTAGGAACGAACTAAATACTGTCTGTGTGCGCATGCGCACGACATTTATAAAATTTCCCTCTCGATCGTAAAGAAGTATAACTTCAAAAATATAACTTTTACATACCTGCTACTAAAACATAAAAAATGTTCAAGTTAGGCCATGATTTTTCTATCTTCAGTGCTGAAGCCATAGCAATTTATGAGACCCTGCAATATTTTAAAGAATCAGAAGATATATCTGCAACAATTATTTTCAATTCACTCTCTGTTCTTCTTGCTATTCAAACTATAGATTTTTCCAATAACAATTCAAATATTTATATCCTACTAATTAAGAAAATCCTTTTTTTTTAATATAATCAGTGGTGTAGTGGAGCCGGAGCGGTCCGGAGCGTCGCTCCGGCACAGCTTTTGAAGGGGGAGCGGCGCTCCGGCTACGATTTTTTCAATCGAATTTTTTATATAGGACAAAAATAGATCTGAAATTGTTTTATTTAGAAAATATTGTTTTGTCCTTTACTAAGTAATTTTTACACGTTAGTTATCGTGGTTAATCAGTTAAGGCATACGCAGCTACGATTAGGTAGTTCGTAATTGTAAGCGCAAAAGTTGAGCGAGCGACTGGCAGACGGGATAGTTGATGGATAGACATGATAGACATCTCAGCGGTCCGCGCCCAGCACTACCGTGTCCGTGTCACCACAACCCTCCCCCCACCACGGAAGGAGGAATAGCCACAACAATATTGAAATATTGTATCCTTCTTATCTCTCGCCTCTCCCCCTCGATTTCTCTCTAGCTCACTCGACGCTCCGATCACCCGCGCCCCGCCCGAGGAGCGGTAGCGGAGCGAGCTGGCCCTGTACCATGCCCTGCGAACTCAATGGAAAAAATTGGTTCCATATATATAGTGAGCTTCCGGAATTAGAGATGGCGACACATAATGTGGATCGCTAATATATGTGGTACAAGGCTAATTGAAAAGAAGAAGAATATTTGACAATTGAATTTTGAGTTGGACAGTTGTGTTTATTTTGTAACAACGTTGCCACATTCAGCAGATTTCTACTTTTTGGATAGATTTTTGATATATTTTTTTTTAATTCTAGTAGGCAATATTTTTTAGTAGGTTTTTGGTATACAGTGATGAGCACGCTAATAACCGGCAAAAAAGCTCAAAAGATGGAAAACATAATACATTGCGAAACAAAAAGAGATGAAACTAGTGGAGGTGGAAATTATCGTTATAAACGTATTAATTAACATTACATTACATAGTTTTCCACCTGTAGACGTCTGTGACAGGAGTATTTTATAAAATTCTACTCTCACAGTGACAGTTGTCATACCTCTGATACGTCTAAAGGTGGGAAACTATGTAATGTAATGGTATTTTAGACGTTTATAACGATAATTTCCACCTCCACTAGTTTCATCTCTTAAGGCCCCGTCTCACCATCAAATAATTGACAGTTATTTGATCAAACTTGACAGTTAGTGACACAAAGTGACAGTTAGTATGTATAGTTTGTGTCACTAGTCAAGTTTGACTGTCAAGTTTGATCAAATAACTGTCAATTATTTGATGGTGAGACGGGGCCTTTATTGTTTCGCAATGTATTATGTTTTCCATCTTTTGAGCTATTTTGCCGGTTATTAGCGCGCTCATAACTGTATATCAACATTTTCTGTGCTATGCATTATGACTAAAATGAAATTAACTCTTTAATAGTATTTACATTTGACATTTTGTTACAATTTCCTAATGTCATTACCGAAAATAAGATTCAGGACGTAGGTATGAATAGGGCTTTTCATTCACAGTCACTGGGTGCATTCAGCAGACACAATCGCTAACTAATCGATTAGTGATTTTCTGCTGAATGCCACATAAATTGTGACATTCAGCATGTAAATCACAAATCGATTACTAATCGATTAGTTAGCGATTGCGTCTGCTGAATGCACCCATTTGTTTCGAGCTTCTGTCATGTGTCACATAATATTAATATATCTACGTCGTACGTTATTGATATAACCAATGATACAAACCAAAGACGTATGACGTAGATATATTAATATTGTGTGACACATGACAGAAGCTCGAAACAAATGACAATCGATGAAAAGCCCTATACATAGAGATTAGAGAAATGAAACTGGAGTCTGATACCAAACTTTCTTGTTTCAAGCAGCAGTGCAGTAGTGTTTCGGGTAATATTTATATAACGAAGAGTTTTGACATTCGGTGAGGCTATTAAAATTAAGCTAACGACGGAAAATAAAATATGTATGTAAAATGTAACTTTGCAAAAATAATGTGTTTACCCGTTTCTATTAACGTAAAATGAGAAAGATTTTTTTCCGGTTTTAATCGTATTACAACTGATGATCGCAATAAACTTTTGAATAAATAGTTATTTATGATATAAGTATTAAAAGTACACGTTTAAGGCACGCATGTGAAAGTTTGCAGAATGAGCGAAGCGAGTTCTGCAAATTCACATGAGTGCCTTAAACATGTACTTTTTAACACGCATATCATACAAAATTTTTTCTACAAACGTAATTACAGGACAATATCTACAAAAACTTTTACTTGAACTTGACGGACATTCCATTTTTATATTTTTTTGACATTACATCAAATTGCCTATACGGTCAATACGAACTGCAGTGCCTTACAATTTTTAAAGTACTAGTTCCTTGAAGTAGCATTTTTAACGCTCGTATTGAGTGCTAAAAATTGCATTTTTAACACGGTTGTAGAAAAAAATGTATTTTCATGATTATTTGTCAAAGAATGAGGTTGGGAATTGTACCAAATTTGATCCAGACATGCATATGTTAAAATCAATGGATGACAAAATATTATATAAAAATATTAAATATAAAACTGATAAAAATTAATTAAGTACCTAGGTCATTTTGTTTCCCTGTTAAAATGTAAAAAAAGTTTGTTTTTTTTACATTCACGTTATACTTATTTATTTCCAGTTAAGTTAGCTGCTGTTTTTATTATAAAAAAACCTAAATTGTATTCAAATAAGTTAATAAAGTTTCAATTCTTGATTTAGTAGATTTTAGCCAAACATGCAATATATTTCCTAAATAAAATACGGCAACGTTGTCTTGTATTGAATTGAGTGCGTCATTTTGTAATTGTTGTGTTGTGTATGCGTTTTATATCAATTTTATATTTGTGTATTAAGTTTTTATCCCGTACCCAAGTGATTAGTGAAGTGAATGTTTCATATTTTAGTTATTAATAGACATTTTTTCAGTGTATAAATTATTTTTCTTCCCTCAACTGTACCTAGTTGTTTTCAGGTAATGTTAATAATTCCTAAGGTAGAAAGACAATTATTTTACATTATATGTTATGAAAACAATGAATTCATGTCAAAATTTATATAAATAATAATTATTACTGTCATTTGTTGGTTTCATTATTGTTCTTACATACATACTTATCATTTTTTAAATATAATCGCTGCTCATGCTAAATTCTATGCTTGTGAATGTTATTAATTTTTTGTTTTTGCAATAATTATTTTTATTTTTATGGTTTCTGTAATAAAAATATTTTATTGCAAAAACTAAAAATTAATAACGTGCACATTATAGAATTTGGTATGCCTAGCGAAGCTTTCAAAACGGTACAGATATCTTCCAAAACGTTACAGAGATCTTCCAAATCGTTACAGAAATCTTCCAATTTAAAACGCTTAGTTGGCTTCCAAAAATATCGATGGTGTTGGAATACGGGACCAGTTCTGCCTATAAGAGTTCCCTTTCTACCCCACCCACTCTTCTATGCCCTGTACACTGTAGACTGGAGCGATACACACGGCAGTGAGAGCGGCAACAGACTGAGTCGCCGGAGTCGCTTCCCCCACCACTGAAATCCACTCCGTAGCTACTGCGCATCTCCAGCCCACCCGGCCATGCTAATCCTGCTCAGTTGTAGTTGCGTCTCGTCTGCTTTGCATAGTGCACGTGCACTGTATATTAATTTAGTGTTTCTGCTCCAATTATTACGTTACGTGTCGCGGATACCTACTGGAAGAGGTGAAATAGTTTTAATAGTTGTGTTATCTTTGCCCAACGTCCAAATCTGTTGACATAAGCTACCTGTAGTATCGCTATGGATAACTCTAAACCTAAACAAAAAACTTTAACCTCATTTTTTAGTGCGTCGGTGAAACGTGAACTAAACACGTTAGGCCTACCTAAAGGAACCAAGCAAGATAAATCCAATGTTGTTTCGGTTGATGAATTAGCGATTGGAAACTCTTTAAATAAAAACGAACAAATAAGTGAACCCAGCACATCAACGAATAAGGAAAAAGAAACAAAATGGCCTGACGTTTGGACAGAAGAGATGTGGACTCGTAAGAAGGAAACTTATCCTTGGATAGATTGCAAAGAAGGTAAATTAGGCTGCAAAGTTTGTTTTGAAGTCACAACTATGGGTGCTTTTAAGAAAGAACACGTTTCTTTAAGTCATGAGTGGCGCACATTTCAAGTTAGCTGTTACGGCTCAAACCGAACTAACCAGCTCAAATCGCTTAGAAAAAAATTATAGAGCACAAACAGTCCAAAGCACATAGTACTGCTCAGGCCATTGTTGAATCCTCTCATAAAAATCCTATTACGCAATTAGTTGATTCTGCAAATACAGCTCACATGGAATCAACTAAAGCTATTTTTAGGTCAGCTTACTACATAGCTAAGAACGACCGACCATATAACGATCATTTCGGTTTATTAGAACTTCAAAAACTAAATGGAGTAGATATCGGTGTAGGCCTTCATTCAAGATACAGTGCTGTAGAAATTATTGATCATATATCAAAAGAGATGAAGTTAAGAATATTGAATAAGGTTAAGGAAGTTTCTGGCAAAATTTCTATCATTATTGATGAATCCACCAGCATAAGTTCAAAGTCAGTACTCATAATTTATTTGAAGTGTGAAATAAGTAAAGAAAAGTCCCCTAACATTTTGTTCTTAGATCTAGTTGAACTTCCTGATCAAAGGGCCGAATCTGTTTTTAACAGTACACTTAAGTGCCTTGAACAATATGGGTTTGACAATGGTTATTTAAAACAGAACTTAGTTTCTTTCACAAGTGACGGGGCTAGTGTTATGTTAGGGAAACACTCAGGAGTGGCAAAGAGGTTTTCAACTTTGTACCCTGATATAATCGTTTGGCACTGTTTAAATCACAGATTGGAATTGGCTATTGGGGACGCAGTCAGCGAAGTGGCCGGAGTGAATCATTTCCAGATATTTATGGACAAACTGTACTCGCTGTACAGCGCCTCTCCAAAAAACAAGCGTGAGTTAAAAGACTGTGCACAAGAACTTGACATTCAGATGAACAAAATCGGAAGAGTGTTGAGCACAAGATGGGTAGCCAGTAGCTTTCGTACCGTTTCGGCTGTGTGGTTTGGCTTTCAAGCTTTGGCAAACCATTTCTCTAAAGCCATAAACGATCCTGACAGAACATCGACTGTAAAAAGCAAATATAGTGGTTTATTAAATAGGCTAACATCTCAGAGTTTTCTACTAAACTTGGCCTTTATGTTTGACATTCTTGCTGAATTGGCTTTGTTATCAGAGAGCTTAGAGAATAGAAACACTTCTATTGTGTATGCAGACAAACTGATAAACAGATCCGTAAGATATTTAGAGCACTTAAAGGAGAAGCCAGGCACGAAAGTTCTGGAAGCACAAATCGCCATAAAAGAAGGAAATTTTGCATCAGTTGTGTTAAAAACTAATCCAAAAATTGTATCGTTCAATGGACAGCAACTTATTTCTAGTGTTATAAATAACCTAAAGCAAAGAATGTTTGTCACCACATTTGATGGGGAAGCCCAATATGAAGATCTTATAAACTCTTTTAAAGTATTAGAACCTGAGTATTGGCCAACCTGCATTCCACCAAGTTTTGGTCAAACTCAAGTAGAGCAACTGTGCAAGAGATTTAAATTGAACGTCAACAAAGCTGTCTCTGCCTACAGAGACTATTTGGACAACAGCCGACAAGTGCCTGATGGATTGCAAGAACTGTTAAACTGCACTAAAATAATACCTTGCAGCTCAGCTGATTGTGAACGGGGTTTCAGTTGTATGAACAATATGGTTACACCATCAAGAAACGCTTTGACTGTTGCTCATGTATCATCATTGATGTTCATAAAAATCCAAGGTCCACCTCTCCAAGAATGGCAGCCTGAGACGTACGTCACTAAATGGCTGAGGAGCCACCGGTCTGCAGACGATTCCAGGACAAGAGTTGCAGAAAACCCAAAAAAGAACGCAAAGAAGGATGCATTTTGGCACTTACTTTGAGTATGTATGTTATAATTAATCTGATGTATTTATTATATGTATTTTGTTAAATACACAAGTTATTTGTACTGTATGTAGTTTTTTCAAATAATTCTTAATTTTTTTGGCACAGATTATAATGTTTGTGTGTGTTAAATAATAAAAAATATATATACTAATGTAACTTGTGGGTGTATTTTTTCACAATAATAAATTAATACTACTGAAAATGAAAACTTAGTCATTTACAATATTTGCCTAACTTACACCAGTGTTTTTTTAATTTTTGTCAGCAAGGCTTCCAACTTAAATTATAGAGTTTTTAAGGTAGATTATTATGGTTTGATACCTTAAAAACAGTTTTTAAGGTATCAAACTGTAATAATCTACCTTAAGAAAGTCTTACCATATTTTAAAGTTAAAATTATTCTTTGGAGGAGAATGTGTAGGAGGCCCTACTGTAACTACTATCACTCTAAAAGATCATTAATTAGTTTAATTATTAAACTTTTCAAAACATTTGCCAAAGGGCCTTAAAACTCACGATTTGGGTAGTAGGCTAATTTTCAAAAATTTTCCGGTAGAGGTATAGCTCCGGCACAGCTAATTTTACCACTACACCACTGAATATAATCCTTTTTTAAATTCATAAAAATAAAAGAAGAGTGAACTTTTTATGAGTTAAGGCTCATATAGGGCTGACGCATAATGAATATGTTGATAGTTTTGCTAAAAAAGCTATTGAGTATGGTACTTCAAATAATCGTATGTTTTGCATATCTGATTTAGTTAACACTATCAAGCATCAAGTTAAAAATCAGTGGAGTCAATCATGGCGAGATCTTTGTAAACAATCCAAATATCAGTATTCAGTGATTCAACCTTCTGTTCCAAATATACAGGGTGTAACAAAAATACAGGTCATAGATTAAGTCACATATTCTGGGACCAAAAATAGTTCGATTGAACCTAACTTACCTTAGTACAAATATGCACACAAAAAAAGTTACAGCCCTTTGAAGTTACAAAATGAAAATCGATTTTTTCCGATATATCGAAAACTATTAGAGATATTTTAATGAAAATGGACGTGTGGCATTCTTATGGCATGAACATCCTGAAAAGAAATTACAATGAAATTTGTGCAGCCCATAAAAAATTTATGGGGGATTTGTTCCCTTAAACCCCCCAAACTTTTATGTGCGTCCCAATTAAATTATTTTTGTAGTACCATTAGTTAAACACAATGTTTTTAAAACTTTTTTGCCTCTTAGTACTTTTTCGATAAACTAGTTTTAATCGAGATGCGGCTTCTTTTTTGATATGTTTACATAAAAATTTTATGGGGGTTTTGTGCCTTTAAACCCTCCAAATGTTTGTGTACGTTCCAATTAAACTGTTATTGCTGTACCATTAGTTAAACACAGTGTTTTTAAAACTTTTTTGCATCCTAGTATTTTTCAGATAAGGCACCTTTTATCGAGATGTGACTTCTTTTCTATTATGGTTCAAAGTATACCTCAAACTGTAGTTTATAAATAAATTTTAATATTATTACCAAGTCTCTAAAATTGTACTTAACAGTACACAAATATGTGGTGGATTTGACAAAATATTCAAAATATCTCAAAAAAAACTAACTTTTCGAAAAACTACTAAGAGGCAAAAAAGTTTTAAAGCATTGTGTTTAACTAGTTGTGCCACAATGATAATTTAATTGGAACGTACACAAAAGTTTGGGGGGTTTAAGGGAACAAAACCCCCATAAAATTTTTATGGGGTACACAAATTTCACTATAATTTTTTTTCAGATGTTCCTATCATAAGAATTTCACATGTCCGTTTTCAATAAGAAACCTCAAACAGTGTTTGATCTATTGAAAATAATCAATTTTTATTTTGTAACTTCAAAGGGCTGTAACTTTTTTAAGGTGCATATTTGTTCTAAGGTAAGTTAGGTTCAATCGAACTATTTTTGGTCCCAGAATATGTGATTTAATTTATGACCTGTATTTTTGTTACACCCTGTATATTGGTTTAAAAATTATGTAGTACCTCGAAGATATATTACAACATTAATCAGAATGAAGTTTGGACATGCATATTTCCCTCTACATCTAGCAAGAATTAAAGTTTTTGATTCAAATCTTTGTACTGAATGTCAGAAGGTGGATGATTTGAATCACACTTTCTTTGAGTGCACAAAATACATTCCATACACCTATAATTTAATCGAAGATTTAATAAAATGTAATGTTTTTCCACCTTTCAATATATGCTATCTATTGTCACTGAACAGCAAAAATATATATGATTGTTCAATGAAATTTATCTGTGAAACTAAAATTAACCTCTAAATTTATTAATCCTGATTATTTCATTCACAGGAGATTCTGACCAATAGAAAGCTACAGAAATACAAATTAAACTGATTATTTTTTGATGATTTTAACCTCCAATCGTATAGTAAGATATTTGATCACGTGTTTAATTATGTCCAATCAGATTAAAATTATACTGAGAATTATCTACTGTAGAAAATTACCGATAGAATTTTTTAAGTAGATTGTTTCTGTTTAAGGGCAACCTGTTTCCTAGTTTTGACAACTGTCACATTTGAGAAAATATCCATAATATACGTATTAAAAAATAATCTTACGAATATCACACGACAGTAAGAATAAATAAGAAAATAATGCTTCATTTTTACTCAAATTTGTTGTCATTGGGCAATAGCCACTCGAGCCCTGCGGGCTCTCGTGTCTATTGCCAGACAACAAATTTTCGAAAAACTGTCGAATTATTTTCAATTTATTCTCACTCTCTTGTGATATTATACCCGATAATTTTTGACAATTTCCCGTCGTCAAGTATATTACGTCAGATGCCCTTCGTTGCTATGAAAAAATACATTCAGTGACATTAATGACAATTAGTGTTTTAAAAATTATAAAAGTGATGACTTTCAACCGTCAAATTTATAACAACTGTGTGTTTAATTGTAGTAATTTGTACTTACATAAATAAATTACAATAAAATTTTGGTTTTGCACAGTTTTATTCATGAAATAATCACAACAAATTGCACTCGATCTCTAAAATTAATATAGAATTTTAGAGCTCTTGTGCAATTACTTCTGATAATTTGATATATTATGTACATATTAAAAAAAAAGAAGAAGAAGATGTATAATGGAAAAATGTATTGAGCCACTTGGATAGTCCATAGCGGCTAGCTGCAGCTTTTGAACTAAGTAGAGAGATGTGGAAGAGTTTGCTATAGAACTCTAAGGACCTCATTGCCTTCTTTATGTATGAATAGAAAACAAAAAAGTTGTGACTGGCTAATTGACACCCAAGTCTATGCCATAAAACAAAAAAAATGTGTTCGAAACTTAGATTTGTATTAGATTACATAATATCGTTTACGAAATTTTCAAAATTTGGTTAACATTCACGGGACATACACAATAACACAGTGGAACCTCGATAACTCGGATTAATCGGGACCGCGGCCGATCCGGGTTATCGAAAATCCGGGTTAGCCGGAGAGCATTGTAAAAATTAATAAAATACGGTATACTTATAGATAAAGTCCGTTATAATTAAAACAACATGAAATATATATGCATATTACACATCTAACTTACCTATTATAGTTGTAGTATAGACAGTATAGATAGAGTATTGTTCATTTCTAGATAAAAAAAACTCAGTCAGTTTCGGTTGTGTCAATTTCGTCTGCCATCGGAGCGATGTTATGTTATTTAAGAACAGTGGCTCTTTCATTGTTTAAAGTTTAAAAGACCATTGTTCTAAAAATAATTTTTTAAAAGACAGTTGAAAATAAATAAAGGATTAAAAGGTTCCTGTTGTTTGCGATAGCCCGATAATGGATAATGAAAGTCCCTCTGCCGCCGCTGCCGCCGTGTGCTATGAGTCATTTTTACCGTATAGTTCAAATTACACAAATACCCATTATCTCTCAAATATTATATTATGGTCGAAGCCAAGTTTTATCAATGAAACTCGATATTTTTAAAACATTCCAGAAGCGGCTACAGATAAAATGTTTTAACATAATACATACATCTTTATTGTTGAAATGTTTGTCTGGTGAAAATCGGTCCGGGTTAGCCGGACTTCCGGGTTATCGGGGGCCGGCTTATCGAGGTTCCACTGTATGTTTAACCAACAATTACCTCAGCTTGACGACCTACGCGAATCTTTCATCATCACTATTGGCTCTGTTCAGTCCTCTATCTTACCTTCCAGACTTAACTCAAGTTCAGAGTTCGGATAGGGCCAACCCTGTCCGAAGTTGGGAACATGGAGGCTGGTGTACCACAGGGGGCAGAGGACACCCCAACTGAACCCAGATCGTTGCTAAGTCTATACGCAGATGATACAGCGATAGCTTTTAGCAGTACCCACCCAGATTTTGCAACAAGACATCTACAAAGAGCTCTTGATGAACTACAAGAATGGTGTGTGCAGTGGAAAATAGCTATCAATCCTGATAAAACACAGGCCGTCATGTACCAAAATAGAAGAGGCAGGTCAAATGAGGTACTATCCCTATTTGATACCCAAATTGAATGGTCAAATCAAGCCAAATACTTAGGCGTAATGTTGGACAAAAGGCTGACCTTTACAGAACACGTAAAACAAACAATCAACAAAGCTAAAGCCCTTAGGAGTCAACTCTCATCGCTAATAGGTCGAAAGAGTAAACTGAGATTTAAGACAAAGATTAGGATGGCAAATAGTATAATTTTGCCAACACTAACATACGCCTCAGCCGCAGGGGGACACACGTGTAATACCAACAAGAAAAAAATACAAACCATCCAAAACCACATGATCAGGGAAGCTCTGAATATACCTAGATATGTCCCATTAAGATACGTATTTGGACATACGCAACAAAAGAAAGTACTGAGAATGATAGACGAAAGAGCACATGAAATATTTAACAATATCAGGAACCATCCTAGCAGATTATTAAGAGAACTGACTAATTACGACGAAAACCAAAGAACGGTACATAGACGGCCTAGACAGCAGTTAGCTGGATATAGAGGAAACCCTTAAGAATGAAAAATTGAGATAGCCACATGATATCGAGAGACAAATGTCGCCCTTCAGGCACTAAGTACCCTTCAGGTAGGTCAAATGGACCATAGCCGCGGAATGTGAGCATCGAGGTCACGTACCGACAGACGTGGGCTTGATGGCCACTCCTTTCGGGCGCTTAGCCGTCGAGGAGAACAAAATTTATTTTGCAAATTCGCCGGCTGAGTGACCGAGCACACACGGTCTGGACAGCGAGACACAGATTTAGATCGGTGCCTTGATGTCTGGAACACATTTTTTTAGGACATAAGTCCAAAGTAAAGTAAAAAATTAATTTAGTCATTAATAGGGAGAAAAGCTCTTCTAGCTACCCCTAAAACTAGGTGGCTTAACCACATGAAGTAATACAAAGGATGTCCCATTACCCAGGGCATCCAAAGTAACGTTAAAGTCAACGCCTCCCCATTCGGTATGTCCTTCGATGGGGAGGGGTGAAGGTATAGCTTGGGGGTCAGATAGGTACCACTCTATTACGGGGTATGACCGGTTTGATCTTCGGACATGTGGGTTCCACTTTTCCATTGGAACACATTGGGGCTGGGGTTGATACGAGCATGTGTGTGTGTGTGTGTGTGTGTGTGTGTGTGTGTGTGTGTGTGTGTGTGTGTGTGACTTAACTCAATTTTTTTTAGCTATTCAAGAGTTTTTAACGATTCTACGTTAAACCATTCGTCTTTAGCTTACCTGGCATTCTTTGCATTGGAGATTCTAGCTCTTATTTTCGTTTGGACTAGGTAGTGGTCCGAGTCTATGTTTGCTCCAAGTCTTGTACATATGTCTATTACGTCACTGAAATGTCTTGCTTCGACCCAGTGGCGTAGCTGACAGACCCGCAGGGCCCTGCAAGCCTAGCGTGTAATTGACGTAACTCTTACTCTTTTCGGGTGCAATTTAGCGTTTCGTACTTTCGTGGACATATTGGTAGTTTAGATGAAAGTAAATCCTAAAAAGTAATTTGTTGTCGTTTGTTCTTTTGCTAGATAAAAATGATCCTGTTGTAGCTAAATGAATCGACAAAAACAATAACTAAAAAAACAAATTACTTGAGCCCCCAAATACAAAATGGTAGGGGAGCTCAAGCAGGGATTTTTGCAGTTACTCGAGCGCGTCAGATTATTATATGGGGAGAAACGTGGTACCCTGCAGATGTACCTCCGCCATATATTGGCCCTTAACACAGGGGAGTTCGTTTAGGGGGCCCGAAAAAAAATCTATCCTTAAAAATACTCGAAATTGTCAGATTAAGATAAGGTAAGTTAAGTACATGCAAAACAGTGTATATTTAAAAAATCTGACGATTTGAGCGGGGCGTAAGGAAACTGATGAGTCACAAAGTTTGACAAGAAAAAAGCGAATATTTCGCGAAATGAACGTCAGATCGAAAAACTAAAAACTACACGTTCAATATTTTTCAAAAATCTATCGAAAGAAACCAAACATGACCCCTCACAGAGAGGGGTGGGGGTAAATTTAAAATTTTAAATACAAATCCCGCGATATTTAGCAAAATAAACATCAGATCTAAAAACTGCAAATACACTTATTTAATATTTTTGAAAAATATATCGAATGGTACCAAACGCGACCCCCCAAGGAGCTGGGGTGGGGGTTACTTTAAAATCTTAAATGGGAGCCCCATTTTTTATTGCAGATTTGGATTCTCTGCATAAAAATAAGCAACTTTTATTCAAAACATTTTTTTTAATTATGGACAGATGGCGCTATAATCGGAAAAAACGATTAATGGAAATGGAAAATTCAATTAAAAATGGCAAGCGCCCGCTAAAATGGAAAATTTTACTTAACTTTTTTGGTTTTAGGACCTCATAATCACAACCCAATAGGTCCTCAAAGCGCTCGAGTAGCTGCACATTTAGCATACTTTGCTCCCCTATCAAAACGAAGTTATTTTGCTGGCTCAAGAAACTGAAAACAAATTGAATAATTTAGTTAAAAAAATTGTTTTTATTCAATAATTCTTGATACCACTCAAGATATTTCGAAACACGATCAGCTTAATTTTATTTTCCGGTATGTACCTAACTTGTGATGAAAATAATTTACCTTCTAAAGCAGAAATTGTTGAAAGTTTTTTGGGATTTATTCGCATGTTAGACAAAAGTGCAGAAGGTCTTGTAAATGAAATTTTAAAATTTACACAATCAATGCACCTTTCCGTACAAAACTGCAGAGGAAAGGGTTATGATGGGGCAAGGGTTATGAGTGGTGTATATTCAGGCGTACAAAGGCGTATAACTGACATTGAAAAAACAGCTTCCTATGTTCATTGTGCATCCCATAATCTAAACCCAGTGTTGAATGATGCCGTTCTTGGTGTATAGGAGTTGGTTTTTTCGGATATAATTAAAAAGATTGTTTTTTTTTTTTGTTCAAGAATTAAAAGATAGGATGTACTATGTACTATTATGACTTTGAATCCATCGCGTTTGCCAACACTTAAAAGGTTATGTGAAACCCGGTGGTCATCCAATTATGATGCTGTTATGGCTTTGTGTCTAGCATTCCGACAAGTAATGAAATTTTTAAGGAAAATTTCATTGCTATCTAAAAAACGATGAAAAATTAATGCATTATTAGAGCATATGAACAATTTTGAATTTGTCGTTAACATTACTATCCAATCTAAAATACTTAACTTTATTAATCTAACATCAACACTTTTGAATTCTGAAACGGCAGAGTTAGCAGTCGCCCTTCAACTTTTTGAAAAAACTCCTGATAATCTTCTGGAAATGAGAAATTCGTTTTGCTAAACTTTAGCAAAAGCAGCAGGAATAGCAGAATAGTGGGGTATTACATTACACCGGAATTTAAAAATAAACGGATAAAACGTATAAAAATATTTAATCTACTCTATGTCATATTATGTATAAGTTTTTAGTTTGTGAAAACTTTCATTATAGATAGCAGTGCGTGACGGGTTTAAAGTGTGCGTAAAGTAACAATGTATTTTAAATGGGATTTACTTTTTCGCACACTTTCAATCGGTTTTTTGGCACACTTTCATATAATCAAATATTCTTAACTTTCGCGTTGTCATGGTGATGACAATATGAGCAACGACTTACAACAAAATGTTTGACAGTTTTGTGGTTTGAAAGTAGTTAGGATTTTTAAATGTCAAAGTTCTAAAAATTGTAGAATAGAAATGAATTCCAGTGACGAAGAGTTACACTTTTTTTATTTGTTTATCGTAGATAAAATATTGTATGAAACTGTGCGTGAAGTACTTTTTGCAAAAAAGTTTTGTAGTTAATGTTTTCAATGTAAATTTAGATATAATATTGCAACAACTTACTAATAGGTTTGTCGGATTAAGATACATGTATAGTATAATATGTGTTCATGTCTATTCATAAACTAATGAAGACTTATTAAAGAAAGGCCAAATATTGTCATTTGCACATATTTTAGTAATTATACTGTTATTAGTTGTGTTTATAATACGGGGGCCCACAAAAATTGTCACGGGGGGGGGCGCAATCTTCAGCTACGCCACTACTTCGACCCCTACATTGTTTTTTACCATCAGTGCTTTTCCATGTTCCCTTATGTATGGATTTGTGCATAAAGCATGTGCTGGCAAGTACCATGTTCATTGAGATGGCTAAAGCGCTGGTTTCCTCGAAAGCGGTGCCGACAACCTCCGATCGTAACACTGCGATGAATGACATCATAAAAAACTGTACCATGCAAAATAATAGCGTTGGTTTCCAAGGATGCGTTGCAATTCAATTGCCCTAGTGAAGAACCTTGAATTTTTCACCGTAATCTGACGTAATTCATCGCAGTGCTACGATCGCTGTTTGTCGGTGCCGCTTTCGAGGAAACCCAGGCTTAAAGTGGACCAGGTGAGTTTAGTTGTTGTTCGACTCTTCATGTGAACTATGGTTTCAAATTACTGAGACCTTTTCTTACCTATCTTTGCATTAAATTATCATATTAATATATTTCCATCATTTCTAGGACAACATTGTGTATTGCTTTCTATATAGTTGTTCGTAAAAAATTCTACTTTTTCTCTATCTGACTTCTTCTGAGTTGGGATATGAGCAATTATTATTGGATGGTTAAAGCATTTACCTCTGATTCTTATTTTGCATAGTCTTTGGTTAATAGTTTGGAAGTCTATTACAAGATTTTTCACTTTTTTATTGACTATTAGCCCGTTCCTAATTTATGTTCTTTTGGGTGGCAGCTATAATATATCGTGAAACTCCTTTTCCAGAAAATTTTCCTGGCAAAAAACCATCTTATTTCCTGAAGTACAATTATATCGCTTTGATATATTTCTAAATTGCTAATAAATGTTTCTAAGGCCACTGGCATGTCTCGTGATTTTACATTCCACGTGAATAAACCTAAATCTTTGTTCTTTTTCGCACCATTTTGTCGTCTAGATTTCAGTCCAAAACTTCTCCTTGAATTCTCGAAGATTTTTTATGGTATCGGGATGTTACTCCTATGCTCAACCCGCAACCTGGATTGCCAGGATTTTCTGTCAAGGTTTGTTCCCTTAGAGGGCATTACCCTATCAGCTACCAGGAGACGCGCATGATCGAGGAACTGTCAAAACTCCTCACAGAGAACAATATTCATATAATTATGGTATTACTTAAAAATAGTTAAGGCCTAGCAAGGGCATATACAGGGTGAGTCATGAGGAACTGTACATACTCCTACCTCGTATAGAGGCCCCTATGGGGAATAACAAATGACCATTAAAAAGTGTCTGCTCCCATTGTTTAATAATATACAGGGCGAGTTTCGCATTTTGACAGACATTTTTATTCGTCATAATTTTTGAACGGTCAGATCGATGTGTCTCTTATTTTGGTCAATCGTTACACTATTGCCACCTAATCAACTGATTTATTCAAACTAGAAAAAAATCAGGTCCGGCTTTAAAAAAATTAGTTCGTTTTGGTCTTAGAAAAAATTTCACCCTGTATAAGCTTTTTGAAAACTCTAATATGAATTTTACAAATTAGACAAATAGGCAATTAAAATAACATATTTAATTTTTTCCGCACACGATTGCTTAATTTTTTATAAAAAAATCAAATTTGATTATGAATTAAAAGTTTGGTAAAGTGAACCATAGATTTAACAAAATTAACTTTTATTACCAAAATTAATTTTTTTTGAACAAATATTTAATTTATGTTACCACCAATCAACTGATTTATTCAAGCAAGAAAAAATCAGGCCCGGATTTAAAAAATAAGTTCGTTTTGGTCTTAGAAAAAAGTTCACCCTGTATACGCTTTTTGAAAACTCAATATGATTTTTACAAATTAGACAAATAGGCAAATAAAATGGCATATTTATTTTTTTCCCTACACGATTACTTAATTTTTTATAAAAAAAATCAAATTTGACTATGAATAATTAAAAGTTTGGTAAAGTGAACCATAGGTTAAAATAAAAATAACTTTTATTACAAAAATGAATTTTTTTTGAACAAATATTTAATTTATGTTATCATCAAATCAACTGATTTATTCAAACTAGAAAAATTTAAGGTCCCTTAAGGCTCGGATTAAGAAGGCCCGGATTTAAAAAATTAGTTTGTTTGGGTCTTAGGAAAAATTTCACCTTGTATACGTTTTTTAAAAACTCTAATATGAATTTTACAAATAAGACAAATAGGCAATTAAAATGGCGTATTTATTTTTTCCCCACACGATTACTTATTTTTTTTATTAAAAAATCAAATTTGACTATGCATAAAAAGTTTGGCAAAGTTTTTGCATAGATATAAAAAAATTAACTTTTTTTACAAAAATTAATTTACAAAAACAACGTTTTTCTTAAAATTAAAAGTTTTACCATTTTTTTTTTTTTTCTATATCACGTCTACATCTAAAACTTCCCATAACACTTCTTTTGGACTCTATAGTTTAACATAGACGTGATCAAATTGATAAATTTTAAATTTTTCACCTAATTTTTGCGATTTACAAGTTTGCAACTTTTACAAGAAGAAGACTGAAAGTCTACAACAATTTTCATAGTCTTCACAATGGTAAGAGGTATGTGCTGTAAAAATTTCAGAAAAAAAATATTAAAATGGAACAGAGTTGTAGCGAGTTAAACCGTGAGTTCATTTTTTTTTTCAATTTTAGGTTAAAATTCCGATTTTGACAAATTTGATTTTTTAATAAAAAATTAAGTAATCTTGTGGGGAAGAAAATAAATATGCCATTTTAATATATAATGCCAATATATAATAAATATGCCATATAATTGCCTATTTGTCTTATTTGTAAAATTCATATTAGAGTTTTCAAAAAGCGTATACAGGGTGAAATTTTTTCTAAGACCAAAACGAACTAATTTTTTAAATCCGGACCTGATTTTTCTCTAGTTTGAATAAATCAGTTGATTGGATGGTAACATAAATTACTTATTTGTGCAAAAAAAATTAATTTTTGTAACAAAAGTTATTTTTTTTTAAATACATGGTTCACTTTACCAAACTTTTAATTCATAGTGAAATTTGATTTTTTTATAAAAAATTAAGTAATCGTGTGCGGAAAAAAGTAAATATGCCATTTTAATTGCCTATTTGTCTAATTTGTAAAATTCATATTAGAGTTTTCAAAAAGCGTATACAGGGTGAAATTTTTTCTAAGACCAAAACGAACTAATTTTTTTAAAGCCGGACCTGATTTTTTTCTAGTTTGAATAAATTAGTTGATTAGGTGATAATAGTGTAACGATTGGCCAAAATAAGAGACACATCGATCTGACCGTTCAAAAATTATGACGAATACAAATTTCTGTCAAAATGCGAAACTCGCCCTATATATTATTAAACAATGGGAGCAGACACTTTTTAATGGTCATTTCTTATTCCCTATAGGAGCCTCTATACGAGGTAGGAGTATGTACAGTTCCTCATGACTCACCCTGTATAACACGATCCAAAAGTGATCTTACGGGTATCGCGTGATTTCAGGACGAGCCGAAGGCTCGTACTTTAAACTTCCTACTCTTCCCGTAATTTATTAACACTAAAACTCATGAATGAGTTACCTACGATAAAAAAATGCCAACATTAAATTATATAAATAAACGAAGTTGATTTCCCCTGTATATTTGTGCAAAATTAAATGAAGAATGTTGATTGAATCTTAAGTTCCCACGTGTTCAAGGTCACCATCAGCTAATATGATTCCAAATTGGGAGATTTTGACAATACCACGGTCACAGTATAATATAGAGGTTACACAGTAAAACCACTCCTCTGTCGGCGCTTTGATCTCAAGAAGTAATACGGGCAGTACGCAATTGGTAATTGACCAGTAGTGGATGCGGGTTTTCCCTGTTAAAATCCGTACGTTTCTATGCGACTAGCAATGCGATAGTGGGGCAAAAGCGACTAAGAACATTGCGCGGTCGCCATGGGCGACTACAGATTTTACTTCCAATTTTTCGGAGAGTGGTTCTACTGTCCCTCTTTATACTGTGCCACGGTACAGGTATTTTTAAGCCGCGACAACCACCTGTATCACCAGTAGCAGCAGGAAAAACTAAATACAGTTAATCTTCGAGAGACCATCATCATTCTACTCTTGTTAGAAGTAAAGTCGTATTAATACACGTACAGCAATTTTGTGAACACTCACGGGACATACACATCACTTTTAAATTGACAATTCCCTTCCACGTCATACTCAAAAGAGAGATAAGGTCTTTACTTTTACTAGCAATTTAGTAATATTTGCGTTATTCGCAGTTACTTTAACTTGACGACCAACGTGCATTTTTCATCATCATTGGCTCTGTACAGTCCTTTAGCTTACCTTCCAGGCTTCCTTCAATTTTCTTAGCTACTACAGAGTTTGCTCTACGCTATACGTTAAACCTTTCCTCTGTAACTCCTCTGACTTGTTTTGCATTGGTGATTCTAGCTCTTATTTTCGTTTGTAGTAGGATGTGGTCCGAGTCTATGTTTGTTATGCGTTGTGCGCATACGTCCATTATATCATTGAAATATCTTGCGTCGACCACTACATGGTTTTTTACCGTCAGGGCTTCTTCATGTTTCCTTGTGTACTTATATTTCTTTGTGCATGAAGCATGTGCTGCCAACTACCATTTTCAGTGAGATGGCTGAGTGGATCTTCTTCTTCTTCTACGGCACTACAGCCCAAATTGAGCCTTGGCCTTCTTTATTTTTTGCCTCCACCCTTGTTTGTCTGTGACTGCTCTTCTCCATACACGGACTTCTAAAAGGGCTTGTGCGTCGCTGCTTGCTGTGTATTCCCAGCGCTTTCTTGGCTTTCCAACCAGTCTCCTTCCCTACATTCTAGCGTCCAGTACTTTTTTGGTAGTATTTTTGGTAGGCTAAGTGGATCAGGTGAGTTAAATTGTTGTTCGACACTTCATGTGAACTGTGGTTTCCAATTACTGAGACCTCCTCTTACCTATCTTTGCAATAAAATATCCCATTAATACCTTTCCGTCATTTATAGGATAGCATTATACAGTGATGAGCGCGCTAATAACCGGCAAAGTAGCGCAAAGGACGGAAAACATAATACATTGCAACAAAAAGAGATGAAACTAGTGGAGGTGGAAATTATGGTTATAAACGTATAAATTAACATCACATTACATAGTTTCACACCTTTTAGATGTATCAGAGGCAGAGCCGGCCCGAGGGCCGTGCGAGCCGTGCGCCCGCACAGGGCGCCAAGGGTTTGGGGCGAATTTCCTTCCACCCCAAAAAAAATTAAAATGCGATAAATTATGTAAATTTTTTAAGCCAATTATTCATTAATTTATAATGAATTAGTAATATTTCAGAAAGCCTTAGTACGTTTTAATTTTTTATAGACAAATAACTTCTATGTTCAGAATCATCCAGGAGGTCTACAATTTCTTCGCAGGATTACCACATCGTTGGGATGTTCTGAAACAACACGTAACAAACTTGACCCTGAAACCTTTGGGTGAGACTAGGTGGGAGAGTCGAATTAATGCGGTTGTGCCACTGATATATCAGCTTGGGGAAGTCTATGACGCGCTTTTTGAATTTTGAATGTAGCCAAGACCAAAAAAGCTAGACGGATATGCAAGAAATACAGCTACAAGTTTGGCCAAAAAGTTGAAAGATTTCCGATTCATCTGCTGCTTAGTAACGTGGCATATATTAAGGTAAACCTCATACGCAAGAAACTTCAAGAGGTTAACATGGCCATAGCAAACTCTCTTGCTTTGATTTCTTCAACGAAGCAATTTTTTCAAGAAACAAGGAGTTGTGCAACATTCAACAGAATATTAGTCGATTGCAGGGAAGTGGCCGAAATGATTGAAGTTGACCCAGCATTCCCTAAAGAAAGTGAACTGTGGCCGAGAAAAAAGAAGAAAATGATTTCTTATGAATCAAGTGATGAAACAGTTCTTGATCCTGAGATCGTGTTCAAAACTAAATTCTTCTACGCGGTCTGGGATCAGTGTATCTCTTCTCTAGGAGACAGATTTCAGCAGCTTCAAAACTATCACCAGCTGTTTGGGTTTCTACATTCAAAGACCACAAGTGATGACAAAACCTTATTAACATGCTGCAAGGACCTACACATTGCTCTCACTAATGGCCAGCACAGTGACATTGATAGTCTTCAACTATATTCTGAATTGAAACTTGTCAAAAACATGATTCAGAATGTCGAAAAAGAAGACAAAGGCAAAATCAAAGGCCCAGTTGACATGTTGAGCTACTTAGCAGACAACGGGTTTGTGGAGAACTTTCCTAACTTGTGTGTAGCACTGCGAATCCTTCTTACTCTCCCAGTGTCTGTCGCGAGTGGAGAAAGGAGTTTCTCCAAGTTGAAAATAGTAAAAAATTATCTGAGGTCTTCCATGTCGCAAGACAGATTGGTGTGACTAGCTTTGATTTCAATTGAGTTTGCAGTGCTCGATGCAATATTGATGGTAATGCAATTGTAAATGAGTTTTCCCAGAGAAAATCTAGAAAAGTTAACTTTGTTCAACTTAGCCTATAACATAAAAACACAATGTCATGTCTCATTGCCTTACAAGGCCTACCACTTTATGTCCAAAGCTCAACATTGTTATTTTCAAGTAATTCATTTTAAAGCTTAATTCTTATTAATTTAAAACTATTTTTTCATTGATAAATAACCATAGTCATTAAATTTGTATAACCATTTTGAAGCTGTATTCAGGACTTGTAAATAAAATCTAATTGTATAACTTGTCAACTTAAGTTCAAATAAAACATAATACTTACTTTTACAACCATGATTTTACTATAAAGTTGAACTTTTGAATTGCCCCCTCGGGAGCGGGGGGAGGGCGCCAAAATAGTAATTCGCACGGGTGAAATATTACCCGCGGGCCGGCTCTGATCAGAGGAGTATGACAACTGTCACTGTGACAGTAGAATTTTATAAAATACTCCTGTCACAGAGGTCTAAAGGTGGGAAACTATGTAATGTAATGTTAATTATTTATACGTTTATAATGATAATTTCCACCTCCACTAGTTTCATCTCTTTTTGTTTAGCAATGTATTGTTTTCCATCTTTTGCATTATTTTGTCGGTTATTACTACATAATTCTTTCAGTATTATAGCCCGGGACAGAGAATCCTGAAGAGAAAAAGGGGAGGCTTACGTCCAAGAATGGGCGAAATACTCTATAGATAGATAGATTCTATAATTATTTTTAATTGTTCGTAAAATTCTTCTTTTTCTTCATTCTACTTCTTCCCAGTTGGGGTATGACCATGCATTATTGAATATTTAAAGAATTTACATCAGATTCTTTTTAACATAATAAAACGCCTGCAGAAAAAATGTTGTTTGTATCTACCTAACACCATCCAAAAGTGATTTTTCGGGGTTTCGGATGATTCCAGGACGAGCCGAAGGTGAGTCCTGCAAACTTCCTACTCATCCCGTAATATATACCTATTTTTGTAAATTACTTTGTTATTTTATTAGCACTAAAACTCAAGAACGAATTACCTACAAGAAACTAAATAAATAAATGAAGTTGATTTCCCCTGTATATTTTTGCAAAATTAATTGAAGAATGTTGATTGAGTCTTGAGTTCTCACGTGTTCAAGGTCACCATCAGCTACTATGATTCCAAATTGAGAGATTTTGACCCTACCACGGTACAGGGATTTTCAAGCCGCGACCACCACCTGTATCACCAGCACCAGCAGGAGAAACTAAATACTAATCTTCGAGAGACCATCATCATTCTACTTTTGTTAGAAGTAAATCGTCAGTCGTATTAATACACGTACGGCAATTTTGTGAACACTTACGGGACATACACAACACTTTTAATTGACAATTCCCCTCCACGTCATACTCAAAAGAGAGAGAAGGTCTTTACTTTTACTAGCAATTTAGTAATATTTGCGTTATTCGCAGTTACTTTAACTTGACGACCTACGTGCATTTTTCATCATCATGATTGGCTCTGTACAGTCCTTTAGCTTACCTTCCAGACTTCCCTCAATTTTCTTAGCTACTGCAGAGTTTGCTATACGCTCTACGTTAAACCTCTCCTTTTTAACTCCTCTGACTTGTTTTGCATTGGAGATTCTAGCTTTTATTTTCGTTTGTAGTAGGATGTGGTCCGAGTCTATGTTTGTTATGCGTTGTGCGCATACGTCCATTATATCATTGAAATATCTTGCGTCGACTACTACATGGTTTTTTACCGTCAGGGCTTCTTCATGTTTTCTTATGTATATATCTTTGTGCATGAAGCATGTGCTGCCAACTACCATTTTCAGTAAGATGGCTGAGTGGATCTTCTTCTTCTTCTTCTTCTACGGCACTACAGCCCAAATTGAGCCTTGGTCTCCTTTATTTTTTGTCTCCACCCTTGTTTGTCTGTGACTGCTCTTCTCCATACACGGACTTCTAAAAGGGCTTGTACGTCGCTGCTTGCTGTGTCTTCCCAGCGCTTTCTTGGCTTTACAACCGGTCTCCTTTCCTACATTCTAGCATCTAGTACTCTTTTTGGTAGTATTTTTGGTAGGCTAAGTGGATCAGGTGAGTTCAATTGTTGTTCGACTTCATGTGAACTGTGGTTTCCAATTACTGAGACCTCCTCTTACCTATCTTTGCAATAAAATATCCCATTGATACCTTTCCGTCATTTATAGGATAGTATTATACAGTGATGAGCGCGCTAATAACCGTCAAAGTAGCGCAAAAGACGGAAAACATAATACATTGCAACAAAAAGAGATGAAACTAGTGGAGGTGGAAATTATGGTTATAAACTTATAAATTAACATCACATTACATAGTTTCACACCTTTTAGATGTATCAGAGGAGTATGACAACTGTCACTGTGACAGTAGAATTTTATAAAATACTCCTGTCACAGAGGTCTAAAGGTGGGAAACTATGTAATGTAATGTTAATTATTTATACGTTTATAATGATAATTTCCACCTCCACTAGTTTCATCTCTTTTTGTTTAGCAATGTATTGTTTTCCATCTTTTGCATTATTTTGTCGGTTATTACTACATAATTCTTTCAGTATTATAGCCCGGGACAGAGAATCCTGAAGAGAAAAAGGGGAGGCTTACGTCCAAGAATGGGCGAAATACTCTATAGATAGATAGATTCTATAATTATTTTTAATTGTTCGTAAAATTCTTCTTTTTCTTCATTCTACTTCTTCCCAGTTGGGGTATGACCATGCATTATTGAATATTTAAAGAATTTACATCAGATTCTTTTTAACATAATAAAACGCCTGCAGAAAAAATGTTGTTTGTATCTACCTAACACCATCCAAAAGTGATTTTACGGGATTCGGATGATTCCAGGACGAGCCGAAGGTGAGTCCTGCAAACTTCCTACTCATCCCGTAAAATACACCTATTTTTGTAAATTACTTTATTATTTTATTAGCACTAAAACTCAAGAACGGATTACCTACAAGAAACTAAATAAATAAATGAAGTTGATTTCCCCTGTATATTTTTGCAAAATTAATTGAAGAATGTTGATTGAGTCTTGAGTTCCCACGTGTTCAAGGTCACCATCAGCTACTATGATTCCAAATTGAGAGATTTTGACCCTACCACGGTACAGGTATTTTCAAGCCGCGACCACCACCTGTATCACCAGCACCAGCAGGAGAAACTAAATACTAATCTTCGAGAGACCATCATCATTCTACTTTTGTTAGAAGTAAATCGTCAGTCGTATTAATACACGTACGGCAATTTTGTGAACACTTACGGGACATACACAACACTTTTAATTGACAATTCCCCTCCACGTCATACTCAAAAGAGAGAGAATGTCTTTACTAGCAATTTAGTAATTTGCGTTATTCGCAGTTACTTTAACTTGACGACCTACGCGAATCTTTAGATGTCTTTTTTACCGGCCAGAGTGTTTTGTTATCAATGGAAACAAAACCCATGGATTTAACAATGTTAATCCTCCGTTACATCCGGAAGTATATTTAACGAAGTATTCGATTGATTGGATAACATTATACCTATTATCCATCAATGATGGGAACACTAGGTATGTCGCGAATTAAGTGTTTTTTTGTTGGGATATTTTTCGAGTGCAGATCATCAAACATATTATAACCATTTAGTTTACGGTAAGTACATTACATTTATTTCTTGTTTATTTGCAAGTTTTAACGGATTCTTGAACGTTTATGTACTTAAGAAAACTAATGGAGTAGGAAATAAACTATTATTTTTAGGAGCAAACGTAACAAATTAACAAGCCGATGTTTGTAGACACGGTAGACTTGAGTAGGTATCATAAATAGTGATATAATTACATACTTTTATGTGTTTATTAAACAATATACCATTCGAAGTAAAAAAATTTAATGTTTGCCGGCTATACGTACCCTTTTTCCAGGTTTGCCATACCAGATAGTTGTTGTCCTTATTATATTTTTTTTGTATTACTTTAACACAACACTCCTATAACTCTGATATTCTGCTTTATTTCCTTTTTTATTAAGAGGACATAGTACTGCTCATTTCATTGGGAATTCTTCCTTTTCTCATATGTCGTTTAGTCTTCTTCTTCTTTAAGTGTCGTCTCCCAATCGAAGGTTCGATATTATCATCACTATATATACTCCATCTACCCCTGTTCTAAACAGTTTTATTGAAATACATTTAAACCAGTCCCTTAAATTTTTCAACTCTCCTTTTCCCTATACTTCTTCCTCCTCTTATCTTTACCTGTATCATCAATCTTAGCATTTCATATCCCAGATATTGTAACTTTCTCATTTTTATCGTGTTTATTATTTCGCGTTCTTTACCGATTTCTCGCAATACTTCCGTGTTTTAGTACGTTCTTTAAAGGTGAAATATTGCAAAACCTCTAAATTTTAAACAACCGCTTGCATTGACATTAAATTTGGCATACACATAGCTAACAAGTCAAAGAAAAAAGTGATATTGTGCCGATGTGTGCTTTTGCCCTAGGGGGGAGTTTCACCCCCTTTTGGGTGTGAAAAATATATGTTCGAAAATGGATAAAATGGCTAATTCTAAACAACTTTTGTTCTATAAAGTTTTTTCACCAAGTTAATACTTTTCGAGTTATTTGCGAGTAAATATGTTAATTTTTCTACAAAATAACCACGTTTTCAGACGGTTTTTCGCAAATAACTCAAAAAGTAAGTATTTGGTCGAAAAAAAATTCTTAACAAAAATATAGCACGTATAAAAGTGAAATACACGGTGTATATATTAGGTCATTACAACTAGTAGAAGCAGAGTTATAGCTAATGAAAAATAGGTTCATATTCGTCAAATTCCAAATCGAATATTTTAACGTGCCATAACCAAAAAACGAAGCACTTTCTTGCGTAAAACTCATTTTAAATTTTTTAAAGTGTTTAAAAAATGCTTATTTTTGTTTTTTAAAAAAAATTTTTAGCATCAAAAGTAAACAAGTTACGCTCAAAATAAAGTTCGTCCCTTTTTTTGGTAAGAAATCAGGAAAATCACCCCCTAATTAGCATTTCAAATGAACTTAATCGTTACCACTCCACAAGTTTTTTACTCTCGTATATATTGATCATATTATGATCTGTAAGTTTCATCGGTTTAAAGTCTTCATTTTTGAAAGAGCTGTAGTTAAAAGGGCTTGAACGAGTCACCTATCACGAGTGTATGCAAATTTGGCAACACTGAATCTTAACCAATTTTTTTCTTACAGAAAAACAAAAAAATACAAAATATTCAGAAAAGTAAAGCCGACTTTTTTTATTGTTTAAGATTTTCAGTATCTCTAACAATTTTTCAAAATTAAAATTTTTTTTTGAAAAAAAGCATTTTTTTCAAAATTAAAATTTTTAAAAATTTTACTTTAAAACCAAATTTGTTCAAGAATAAGCACTTTGAATCGATGAAACTTACAGATCGTATAAACACAACATAAGCAAAATAACTTGTGAAGCGGTAACGATTAAATTCGTTTAAGTTGCTAATTGAGTAATTGGGGGGTGATCTTCCTGATTTTTTTTGCGAAAACAAAGGGGACCAACTTTATTTTGAGCGTAACTTGCTTACATTTGATGCTAAAATTTTTTTTTGCAAAAACAGAAATAAAGCTTTTTTAAACACTTTAAAAAAGTTGTAATGTGATTTCCCCAACAATGCTTCATTATTTGGATATTTCACATTGAATTATTCTATTTGGAATTTTTCGAATATGAACCTATATTTCATTAGCTATAACTCTGTTTTGCTAGGTATAGAGACCTAATATATACACCGTTTTTTCACGTTTTTATAGGCCATAGTTTTGCTAAGAATAATTTTTTCGACAAAATGCTTACGTTTTGAGTTATTTGCGAAAAACCGTCTAAAAACGTGGTTATTTTATTGAAAAATCAACATATTCACTTGCAGATAACACGAAAAGTATTGATTTTGTGAAAAAACTCTATAGAACAAAAGTTGCTTAAAATTGTATCCATTTCGGGACTTATCTTGGACATATATTTTTTCACCCACGAGATAAGGTGAAACTCAGCCCCAGGGTAACAGCACACATCGGCACTATATTACTTTTTTTCTTTGGCATGTTAGGTATGCGTGTGCCAAATTTGATGTCAACCCAAGCGGTTCTTTAAAATTCACAGCAAAAACCGTGAAAGAATGTACTATTTCAGGGGTGGCCAAACTGTGGCTCGCGAGCCACATGTGGCTCTTTGAAGGATTATTTGTGGCTTTCAATAAACGTACCTGAATTACTATTAATTTTTGTGTTGCAAAATGTCTTAAGTTACTGACAATAAATATATGTAAAAGACTAAGTGTAACATCAGGACTTGGACACGGAGACCCTTTATCACTGTTGCTATTCAATTTGGCCTTAGAATATGGAATAGGTAAAATATCATCTAAACTGACAGGAGGATTTTCGAATCGATGATCAAAACTATTGTTGGCCTTTGCTGATGATATAGGTGCAGTCGTTTATTCTACAAGAGACGTAAGAGAGGTGTTTTCACAACTCGAAGAAGAAACAGGTAGTCTAGGCTTTCGAAATGAGGAGAAGACGAAATACACGCTAGTAACCAAAAATTCAAGACCAAGAGTTAGGCAGAACATAACTATTAATGACCACAACTTCGAAGTAGTAAAAGAGTTTAAATATCTAGGGCGGTAATCACAGATGACAACGACATATAAAAAGAGGATAGCTGCGTGGAATAGAGAATTATACTCCCCATCATCATTTATTAAGATCTAAGCTGCTAAAAAGACAATTTAAATTAAGACTGTACGGCCAAATATTTGAAAGCAAATTTCTCAGAATGATATTTGGCCCTCAAAGAGATGAATGATTTGACAGGAGAGTGTAGAAGGCGCCGCAAAGCTGAATTGGTGACTGTTTATAGTACTGAAAACATCGTCAGACATATAAAAGCTAAGGTAAGATGGGCAGGTCATGTGGCACAAGACAGAGCGTTAAAGACGTTGTTTTTTGAGAGACGATAGAAGATCAGTAGGCCGTCCCAGAAAAAGATGGAAGGATGATGAAGAATCGAAGTATCTTGAATTAGTAAAGGTAGCTTGTAGAATTATTTGCATATTTGAAACAACGATGTAAACCATTTTATTTCACTTTTTAAATAATTGTTTAATTGCGGCTCGCGAGAAATTTCAAATTTTGAAAAATGGCTCGGACTATCAAGGAGTTTGGCCACCCCTGACTATTTGTTACTTTCCGTCTCCAAATTACTATAACTTATTTATGTGATCTTGCTTCAGTATCCAGCATTCAAGTTTATATTGAAGTACATCTCGGTAACATCTCAGAGCTCTTACACTCAGTCTTATTCTAAAGTCTTTATTGCAGAGAATTATGTTTTCATATTTAAAAACGCATTGCTTGCCATATCTCTCCTGTCCTTTGTTTATGATCATTTTTGTCTGAAATTTAGATTCCCATATATCTGTATTTATGAACCCTTTCTATCGGTTCTATCTCCGAAATGTATGTATTTATTTATAGTCCACGTTATTCACAGAAACGGCTTGTCTTGTTTAGCAGTAGTTGCAGTATGTAGTTCAACAAAACTTGCCATAATGACGGTGTCATCTGCATTTCATATTTTGTTAATAGTTCTTACGTTGAGTGTTATTGCTTAGCTTTTAAATATGTAGTACCTAATGCTCCTTCAAAAATGGATTCACTATATACATTGAATATAAAAACATGGTTGCAAATAAACAAACTCACATTAAATTATGAAAATACTAAATATATACCTTTTGCAATATATAAAAATTCTCTGCCAACTTTTAATTCATTAAAAATAAATAAAAAACAACAAATATTTAAAGCAGAATACCTACATAAAATATTTAGGAGTTTGACAGGCACCTTAAATGGGACCTACAAATAAAAATATCATAAGAAAAATACGAGGACTGCTACCAAAATTTCGCTATTTAAAAGAGTTTTTGGATGTTGAACAGCTTAAAATGCTTTACCTGTCTCTAGTAAAATCTCATCTTGTATATGGGATTTTAGGATGGGGTGGAGTAGCTGATTGCCATCTGATGACCCTTCAAAATACTCAGAAATGGTTTCTTAAACTAATATATGGAAAACGAAAAACATATCCCTCAGACCAACTTTTTCATGAAACTCAGGTTCTTGATGTTCGGCAATTGTACTGCTTAGAGCTACTTAAAAATATTCATAAAGATAAAATTCCTCTTAAAGTAAAAGTGTCAAATTATGAAACAAGAAGAAAATTGAATGTCGAATGTCTTCACATTTTAAAACAATCACGCAACGGTCAATTACATATTTTGCTCCAAGAATATACAATCAATAAATTTTAAAATTATCAAAAATTTTTATTTGTATAAAAAATTAGTTACTGCTTGGGTAAAAGAAAAAAGGGAGTTGTGTAACAATTTATTAAATTTAAATTATACTAGATAAAAAAAACATAGAAATTAGATTAGAAACTGAAAAAATAAAATAATGATTTGTAAAAAAAACAGTAAACATAAACCTGTCAATATTAGACAGATTAAGTCAACAAGCATGTTTATGCTTTTAAGACTTTTTTACGTTTATTTTATTGTAAGTAAACTGAAATTGGAAATTATTGTAATAACTATTGATTTGGATAAACGTATATTATTAATAGTACTCCTTCTAACTCCTCATCTGATTTCAATTTTTGAACCGTGTTCGTTATCTATTACAATATTTGTGCTCTTTGACTCCAGTAAAGGTTTGTTATTGTTCTGAAGTCCATTTGGTTCATGTTTTTCGTCTTCAGTATTTGGACTAATTTTTCATGTCTTACTTTGTTAAATGCTTTTTCAAAATCAATATTTTTGTTGTTTATTTGCAAGTTTTAACGGTTTCTTGAACGTTTATGTACTTAAGAAAACTAATGGAGTAGGAAATAAACTATTATTTTTAGGGGTCTAGGACGTTTCATCGCCGCCGTTTCGATGCCGCCAGTTCGATGCCGATGCCGGCCGATTCATCGCCAGTCAATTAATCGCTATCTGATATATTTCCGAATTTTCGACAGTTACAATTATTAGTTATTTTTAGTATTAATTAGGAATTCTAAGAAATGCGAGATATGACGGCGATTAAATGGACTGGCGATGAACCAGCGGCATCGAAACGGCCGGCGATGAACCGGCGGCATCGAAACGTCCCATTCCGTATTTTTAGAAGCAAACGTAACAAATTAACAAGCCAATGTTTAGAATTTACAATAGACACGGTAGACTTCCGTATTTTCAGAAATAGTGCTATATAATTTATTTTAGGTGTTTATTAAACAATATACGAGTTGAATTAAAGAACGATAATTTTGCTGGCTATGCATACCTGCACTTTTTCCAAGTTTTCCACATCTGCTAGCTGTCAGATAGTTCCTTTTTCTTTTATATTACTTTAATACAGCACTCCTATATTCTGCTTTATTTCCTTTTTTATAAAGAGGACATAGTACCTACTGCTCATTTCATTGGTAATGCTTCCTTTTCCCATATGTTCTTTAGTCTTCTTCTCTAAGCGCCGTTTCCCAATCGGAGGTCAGATATCATCATCACTACCTTTACTCTATCTACCGTTGCTCTAAAGATTTTATTTAACTGAATTTAAACCAGCTAACTTAAAATTTTCAACCATGACACTCAGCTTTTTCCTCTACTGCTTCCTCCTCTTATCTTTCCCTGTATTATTAATCTTTCATTAAATGTCCCAGATATTGTAACTTTCATAGCTTCTATTGTGTTTATTATTTCGTGTTCTTTACACCCATTTCTCGCAATAATTCCGTGTTCGTTTTCTTCTGTGTCCATGATATTCTAAATATCCTTGTGTAATACCACATTTCAAATGTTTATTATTTACGTGTTCTAGTCCCTTGTGTTTATGTTTTTGGTTTTTAGAATTTGGGCTAATTTTTCAAATCTTACTTTATCAATTCCTTTTACAAAATCAACGTAACAAATTTGCACCGTAACAAATATATTTATAGCCATTCATATTTGGGCTATCACATAAGAGCAAATATCGCCTCTTCAGTTCCTAGTCCGTTTCTGAAACCAAACTGACTGTCATCTATTCCTTCTTCCAGTTTTTTGTTTATAGGACCATGTATTATTTTCAAGAATAATTTGAGAACATTACTTTATTAGTGATATTGCTCTGTATTCACTGCAGTCTTAAGCGTTTGTATTTTTAGGGATGGCGCAAAAGGTACAGAGTAACTGTTTTGTATATTGTGTTAAAAAATATTTCTACTGGGATTTTGTCAGAACCTAATGCTTTTCAATTTTTGCTATTTTTAATGCCATTTTAATTTTCTCTTTTAATATCTTTAAAGCCACACCATCGTCTACTTCCATTTATTCTGATCTATTGTCTTTAAGCAACTATCATTATTATAGTGTCTATTCAACACTAATAATATAATAGTCTCCCCTTTTAATACCGCTCACGTGGCTTTGGGAGTATAGCAGGGTAGCCTGTTATATCTAGGGCCTACGGGATACAAGTAAGCTAACAGGGTCAGTACTACGCTTCAACCGCATATTATTACCCCTGGTTTTACCCAAGGTACTCATTTTATTCAGGCTGAACTGACCTGTGGCCTATAGAAATTTTTTAAAATGTCTAGTTGTTCTTCTCCTCAGCACTCGAGGCAAGCATACTACCGCCTGCGCTACGTCGGCCCCCCATTCAACACTATAATAATGATAATATAAATATATTACTAGTAGTTCTAGAAAGCAGGCTCATGGCTTAGTTTACAATCTTCCTCCAGTTCTGTTTGTTCTTCGCTTTTGTTTTCCAATTGCTTACATCGATATACCTCAAGTCGTCATTAATTTCATGAGGCCATCTAGTCCTAGGACGTCCTTTCCTCTTTTTACCACCTATTGCAGCGCTTAACATGCGCTGGACTGGCCACCAGCCATCTTACACTTCTTCTTCTTCGTCTAGCCATTCACGTCCACATCTGAACATAAGCCTCTTCAAGTCTTCCTTTTCATTGTTTTTTGTTGTACGCTACTTGTAGCCACTTTTTCCCGGCAGTTCGTTTCAGATCATTTGTCCATCTCATAGGAGTTCTACCTCTGGGTCTTTTGTGTTGGTATGGTCTCCAGGTTAGAATTGTTCTGTACCATTTGTTTAGATCGCTCCTAGCTACATGTCCAGTGTATTCCCATTTCAATTTTAATGATTTTTGTACCACATCGGTGACTTTGGTTTTCTGTCTTATCCATGTGTTTGTCTTATCCATGTGTTTGTTTTCCTGTCCTTAAGTGATATGCCAAGCATTGCTCTTTCCATCGCGTGTTGAGTAACTCTGAGTATGTTCATATTCTTTTTTGTGATTGTCCATGTTTGTGCCCCATATGTTAATATCGGAATAATGCATGCATCAAAAACTTTAGATCTAAGATGTAGTTGAATTTGCTGATTTCTGAGCATATAGTTCAGTTTGCCGAATGCCGCCAATGCTAACTTTCATCTTCTTTTTATTTCTTTCGTTTGAATTTCCCTATTTAGTATTATTTTTTGTCCTAAGTATATATATTCTTCAACTTTTTCTATAACTTTGTCGTTTATTATTGTCACGGTTTCTTCGGAGTGCATGACTTTTGTTTTGTTTAAATTCATTTTCAGTCCTATTTTAGAAGATTCTGTGTGTAGTTCTGAAAGCATGGTTTGCAGTTCTTGTAGGTCAGTAGCTATCAGGATTATGTCATCCGCAAATCGTAGATTACTGAGGTAGCGGCCATTGATGTGTATTCCCTTATATTTCCAATTTAGATTTTTAAACACGTCCTCCAAAACTAAGGTGAACAGTTTGGGTGATAGTGTCTCCCTGTTTGACTCCCCGGCTTAATGGTACAGGGTTCGTGTATTCATTTTCATTTGGGTAGTATGTAGCTGTGTAGCGTGGTTCATAGTTTCTTTTATTAAGTTAATATATCTGCTGTCTATTCTACAATTTTGCATTGCGTTTATTACGGCCGTGTGTTCTATAGTGTCGAAAGCTTTTTCGTAGTCTACAAATGCTATAAAAACTGGAAACTTGTATTCGTTACATTTTTCTATTAATATTTTTGTGGTTAACAGGTGATCGGAAGTTGAATAGCCTTTTCTAAAACCTGCCTGTTCGTATGGTTGGTATTCATCTAATTTCCTTGTTAGTCGGGTAGTTATGACTTTGGTGAGTATTTTGAACAGGTGTGGCAGTAGACTGATGGGCCTGTAGTTTTCCAACTTTCGATTCGACACTACCGGCTAAGAAAGGCAGATGCACCCGATACTCCACTATGAGTGATATCTAATTCAATAGAGAGGGTAGCGCTTATTAGACATTCTAACGTGGGCCATTCTTTTAACATGCCCTAACCATCTTTGTGCGCTTACTACTGCAATTATATTAAGATCCATATATAAATCTTCTAGATCTTCGTTTGTTCTTCGTATTCACTGATTCTTTATCATTTTTCGGCTCAGTTTTTACCATGATCCAGGTTTCTGAGGAATACGTAATTATTGGTCTTAATCAAGTTTTATACGTTCTTAATTTAGCTGCTTTTGATATATTTTTGCTTCTGAGTATTCTATTGAGTGCAACTTTTTTGTAAAATTTCCTATTTTTGTTTCGTAATGTTGCACTGGTTACTGGTTTTTCTTGTAAAATTTTATCGGTTGACATATCAAGAGGGGAAAATTCATGAGAGCTTTATTTACAAATATTAAAATTGTGCTTTTCGTATCTTCATAGTAGAAATCAAATAGGTTTGCAGAGGAAATTTTTTAAACACCAATTAGTAGATTTGCAATATATCATCCTCACGAAACAATAATTGTTTCATCAAATCTATAATATGTATAATTATTTTTAATAACTTGTTTAATATTTTCAATTTTTTTCATGTAAACCTTATTTACATAAAATTTGCGCAAAACGCTTACGTCCGGTAGGTACATCTAGGAGGCAGTTTTCATCTATAAAAATTTTTAATAAAACATTTTGTATTTTTTCAACAAGTCAATATGGCATACACCGTACTATCTAATCTGCTATACAGAAGAATGTTCCCCTACACCGAACACATAGTGGGTAGATACCAGTGCGGCTTTCGATCTAAGAAATCAACCAAACCAACCAAATTTTATCAATGAATGAAATTTTTGAGAAAACTCATAAAGTTCAAAGTGGCCAGATATTTGTGGATTTCAAAGCTCCATATGACTTAATATATATAAACTAAAAGAGGGTAGCACCCTGGGTTGGCTGTATACCATGTAGTTAAAAAACTCTAAACATGAAGTAAAACCACTTCTATGTAAAAGGTATATTTACTAAAATTTTAAAAATCCCAATGGATTAAATAAAATAGGTTCATTCAGAACGTTCTGAATGAACCTATTTTATTTAAAAATCCCAATGGATTAAATAAAATAGGTTCATTCAGAACGTTCTATATTTAAAAATCCCAATGGATTAAATAAAATAGGTTCATTCAGAACGTTCTGAATGAGCCTATTTTATTTAATCCATTGGGATTTTTAAATAAAATAGGTTCATTCAGAACGTTCTGAATGAACCTATTTTATTTAATCCATTGGGATTTTTAAAATTTTAGTAAATATACCTTTTACATGGAAGTGGTTTTACTTCATGTTTAGAGTTACTTAATATATAGACATAAATTGCCCTAAACACGAATTCTGGTCACTAAACACGAATACATTATCAGTACCGATACCCGGAACATCTGGTTCCCGGGACGTGTATAGCAGTCACCCTGGGCACTAGTTGCTCCGAGGGTCGGTTCTGATGTCATATTCGTCTTCAGCAACCCTATAGCATTTTAAATGTGCATGCCCCTACAGAGGAAAAAGAAGACGATGTCAAAGAAAAATTCTATGAAGACCTAGAAGCTGCATACCATTCATGCCCAAAGAATGACATCAAAATTATTTATGGTGATCTCAACGCAAAAATAGGAAAAGAGCCACAATACCTACCAACGATAGGTAAAATCAGCCTCCATGAAGTATCCAATGACAATGGCATCAGACTAATAAATCTAGCAACTTCCCTTAACATGGTCATTGCCAGCACATGCTTCCAGCGAAAAAATATTCATAAGGGAACGTGGAGATCTCCAGATGGGGTTACAGTAAACATGATCGATCATGTTATTATTGACTCTAGATATCACTCAGACGTAATAAACGTATGCAGCAGACGAGGGGCAAATGCAGACTCAGATCACTACCTAGTGGAAAGTAGAATAAGAGCCAGAATCTCAAACATTAAAAAAGAAAATGGATCCAAAATTGAAAAATATGAAATAAAAAACTTAGCTGACAACAGCAAAAGGACCAAATACAAAGAATATATAAAAGGAAGGCTAGAAAACAGACAAAAGCACGAGGATATAAACAGAGAATGGGAAGCGTATAAAAACATCATACAAGACGCTGCCAAAGAGATCTTGGGTCTACAAAAAAGGTCAAACCAACTGAAGGGAAGTGGTTCGATGAAGAGTGTCGTAACATAACAGAAAGAAAAAATAATGCATATCAACGACTACAACAATCACATAGAACAAGACAGGCAGAGGAGGAATGTAGAATGCTAAGGAGGGAAGAGAAGAAAATACACCGCAGAAAGAAAAGAGAACATATAGAAAAAGAACTCCAAGAAATTGAAGAATTAAATAAACCAACAGAAACCAGAAAATTCTACCAAAAACTTAACAGCAGAAAAGAATTTAAACCAAGAACAATGATGTGCAGAGACAAAGAAGGAGATATAGTAACTCAACAGAGTGAAATACTGCAAAGATGGACTGAGTTCTTCAAAGAGAAGTTTGAACAAAACGGAGATCCACTATACGATGAAATTATACTGGATCAAATGGATACCAGAGAAACAATCCCCCCTTCAGAAGCTGAAATGCAAGAAGCAGTTACCAGACTGAAAAACAACAAGTCACCTGGATTGGACAACATTAGCGCAGAATTAATAAAAGAAGGGGGAGACTCCCTATTGAATGCGATACACGAACTTATAGTGAACATATGGAATAATAAACAACTGCCACAAGACTGGAATACCGGAGTAATCATTCCACTACATAAAAAGAGAGATCAGCTTCAATGTAACAACTACCGGGCAATAACGCTACTGACTGTGGCATATAAAATACTCTCAAATATTGTGTCTGAGCGATTGAGACCATATGCGGAACAAATAGTTGAGGGAAATCAATGTGGTTTCTGCAGGCAGAAGTCCACAATAGATCAGATCTTCGTTTTGAGACAAATCTTGGAAAAGACTAGTGAATTTAATATAGAAACACATCATCTCTTCATTGACTTTGAGAGTGCCTATGATAGCATCCATCGAGAATTTCTGATCAACGCCCTGAAAGAGTTTAATATTCCAACTCATCTCATTGAAATAGTAAAAGAAACACTTAAAGTACAAAGCAGGGTTCGAATTCAAAACGCACTAACAGATACAATCCATGTTAGAACGGGCCTACGACAGGTAGATGCCCTATCCTGTATTCTATTTAACATCACATTAGAGAAAATAATTAGAGAGTTAAAAGTCAACACCAGAGGAACAATAATAACAAAAAGTGTACAAATATTGGCATTTGCAGATGATGTTGATATCATAGCTAGAAGCAAAAGAGAAATGATAGAAGCATTTAATGCTATAGAAAGAGCGGCACAAAACAGTGGCCTAAATATTAATGAAATAAAAACCAAATACATGAAGGCCAGCAAATCGACAGGCCAAAGAAACCTACAGAATCTGATAATAGGAGACTATAACATCGAAAGCGTAAAAATTTTTACATATCTAGGTTCACTAGTTACCGCAGATAACAATGTCAGCGAAGAAGTTAAGAGAAGAATACATATTGCTAATAAAACATATAATGGACTCATTAAACATCTAAGATCTAACAACATCACGAGAAAAACCAAATGCAAAATATACAAAACCCTGATAAAACCGGTCCTTATATATGGATCAGAGACATGGACACTGACGAAAAGCGATGAGAACTTATTAGGTACGTTTGAACGAAAAATCCTTAGACACATATATAAGGGGGTGAAAGAAAATGACGTATGGCGCAGAAGATATAATTTTGAACTATACGCAGCATACAACGAACCCGACGTCATAACATCCATAAAGATCGGACGTCTGCGCTGGATGGGCCATGTTGAACGAATGTTGGAGACCGAAACACCAAAACACATAACGAAGCAAACACCAGTAGGGAGAAGGTCAAAGGGAAGACCCAAACTTAGATACATGGAACAAGTGGAACAAGATCTAAAAACACTTGAGATTACCCACTGGAAGGACAAAGCAAGGAACAGAACAGAATGGCGAAAAATCCTAGAACAAGCCAGGACCCAAAAAGGGTTGTCGAGCTACTGATGATGATGAATATATAGACATAAATTGCCCTAAACACGAATTCTGGTCACTAAACACGAATACATTATCAGTACCGATCCCCGGAACATCTGGTTCCCGGGACGTGTGTAGCAGTCACCCTGGGCACTAATTGCTCCGAGGTTCGGTTCTGATGTCATATTCGTGTTCAGCAACCCCAAAAAAACCCTTCCAATAATCTATTTGCATCAATTTAGTGTTGAAAACCCTCGAAACTCCAGCGGCGCACATGGGTTCGCTCCCAACCCCTATAAAACCACTTTTATTGTACACGAGTTCGCTCCGAAACTCATACCCGAAAGTTAAGTTATGACCGAAGGGTTAGGTCTTCCTACCTGAAGCCGGGAGCGAATCCATGTGCAGCCAACTCCAGATGATGTGCCTTAGCAGTAACCCTGGGCACCAGGTGCTCCGGGGAGTCGGTTCTGACGGCGGATTCATGTTCAGTAACACCAAAAACCCCCGAGTAACAAAATATAGCTCTTAGCACATTGAACACCACGCGACTTACTGTAAACACATTAAATGCGTTGTATTTAACTCGCGCATTGTTTGCGCGCAAGTACATATAATAATTATTGTTACATGTACTTGCACTGGACAATTTTCTTTGTGACACGGTGACAGGAAAATACAGCGTGTTTTATATGTTCGTTCATGGGTATTCTTTCATTTTTCCTACTGTATACTGTTATATTTCTATTTGATATGAAAATTAAATTTTGATAATTATAAACAGAATTCAATTTAATATAAAATATTTGCAATTTTCTCAACCACGGGCATATAAATTTAGAACAACCTGTATACAACAAATTGTTATATTTAATTTTAAGAAGTGATTAGAAGAAGCATACGAAACTCGGGACAATGCGCTTAGAATAAACAAAGTGAATGCGCGTACCATTATCGTTGTTCGCGGAAGGTTCGATCATTAGCCTATGCTAAATAAAACTCAAGTGAAATCGATAATAGGTCATTATCGTTGTTCGCGGAAGGTTCGATCATTAGCCTATGCTAAATAAGACTCATTTGAAGTAGATAATAGGTCATTAAATTTTGTAAATAGTAGAAAGTAATTTTAGAATGGGAATTAACTATTTTTTTGGAAATCCATTAAGCATATTTAGAAAGATTAAAAATTGGTTTTGAGGAATACTGCGAATGAGAGTTGGTGGTGGAAGGTTGATTTGTGAATCTGGAAGGGATATTTAGAAAGTAGGGGAATGAATGAAAAATAGAGATCAGAATGTTTTGAGCTGTCGAGAAGTGAAGTCCAGTAGTAGACGGTAGTGTACGGAGAGTGAGAAAGCCGGTGTAGTTCCGTGAGTGTGGAAGATCTATCGTGGAACGAGAGGTAGGCCAGGTTGAGAGTAAAAGAACCTCCTTGAGCCAAGAGTGTCCCGGTAGCTGATTGCAGTTTCGAAAAAGGTAGAAACACGGCATCACGACAGAAGCAGGAACGGGAGCTATACGAGCTAATCTTCAAAGGAGAACATTACTGAAAGCCAGGACGAGGTTTTGATCGCAGCCAAGGATAGCAGGAAACGGGTCTTGTGTGAAGACATTCTCATTTCACCAGAAAAAGGTCAGTCTCATTTGTTTGGACATGAATGTATGGGTTTTTCGTATTAAATACCACATTTAAAATTGAAGAACATAAACAATAATATCAGAAAAGCTTCATCAAACTTAAATAGAATTGTTGCTAATAAATCCTAATAGTTAAATGTTAATAAAAACTTTCAATTGGAAACCAAAAGGAAATAAGATTCCCATTTGTAAATGTTATGTTTAAGAATAATAAGATCTAGCAAATATTAAGCAGTGATTGCCATTTAAATAAAATAAACAATACTTTGATTATAATTGTAACCCATATGTGTGTATTATTTTACTCTTTTCTTTCCTATCCCGATTAGGAACCATTGAGAAATACTTAGAAGCCACGTAAGTAAGTAATTAATTTATAAAAAGCGCTGAGATTGAAAACATATTGATATGTGATCTCGTAAATTAATTAGATTATTATTAATGCATTGATTAAATTAAATGACATATAAGAATATTATCTCATATCAATAATCAAGATCACATCAATACATAATTACATACATATAATTTGGGAATAGTGATTTGTTTAATTTTATCCCACAGGATTAAAAACAAAAACTTATATTTGGAAGGTTCAAAATAATTTTTTTAAATAAGATTTTTTTACATCTTATTTTGGTAACACTTTCAAAAAAATCACGCGTCGCCACTGACGTGAACTCTAGGTGGATGACTGTAGCGACAGACAGAATAATGGAAAAGGATTGAGGATGCCTATGTCCAAAAATGCGCCGAAGAAGACTAATTAGATAGAGAGATAGGTTTCTATTGTAGGCTTTTTTCTTGACGTCATCCTGAACAAAATGAAAAAAGTTGCAAGTCGATATCCTGTATTTAAATATCAATTTATTTTTTCTTAAATGCTTTATTTTTTTATAGTCACATTATACACAACAAAGTAATGAGGGACTGTAGGTTTACCAGAAAATGTTCTTCCCTGCTTTATGGCATATTTATTTATTTTACACTTTTTTCTTTTATTGCAAAATAAACTTACTGCTCCTATGTTGACATTTTTATCAGTATTTTATGTGCATCTGAAACTTTTGCTTCGTGTATTGACTTATTATAAATCATTGAACTCAACGTTCATTTTCAACGTAAAAATATACCATTCATTCTAGTTATCATTACTGTATTTTTTTCCTTTTTCTTTACGTTCAAGGTTCGCTTCTTGTTATTATTTAGGTTAACTACTTTGTTTAATGCTTCAAAACAACATGATATGTTTTGAAAACAATCACTAAAAATATTGGATGTGCAATCATAAAAATTCCTTTCAGGTGTATGATAAATACTGTCGGTTTATTAACAGAAATAAGTCTGCATAATTGCTTGAAGGTGGCTATTAAAAGAACAATTAGTTCTAATTTGGTCTGTCTTTAAGTGCAAATCTATTGGTTTCAGTTTTTACAGGTTTCTTTCTTGATCATTGTCCAGATATAGTCACTTTGAACTGGATTTCTATTAGTATATCTGTCTATAGTAGGTTGATAATAGATAGATTAAAGGCAAAGGTATAGCAGCTCTATTTTGATCATTCTATACATTTCAAAATATGTGTTTCTTTACTGTATTTGAAGAGATTTTTGTTACACATATTTTTGTTGCTATTTCAAATTTATAGTTTCATCTTTCTGTTTCTTTTCGCTTATGCTTTGCTGTTTGCTCTAATTTTCTAAGACTACTTATATTATTTACAATTTTTCTATAGATTCTTTTTTTCTGCTTCCACCTTATTAGTTTTAGTACATTTTTCTTTAATACCTCATCTAGTCTCTAATATTTATTGCGTGAGATTTTTGTGCAAAACACTGCCCTTTCATTAGACGACAAAGATATCCTGTACTAAAGATAAAAGGCATTATCTTTGACAATTTGAGGATTTCTCCTGGCTGCGTAGATCTGCAGAAGTTACAGCTTCCAACTATTCCAAGTGTGTGCATTATTATTCCACAATTACATAGTTCCTTTTTTCTTAAAGTTCCCTCTCCTATCGGAAGTTGGATAGCATAACGGCTATGGTCACTTTGTTGGCTGCTGCTCTGAACAGTTGTAATGAACTACAGTTAAACCATTCTCTAAGGTTCCTTAGCCAGGAGATGCGTCTTCTTCATATGCTTCTTCTTCCTTGGATCCTTCCTTGCATAATAATTCTCAGCAACTCGAATTTTTCTCCTCTGGTAATGTGACCCAAATATTCCAGTTTTCTAGTTTTTATACTCTTCATAATTATTTCTAACTCCTTATTTAAACGTCGTAGCACTTCAACATTGGTAATCCTTTGAACCCACTAAATTTTCAATATTCTTCTGTAACACCACATTTCGAACGCTTCTATTCTTTTTATGTTTTGTCTCTTCAATGTCCAAGCTTCCATTCCGTACAGCAATATAGGAAATATGTAGCATCTTAGAGCCCTCAATCTGAGAGGCAACTGAAGGTCTTTGTTTTTAAGCAGTGTCTTCATTTTTATAAATGCTTACCTTGCAGTTTCAATTCGGACTTTAATTTCTTTGCTTTGGTAATTTTTGTCATCCACCCAGGTTTCCAGATATTTGTATGTCTTTACTTTTTCTATTTGTGTTTGCTCTATCATTAACCTTTCGTTTCCATGTTCTGTTTTTGAGACGATCATAAATTTGGTTTTTTCTTGTTTATTTTTAGTCCTTATCGAATGCAATAATCGTTAATTCTATTTAGCAATTCCAGGGTGTCTGCCATTATAACGGTGTCATCAGCGAATCTTATGTTATTTACTATTCTTCCGTTTATAGAGATTCCAACACAGCTCCGCTATCGCTTCCTGAAATATGGCTTCACTGTATAGGTTAAACAGTAGCGGCGACAGAACACAACCCTGTCTTACCCCTCTCTTTATATCAATATTCTCGGATTCTTGTTGTTCTATCTTTATATTGGCCTTTTGATTCCAATACAGATTTATGATAATTCGTAAATCTCATGTCTATTAAATTAGTTCCCATCTCTTAAAATTTGGTCATCAGATCTTTTGAACGTTCTTCTTATTACCCCTAGGATATTTCTTCTATTTGCATGGATTTTCCTTCGGTCTCAAAACCAGTAAGAGTTGTTAATAGGACTTCTAGTGTAGCCTATTCATGCAGTGCTCCACCTATTTAGTCTATTTTCTTGTTTACAAATATTAGCTAATGTAACCTTTGAATCTCCACTATTGGTCTGGAAGGTACAGGTTTTAACTTAGAGAGTTCTTTAGTCTTTACCGCCTTTTACTAAGTTTTCTTTTAGAAATTCCCTTGTGATAATATTAAACTCTTCCATCAATGAGTCGACTCCCTTCATATGAAGGGAATTATATGTATAAATCATTAACATTTTTTTAATAGTGTCTTTTGTATTGCCGGATATCATTGTGTCTGGGTAGTTCTTGGTGATAATTTCAATTTTAATACACATTACAACAATTTTGCAACTTTCTCCTCAACATTCTTTTGAAAAGAAACTCGATAGAAAGATTTAAAGAATATTCTGACAAAAACAAATCAGGAGTAGCTATGACTGCCTTTCGGCAACGGATAGACCCTTTTAAAAGATAATGTTCAAAGGTCAAAAAATTTCGAACCGGAAACATAATACAGTTGGCTGAACAAATAAGTATAATAAAGATAAGTTCATTGTAAATTTAAACATAAATGGTACTTGTTGAATTTTAACAATTTCAGTATGTAATAATAAATCAAATTAATATAATGACTCGTATGAATAAAAATAAGAATGTAATTTATATTCCAAATATTGGAGTATATACTCTATCTGCTCTTATGTATCTAGTGTGAGTAGAAAATCATCACTTCAAAATATTTTTATTCATATGAAATAGAGTAATAGAGTATAAACTTATACTTTATGCTCATACTCAAGAGAACATACTCGTGAGTTTATACTCCGTGTTTATTCATACGTCATACTGCTAATTATGTTAATTTTTTATGTCGCTGTGTAGCTTTCGAATAAACTTAGGTCAGTGTTTGCCGGCACTATTTCGGTTTGGGAATTCCCAGGTGAAAGCGTCTCATTTTTCGTGCAACATTCGGTACGACAGGTTAAGAATGCATGATTAAATAATTGTGATTCCTCATATTTAACAAGGCGACTACATAGCAAGACTTCATGTCATTTTTATTGGCGTTATTATTAAATTTGTTTATCGTATGTAATTGCCTTGGCCCTGGCATTTGCCATATCGTAAATCATTTTTTGTGTGTTCTCTGATAGATGCATTTGAGGAAAAACCAATACTGACCCAACTATTGTGGATTTAGGGATAAAAGGCGTGATGATATTTAAAAAATTAGTAAAATCCTTTATAAAAGGTATATTTTATTTAAAAATCACTTAAAGGGATACATTTCAGAACTTTTTTGAACTAAAAAGTGAAAGAAATTTAAATAATCATAATTCATTCCCACGGCGAAGAATTCCATGGTCTTGTACAAAAGTGAAGGAAAAATCTAAAGAAAAGAAAAAGCACCTGAAATACGTGCCAACCAAGACAAAAGAAGCAAACAATAACTACAAGACAATAATTAACGAAACATATATGCACTTGTAAGAAGAATAAAAATGAGCACTGCGAACGTTTTTCGACAGAAATGAAACATGATTTCCATGGTCTGCAAAAGAAAATATGGCGCTTTATAAGAGGTCAAAGAATAAAGGTAAAGGTTTTGGTAATATCACCAAAACACATAAGTGGAAAAGGATACATACAAAACCTTATAAACATGGCTAGAACCGGAAATACCATAAATTACCACAAATGAAGAATTATAATATAAATGCACAGGAATATACTCTCAGAGGTCTAAACAGATACAAGTAAATAGAGAAAGACTACGACAATAGTGTTTTTTTGTCGACAAAATATTCCTCTAGAGTGTATAGTGTTCTTTGGTCGACAAAATATTCCTCTAAAAGGCCATCGTGATGATGGCCTTCTGCTTCTGGACGAAGATGCTGGACCTAGCAATGAGGGGGATTGTTAAGGTTTAAAATCGCATCAGGAGGTAAGACTCTTAAACAACATCTATCCACAGCATCTTCCCGAGCAACATACATTAGCAGCACTAGTCAAAATCAATTGATAACATGTTGTAGTGAAGAAATAATTGAACAAATAATGAATCAGGTTCAAAGTCCAAATTATTACTATGTCATATTTGACGAAACGACCGACGTAACCAACTTCTCTAAATTTGAGATACAAACACAATAACAACATTCGTGAAGACTTTGTCATGTTCATTGACGCTTATGAGAAAATAAAAATAATTAGTGAAAATCAAGAACGAGGGGAAGAACAAGTCCTGTAAGGAGAAGCATTGGGAAAAATTATTATTAAACTTGTTGAAAGAACTGCACTTAGATCCAAAGAAATTTGTAGGAATAGGTACTGACTTTAATAATATTTTATAACGATTGGAATAACTACCGAAATTTGGAATGTCTTTATGGCACTCAAAAGTACCTTAGAACTCACTATTGTAACCTTAATTTTTAAAAATTACCCCCAGATCCCTTGGTACCCCTCCCTAAAATAGTTCATGGCCCGTCCCGATAATCTGTCCTGGATCCGCCCTTGCGAAGAGGTACTTATAAACTTGTTAAATACTGCCCTTAATCTTATGATTACAATTTTACAAGAACTAATCAATCAGAGGGTAATATGAGTAGATGAACAACAGGATTTTGGTACTGGAAGATCGTGTACAGATGCAATATTTGTCATAAAGCAAATTATGTACTGAAAATAACGAAAATATTTTGACAGAATAAGACTCGTGATACTGTAATATGAGATACTCTTAACCTCAAGCCTATTCCACGATAACTTAACCCTACATCAACTGAAGTAATTATCAGCACACGTTCACCGCGGCCCAGATTTTATTAAATACAATTCATGTCAACTAACTATAATAACATTTTTTATGCAAAGCAGCAAAATGATTTATTAAATTATCTCTTTCTGTGGCTCAGTGGTAAGAGATCTTACCTTTGGATCCAAGGGTTGTGAGTTCGAATCCCAGCTTAGTAGAAAATTTTTCATTATTAAAAATTTAATAAATAAAAATAATTTCTATCTATTTGGACCTAGAATCCGTGTATTGAGATGTTTTTTTTTTTACGATAAGATGAAGTTATCTCGCAATATTAATAAGATTTAACGTGTGTTTCCAATAAATTCTAAGTATTAAGTTAAAATAAGTTTTCTCTACGTCAATTAGATTTATTTAGCATACTGATAATTATACGAAGTATGTATAAATGCATTGTAAACTAGTTTTTAAATAATGTGGCACATGCCAACATCATACCATTATTATTATTTAACATATTGACTTAATACGTAATACTGTATTAATCAAATTCCAAAAGCAAAGTCAATACAAATGTTTTTAATGTCTAGATACTGTTAAATAATAAGGCAAAGCCAAAGTGAAATCTTTTTCATCTTAACTTTATTAATATTAATGTTTTAACATTTACATAGTTGGTAGTAACAAAAGTGTGTTATCTGCAAACATGTAAACAAAGAAAATACTAAAAAGCTAACTTACAAAGAGTGTATTAAATAAAAATAATATTATGCATACAGTAATGGTCAAAACTCACATGTCTAAATATAAAGAATATAAACATATTATGCACAAATTACAAACATAGGCTAAATAAGAATTTAAACTTTTCAAAATAAGTAGGCCAGCATAACGGTCTCCTTCTTTTAAAATAGTTTTGATTCTTACTTTTGTTTATTTTCATAACAAAAAAATTTAGTTGTTGCTTCTTAAGCGGGTTCCACACTCTCGGCGAAGTTTGTTCGCCAAAGTTGACCGAAGTCCGAAGTACCTCTCTACACACTCGTTCTACTTCGCGAGGAAGTGCGATACCGACAAAGGAGCGGTGCGATACCGACAAAGATCCTTTTGACTCGGACGCGCCAGACCGACGGAGAATGGAAGTAGAACAAAGTGAGGCAAAGTTGCACAAGGTGGCCGTCTACACTCTCGTACTTGTTGAACCTCGATCGACTTCGGCGAGAGTATGGAGCTCACATACACAGTCCTTTTGTGTTTGTATTGGGACCGTGCAAGTTCGGAAAAGCGACACCTGGTTTCATAGCTCGGCAACATTTTTCGCACTTTTAATAATATTGGCCAATTATATTAGTCCTGGTTGCTGGATAATTGTCAAGGCCATAGCCAAAATAAAATTATAAGAAGAAAAAGTTAGATTAAGGTTATGTTATTAAAAGGTAAACAATTGTATTTAGTAAAAAAAATTAATTATTAAAATGCAGTACTTCAAGCAAAATACAAATAATTAAATATACTTTTATATAATAATTGCATATCGCATCAATATTGTGAGCAACATATAATTTTTCTTCTTGAATGACAGTAGGTATGAAATATACGTCAATTTGACAATTTCAATTGACAATATGAATTATTTAAGAAAGTTGTAAGATTTCTGCGATATTCGCGCACGATCGTTTCTCGTATCCCCTCCAAGTACTTGCACACCGCGAATTGTATTTATATCGGACTGAACCACAATTGTAATAAAAATTACATTTAAGATTTGTTTTGAAGTTTCGATTTCCAGTCCGGAAATCGTTTACAAAAAATATCAAAAATAAGTAATTGTTATCCTGTGCTATTGATCAATCTAACACTTTGTAACAGCCAATTTGAGAATTAACTTCGATCTTGTAGACAATTAGGCATGTTTTGAGTTGAAATTCTGAGGGTAACTTTTTTAGGTGATATTTTCACCTCCTAGTGGTGTAGGACACGTTGCATTTTTTATTATTTTTTAATTATATTTTTATATCAAAAATGAATAACCATTTTCAATTTCGTTGCAAAACGAAAACACAGCCGAACCATATTCTAGTCCAATCAGAGAGTGCTGCAAGCACCCCTACCGGTTTCGAAACTTATTAGTCTCTCATCAGGAGGCACATATGCTGCTCTCTCTGACCCAACCAGGACAAACACCGGCGTGCAGTTACGGATTGCAACGATCGAAATAGGGATGCCCTAGCGGCAACTGCTAGCAAAAGACTAAGTTTTCAATCTAATAGCACATAAAATAATACCAAAAATATTACTCTACATCCCACCAGATTGAAAACAATGGGAACCTTTTCTGGTTACACCTCCGAGACTTCTACAATTTACAAGCCATAAAGGATGCTGAGACTAAGGAAGATGAGGGAATTCTACAATTTACAATTCACGTCCCATCTGCTCAGCGCGGTAAAGTTCCAACGGGAATGATTCCCTTAGTACTCCAAACATTTAAATCAAAAATGAATAACCATTTTGAATTTCGTTGCAACACGAAACTACAACTAAATTTTAGAAGCCTCGGAGGTGTAACCAGAGAAAGTTCTCCTTGCTTTCAGTTTGGTGGGATGTAGAGTAATATTTTTGGTATCATTTTATGTGCTATTAGATTAAAAACTTAGTCTTCTGCTAGCAGTTGCCACTAGGGCATCCCTACCATTTCGTTCATTGCAATGCGTAACTGCACGCCGGGGTTTGTCCTGGTTGGGTCAGAGAGAGGAGCATATGTGCCTCCTGATGAGAGACTAATAAGTTTCGAAACCGGTAGAGGTTCTTGCTGCACTCTCTGATTGAACTAGAATATAATGCGGCTGTAGTTTCGTGTTGCAACGAAATTGAAAATGGTTATTCATTTTTGATTTACATGTTACTCTGATTTTCATCAGATAAACATTTTGATTTTCAGTACATTTGTATTTCGAACGACACCCGATTTGGGCATCGAAACGTTAATAAAATTATTTTTCAATTTAATTGTGGCTTATTTCCCATCAAAATAGTTAATTATCAGATAAACATTTCAACAATAAAAATGTACCTATGTAATATAATATTTGAGAGATAATTTGTATTTGATTAGTTTGAACTATACAATAGTAAAAATGACTCATGGCACACGCCGGCAGAAACCATAGGTACCTGTCTGTAGTATTCCTTTACATATTTATTTCAAACTGTCTTAGCATTGTTAAAAAAAGACTAAAAGACAATTAAAAAAAATATTTTTCAAACAATGGTCTTTAGTTTTCACTGTTCTTAAATAACATAACATCGTTCCGATTGTGGTGACTATATTGTGTGTAGTACAGTCTTGTATTGTTGGCTTCCGTTTGCTTACGTTTGTGTTTGCGTGTTTTTAGTAATTTAGATGTGTAGGTACTGTGCATATTTATATATATTTTATGTTATTTCAATTCTAACGGAGTTTATCTGTAAGTATACCGTATTTTATTAATTTTTACCATATTCTCCGTCTAACCCGGATTTTCGATAACCCGGATCGGCCGCGGTCCCGATTAATCCGAGTTATCGAGGTTCCACTGTACTAAGGGAACCATTCTCGTTGGAACTTTACCTCGCTGAGGAGATGGGACGTGAATAATATATTATAAAATTACTTCATCTTCTTTAGTCTCAGCATCCGTTATGGCTTGCAAATTGTAGAAGCCTCGGAGGTGTAACCAGAGAAGGTTCTCATTATTTTCAATCTGGTGGGATGTAGAGTAATATTTTTGGTATTATTTTATGTGCTATTAGATTGAAAATTTAGTATTTTTTATATTTTTATAGTTTATCAAAAATGTCTCTATTTTTCTTACCATTTTTGAACTAATTCTTTTACGATTTTGTCTTTTGTCTACCTTGGTCTTCCTTTCCTTTTAAAATAAATAGAACACATCAATTGTTTTATCATGAGAACAACCAGGTAAAATAAAATAATTAGAGATTTTTAAAAAATGCTTCAATTCGGTAGAATCACAACAATTGTTTCCAAACTGTAATGAACAGAGTGAAATTACCCAAAATGATCACAAAATATTTTGGAAGTTCAAGTAAAGAAGAAGATTCCCAGAATCTTTCTTCTTCTTACTGGACCGTCTCCTTCGGAAGGTTGGCAATCCAAATGACAATTATTGTAGCTTTGGAAACTTCTTCTTCTTCTTATACTTGTTGTAGGTCTGTCGATCTGTTAATTTCGGCGTTAAAGTATTTCTTGAGAGGTACACTACCAGCTATCTCTCCATCTTTTTGGTGGTCTCCCCAGTGGACGCTTGCCTGCTGGTTTTCCTTCTAGAGCAATTCTTGGTAGTGTGTGCTCTTCCACTCTTTTTACATGACTGAACCATTCTCTTCGTCTTTGCCTAACCTTTGTTTTTTGAAACTGCGGCACGAAAAATTTCTACGGATGAGCAGTCAAACCATTTTGTATTATATTTTTTATTTTTCTTTCTTGGATTATTCTTAGTAATTCTTTTTGTTTGTTCATGCGCCGAATTACCTCATTTTTGACCGCCGAAAACTTTTGTTTCCATGGAATTCTCAGCATCCCTCTGTATATAGGTATACAGTATACATCTTTAAGGCATCTATTCCTTTGCCTGTTTTAGAGTCCGTTGTCCAACTTTCACAGCCATACAGCAAAGTAGAAAAAACGTATCATCTGATCCTTCGGATTCTGAGCTCCAGATTTAGGTCTGATCTTGTAAAAAATATTTTCATGTTTACGAGTATTTTCCTCGCTTGTTCGTCTCTTGATAGGATATCTTTTTTGGGTTACACTGACTAAATACATTTGCTCCTAAATATTTTATGGAAGTTACTTGCTCTATTATTTGTCCCTTGGCATACAAAAGTACGCTTATTGGTGTATTTGAATATACTAAAATTTTAGTTTCGGAAAAGTTTAGATGTAAACAGAACATTTCGCTATGACGAACTACCACATTTATTGTACCTACATATTTTGTAGTTGTGCGTTGCTTGCTTTCAGAAGGGTATCATCAGCTTACCTAATGTTGCCTATGCTGGCTTCGTTAATCTTGATTCCACCTTGGAATTCGTCCAATGCTTTTCTGAATATAGACTTCGAATACAGATTAAATAATAGGGGGATAAGGTGCAACCCTGTCGCACTTCTCGTCGGATTCGTACAGATTGTCAAATATACAGTGATACTTGGCGATTGTGTCCACTTGCGTAGAAAAATAAGTGGGAACGCGTTCGGTGAATTGTGTTTCTATTGACTGCGCATAGTAGATGGAGCCTAATATCAATACGGCCAAGTATTACCGTATATTTGACAAACTGTTTATCTTCTGATGTTGTGTGCTTTATTTCAATTGTTGCCATTTGCTGCCAATATAATTCTGAGATAGTTCGCGAGCCTTGTTCATCAATTCCAGCTGTTCTCAGAATTTCGATCACTTTTTAATGGTTAACGTAGTCAAATGCTTTTCGATAATCAATAAAATATTTCTGTTCAAAAATTTCGCTTGACGCCCTTCTGATTTCTTTATAGGGGAATTTTTGGACAGGGATCCGCAAAGAAACCGAATCAGAAATTTTTTCATACGGGAACTGCCTCACAATGTGGGCTATTACGTACTTAGACCTTAGTACCCGAATACTTAGATACTTTATTAATTTAAAACTTATTATGACGCTTAATTAAACAGAAACATTTAGCTGGTTTATTGTATTGTATTATTTCCAAGAAAATTATAAACAATTACATAATTATTATTACTAAAATTATAGAATTATAAATAATGTACCTTGGTTAATGAGAATAATCTCATAATTTCATTGTTTTTTTCTTAGATTAATGTTTTAAATATTTGTTTTTAAATAAATATTAAATTAACATTATAAAATATGAAGACATGTGTAGACAAAGTCTATAGGTTTTTAATTATCGGCCATGATAGCTCAAAAAAAATAATTGGTTCTAATTGAGATTAATTATATATCAAAAGATTGTTTAAAATCTAAATGATATAGAATTTTATAGGATATCGTTTATGAACAAAACATGATTTAAATAAAGCAACAAAGTCCGTTAGTCATTGACCGTGACTCTTTGTCTGTCTAACACATTGATGAAGCGCAATGTTTTCTCTATTTACAATAAAATAAGTTGCATGCCTGTAGGCATTCATTAACATTTATAATTGTGGAAAACACAGTTTTGCCATGTTGTAATCATGCGTATATTCCTATTATTTTCGTCTTATATAACCTGATTTTCAGCGGCGTACATCAAAAATAAATATTACTTCAATCGTTTATTACATATCTATTATATTCTTTTGCTTCCTCTTCATTGTACCATGTCATTTCAGAACGTTGGTTGCATAGGCGTAACCAGGGGGTTTTGGGGGTTGTAACCCCCCCCCCATTGGGATGTACTTCGAGCTCTATACGCTTAACACTATAGCCCTCAGAGACCTTCCAGTAGTTGTAACCCCCCCTTTCAGGTAGCTGTAGCCCCCCCTTAGGATCATCCTGGTTACGCCTATGGTTGGTTGCCTTCATAGCTATCTTAATTTTATTCACTGTCACCCTAAATAGCATGCTTGTATCAACCCCACACCAATCTCGCATGTTCTTCAACCATGAGGTTGTTCTTCGTTCTGTACTGCGTTTGCCTGCTATTTTCCTTTGCATAATATTTTGTAACAACATATATTTGGGACCTCTCATTACATGTCTCTTCTTAATGCCTTTTATAATCTGAGTAGTCTCGCATAGACGTTGTAGTATCGTGTAGTTTCGAATCTTCTCCACCAAATTAACTTTTAAAATTCTTCCATAGCCATGTATTAGCTTCAGAAAAAAATTTCTTCTTTCTGGCTTGCTTCTTTGGCTGGTCAGAGTAAACCACTAAAATCTCCGGTATTGTTCTAAATCTAAAACTAGAACGAATAAAACTAATCACAAAACAAACAGTACCTAACCAACCAACCGCCGATATAAATATCAATAATCTACACTCCTGGTCAAAAAAATCTGGACACCTTAAAAATGGATTTTTTTTGTCTCGAATTTCGTCAACCTATTGTCCGATTAAAGTGATTTTTTTAATATATCATAGCCTTATTCTTTAGCAATATCACTGTAATAATATTGTTGCTAGACAGGTAAATTGTCATTTTATAACGGGTGTACCAATCAAAATGTTTTTTCTCAAAGTTCGCCACAACCTGTGGAATATTCTAGCGTTTATAAAATACTGAAAGTAAAACCCAACTACTATAGCCTCGGGTTTTATTAACATTCTGTTTTTTATTCATTCGCTTGTGTTGGATAATAAAAAAGTTAGGTACATTAACAACTAGCCATGTTTTTCATCAATACAGGGTGTTTTTAAATAAGTATTACAAACTTTAAGGGGCAATTCAGCTTGAAAAATAATGGCAGGTTGCTTTATGAACGTATGTTCGCAAATGCTTCGTTTCCGAGATACGAGGTGTTGAAATTTTTCTTACAAACTGACGATTTATGTATTGCTCTAAAACATGTATTGCTCTAAATTTTTAGCACTCCATAGGAGCGTTAAGGCCATGGGTACATAATTCGCAAATATTTTACGGCTATCCCTACTTTTTCTGTCTTTACACGGCAAATTACGTGTAGTAAAATTCACACTGGTATGGATATGTAAGCATTACTAGAATGTCATTCTACTTGAAAATGACTTGATTAACTTAAAGAGATGGCTTTTGAATGTTCTTGGATAACCGTTATTTGTATAATTGCAAACTATTAATTCAGTTAATAAATGTGATACTTTTTCACTATGTATTCAGTGATTGTAATAATTTATTTGTACAACAAAAACTAATACTCAATCGAGAAAAGAGGAAAAGTTTTAAAGTGATTTTTTAATAATATATTGTTACTATGGAACGCTTACAATTTTGAACATCTTTAACAACAAAATACTTGGATCGCAGAATATATTATCCTGATGTATTCTCTGCTTGGATCTTCCACAAATAATACACAATAAATAACTTTTTATTAAGTTCACGTCTTAAATCAATTATTTATCAAATACTCTATATATCAATAGTATTTAATCAACAACTCAAAATATTCCTGATGCAATGTCAAATATTTAAAATTGTCACTGATTGTCAGTGTCTGACTGACAATATGCTGACAATATTCTATTCGGCTGAGTGCGTTGTAAGACAAAGATAGATTTGGAAAATATTACCACGGACATTGTGTTCATTTTTTTCGAATCCTGAAAAAACCAATAAATATTTTTGAAAAATTTAAACGCAGAATGAAAGACTAAATTATTACCGAGGGCCGAAAGTCCCTTAGAGTAAATAAAAAGTTTATTTTAAATCAGATATTTGAAATCAAAAATCACACTAAATTTTCTTAGTTTTTCACCCCTGTAACTTATTAAAATAAACATTATAGAAGTTATCAGGGACTTTCGATCCTTCGCGCATAACGTAATCTTTCATTCTGCATTTACATTTTTTAAAAATACTTATTAGTTTTCTGAGGATTCGAAAAAAATGAATCCCCGTTTGAATAGCATTGCAGTCGAAAATACGTACCCATCCTCTTAAAAATGCTACTTTAAGGCACTAGTGCTTTAAAATTTTTAAGGCACTGCAGTTAAAAGTGAATTGTCAAATTGTGATACATCAAAATATTTATATTTGATTTATTAACATTAATATTAATAGTACAACTTGCGCAATTTGAAAAGGTGTTTTAAAAGGTTTTTTAAAATTTAATTTAAACTGTATTATTGCATTTTTAACACGTTTGTAGAAAAAAACTAATAAAATGTGTTAGAATATACAACAATAAAAGTAGATGTTATTATTATATGGTTGTTATGATTTACGTACTGACAGTATAGGCAGTTTTGATGTAATGTCAAGAAAAATATAAAAATGGAATGTCAGTCAAGTTCAAGTAAAAGTTTATGTAGATATTGTCCTGTAGTTGAGAATGAATAAATTATAATTGTTGATATAATATAAGACGTTTGTAGAAAAAATATTGTATGATATACGTGTCAAAAAGTACATTTTTAAGGCACTCATGTGAATTGCAGAACTCGCTTCGCTCATTCTGCAAACTTTCACATGCGTGCCTTAAACGTGTACTTTTAACACTTATATCATAAATAACTATTAATATATTCTGAAACACGAAATATATAATGTGTTAAACATGTTTATCCTGGTACTTATTCGTTAATTTGATAAACATAATTTCAATTATAACTGTAATAACACTTAGTTTCTACGTTAAGGAAAATAAACAGAGTAATTCCATTTTGACGTTACGAATTGTCCGTTACGAATTTGTATAGCTACGAACTGTCGCCGTTACGAAGTGTCGCCGTTACAAGTTGTCCGTTACCACTTGTCCGGTTACGAATTGTCGCGTTACGAGATGTCTGGTCGCGGTTTATACAGACATGTTTTATATTTCTTAATATAGTACCTTCTTCTGTTCTTCTTCCTCATCAGCTTTTCCCTTTTGAAGAGTCGCTGCTCCTTCCTCTTCTTCGCCACTGATGTCTGTCCATCGTGTCTTCTTTACTTAAACTCTAGAGATACTACTCTCTAAAGTCATCTGCGCGACAGTCCTTACAACTTCTCCTTGGTTTTCTTCTATTTCTTAACCACCATAATCTCTAAATCCTTCATTTTTAATCAAGTACGCCAGTGATAATTTGAAATAATTATAGGTTTATTCTATGTTTGATGCCTTTCGAGAACTAGAATTGCCGTGTTCATATTAGTTAGTTAAAAAATGTTAAAGAAGTTGTTTATAGTGACTAGTGAATTACACAATGTGGACATTTCGCAAGAAAACAAAATCCTTAGAAGCAACTCGACAAAAAAGGAAAGAATCATAGTAAGTGTTGCAATGTCTCGTATTTGCGTTTAGATAGTACCTACATAGTACTACACGTTTTGTTGAGTGGTCACTGTTAATTACAGAGGAACTAAAACAATTAAAACAATTCAGGTTTGGAATAACAACTAAGCGTATTCTGTAATGGCTTGTTTATATAATAATTTCGAAATTGACATTGAAGAATTAGTTGAGAATTAATAAATATTCTAGATTTAACGTAATAAAAGGCAGACGTCATCATCAGTGGCGTCACAGCTCTTTATGAGCCAAAGCCTTCTTCAGAACAATCCTCCATTCGCCCCAGTCTCTGGCATCTCTTCTCCATGCTCTAACTCCAATAGCTTTTAAATCATTCTGTAAGTTTTCTTGTTACCTAAATCTCGGTCTTCCTCTTGGTCGTTATCCTATCGGCCCTCTTCGGTCAAAAACTCAAGTAACACTTATTGGTGAGCTCTATTCTTCTTTTAATTTCTTCACTGACATTGTTATCTTTAGTTATCAGCTAGCCTATGTATTTGAAGGTGTCGAAACCTTCCAATTCTTGGTCGTCAATTATTATTCTTATAGGTGTCGGGTTGCTTGACCTAGTGCAGCACATATATATTTGATCTTTTGAGCATTTATATTTAGTCTCATTCTCTGTGCATATGCTTTTAACGACCGAAATACTTCAGTCATAGATTCTGTGGACCTACCTATGATATCTATGTCTTCCGCGTATCCGACAATTTGTTCTGATTTGTTAAAGATAGTACCATTTGTATTGATCTGGGACTCTTGAGTTAGTTTTTCTAATGTCATATATGTATGTTGTGTATTGGCTAATCGGCAAAAAGTCTAAGTTTTCCTAAAAGACTTCTTCTTCTTGGAGACCGGCCCTGGCAAGGTATGGTGAAGTTGTACTGATATTGTACTCCTAGTTTTTACTAAAAACAAGTGGTATTATTAAATAGTTTTTTAAAACTAAAGTGTTAATTTACTAGATACTACTACATAAGTTATTTATACGTAATTATTAGTTTATTATTGTGAAAAGAAAACGTGAAATAAGAAAAATACACCACCGTACAATCATTTTGTGAGGTTAGCTAGCATGCGGTTGGTTTGTCACTTACCAGAGTCGGACTGAAGCTTTCTCCACCGCAGCTTAAAATGACTTCAGACAATGTAAACACACCTTCCGATCTAACCAGTCCAGTAAATCAATGTTCAAATATCACAAACAGTTATGCTTCAGCCGCTTCACAGTCTTTTCCGAGTAAGACCCAAGCAATTGTATTTAGTTGTATCGATAATGCTAAACTGCAGGATTATTTAATTCCTTTGGGCACAATAATCAACCCAAAAAATATTATTTTTTCATCTAGATTATCTCATAATAGAATCTGCATGTATTTAGCAAACAAAACCGTAGTAGATAATTTCATGACACAACATGGCTCTATAAAAGTACTCGGCGAAGTTGTAACAGCAAGGAGACTTGTCTCTCCAGCAGAAATACTAGTCTTGTCTGGTGTATGCCCGTCAATTCGTCATCAAGTATTAGTTGAAGAATTACAGAATATCGGTTTAAAGCTTATTTCCCCAATAACATTTCTGAAAATTAGCTCCACTCTTCCCGAATATAGTCACATACTGAGCTTTCGGAGGCAAGTTTATGTAAGCCCTATAACATCAGCAATTCCAGATTATATTCTAATAAATTTCGACCAAACACCTCACCGCAAATTTTTGTCACAAGGTACACTCACCTGCTTTATTTGCAAAAATACAGGAGTATTTATTATAAAATGTCAATAAAAAATGGTCAAAAAAATGGGGCCTTAAATTAGATTTTTTTGGCGGATTTTTTTTTTGCTAGTGCAAAGGATATCGCACACATCTTATGGAAAATATAATGTCACTCAAATTCAATAGAACTTACATGAATAGATTCGTTTCAATTTAACGGTCACTTTTATCATTGCGTCAACTTTTAATTATGATTAATTACGGCGCAAATTGCAATTAAAGTTTATCCAAATCACATTTTTGGAGTCCATAAAGTGTCAGTTACAATCACTATTGCTCTGGGTGCTATTCAAAACAGCTTAAACCCCGCTGGGCCTAAGCGGATTAGTCAAACTAATCCGCTGATTTATGAAGTCCCGATAATTTCGGTATTTTAAAATATTTTTTCTCTCTCTAACTTATGTACCTACCCATTTGATTTCAGATTAATTTATATCAATTTCTGCTCTTATTACTGAAAATTCAGAGTTGGCGCAATTATAATAAGTGACCGTTAAATTGAAACGAATCTATTCATGTAAGTTTTATTGAATTTGAGTGACATTATATTTTCCATAAGATGTGTGCGATGTCCTTTGTCTAGATAATTTACAGTTAGGTATAGCCTCCCCTATTGAAAAAATCACGAGCCGCCACTGATATAGCCGAAGTATTCTGTTTCCTCCGTTTTTATGTTGTTAATGAGCCAACGTTCTGAACTGGTTTAAAAACATCTTTGTTGGAAATGTGCGAAACTCCGATATTTTTAGGGTCCGTCAATAGCACCACAATTTGAATGCTTCTAATTTATTGAGCATTGTGGTTTTTAATGTCCCTGTCTACACAACCATATAATAGTATAGACCACACATAACATTTGTGGACTTTCTAACGAGTAATTGGACTATTCTCTTCTTCCTTCGATCTTTCCTTTTCATTTTTAAAATCCATCCTTCCAGGCCATATAGGAGCACTGACCATATATTATTATATAGCATTTCGTGAATCTTAGTCTTAAGCGCGTGATACACACGCAAACTTTAAGTACGCGGGTTTAAAGATCGCAGACTTACTTGGCTCGCCGTCGGTGATACACGGCAGACTTAAAGTACGCGGTTTTAAAGATCGCGGTCGCCGTCGGTGGTTTGTGCTATTTAGGAATTTTATCGTATTATTTACTACTTCGTATCGTATCCTGTCGTGTTATATATTTTTAATACTAATAAAAAAAGACGAAATCCGAAAGTGTGGGTAACAAACAAAATATCATAGATAAGAGGATAATATTTTCATCAGGAGGATAAAACAGCCTATAAATAATTAGGTTTACTCAAAAATACTTTAGTACAGCTTAAAATAGTGTTTTACGGTTTTCTCAAAACTTATAAAATCTAACTTGTCTCCTTTCAACAATAAACGATTGAATTATTTATAAGCAATTTGCTTAATTAGTGAAAATATAAGTGTAACTTTAAACGCAATAACATGATGGATCGAGGCTCGCGGCTCGTGGCAGTGATACACGTACGGGCTACGAGTAAGATTTCAAACTTGTTGGATCGACGGCGTACTTACTCGGCGGACTTAAAGTACACGTACTTGCTGTGATACACTTGCAAAAAAGGTCGTCGAGCCATAAGTTCGCGTACTTACTCGCGTGTGTATCACCCCTTTTAGGTTAGGGTCAAAGTCAGAGCTCGTAAAGACGTTTCTGAATTTTATGAATGCGCTTGTGGCCCTTTCTATCCGACATTTAGTTTCCATTTCCGACAACCAGTCTTCACATAGCTAGGTTCCCAGGTAATCAAATTTTCTTACGCGCTCTGAATCTTGATTGTAATATGATAGTCTTGCATTTTGATGTTGACATAAGTGACGGCTGATTATAAGGAATTTCCGTCTTTTTTATGGTGAAGTCCTATGTTCTTGCTACGTTCTCCAATTTTATTAAGAAGGTTTTGGAGGTCTTCTATATTGTCCGCTATTAGTCCAGGGTAATAAGGTTTTTCCCATGACACTCGAGCAGCCAGGGTACTAAAGCGTTTTTTCGACAGGTAATACCTATAAGAGCAAATTGTAACTATTTCCTGCGTAGGATCTGGCGGCCATTTTTATTTATAAACAATTAAGTGTCAAAAAATGGCATTTTTCCCTTATTTTTCAAATCAATGGAAAACAGTGAAACTTATGATCTTTTTAGTACAAATATCTTTGAGATTATGAAAAAAGCTTTAAAATGACGTATTACAAAGTTTGATATACTCATTTATTGTTAATATAATTGCGAAAAAAGGTCGGAATTGCAAAAAAAAATTAATTACGCAATATCTATTGTAAAAATTAGTACACAGCTTTGAAATTTTTGTCATATAAGGGTTCTTTGGTAATTAATATGTGATAAAAATTTCAAAGCGATTCATTCGATTGTTTACATTTTATTCAAATTGTTTATCCCAGAGAGCAGTTTTTTGCAATGACATAAGTCAGAAAAACATGACGTTAGAACCATTTCATAGGTGTCAAATGAAAGAGCATGAGCTATATTTTCAACTTGGTTTAAAAAAAGCGAATAAAAAATGCATTTATTAGTAATAAATAATTATGAAAAAGTGTCGTAAATCTTTTCTTATAAACTTTTTATTTTGTTATATAAGAAATTATATATATTTATTACAATTTTTTATCAATTATGATATAATAGTATATTATTCAACGAGCATGTAATGATGGCTATTACTCACGATGATGAAGTTTGCGACACGAGCCGTAGGCGAGTGTCGTAATTCATCAGAGTGAGTAATAACCATTACATGCGAGTATAATACTATACTTTTTCTACGACCTTTTTTTATTGTAACTAGTAAAAAATTTAATTATCAACTACTCGAGATTTAAATTATAATAATTTGCAAGAATACCTAAATGTTATTTACCCCTAGTACGTGGCTGAATAATTGGTTGCCTACTATTACCAAATTATTATTTATTGTAAAAATACAACTAGAAATAGTCAATATAAGTTCTATTCGTTTCCGAAAAATTATAAGCTTACATTTGTACCTACTGTCAATTAATCTAATAAATAGGAAATGGCTGTTGTCGGTGGACGTATTTCAGTAGTTATAATGTATATTTACTTTTAAATTATATAATATAATAATATAACTATACATAATATATTATAACATATTTAACACAATATAACTTGAAAAATAAACACAATATTAGTTATAAATTCCAATTAATATAAACAAAATGAGCTAATGTCACTGTCACTAAAATAAATGCTAAACGTCAAAATTTTTAGTAAAAAAGATATAAACGTAAAAATATTGATATAGATTAGAATAATTATTGTATTAAATAAACAACTTTAAGTAATTTTATTTGCAGTTTATATACGATTAATATTAAAAGTGGCATGCGTCACTTGAATCTAACTTCAGCCCGTGAGAAATGACCCGTGAGTAACTTCAGCCCGTGAGTAATGAATTATTACTCACGGGTACAGTAATGGGTGCTCTTATCTATGAAAAAATAGCGAATAATGAGCATGTTATTAAACGGTCGTAGAAAAATAACATTACTTGGTAGTTATGCACTTAAAATAGGGTAAAGAAGTTAATTTTTTGGAAAAAGTTATCCAAAAAGTTTATAAGGAAAGATTTACGATACTTTTGCATAATTATTTATTACTAATAAATGCATTTTTTATTCGCTTTTTTTAAACCAAGTTGAAAATATAGATCATGCTCTTTCGTTTGACACCTGTGGAATGGTTCTAACCTCATGTTTTTCTGACTTATGTTATTGCAAAAAAAATGCTCTCTGGGATAAATCATTTGAATAAAATTTAAACAATTGTATGAATCGCTTTGAAATTTTTATCACATATTAAGCACCAAAGAACCCTCATTTGACAAAAATTTGAAACTTGTATACTAATTTTTACAACAGTTATTGCGAAAATATTTTTTTGGCAATTCCGACCTTTTTTCGCAATTATATTAACAATAAATGAGTATATAAAACTTTGTAATATGTCATTTTAAAGCTTTTTCCATAATCTCATAGATATTTGTACTAAAAAAATCATAAGTTTCACTGTTTTCCATTGATTTGAAAAAAAAGGGAAAAATGCCATTTTTTGACAGTTAATTGTTTATAAATAAAAATGGCCGCCAGATCCTACGCAGGAAATAGTTACAGTTTGTTCCAATAGGTATTACTTGTCGAAAAAACGCTTCAGTACCCTGGCTGCTGAAGTGTCACGAACAGGGTATATTTTTGTCTTATTACCCTGGCCTATATTAATACCGAGTCATCCGCACATTGTATATTATTGACACAGGTACACCCTACCATTTACTTTGATGCCGCGTTCGCATTCCTCAGGAACTTCCTTGATACTTTCTGAATATAAATTGAACAGTAGTGGGGAGAGAATGTATCCCTGTCTTACACCTCTGCCTCTGAGAATTTTTTGTCTAGTTATCTCTGGCTAACATTTCATACATTAGTCGAAGCAATAAAGCACTGAACCTCCGAAAAAAAAAGACAAGACGGATCTTAATAATTCTTTTTGCATTCGTTTCGTGAATGCAACAGGAAACTTTGTGAACCGGAGCCATGATATAATATTGAAAAACTGCATACAAAAAATGCATTCTTAAAGTGTATCTCAAACAGACAATAAAAAAAATTCAGAACTCGTCAATTATCGGCGGAAATGAGTTCAATTTTGTTACTCGTGGGTTTTTGGGGTCGCTGAAAACGAATATGACGTCAAAAGTGATCTCCGGAGTACCTGTTGCCAAGGGTACCTACTGTTGGTAAGGGTAAGACATCGGAAGTGATTTTCGGAGTACTTGGTGCCCAGAGTACCTACTGTTTAGCTCTCTTGTGGAGTTTTCGGCAAAAAATGTATTAAAAAATTAGTCAAAAATAATTACTCGGGGATTTTGTAATAGGGATTGATTTAACGACGAATATGACATCGGAAGCGATCTCCGGAATACCTGGTGCCCAGGGTACCTACTTCTTGTGGAGTTTTCGGCAAATTCATTAAAAAATTAGCCAAAAATCATTATTTGGGGTTTTTTGCGTCGCTGACGACGAATATGACATCGGAAGTGCTCTACGGGGTACTTGGTACCCAGGGTACCTACTGTTTACCTCGTTTTCTGGAGTTTTTGGCAAATTCATTAAAAAAAGAATGTGTGTGTACTTTGTACGCACGTAAGAAGTTATACTTCTACTACATATTATGTGATTTTTAAGACAATACCAAAAATTTTAAAAAAATAAAAGAATAAAACGCACACAAACACATTGAAAAATGCCACAAAGAAAAAATTATTTCTGAACGATAATAATTGTAGGCAAAAATTTTAAATACGCATTTTCTGAAAAAAAAAAGTATAGAACAAATATAGTTACAATCATAAAATGCATAAAAAAATAAAAAAGAATCTGTGTGTACTTTGTACGCACGTAAGAAGTTATACTTCTATTATAATATAATTTCAACGAAATAAATATACCTACTTAACAGTTATGTACAATACAAAAAATTAACAATAATTACCAAAAATGAACCAAAACTCAACAATGCCAAATATTAAAAAAAAAAAAAGAAAAAAATATGAATCGTCCGGGATTTGAACCCGCAATCTCGCGATTTTTTGATCTCTGGTCCAATGCTCTACCAACAAGGCCATCAAGCCGCATGCTACTTACCTTTCAGATATACATAATTATACATCACGGTGACAAGTGAAATATAAAAATAGATGTTTTATTATTTTACGCCCAAGGAAGACAAACCCAAAGACACAAAATTATAATAAAAAAACCTTTTAAACCACCTTTTTCAAATTGCGCAAGTTGTATTATTAATATTAATGTTAATAAATGAAATATAAATATTTTGACGTTTCACAATTTGACAATTCACTTTTAACTGCAGTGCCTTAAAATTTTTAAAGCACTAGTGCCTTAAAGTAGCATTTTTAACGCTCCTATGGAGTCCTAAAAATTGCATTTTTAACACGTTTGTAGAAAAATATATTTAAAAACACTAATATATTCTTTCCACACCTTTTCTGGACTGATACATGCATAAATTAAAACATTTTGAAGTATAACTTCAAAAATATAATATGAAAACTATTTAAAAAGGCAGTATAACTATTAACTAACCTTTGTTGTTTCTCTTCCCACAAATTTTAAAACGCAACAACCATACATAACCAAACCGTCAACCGTCCAAACCACAGCTGCGCTACAGCTGCCATATTGGATAATTTTTGACATGTCATTTGAACATCCAATCAGAACAAAGTTATAATGCGCATGCACCGGGATCGTAGGTTTTAACATATAAAAATTCACCCTCATATCGCGCGTAAAGAAGTATAACTTCAAAAAATAAAAACTTGCATCGGGAATCCAACCCGTGAATTTCGGGGCGCTTTGATTCGTAATCGAAGCCTAGACTCACTCGCCCAATTCCACATTATTTGTCATGTGGAAAAATAGGGTAACTGAACGTTTTACTGTTTGACAGCTGTTTTGAATATAATTAAATTTTGTAGTTTAAATTTTGTGGAAGAAAATATTAAAATATAACAAAACAGTAAGAAAACAATATATTAGATGAAGATTGGTAGAACTTTTGTTGGTAATCAAATTAAGTATGTAAATCACAGCATTACATACCTACTAGATAAATAAATCTGTGCCAAAAAATCATAATTTAAAAATAAAAATCGGACCTAATTTGGGATTTCTCTCTAAAATCCCCATTCTTGAGAAAATAAATGTATGTATTCCAACCTAATCCAAATGTATAATTACAATATGATTATAATAGAAACTACTTACCAAATTAAAATGAGTTTTCCTTGTCCAAAATAGTCCAAAAGTCCAAAAATATAGGTATATGAAAACTATTTAAAAAGGCAGTATAACTATTAACTAACTTTGTTTCTTTTCCCACAAATTTCAAAACGCAACAACCATAAATAATCAAACTACGTACAGCTGTGCCACAGCCGCCATATTGAATAAGTTTTGACATGTCATTTGAACATCCAATCAGAACAAAGTTATAATGCGCATGCGCCGGGATCATAGGTTTTAACATATAAAAATTCACCCTCATATCGCCGGTAAACAAGTATAACTTCAAAAATTACTTAAAATTCATTACTTAGGGGCTTTTGGGGTCTCTGACGACGAATATGACATCGGCAGTGATCTCCGGTGTACCTGGTGCCCAGGGTACCTATTGTTTATCTCTTTACTAATGATGTTTGACTAATATATTAATGAATTTGTCGAAAACTTCAGAAAACGGGGTAAACAGTAGGTACCCTGGGTACTAGGTACTCCGTAGATCAATTCCGATGTCATATTCGTCGTCAGCGACCCAAAAACCCCAAGTAATGATTTTTTGCTAATTTTTTAATGAATTGGCCGAAAACTCCATAAGAAGTAGGTACCCTGGGCACCAGATATTCCGGAGATCGCTTCCGATGTCATATTCGTCGTTAAATCAATCCCTATTACAAAATCCCCGAGTAAATATTTTTGATTAATTTTTTAATACATTTTTTGCCGAAAACTCCACAAGAGAGCTAAACAGTAGGTACCCTGGGCACCAAGTACTCCGAAAATCACTTCCGATGTCTTACCCTTACCAACAGTAGGTACCCTTGGCAACAGGTACTCCGGAGATCACTTTTGACGTCATATTCGTTTTCAGCGACCCCAAAAACCCCCGAGTGACAAAATTGAACTCATTTCCGCCGATAATTGATGAGTTCTGAATTTTTTTATTGTCTGTTTGAGTTGCACTTCAAGAATGCATTTTTTGTATGCAGTTTTTCAATATTGTATCATGGCTCCGGTTCGCATCTAAACATTCCGTATACGTATTTGGACCATAGGAGTTTTCTATTGGTTCGTTGAAGCACGCGGTAATATTTTAACCAATAGGCGGCGAGGTTCCAGATGCATATACGGAATGTTAGTCGGTCCCAAATTCATATACGGAATGTTAAATATCATACACCGAAAAAGATCAGTTTTTTTAGAGTATTTTAAAAGGAGATTGATTTTAAAATACTTGTTACTGTATTATTAAATAAAAATAAAACAATTACAGTATTTCGAATGTTATTTGGTGCGAAATTCATATGCGGAATGTTAATCATTCGTAGACCAAAAAATGGGACTTGTTATTAATTAGTTAAAGGAGACTGATTTTAGAATACCTATTTTATTAATGTGTTATTAAAGAAAATTAAAACAATGATTAGGTACCTATTTGGTGCGAAATTCATAAATGGGATGGTATAGATTTGAGAGACATATTTCTTTATTTGACTAAGGTTTCGCTTTCTCAGAATTTTTAATGACTTGCACGTGTTTCATTCACAGTCATTTGTTTCGAGCTTCTGTCATGTGTCACATAATATTAATATATGTACGACATACGTTATTGGTATATACAATAATACAAAACAAAAACGTATGACGTAGATATATTAATATTATGTGACACATGACAGAAGCTCGAAACAAATGACAATCGATGAAAAGCCCTATATATCAATTATGATGTCACTACCTCTATCATAATGAACTTTATTATGATACAGAGTTTCATTCAGATACAGATTTTTAACTAATAGGGCTTTTCATCGATTGTCATTTGTTTCGAGCTTCTGTCATATGTTGTTTAATCTTTGTAATATAATAAATATACACGGATTATACGACATATAACAGAAGCTCGAAACAACTGACTGTGAATGAAAAGCCCTATAGAATCGCGATATGACATTCGCGATAAAGGTGGCACACGCGCAGTAACCAATGTCGAGTAAAATACATACGCTTTGACAGTTCTCAATATGTAAACAAACTGTCAGACTGACAAACTACTTAATTTGTTTGCGTTACAAAATTAATAAGTTTGAATATATTTTTTTTGGGAATGATCATAGAACAAAAATCGTGTATACAGCTTGCATTTAATTATCATTATGACGCTCGTACTCTATACGAAACTCGTTTCGTATCCTTTATACTCGCTTCATAATGACCATCATTAAATGCTCGTTGCATAATATACTATTAAAAACCAGTCTCATTTTAACTGGTTTTAATAAAAATCGTCTTTTTTTCTACGAATATTTAGCATACCGTATATGAATTTCGCACCAAATAACATTCGAAATACTATAATTGTTTTATTTTTATTTAATAATACAGTATAACAAGTATTTTAAAATCAATCTCCTTTTAAAAGACTCTAAAAAAACTTATCTTTTTCGGTGTACGATATTCAACATTCCGTATATGAATTTGGGACCGACTAACATTCCGTATATGCATTTGGAACCTCGCCGCCTATTGGTTAAAATATTACCGCGTGCTGCAACGAACCAATAGAAAACTCCTATGGTCCAAATACATATACGGAATGTTTAGATGCCTCCGTTCACAAAGTTTCCGGCGCATTCACGAATCGAATGCAAAAAGAGTTATTAAGATCCGTCTTGTCCTTTTTTTTTTTTCGGAGGTAAGGCCGATTTTAGTGCTTTATTGCTTCGTCTGCATTGTGATTTTAAAAAAATTTCATGGTATTTTCTTCAATTACCTACCAATACGTATCTGCTGTGTAACATATGACCTTCGATCTTGTTTTTAATTTGCTTTTATATTTTTTTAATTTATTGACAACAACAGAAAGTCTGCAGTTTGTTTGTGTGCCAAATTTTCTATTTATTCTGCTTGGTTGCATTTTTAAATAAGTTTGTTAAAAGGATGGTGGGAACTGCATTTTAATAAGATGGCGGTAGCTAATGAGTCTGGCATTAAATATCTAAAAATAACCATTATAAAAAAGTAATTAAATTCTTTTGTTGATTTTGCTTGCTTTTTTCTTGCGACTGTCCACCTGTGATACGGTTTAATATTGATATAATGATAACAATAGAAATATATTCCTAGTCATAGATTCTTTTGACTACTATATCCATTCACGATTTGCAATAAAATATATAAATAAAAAAGAATATTTACCAATATGACATTAATGTTATTTATTAGTGAGTTAATAGATTTACTGCAATTTTTTAAAATAAAAGGCTTTGTTTAAACTTATTTATTTTTCATACACATGCAACTCATAAAATTTTATATCTACTGACACATATCAGTTTTATAGACTAATGTAAACTTAACCGCAAAAGTTTTGCGCCACTAAACATTATGCTCGTTTTGTGATTTTCTCCGGTAAAATATTTCAAAACCTCTAAATTGTAAAGAACCGCTTGGATTGACATGAAATTTGGCATACACATAGGTAATAAGTAAAATGAAAAAGTGATATTGTGCCGATGTGTGCTTTTGCCCTGAGGGTGAGTTTCACCCCTTCTCGGGGGTGAAAAAATATATGTGCAAAATAAGTACGGAATTCAATAAACTGATTAATTCCAAGCAACTTTTGTTCTATAGACTTTTTTCACCAAGTCAATACTTTTCGAGTTATTTGCGAGTGAAATTGTTCATTTTTCAACAAAATAACTACGTTTTTAGAAGGTTTTTCGCAAATAACTCAAAAAGTAAGTATTTTGTCGAAAAAATATTCTGAGTGAAAATATAGTTTATAAAAAAGTGAAAAAAATGGTGCATACATTAAGTCTGTAGACCCAGTAGAAGCAAAGTTGTAGTTAATGAAAAGTAGGTTCTTATTCATCAAATTACCAAAAAACGGAACACTTTTCGGGGAAAACTCATTACAACTTTTTTAAAGTGTTTAAAAAAAGGTTTATTTTTGTTTTTAAAAAAAAACTTCTAACATTAAAAGTAAGTGAGTTAAGCTGAAAATATTGTTGGTACCTTTTATTTTTTGGTAAAAAGAATCGCGAAAAGCACCCCCTAATTAGCATATCAAATAAAATTAATCGTTACCGCTCCACAAGTTACTTTGCTTATTTATTCTTACTAATCCCGAGTGTATGCAAACTTTGAACAGCCATAGCATAACCAATTTTTGTCTGAGAGGAAAACAAAAAATGAAAAATATTCAGAAAAGCAAAACTTACATTTTATTACTCCTTGAGATTTTTGGTATTACTAATAATTTTTAAGTTATTTTGAAAAAAAAAACATTTTTTTCAAAATTAAAAATTTTATTTTAAAACCATTTTTTTTTTTCAAAAATAAGCACGTTGTATCGATGAAACTTACAGATCATATAAACACAACATAAATAAAGCAACTTGTGAAGCGGTAAGGCTTAATTCTGTTTCTGTAACTCTAACTTCTGTAACTTGCTTAAATTTTATGCTAGAATATTTTTTTATAAAAATGGAAATAAAGCTTTTTAAGCTCTTTAAAAATGTTGACATGAGTTTTTTCCAAAAAGTGCTTCATTTTTTGGTTATTTCAAGTTGAAATATATTTATTTGAAGATTGGCGAATATGAACCTATTTTCTTTAGCTATAACTCTGCTTCTACTAGGTCTGGAGACTTCACGTATACACCATTTTTTCACTTTTTTACAAGCTATACTTTTACTAAGAACGGTTTTTTCGAAAAAATACTTACTTTTTGCATTATTTGCGAAAAATTGTCTAAAAACATGTTTGTTTTGTTGAAAAATGATCATATTGACTAGCAAATAACTCAAAATGTATTGACTTAGTGAAAAAACTGTATAGAATAAAAGTTGTTTAGAATTAGTCAGTTTATCGAGTTTGGGACTTATTTTGAACGTATGTTTTTCACCCCCGATAAGGGGTGAAACTCACCCCCAGGGCAAAAACACACATCAGCACAATATCACTTTTTTCTTTGACATGTTGGCTATACGTATGCCAAATTTACAGCAAAAACCGTCAAATAATGTACTATGGGCCATTCCACGAACATACGCCTGTTTTGGATTACTTCGACAATGAATATTTTACTGTGCAACATAAGAAGTACGAAAGTAAATGGCGCTAATAATTATTCCAATAAACAACAATGTAATTTGAAATTTACTTTCGTTCTTCTTATTTTGCACAGTAAAATATTCGTTGTCGAAGTAATCCAAAACAGGCGTATGTTCGTGGAATAGGGTATATAAATGGATCAACAGTACAACAGATCAACAGATCAACAGTATTTTTTTATTTTTTCCTTGATATCTTTAAAAAACAAAGAAAATATAAATAAATATACAGGGTGTTTCATTAACAATTGTCTATATCGTAACTGGAGAAACCTTAGCACAAAATACGAAGATTTAACCCAACACACTGAAATAAAATATTCCTCCTTACCGAGATACATAGTGTTTTATTACAGATATTCTAAAATTATTTTAGCCCATTGTTCAAGCACCTTTTAATATTTTTTGTTCAAACTTGACACACAGTTTACACATGTTAGGATACTTTAACTAGTGTGAAAAGATAGTTTTCCACTGTTACCAGAGGCATGCTGTAGGGATATATACTTCATTTTCTCCACTTTTTCCACCTCACAATCTACATCATTGCCGTAATAATCATTTCAGCATGTTTTTTGATTCCCTGTTACTTTTTACATAAATATCATCCTTTTGTCTCATTGCGATAAAGTAAGTAGTTTTCAAGTTATTTGCGTTTAAAGATAATGGATTTCATAAGACTATGTACTTTAAACTACATTCAATAAGATTATGTGTTTAAAAATACATAATCTTATTGAATCCATTACATTAAAACGCAAATAACTTGAAAACTACTTACTCTATCGCATTGAGACAACGGATGATATGTACGTAAAAAGTAACGAGGAATCAAAAAAACATGCTGAAATGATTATTACGTCAGTGGTGTAGATTGTAAGGGGGAAAGGGGCGAAAAGGAAGTATATACCTCTACAGCACGCCTCTGATAACAGCGGAAAACTATCTTTTAAGACTAGTTAAGAGGGGGATTTACCTTGTAAATATCAGTATTTGAAACGCTTTCGTAGTCCCCCACTTTTTAAACTTATTTTTAACTTTAGGATGACGAAAAAAATATGTAATGTAGGTAAAAGCCCAATCTGTGTTCCTATGGCGAGATTTTTTAAAAATTTTATTTAGTTTTTTCTAAAAAAATTGGTAAAATGTCGGTTTTTTACCAATTTTTCTCAATTTTTTTTAAGGAAACCTAAATAAAATTTTTAAAAACTCTCTCCACAAGAACACAGATTGGACTTTTACCTACATTACATAATTTTTTCGTGAGCCTAAAATCAAAAATAAGCTTTAAAAATGGGGGACTACGAACTCTTTGCAATCCAATATTTTGCTTCTATAAAGTGGCTCCGCCGATTGGAAAGTAAAGGAACTAATATTTTTTAAAGATAATAAACTCATTCACAGATGTTTGCAGTTTACCGGGGAACGATGAAAAATACTTTTTAATTTTTGCCTTTATTTCTATATATCTTTGGTACCTTCATAAGCAATTTTTGTGTTCTCTTTATATAAAATATTTGTATCGCTACGTATATTTGTATCTTATTTAGTTATTAAAATCTGACATTAGTTTTCAAGTTAAAATATTAGCAAATATTCTAATATATAAAAAAGAATTAGTAATTCAATGCAAAAAATAAAATAATTATTAGGAATCACATTTTAATAAATCAAATTAACTAAAAACTGAAATTGTTGTTTTTCTGGTGTTGATTTCAAGATTATTTTTTATTGCATTAAATTGGCAATAAAAATAGCTTCAAATGAGGAATCACACTTTGAATTTTATAAGTAACTATTATTTTTCCCTGTAGAATAAAATATTTGCATCTATTAGGTTTAGTGTCTGACAGTGGTATTTTTGGTATTACAATAGGTCTGTTCCAACCAACAGTCAAACTAGTCAGAAATCGTCGGCAAACAGTTGGCCAGTGCGAGAACATAATGCAGTCATAAGGTCGACTATTCGCTGATAGTTTCTGACTGGTTTGACCGCTAGTTGGAACAAGCCTCATAAAAACATGCAAGGGATTAAGTATTAATAATATTAGTGGAGTCACTGAAGGTGGATATGAGCTATTACCTCCGATTTCGTTGAACCTCCATCGATTTGGATGAAATTTGGTAAGTGGTTAGAGGATATCTCAAGGAACAAAAATGACATGGTGTCAACTTGCGCTTTTACCTTGGGGGTGGATGCCACCCCTTCTCGGGGGTGAAAATTATTTTATTAAAAATAACCCCATATTGCAGTAGAGAGACAAATTATAAGCAAAATTTGTTATATAAAATTATTAACATAAAATAAAACTTTTTGAGTTATTAAAGATCAAAGATTTTAATTATTCGTGAGAAAAATGCATGTTTTTAAACGATTTTTCATAAATAACTCAAAAACTATAAGTTTTTACAAAAAAGTTAATATTACCAAAATTGAAGATATTAAAATACGAAATAAATCCCTTACTAGAAAAACCTTTTAGTGTTAACTAAAAGTGAGTTATAGGTAATTGAATGTATATTTCTTTAGGCGACTACCCAAATCTAAGTATTCAAGCTTAAATAACGGGAAAATTATGCATTTTATAACACAAACTTATTAAACATTTTGTCTAAGTATTTAAAAATATCTATTAGATGAGCTTACGAACAAGTTGATAGCATTAAAATTTATGCTCCAAAAATTTTTCAAAAGACATATTTTAAAAATTTTTCCAAAAAATCTTATTGTTCTTTTTTTTTTAAATAACTCCGTTAATTTTGAGACATGAGATTCGCCTAAAAATCATTTGAAAGCTAAAACTAAGGGCTTCTAAACCACGTTAAATTTAATCTTTTAGACCCCTTACTTTTTTAATAATAAAAGGTTAAATTGCCCAGTTACATGGTTCTCGCAGGCAAAATTTAAGATTAAAACGTTTCTATCTCGGTTATTTTGTACCCTACAAAAATACTAAAAAAGGCAAAATATTTGGTACAGAAAAAAATAAAGTTTGATTATATATAATTTTTTTCGTATATTGAGTATTTTTGGAGTTATTATTAAAAGAAAATGAAAATAACGACAATCTGAAAAATTCTGATTTTTTTAAATTATATCTTTTTTTCAAAAACATGTATTCTAAACCGGTCAAAATATAAAGAAACTCTTTTAAGGATTTCTATAAATTTTAATTTTTGTGGAAATGGCGATGTTTTATTTTTCACTTTTTCCAAAAACATTCCAAAATGTTCTCTTATATTCATCATAACTTGTTTAATTTTGATGCTATTAACGTCTTATGGATCTCATTTGATAGTTATTCCGAAGTACTTTGACAAGTGTTAAGTAGATATATTTTATAAAATGCATAGTTTTCCCGTTATTTAAGCTTGAATACTTAGATTTGCGTACTCATCGAAAAAAATATACCTTCAATTACCAATAACTTACTTTGAATTAACATAAGTGTAGTTCTTTAAAGGAGAAATGTATTCAATTTTTTATTATCTTTAATTTTGGTAATAATAACTTTTTTCTAAAAGCTTATATTTTTTGAGTTATACGTGAAAAACTGCTTTAAAACATGCATTTTTTTACGAAAAAATAAAATCTTTGATCTTTAATAACTCAAAAAGTATTGTTTTATATTAATATAGAATATTTTGAAAATTTCCCGAGTCGCAGACGAGGGAAATTTTCTAAAAATATTCATGATCAAAAAAAATTTCCGGATATTAATTTGACTTCGCGTGGTATTGGGTAAGAAAATTCCACACCAAATTTGCATTTGAAAATCCAAAGCTGCATGAATAGATTAATAGCGCGCCATAGCTTGTCAGCAATTATTTAGGCTTTCAAATTCGTAATTTCTACTCATTTTAGTTGAATGGGAATACCATTTCAAGATAGAAAATAGTATATTCTTCAATTTTAGATAAGTTTTGAGTAACTACAAGTGATAGAAAATTAATCAAAACTAAATTATGTAAACAAATAAAAACCAGTCTGTCAAAAATGTTCTGTTATTGTAAACGTCAAAAAATTTCCACTATAATTCGCTGTTGGGTACCCCACGAGCAAAAAATTTCCGATAAAATACCTCCGTTGCCATGGTGATCTGTCAAAATAACGTATTTTGATTGGTTCAAAATTACAGGTGTGGAATTTTCAAAATAATTCAACTTTTATCTCTGACTGTTAAGATGACAGAGATTTTAAATTTTGTCATAGATAGGTTACTGTGTATATTTTTCCTGTAAGATTTTTTATAAAAGGCAATAATCCGAAACAATATCTCAATATAAAATCATTTAAGAGGGGGATTTACCTTGTAAATATCAGTATTTGAAACGCTTTCGTAGTCCCCCACTTTTAAAACTTATTTTTAACTTTGGGATGACGAAAAAAATATGTAATGTAGGTAAAAGCCCAATCTGTGTTCCTATGGAGAGATTTTTTAAAAATTTTATTTAGTTTTTTCTAAAAAAATTGGTAAAATGTCGGTTTTTTACCCATTTTTCTCAATTTTTTTTAAGGAAACCTAAATAAAATTTTTAAAAACTCTCTCCACAGGAACACAGATTGGACTTTTACCTACATTACATAATTTTTTCGTGAGCCTAAAATCAAAAATAAGCTTTAAAAATGCAGGACTACGAACTCTTTGCAATCCAATATTTTGCTTCTATAAAGTGGCTCCGCCGATTGGAAAGTATATGACAAGGTATTCCTTATTTCCTTATTATTGCAGACTGCAAAATAAGTCTTTAAACTTATTTCAAAGATTTCAAATCCCCTCGTATTTATTATACTTAGAGATAAGGGAGATTACTTTATTGTAAGAAACGTAATTTACAGTATTTACGCTCCGCCTATCAGTACCAAAATATCTACTTTCGCCTTTACCGAATCCCCGCAGGTCTTGCTCTTGATAAGGTAAATCCCCCACTTAAAGCACCCTAGCATGTGTAAAGTGTGTGTCAAGTTTGAACAAAAAATATTAAAAGGTGCTTTAACCATGTTCTACGTTAACATATTTTTTATTATTAGGTCTGCATTGAACCACTTTTAGTCTGTCAATGATTTATAAGGATGTGGAACTACTTCAAAAACCTTAAAGTTACACAATCACGTCTATGATACAGATTACACCAAAGATCGACAAAACACTGTTTATCCATCCAGCTATAATTCAGGATCTGGCTGAATCCAAGCACTGAGTTCGGACATCGTGATATAAACAAATTAACAAAGTAACGGGTTACGTAATACAATTATAGTATAAATGCGCTTTTAAAATTTGCTTCAATATACACGTATGTATTTGTTATAGTCAAAGCCCGAATTTCAGGCACTCCTAGGTTTAAAAATAGGAAATGGTTGAATGCTCGAATATATGAATTTTAAAAGTCAAAAGGCAGATATCGAGCACTGAGTTTATTTAATCTTGCCCAAGTATACTTTCGCTATCTAGAGCATCCTCAGGGGCATTTCGTCAATAAAAATAAGGTATCCTCGAATGTCATTTAATTAAAATAAATAATTTGGTGGCAAACTTAAATTAACATCTAACTAAACACTGAACAAGGGACAAAACAGATAAATTAAAGTGCCAGTAGGTTCTACATTTTGCAATATGGAGGCAGAATGAAGAATGACGAAATGCTCCTGAGGATGCTCTAGATAGCGAAAGTATACTTGGGAAAGATTTAATTAAATTCAGTACTCGATATCTGCCTTTTGACTTTTAAAACTCCTAGGTTTGACTAGGCAATCCTCAGGTCTGACTGACGATCTTAGTCAAACCCCGAAATAAATTACAGTTTCGGCCTTTGACTAGTCAAACCTAGAAGAGACTACGTTGGTCAGGCAAAGGTCGAAATTTAATTTTATGAAATCGGGGTTTGACTAGTCAAACCCCGATCAGCTATTTAAATGTCGTAATTTGTTAGATTGTTAGACAGCTTAACGTCTGAAACATCTTAGAAATTAGGAAAATTCTCGTTGCATTCTCTTATTTGATTTCTTGAAAAAAGTGTGTTTATTGTTGCGTATTTCGTATCAACTCTATACAGGGTGTAACAAAAATACAGGTCATAAATTATATCACATATTCTGGGACCAAAATTAGTTCGAATGAACCTAACTTACCTTAGTACAAATATGCACATAAAAAAGTTACAGCCCTTTGAAGTTACAAAATAAAAAATCGATTTTTTCGAATACATCGAAAACTATTGGAGATTTTTTATTGAAAATCGACATGTGGCATTTTTACGGCAGGAACCTCTTAAAGAAAAATTATAGTGAAATCTGTGCACCCCATAACAATTTTATGGGGATTTTGTTCCCTTACACCCCCCCCCTCCAAACTTTTGTGTACGTCTCAATTAAATTATTATTGTGGTACCATTAGTTAAAGTCAATATTATTAAAACTTTTTTGCCTCTTAGTATTTTTTCGATAAGGCAGTTTTTATCGAGTTGAGGCTTATTTTTCAATATGTTCACATAAAAATTTTATGGGGGTTTTGTTCTTTTAAACCCCCCAAATGTTTGTGTACGTTCCAAATAAAATATTACTGCGGTACCATTAGTTAAACACAGTCTTTTTAAAACTTTTTTGCCTCCTTGTATTTTTTCGAAAAGGCACCTTTTATCGAGATGTGACTTCTTTTTTAATATGGTTCAAAATATCCCTAAAAATGTAAATCATAAATAAATGTTCATATTATTACCAAGTCTCCATAATCGTACTTACAAATATGTGGTGTATTTGACAAATATTCGAAATATCTCGATAAAAACTGACTTTTCGAAAAAGTACTAAGAGGCAAAAAAGTTTTAAAAACATTTTGTTTAACTAATGGTACTACAATAATAATTTAATTGAAACGCACACAAAAGTTTGGGGGGTTTAAAAGAAAAAAACCCCCATAAAATTTTTATGGGGTCTCCAAATTTCACTATAATTTTTTCTTAAGATGCTACTGCCATATGAATGCCACATGTCTATTTTCAATAAAAAATCTCCAATAGTTTTCGATACATTCGAAAAAATCGATTTTCATTTTGTAACTTAAAAGGGCTGTAACTTTTTTTATGTGCACATTTGTACTAAGGTAAGTTAGGTTAAATCGAATTATTTTTGGTCCGAGAATACGTAATTAAATTTATGACCTGTATTTTTGTTACACCCTGTATAAACCGTCAATTATTGTTTTATCTTGTATGATACCCAAAATATTTCGAGCATCTCCTTGGCACGCGTTCGAGCATCTCCTTGGCACGCGTTCGAGCATGTGTTGTGCACAGACAGAAAAGATTAAAATAAATAAAGGATACGAGAAAGCCTTCATGCCCAGGCTAATGCTATGAAACAAATAGAGTGAAAAAAAAATGTCCTCCAATTTCGATCGGAAAAACTGTAACAATACCTATCCCCAGCTTTGATAGAGCCACAGAGGATGCTCGAAATATTTGAATAGCATACAAGATAAAAAAAATTGACGGTTTATATAGAGTTGGTACGAAATACGGAACAATAAACACACTTTTTTCAAGAAATCAAATAAGAGAATGCAAAGAGAAATTTCCTAATTTCGCACATGTTCCAGACGTTAAGCTGTCAACTATTTTCAATGGAAATTAAGCCACAATTTTACCAAAAAAAGATTTTATTAACGTTTCGACGCCCAAGTTTATATTATATACAGTGATGAGCGCACTAATAACCGGCAAAATAACGCAAAAGATGCAAAACATATTAAGTTGTGAGATAAAAAGACATGAACCTAGTGGAGGTGTTAAATTTAGCGATAGTAACTTATAAATTGACATTATATTGATTGTTTCCCATCTTTAGACGTATCGGACGAGGTTGAGAAATGCCACTGTCACAGTGCCAGTTTTAATTGACATACTCCTCTGATACGTTTAAAGGTGGGAAACAATTAATATAATGTATAATGTAATATAAATTTAACAACTCTACTAGTTTTATTTCTTTTCATCTCACAATTGAATGTGTTTTCCATCTTTTGCGCTATTTTGCCGGTTATTAGTGCGCTCATCACTGTATATTTGATTATAAAAATGCCACAAGAAAATAGCTTCAGAACAACGTTAAGCTGTCTCTGTCTCTAAGGGAAATTAGTACCTACAAAAGATTCTAAATTTGGAGGACAGGATTTCTAAAATGCTACTGCAATAATAAATGCTCTTTCAAATTACGTAAGTGTAAAAGGTCTAACGTAGGTATTGTGCAACTCTAAATACCATAATGCCTCAACATGTGATAATAAACACTATTTTTTTATTTTAATTACGACAATATAAAAATAATAAACATTAAAAAAATGACGTTTTATTAAACCCAATCTAACAAATTACGACATTTTAATAGCTGATCGGGGTTTGACTAGTCAAACCTCGATTCCATAAAATTAAATTTCGACCTTTGCCTGACCAACTTAGTCTCTCCTAGGTTTGACTAGTCAAAGGCCGAAACTGTAATTTATTTTGGGCATTGACTAAGACCGTCAGTCAGACCTGAGGATTGCCTAGTCAAACCTAGGAGTGCCTGAAATTCGGGCTTTGACTATAACATTAACGCGAAAAACCATAAATGAAACTAATATAAATTTCAAAGATTCATACAGCTACTTTTTCCTAAACCTTCACCGACATTTGCGGCTCTTTTGGGATTTCGGGAAAACCCGTTTCACTAAAAGTGTCTGTGTATGTTTCATTGGACACGCGCCAACTCGTAACTTTTAATGACAAAAATTTTCAAATCAATATGTACACCGCACAGTGTTCCAAAACGATAAAAAAGTTGGCCAAAAATGAAGTTGTTGTTTGATTTCGATGAAATTTTAGGTGGTGGGGTTTGAGGGGTCGCTCATCACGAAAATAGAGTCAAATTTTCGAAAAACAAAATGGCGGATCAAAAATTAGAGGTTATGTTTGTGAAATTTGATAATATATCATTTTTCACTATATTTCAGAAATTTTCATTGTATTATCAATTAAAATTCAACTAAGTTATACTTTAAAACCGAATGTATGGTTGTCTTAACCATAAAAATAGTTGATAAGTTTCGTATTTCGGTTGTTAGTGAAAATCAAAATCTGGGATATTTTGAGTTGTGATTTTGAAAAGCACATATGTTTAGAGTTGCAAATAACGAAATGACTGCAAAAAAATATGTATTCATTAATTAATAATATTACAGTCGCTACTTAATACTTAACAAGTTTGTATTGTGTATTACATACATATCAAGAAAGTTTTTAAAAAGTATATGACATTAAAAATCGTAATCCAACTCGCATTCATCGTTATCAGAACGTTCACTGTCACTTTCTTTCGCAACATGAAATTTCGCAAATGTTTGAACAAATAAATCTCGAACTTCAGGCGGAAATGGTTTGCTCACTTTGCTTTCATAATTTTGCAAGCTGGAGATGAAGGGATCCGAAGATGCGAGTAGCCGGTGAAAAACATCTTCCATTGTCTTTTCTCGTGAATACTTACGAGAAAAGTTTTCACGATAACGTGTGATGTCTTTGTTTCTGGCTTCCTGCGCATCTTCAGATAATCTTCCAATAGGTAATGGCAAAGCTTTGATTATGGCGTGACCATAAATAAGTTTTTTTCTTTTATTCTGTACGATTTCTTCCACTTCTCTTTGAATTTGGACAGCAACTTTTTTACGTCGTTGATGGAATCCAAATGTATCGTGCAGGATGCGGGAAGTTTTTTATTGAAATGTTTTTCCAAAAGTATTATCTGCTTGTTTAATTCATTTGGCAGATCGTTTTTCACTACTTCAAAAATTTCCCTGCGAGTATAACACAAATTTCCCTGTAAGTCCCAGAGCAGGGTACTGGAAAGTAAAAGAAAAATTCTATCATATATTATCCTGAAAATCACAATTATGGAAATTTAGTGCGTTAAAAAGAACACCCTTTAGAATGTCTAGAGCATTTTTCTGAGAGAACGCCAGGTATACAAGTACAGGCGCCGCCCAAGCGCGCCTGACTCTCGCGGTCATCGTCGCTCGACGATTGGATAAACGCGTGCGGCGCGAAACAATTTCATGCTACACCCAAAGTAGCAAAAAGTAGCAAGAAATTTTGGATGATTTTGATTTCAAATAGTATTACTTTTACTAAAAACATAACTACAGCGTGGGATCTCGCGGGTTCATAACTATTTTGATGATTTTGTGAAGATAAATAAATAATTATTAAAAAGAAAAAAGACTAAGTTTTCACTCTAATGGCATATAACATATCCCACCAGAATGAAAACAATGGGAACCTTCTCTGGTTACACCTCCGAGGCTTCTACAATTTGCAAGCCATACGGATGCTGAGACTAAGGAAGATGAGGGAATTCTACAATTTACAATTCACGTCACATCTGCTCAGCGCGGTAAAGTTCCAACGAGACTGGTTCCCTTCATACTCCACACAGAGTAAATGTAAATCAAAAATGAATAACCATTTTCAATTTCGTTGCAAAACGAAAATACAGCCGAACCATATTCCAGTCCAATCAGAGAGTGCTGCAAGCACCTCTACCGGTTTCGAAACTTATTAGTCTCTCATCAGGAGGCACATATGCTGCTCTCCCTGATCCAACCAAAACAAACCCCAGCGTGCAGTCCCGAATTGCAACGAACGAAATGGCATAGATGCCCTAGCGGCAACTGCTAGCAAAAGACTAAGTTTTCACTCTAATGGCATATAACATATCCCACCAGAATGAAAACAATGGGAACCTTCTCTGGTTACACCTCCGAGGCTTCTACAATTTGCAAGCCATACGGATGCTGAGACTAAGGAAGATGAGGGAATTCTACAATTTACAATTCACGTCACATCTGCTCAGCGCGGTAAAGTTCCAACGAGACTGGTTCCCTTCATACTCCACACAGAGTAAATGTAAATCAAAAATGAATAACCATTTTCAATTTCGTTGCAAAACGAAAATACAGCCGAACCATATTCCAGTCCAATCAGAGAGTGCTGCAAGCACCTCTACCGGTTTCGAAACTTATTAGTCTCTCATCAGGAGGCACATATGCTGCTCTCCCTGATCCAACCAAAACAAACCCCAGCGTGCAGTCCCGAATTGCAACGAACGAAATGGCATAGATGCCCTAGCGGCAACTGCTAGCAAAAGACTAAGTTTTCACTCTAATGGCATATAACATATCCCACCAGAATGAAAACAATGGGAACCTTCTCTGGTTACACCTCCGAGGCTTCTACAATTTGCAAGCCATACGGATGCTGAGACTATGGAAGATGAGGGAATTCTACAATTTACAATTCACGTCACATCTGCTCAGCGCGGTAAAGTTCCAACGAGACTGGTTCCCTTCATACTCCACACAGAGTAAATGTAAATCAAAAATGAATAACCATTTTCAATTTCGTTGCAAAACGAAAATACAGCCGAACCATATTCCAGTCCAATCAGAGAGTGCTGCAAGCACCTCTACCGGTTTCGAAACTTATTAGTCTCTCATCAGGAGGCACATATGCTGCTCTCCCTGATCCAACCAAAACAAACCCCAGCGTGCAGTCCCGAATTGCAACGAACGAAATGGCATAGATGCCCTAGCGGCAACTGCTAGCAAAAGACTAAGTTTTCACTCTAATGGCATATAACATATCCCACCAGAATGAAAACAGTCTCAGCATCCGTATGGCTTGCAAATTGTAGAAGCCTCGGAGGTGTAACCAGAGAAGGTTCCCATTGTTTTCATTCTGGTGGGATATGTTATATGCCATGAGAGTGAAAACTTAGTCTTTTGCTAGCAGTTGCCGCTAGGGCATCTATGCCATATCGTTCGTTGCAATTCGGGACTGCACGCTGGGGTTTGTTTTGGTTGGATCAGGGAGAGCAGCATATGTGCCTCCTGATGAGAGACTAATAAGTTTTGAAACCGGTAGAGGTGCTTGCAGCACTCTCTGATTGGACTGGAATATGGTTCGGCTGTATTTTCGTTTTGCAACTAAATTGAAAATGGTTATTCATTTTTGATTTACATTTACTCTGTGTGGAGTATGAAGGGAACCAGTCTCGTTGGAACTTTACCGCGCTGAGCAGATGTGACGTGAATTGTAAATTGTAGAATTCCCTCATCTTCCTTAGTCTCAGCATTCGTATGGCTTGCAAATTGTAGAAGCCTCGGAGGTGTAACCAGAGAAGGTTCCCATTGTTTTCATTCTGGTGGGATATGTTATATGCCATTAGAGTGAAAACTTAGTCTTTTGCTAGCAGTTGCCGCTAGGGCATCTATGCCATTTCGTTCGGTGCAATTCGGGACTGCACGCTGGGGTTTGTTTTGGTTGGATCAGGGAGAGCAGCATATGTGCCTCCTGATGAGAGACTAATAAGTTTCGAAACCGGTAGAGGTGCTTGCAGCACTCTCTGATTGGACTGGAATATGGTTCGGCTGTATTTTCGTTTTGCAACGAAATTGAAAATGGTTATTCATTTTTGATTTACATTTACTCTGTGTGGAGTATGAAGGGAACCAGTCTCGTTGGAACTTTACCGCGCTGAGCAGATGTGACGTGAATTGTAAATTGTAGAATTCCCTCATCTTCCTTAGTCTCAGCATCCGTATGGCTTGCAAATTGTAGAAGCCTCGGAGGTGTAACCAGAGAAGGTTCCCATTGTTTTCATTCTGGTGGGATATGTTATATGCCATTAGAGTGAAAACTTAGTCTTTTGCTAGCAGTTGCCGCTAGGGCATCTATGCCATTTCGTTCGTTGCAATTCGGGACTGCACGCTGGGGTTTGTTTTGGTTAGATCAGGGAGAGCAGCATATGTGCCTCCTGATGAGAGACTAATAAGTTTCGAAACCGGTAGAGGTGCTTGCAGCACTCTCTGATTGGACTGGAATATGGTTCGGCTGTATTTTCGTTTTGCAACGAAATTGAAAATGGTTATTCATTTTTGATTTACATTTACTCTGTGTGGAGTATGAAGGGAACCAGTCTCGTTGGAACTTTACCGCGCTGAGCAGATGTGACGTGAATTGTAAATTGTAGAATTCCCTCATCTTCCTTAGTCTCAGCATCCGTATGGCTTGCAAATTGTAGAAGCCTCGGAGGTGTAACCAGAGAAGGTTCCCATTGTTTTCATTCTGGTGGGATATGTTATATGCCATTAGAGTGAAAACTTAGTCTTTTGCTAGCAGTTGCCGCTAGGGCATCTATGCCATTTCGATCGTTGCAATTCGGGACTGCACGCTGGGGTTTGTTTTGGTTGGATCAGGGAGAGCAGCATATGTGCCTCCTGATGAGAGACTAATAAGTTTCGAAACCGGTAGAGGTGCTTGCAGCACTCTCTGATTGGACTGGAATATAGTTCGGCTGTATTTTCGTTTTGCAACGACATTGAAAATGGTTATTCATTTTTAAATAATTATTAATTTATTACAGGTGCTTTTTAACGCTACTTTCATAAATGAAAAAAAAATTATACTTCACATTTTTAAAGATTGAAATTTTTTAACATACCTTCAGGATTCCCCTCCATTTTACGGATTTACAATCCGACACACCGTTTGACTTTTGCTCCCACCGACACTGTCGCGTAAAGATAGACAAATGAGGCGCGTACGAGATGCACTCCGGCGGAGCCGGATTCTGACTGACACAAAAGAGCGAGTTTTAAAGCTACTTGCCTATTTCTTTCAGGATAATACGTAGAATATCCCCCTTTACAATAAAACAAGGTAAAGTTAAAAAATAAAAAAAAAGTTTCATTTATTTTTGGCCAGCTTTTTTGTCCCTTTGGACCACTGTGCACCGGCCAATTCATAACTTTTCTATTTTACCTGACCTGTCAACTCGAAACGTTCTTCAGGTGAATTCGAAACCATTGATTAAATCTAATACCTTAAATCTAAACCGAATATTTCTTGGTTTGCTTAAAAACGTTATATTTGTATTATATTATGTACCAATAAAAAATAGCAAAAATTTAAATATCTTAATAAAATAATTGAAACAATATTATAGTGTTTCATTAACACGTGTTATAAATATTATTTCCATCAAGTATAGCTCTACACGAGCTTGGATTTTATCAAGTAATTGTAAATGCAATATTTAGATGTTTAGCAATGATAAATTATTTAAATCCATCTGATAATTTAAAAGCAAAGAGATTTTCCAGATGTTTATTTCAAGTATAAAAGAGTATACCTTTATTTAGTTATGAATTCACCGGTAGTTGATTGGTTACCGAAAAATTACCTGAGGGCCAGAGTTACCAATTGGCCTGTAATTAGGATGTGGGATTAAAATAGTTACGAATTCACTGGGACCCGTTTCATTTTGTTTGATTATTATTGTTGTTATTTGTTTACCAGTTTACCGAAAATCTTCTTTTACAATAACAGGTTCGCCCAAAATGCTTCAAAGAAACAGGTTTTATTACTCGGGGAATGCGAATTAACAAGGTAGTAAAGGTCGACACATTCAGAAAATATTGGCTTTATTTATTTTTTTTTAATATGCCGATATACATTTACAATTTTTGTAACAATATGAAATTTATGCAAAATATGCCAGATATGCAAAAAATACATTTGCATATATTCCGGTCTGTAATCATGATGATCGCCAACCTTCGAAAGAACGTAGCACCTTAACCTTTTCACTGCGGCTAGTTATAAAAGGAGTATGGTCTCTGGTACGGCTGTTTCGTGCCTATGCTGATCTGTCCGGTTGTCGCAGTCAGTCACTGTAGTACTATGACGTATAAATACGGTTCGCGCAGTGTATCGGTACAGTGTATTCAGGGCTGTATTTGCAATTTTGTAGAAGTAACTGTTAATTTGTTGCTGTTAGATTCTTAAAAATTAATAAGTTGTCGACGTAACAGACCTTGTTTAACTGTTTGTAATTTCGCTTTTGAAGATTTTTCCGACTTTTATTAGGAGTGGAAAAACCGGATATATGTTCTGCAATTTTCGGCCCTCATTTGCAATAATTTTGATGCTAAATGATACACACAAAATCTTAAAAATGCAACCCAAAAATCTGCGAATATTTACTATTATTTTTATTAGATTATTTTATCAAATTAATGGTAATAAATTAATAAAATTATTTTTTAAGTTAAATTGTGGCTTATTTCCCAATTAGAATAATTGGTGATAACGCTCTTGTACTTTTTTCAAAGTCAATAATAGGTTTATCAGCAGCTGTAATTCACGCAGTTGAATTATTAAACTAAAATAAAATAAGCTGATAAACACTATCCTACATAAATACGGCGGCGGCGAAGGGAAATCCTAAGATTTTACAAGTAAATCCTCCAGAGTGCGTGCCTGTATAAAAAGGTGCGGATTTGTACGGCTCCCGCAGTAAAGTATAAAATTTTTAAATGTATTGTAAATTTTTATATATTATGGTTGACTCTCTTCTATAGGCAATATACAATACGCAAATAATATCTGATTCATACGGTTGCCGCAGCGAATGCCGAAAAAGGTTACGCGTATTTATCCGGTTCCCGTTTTACGGGCACGAAATTATTTTACGTATGTGTCCGGTTCCCGCAGTGAAAAGGTTAAGAAGAAGATATCCACTGAGAGGGTTGACATAGAGTGAATATGACATATCGACAGCGCTTCGTGGTGCCATAATTTGTAAGACGTCACCCACGGGCGATAAATTCAGTTCTTTTTCTTCACTATATTTTCTTAACTTAGTAATGAAATCCACCTCGTCTTTTCAAACAAATCCTTTGAAAACACAAAGAATCTACATATCCCTCTTTCACTATAGTGTTTACAATCCGGGGCAAAGCACATTACCATTTTTATTATACAAAAACAATGGATTTTTGTTGCTGATTACGAATTTTGAGGGTGGATTTCGATCCGAGTGGTCAAAAAGTTGTTATAAACAATTTAATTGTTTATAAGGCTTTGGCCCATAAACTAAAAGGGATAAAAAAATGTTTCAAATAAAATTTGTTCCTTAATATAAAACGAAGAAAAAAACGACTAAACTTAAATTCAACAATTTGAACTCACGATATTGTAAAATTAGAGCACAATGCAAATTTCAAATTGCAAAATAAGTATTTTTCGAAGCTTTATCGATCGTAACTCGGTTTCTACGCATGAAAATAAACCTTAGAAGATCTCATTTTAAAGCTTAATTAATAGGCTTCCAAACAAAGTTTGTTAAATTGCATTATCTTCATTTTTTAAAGTTATACCCGTTTGAAGTTATAATTTTCTTTAAAAAAACTGTAAATTAATTTGTTTATAAGAGTTTCAAGCAAGTTTGAGTTTAAAACATTTAAACTTTAATTAACAATAATGATAAAAGAACTCAAAATAAACAATTTGGCTGATGAAAATGTTCGTAAGTTTATTATTGGCCAAGATATCGAAATTTTAATGGTGCGCTATAAGGCGCAAGATCGGCTCACAGTCAAGTAAGTGACGAAATTCTTAGATAAAATATCGATATCTTGGCCAAAAATAAACTTTATAGCTCTTTGCTTGAAACTTGAAACCCTTATAAACAAATTATTGTAAATTTTTTTTAAGAAAATTATAACTTCAAACGGGTATAACTTTAAAACAAATGAAGATAAAGTAATTTAATAAACTTTGTTTGGAAGCCCATTAAATACGCTTTAAAATGAGATCTTCTAAGACTCATTTACATGCGTAGAAGCCGAGTTACCATCGATAAAGGTTCGAAAAATACTTATTTTGCAATATGCAATTTGCATTGTGCACTAATTTTACAATATCTTGAGTTCTAACTGTTGGATTTAAATTTAGTTTAACATTTGTTTTCTTCGTTTTTTATTAAGGAACAAATTTTATGTGAAACATTTTTTGAAGTTATACTTCTTTAGGCACGAGGGTGAATCTTTATTTTTCTGGGCGCATGCGCACGCCGACAGTATGGTATTAGTCGCTACATCTTTTAAGTTATGTAGCGCAAATAAGGTGTGCGTGAAAAGAATATATTATTAGTGTTTTTAGTAAATATATTTATTATAATTTTTGTGTCTGTGGATTTGTCTTCCTCGTGATAAGTATTATTGAAAATGTTTTTTTTTCAATTAATCTATCTGTCACTGTGATTGTAGTTATGCCCGAGAAATGATCGTATGTATACACAACGATGGTAGCTCATCGGTAGAGCATTCGCCTACGGATCGAGAGGTCCCCGGTTCAAATCCGGACAAAGTCAAATTTTTTTTCTTTTTTTAAATATTTGGTATTCTTTTAGTTCTTTCTAAAATTAGTTTAATATTTAAATACAATACAAAAAACGATTTAAAGTAGATACATATATTGATTTCGTTGAAATCATAATATGAAGTTAAATTATATTATAATAGAAGTATAACTTCTTACGTGCGTACAAAGTACACACACACATTCTTTTTTTTTTAATATCTTTTAGTTTATGAGCCAGAGTCTTACAAACAATTAAATTGTTTATAACAATTTTTTGACCACTCGGATCGAACTCCACCCTCGAAATTCGGAACCAGCAGCCAAAAATCCATAAGAAACCGTTGAGTTTGTCCATCAGAATTGAAAAGGACACGGTGACCTCTATTTTTCGCCTAGACTAAGAGGCGAACTGAAAGTTGTGCGTACTGTTAATCACAAAGAGTTTTATCATGATATGTAAAAGCTTTTGTCTCTAACCATAAGTGATGCATTAATTGTACCCAGGAATATATAAAGTTTTGATAAAACTATTTCTGCAATGCGTAATATTACATTCCCAAGTCTGTCTAGTTCATCATTGTTTTAATGACTATTTTTCTTTGTTTCAGTGAAATGGTGTCCGCCTCAGAAAATCACACGTTCTATGGGATGGACAACTACGGCTTACAAGATTCCAGCTGCAACTCGAAAAGATTGGGTAGGTCCGTTAGCGTCAATGTAGACGCTACAAATCTACACCTCTATCGGACTCCTACTTCCAACACTATCCTGCGTTGGAAAAAGGTTATAGACGATTCAGAAAACATTTTCGAAGAAGAGCTTCCCTCAGATGACTTCGAATACATGGAATGTGGTCCTTCACCTCCTGCTGACCACACACCGCACATCTACGAGAGCTTCGAAGAGTTTTCTACCAGTGCCGATCTAACCGTTCAAATATGTCACGATACCATCAAGACCAATCTTTTAGAGCACATGAAAGTATCTTCCGGCCGGCATCAGCTTTTAGATGATATAGAAAGTAAAAAAATACAGAAGGATAATTTACAAGATCACTTTAAAGGTGCTTCCAAGGTAGAGATTAACACCGCATTCTTATGGGCTGCTTTTATGAAAAGACATGATTTACTAGATGGTTTTCTTAATTTAGGAGCTGACTTGCACTACTTTGAACCGAGTCAAGGACTGAGTGCAATACATTTGACCTCGTTTAGTGGATGTGTTCAAGGAACCAAATTTCTTATAGCCAAAAGCTGTGATGTTAATTCGCTGTATAAGTGCTATAGTCCTTTACATTGTGCTGCATTTGGTGATAGTCCAGAGACAGCTTTAATACTACTCAACAATGATGCTAATGTCCAAACTCTTACCAACAGCCCACACAGCTCCCACGAAAGTGTCTTACATTGTGCTGTGCGAGCTAACGCTATAGCTTGCGTTAAGCTATTTACCCAAGAAGGTGCTGACGTTGCCCAAAGTGAAATCTCAGGTTTTTCCCCAGTTCATCTAGCAGCTGATTTGGGCCATCCACAGTGCTTAAAAATATTGCTGGAACCAAAAAAATTCAAAGTAAATACAAAAACGAAAGATAAGGAACAAACACCTCTACATTTAGCAGCTGAAAGTGGTTATGTTGATTGTATAGAGATTCTTCTCGATAATGGTGCGGATGCGAATATCAGAAACCATAGACAACAATCCCCCTTACATCTGGCAGCTAGAGCTCAGGCTTATGACTGTGTTGAGATGCTCCTTAGAAAAGGAAATTCAAATCCTAACATGGGAGACTGTGATAAGAGAACACCTCTACATTGCGCTGTGGGCAAGGCAGCCCGATCTTACGACATAATAGAAATTTTAGTGAATTATGGTGCAGACATTAATACTAAAGACCAGTATGGATACGCACCTTTACATATAGCAGCTCTAAATGAATTGTCACAGTGTGTAGAAGTTTTAGTATATCATGGTGCTGATGTTACAGCTAAATCAAAATTTGGTATGACTGCATTGGGTATAATCACACGGAAAACGCCAGCTTCTCTAGCAATGATTACTCAAAAATTAGATTCAGCTATAACTTTACACCATCATCCTGAGTCATCTAACAGAGAAGTAGAACTGCGTCTGGATTTTAGAGGGATATTACAATATTGCCACCCTAGAGAAATAAGCTTCTTGAATACGTTTGTAGATGAAGGGCAAAAAGAAATTCTGTTGCATCCGTTATGTTCTGCTTTTCTCTACCTAAAATGGGAAAAAATTAGAAAGTATTACATAGCAAGAATGTTGTTTTGTTTTATATTTGTGTTAAGTTTATCGTTATATGTATTAACAGCTCTGGCGCATAACTGTTATAACCATGGTAAGAATATGAATGATACTCAACCGCAAAATGTCATAGAACTTTGTGAAAAGAAATCAATGATGGGCCATATGCTTCGGAACAACCCGTTTGTTATAGAGATGCAATGGTTTGTGCTAGTTGGTATTACAGGTTGCGAAATACTTAGGAAACTCTACGGATTGGCAGGATACCCATCGGTAAGGCAATATCTTTCACACCCTGAAAATATCATAGAATGGACAGTTATAGCAAGTGTTTTTGTCATCTCTTTCATTTATACTGGTCGTACCTATACCTGGCAGAATCATGTAGGTGCTTTCGCTGTACTCTTTGGTTGGACTAATTTGATGTTAATGGTTGGGCAGCTTCCAGTTTTTGGATCATACGTTGCAATGTACACGAGAGTGCAAGGCGAATTTGCAAAATTACTCTTAGCTTACTCATGTCTACTTATAGGGTTTACCATAAGCTTCTGTGTTATGTTTCCAGACTCATCAACTTTTGCTAACCCCTTCATTGGTCTAATTACTGTCATGGTAATGATGACTGGTGAATTAAGCTTAGATCTTTTGGTTGATGATGATCCGGAAGATCCACCATTTTTATTAGAAGTTAGTGCTCAAGTGACATATATTTTATTTTTATTATTCGTAACTGTAATTTTAATGAATCTACTTGTAGGTATAGCTGTACATGATATTCAAGGTTTGCAGAAAACTGCTGGATTGTCAAAATTAGTTAGACAGACTAAATTGATTTCATATATGGAGCTTGCTCTGTTCAATGGTTATTTACCTCAATACTTGCTAAATTTATTACACTGGACTGCTTTGGTTTCACCGAAAGCGTACAGGGTGGTTTTAAATGTGAAACCTCTGAATCCTCGGGAAAAAAGGTTGCCGAAAGATATATTAAAAGCAGCACATGACATTGCCAAACAGCGTAAAAACTATGGGCATACCATTTCGTCTAGAGCAAGCGAAATGGCTTATTCAAAAAAAGTTGTCAATAACAACCTCGATCAAAATTCTGAAATTATGGATTGTAATACAGCGTTGCCACTTTTACATAGTAAGATTGAAAAAAATAGTGAGCAAGTTGAACATTTAAGCAAAGAAATTAGAGAACTAAAGAGTGTCATTGAATCAAATCAGAGGCTCGTCGAGCAATTATTAAATACTATTTTACAAAATAGAAAAAATAGTAAATGTTAACTTTAAATTTAAACTGTTCCAAGAAATTAATGGATCAAATGGTTATTTTAATTCTTTTGTTTTATTTATTTGTTTTGGTACAACTGTATTACGTATTTTATAGGTCTTACATCTTTTTATAATAAATTTTATATGTACCGTTTGCCTTTCTATAAGTTTTTATTATAACACTAAAAGCAAAAGAATTATAGATTACTAACAGCTACTTCACGAACATTTTTGTGCATATTGAACATGACATGTTGTTTTTCAAATTTTTCCATTTCTGAACATTGATCGGCCATCCACTTTTCTTTAGCCGCTTGTATTTTTGTTTTATTTCTCTTTGTTGCTTCTATATTATGTAGCCTGTCTTGTACTTGTATTGCCTTCTTTGTTCCATAAGGTCTAGTATTTCTGTTGTGCATTGTTATTTATTGAATATATTAGTTACAAACATATTGTAGTATCTTTGTTATATGTCCACTATGGTCCACGAAATAATTTTCATGTTATTTCAACATTTTCTGATTTTCTCCTTTTTTTTTTCGATTTTACTTTTTCTAAAATTTGTCCATGTGTTGACAAATTGTAAGTAATCTGTTCATTTCATGTGTAAAAGTTTATCCTACTATAAAGTTTTAAATTCAATTAAAAAATTAAAATTTAATTTGAACACAATAATTATTTTTTTGTTGGTAATTTTATTTAAAAACATATTCCTCATATTGTTCTTGAAAGTTGAAGCAATAAAACAAAATAACCTATGTACATAGGTACTCGTAAATACAAACATAATATCCACTTGGTACCGTTGTTTCTTGAAGCAGTATGTATAAAATAGCTAAGAGGGACATATTTTTGAAAAGTTTTTGTGATGTGTCACCGAATAATAAATATTTGTTGAGATAAAATCAGTAAAGTGAACAGCTGCTTAAAAATACCATTGTTAAATTAGTAATCAAAACAAAAAGTTACCTATAAACTTTTGAATGCACAATTAGCATATATTATAATCCTTAAAAGTATATTTATCAATTTAAATACATTTAGTTCCTTGTTATTTACATTTAAATGTTGTCGATATTTATGATTGTTAAAAAAAACTTAATATTGTTATGATACTTTTCTGTTTGTGCTGTTGATATGGTACGTTCTATTGCTGTTCTGTTAGTAATTTTTAGATAAAGAATATAACTGAAAATTAAAAAAAGTTATATCAAAAAATTTTTTTAATATCACGTAAAGAACTATATATAAGTATGAAGTCAATACTCTCATAACATTTTCTATTATCAACTATATACCTATCGTTATTTAAGGATTTCTAAAAAGCTTTAATGCAAAATATAACAGTATTAAAGTATTTCTGAAACAATAAAACAAAAACAATAGAAACTTACATCATCATCAACCATCCTGCTACATCCACTTGTCTGCATAAGCCTCCTTGTCTGTTCTGAGTGTATGTTCTTAGCTCCTGAGATCCAATTGTTGTCAAACTTTTTCCATTATCTCTCTAACATGTAAGTGTTGGTCCGCATCTCCTTATTTTATTTGTTACCACTTCCGGTTGTATTGGCATTTTACTGACAATCATCACCTTTATCATTGTGATGCTTATCTTTAGTTCATAATCTTCACTCGTTGTGGTAATCCTATTAATCAAATGTATAAGTTCAGAAGTTGATATCTTTATCACTATCTTTACCCTATCTACCGCTGCTTTGAAGAGTTCTATGGAACTGCATTCAAACCAGTCCCTTAAATTTTTTAACCATGATACTTTCCTTCTTTCTCTTATCATTCCTTATCTTATCTTTCTTTGTCTTGTTAATCTTAGCATTTATGTCGCCTCAATACGTGTCCCAGATATTGTAACTTTCTTGTTTCATCCATGTACCTTAAATTGTCAATATGGACGCCATTAATTCTGATACCACAGTGACCACTATCCAATACTTTATTGAAAACGAACTCCGAATAGATGTTAAATATTAGTGGCGACAAAATTCAGCCCTCTTTTACCCCTCTTCGTATTTGAAGCTTTTCAGAATTATACCGGCCAATCCTGATATTTTATGCCAGTAAAGATTTTTAATGATGCGTAGAATCTTGTCATCAATACCTACCTGCTGAAGAATTGCTATTATTTCAGTATGTTTTTCTCTATCAAACGCCTTCTAAAAGTAAATAAAACACATATAAGCTGGATGGCCGACATGTCTGCACCTCTGTACCAAAACCTGAATATTAAATAGTCCTTCTCTGCATGATTCCAAATTTAGTCTGGAATCCAAACACTGTGTAGCTATCATAGTTGTTCTTCAATGGTTTGGTACATCCTTGACTGCAAAATTCGAAGAAATATTTTTAAAACATGGCTCATCAAGCTGATGGCTCAGGAGTCACTACATCTTTTCGCATTTGCTGTTTTACGTATCATCACAAAAGTCGACAACAGCCAATCCATTGGTATACATCCAGTTTCATAAATTCTATTAAAAAGATGAAGGAGAGATCTTTTAGCTGAACTTTCGAGCTTTATTACTTCACTCCATATTTCATCCGGCCCTTTCACTCGCTTTTCCGGTTTTTGTTAATGTTATTCAGTGATATGGACGAGATCATAGGTATCTATATCTCTGATCATTAGAGCCTGGATTATATGCAAAATGCATGTGAATATTACATGCAGCATATTTGTGGGTTGCTTTATAAATGCATATTATAAAAGGTACAAGCGACGCGATAGGTAACGAATCATTACATAAATATATTGGCTAACCGAACACTTATATGTAATGTTACTAATAATAGCTAATCTCAGGGTTTAGGGTTGATTCTAATGAAAATCACGATAAGGGATCAATCGTTGTATTCCGTCTTTACCATACAAAATCTGAACGCTAACTGACTAAGAACAGAAACTAATAATATTGTCTGTTTTTCTATTCACATCTGCAAACCTTAAAATATAAACACAACGGTCATAAGACCACACATATTAGGGCATTAGAGCGACTTAAGTACCGGTTCCCGGAACGGCACGTGTGGCTGGTTGACCAGACGCATTCCTTACATAGACGCCGCACAAGGGGCTGGTTTGTTACAATATGCTATTCATATTTACTTGATTAAGAGCATATTGCGGCATATTTTGATGTATTGGAAAATATTACATAACTAAAGTAATTTTCTATACATGTTTAGATAATCTTCTTCTTTAACTGCCATCTCCACGACGGAGGTCGGCAATCATCATAGCTATTCGGATTTTAGAGACGGCTGCTCTGAAAAGTTCATTTGATGTACATACGTACCATTCTCTCTGGTTGCGCAGCACGATATTTTGCGTCTCCCTATGCTTCTTTTTCCTTGAATCTTTCCCTGCCTAATCAATTGGAGCAAGTTGTATCTCTCTCCACGTGTAATATGTCCGAGCTATTCCAATTTTCTTGTTTTAATGGTATTTAAGGTTTCCATTTTTTTATTCATCTTTCTCAGAACCTCTTTGCTTGTGACGTGTTCTGTCCACGATATTTTCAGAATTCTTCTGTACACCCACAGCTCGAATGATTCTCGTTTTTTCATTGATGCAGTATTCAAGGTCCAAGCTTCCATTCCATAAAACAAAGGCGAGAAAACGTATCACCTAGCCAACCTAACTTTTAGCTCCAACTTCAAATCTCTTGTGCAGAGCTCTTTTCTCATTTTGTTAAAATTTACTCTAGCCTTTTCTATTCTGATTTTGATTTCCTGTAAGTAATCTCCTGTGGAGTTGATCATTGTTCCAAGGTATGCATATTGGTCGACTCGTTCGATATTGGATCCGTTTATGAGTAATTATTAGACCGTATTCTTGTCCAAACTCCGCTATTCTGGTCACCAGCCTCTGAAGGTCCCCAATATTTTCAGCTAAGATGACAGTGTCATCCGTATATCTAATGTTTTTAATGGGAATAATCCTATAAAGGTGGCCTAGCCACCGCAGACTGTTTATTTTGATGAACCTACCAATGCTAGGGTCACCATAAAGGCGGTAAAGCTCAAAATTACGGCGTCTACGCCATAATCCGTTTTCCTGCATGCCTTTATCAATCCCGCAGTTCTTATTTTATCAATGTATATTTCTTTCGTAACCAGAAAAATAATCTGCACAACCATGGTGACAATAGTACAATAAATGTTTGTTTAACTTTTGCAGAATTTGATTGTTTCCATTATACTCCACCTACGATTTTTTACTAATTCTCACGTAACCTTTGACCTCACAAATATATCACTCCTGATATTTAAACGTCATGGAATATAGTATGTATTATATTTTGCCTTTATAGACTAATTATTACACTGGTAAAAATAAAAATAAACATGCACTGATTGCCCTTGGTGTATAAATAACCATAATGAAGTGACTTCCGTTATGACTTATGAAATAAGAAGATGGCGATGTTGTGTCACGAATCTCTACCATTTTTAAGTGAATCTGGTTTTTTAATTATTATGTGATTATTTTACGTTAACTTTTTCTTAACTTTTAGTAATCAATTTAGAATCTGTATGGGATAAATAGTTAAAATAACAGTGTACAGGCTGTTCGCAAATTGTCCACGAAAACTATTTTTTTATTATACAGATTTAGCCATACGGCTCACACTTCCTCTACGGAGAAAATTAACTCAAACCAGATACCACCGGTATCAAAAGGATTGAGCTCTGGTGGGACTCTTTCCGTGTTATCGAGTCCAATGTGACTTGGTATGGAAGCTAGTACCTACAGCTTTCTGCATGGTCTTGTAAAGATGTTCATTTAGACGCAGCTTTTTTATGGTTTCGAGGAGGCTCTTCGGAATGACCCCAGTGGTAGACATAATAATAGGTATCGTCTGGGTACTTTGCATTCTTCATTGTCTTCGTATTTGAATTTCCAGATCTCTGTTCTTGGCGATCTTTTCAGTAAATTTAGTACGTAGATTATTGTTGCTAGGCATCGCCACATCAATTAGTGTTGTTTGTCTTGTTAATTTACTAACTACTACGAGATCTGGTCTATTATAGCCACGGTTTGATCTTTTTATAATTAATACTTAATAATTTAATATTAAGATATAACTAGTCTATATTATCCTCATTACATAATATGATTTGACAGTTTTTTACGTTTTTCTTTTCTACTGTAATCTGATTTAGTAGTATTGAAGCTAAACTGATTATAATCGTGTAGAATTCAACTTACATAGGTGACATCAAACTTTAACATCCTCATATAATAGTTGTTAAACAACAACACAAAGGTTTTTTAAGAAGTTTAAGTTCTGTATTCTTTATAATAAAACAAATGTTAATATTCAAAGCTGTAACACATCAAAGTACTGTTATTTAACGAAAGTATTTCAAAAATATGTCTCCACAATAACAAATTTCAATATTGTAAAAGCGAATAGTGTGTAGAATTATGACGTCTTTGAAAGTGTTTGATCGTTATGGCATACATCACTATGTATTTCAAAACGATGAAATAACCTTTCCTCAAATATACAATCTTTAATATAACAAATCAATTTTGTTTAGTACCTACATTATAGAAACGTGTAACAGAAGCACAATTAGATTTTGGTATATAGCCTACCAAATATTGATTGAACACAAATGGCTATATTATATTATTATATTTTCATACCCTTCCTCTCTTTATCTCCAATGGCTCTATAGCCCAAATCGAGCTTTGGTCTCCTCCGAACTATGCCTCCAACCTTGCCGGTCCTGCTAGGATCCTCTCCAGGTTCTCAATCTAGCTAATTTTGCGCTTCCGCTGCCACTTCATCCTCCCGCTTTTTCCGTGGCCTTAGTCTTGCGTCCTGTATTTTACTATCTAGGGCTCTTTTCGGCAATCTTGCGGTCACCATTCTGACTACATGACCAGTCCATCGGTCGAGTACAGCATGCCAAGATGATCTAAATACTAAAAGAAGCAGGAATTAACAATCAATATCGGAAAATAATTAGAAACCTTTACTGGAATCAGACTGCAAACCTCAGAGTTGACGGTGAACTCACCGAATATGTCAAAATCATGCGTGGAGTGAGGCAAGGCTGCATTTTGTCCCCCCTAATTTTCAATCTTTACTCTGAAAGAATATTTGTCGAAGCTTTGCACGAAACTGAAAAAGGTATTCTACTAAACGGGTACCGGCTAAATAACATCAGGTATACAGATGACACCATAGTATTTGTGGACAAACTAGAAGACCAATAAGTTCTCATGAACAAAATCACGTGTTGTCAACAATATGGACTCAATATAAACGTAAAGAAGACAAAGCTTATGATCATTAGCAAGAAAAAGATAACAGAAGGTCAACTCTACATCACCCAAACCCCTTAACAAAGAGTGTGAGGCACTACAACTACCTCGGCACCATAATAAATGAAGAATGGAACAACAACCTAGAGATAAGAGCGCGCATCGGAGAAGCTAGATAAACCTTCAACCGTATGGGGGCCTTTTTCAAGAGCCACAACCTTTCTCTTGGTACAAAAGTAAGAATGCTGAGATGCTACGTCTTCTCTGTCCTTTTTTATGATGTTGAATCATGGACCTTGAACGAAGATGTGTGCCGAAAATTGGAAGCATTTGAGATGTGGCTGTATCGGAGAATTATTAAAATTCCATGGACTGATCGGGTCACAAATGAGGAGGTCCTTAAAAGAATGGGGAAGAATCGGGAGGTACTAACCACTATAAAATCTTGAAAGTTGGAATACTTTGGACACATTATGCGAAATGAATCCAGATATGCCCTCCTACAATCCATCCTGCAATGAAAAATATTTGGAAAGCGAGGTCCAGGAGGAAGAACATCCTGGTTAAAGAACCTCAGGACCTGGACCTATAAAGTGAATATTGCCATGATGATCGCCAGCATTCGTCACGGATAGGCAAATCAAGAAGAAGAAGAAGAAGAAGAAGACCAGCCCATTGAAGTTCCTGAGATCGGTGTCTTTTTGAACAATTGGTAAAGTTCATAGATGTTATTGCATCTCCATACTCCGTTTTCGTTAATAGGTCCAAATATCTTCCTTAAGACTTCCCTTCCAAATACATACGTCCAGCTTTCATGGGCGATTGAAAAATAAGCTTTCCCTTTACTATTCATATACATTTTCATGCGATATAGGTACGATCGAATCATATAAACGCACCCAAGTAAAACCATGTACCACAAAAATCGAAGTTTTTCTCGATTCGACCAAACATTCAAATCCATACCGTCCGAACGGAACAAGTATTTAGTTTTCACTCTTGTAGGTTAAACTACGGTGCTTTAAGAGGATGGGTACGTATTTTCGGCTGCAATGCTATTCAAATGGGTATTCATTTTTTTCGAATCCTGAGAAAACTAATAAGTATTTTTGAAAATTTAAACACATAATGAAAGATTACGTTATTAGCGAGGGCCGAAAGTCCCTGAGAACTTCTATAATGTTTATTTTAATAAGTTACAGGGGTGACAAACTAAGAGAAAATTTAGTGTGATATTTAATTTAAAATATCTCATTCAAAATAAATTTTTATTTATTCTAAGGGACTCTCGGCCCTCGGTAATAATATAGTCTTTCATTCTGCGTTTAAATTTTTCAAAAATATTTATTGTTTTTTCAGGATTCGAAAAAAATGAACACAATGTCCGTGGTAATATTTACAAATCTCTCTTTGTCATACAACGCAACGCACTCAGTCGAATAGAATATTGTCAGAAACTTAGGAAGGTGCAATCATGAACAAAAATAATGACCCTATGTGCTTGCTTTGCCATCAAATTTCTCGTTAATGGTGGGTTTTTGAAAAAAATTCTAGAACAAAAACTGGTTTTTGTTCAATTCCCTAAAACTTCTTATTCTACATATTTTTTTCAAAAACCCACCATCAACCAGAAGTTCGATGATAGAGTAAGCACAGGGGGTAATTTTTTGTTCATGACTGTACATAGGTTCATATGTATTTATAAAAAAAATCTAAAATTTGACAAATTGTTATCTTTATTCGATCTCTGCACTAAGACAATGTTTTAATATACATATAGATATGTCGACAAGGATTTCTTAACTATCAGAATTAAGTATTTTATTATATTTACAAAATATACTATACCTAAACAACGGAAATAACCGACTTTTACTTGAAAAATACAAGAGGATGGGTACGTATTTTCGGCTGCAATGCTATTCAAATTCATTTTTTCGAATCCTGAGAAAACTAATAAATATTTTTGAAAAATTTAAACACAGAATTAAAGATTACGTTATTAGCGAGGGCCGAAAGTCCTTGAGAACTCATATAATGTTTATTTTAATAAGTTACAGGGGTGAAAAACTACGAGAAAATTTAGTGTGATTTTTAATTTCAAATATCTCATTCAAAATAAACTATTTATTTATTTTAAGGGACTTTCGGCCCTCGGCAATAATTTAGTCTTTCTTTCTGCGTTTAAATTTTCCAAAAATATTTATTGGTTTTTTCAGGATTCGAAAAAAATGAACACAATGTCCGTGGTAATATTTTCCAAATCTATCTTCGTCTTACAACGCACTCAGTCGAATAGAATATTGTCAGTCAGACATTGGCAATCAGTGACAATTTTAAATATTTGACATGGCATCGGGAATATTTTGAGTTGTTGATTAAATAATATTGATATATAATGTACTTGATAAATAATTGATTTAAGACGTGAACTTAATAAAAAGTTATTTATTGTGTATTATTTGTGGAAGATCCAAGCAGAGAATACATCAGGATAATATATTCTGTGATCCAAGTATTTTGTTGTTAAAGATGTTCAAAATTGTAAGCGTTCCATAGTAACAATATATTATTAAAAATCACTTTAACACTTTTCTTCTTTTCTCGATTGAGTATTAGTCTTTGTTGTACATATAAATTATTTCAATCACTGAATACATAGTTAGTGAAAAAATTATCAGTAGTAATTGCACAAGAGCTCTGAAATTATTGAATTTTTCCCGAGTGACACTTTGACAGTTTTAATTTCACGAGCCGAAGGCGAGTGAAATTATGTCAAAGTGTCACGAGAGCAAAAATTCTATATTAATTTCAGAGGTCGAGTGCAATTTGTTGCGATTATTTCATGAATAAAACTGTTCAAAACCAAAATTTTATTGTAATTTATTTATGTAAGTACCATTAAACACACAGTTTTTATAAATATTTGACGATTGAAAGTCATCACTTTTATAATTTTTAAAACATTAATTGTCATTAATGTCACTGAATGTATTTTTTCGTAGCAACGAAGGGCATCTGACGTAATATACTTAACGACGGGAGATTATCAAAAATTATCGATTTAATTCAGATTTCTGTAGCTTTCTATTGGTCAGAATCTCCTATGAATGAAATAATCACATTTATTAACTGAATTAATAATTTGCAATTATAAAAATAACAGTTATCCAAGAACATTATCTCTTTAAATTAGTGATGACATTTTCAAGTAGAATGACATTCTAGTAATGTTTACATATCCATACCAGTGTGAATTTTACTACACGTAATTTGCCGTGTAAACTGTAAAGACAGAAAAAGTAGGGATACCCATAAAATATTTGCGAATTATGTACCGATGGCCTTAAGTTTATTTTATAAACAACTTTTGTTTCTTATTGTGTCCCTTTTGTTTAGTATTTTGTGGTTATTTTTTTCGTGCCTATGAGAAAGAGATTATTAATTTATGATTAATGTATATATTATATAGGGCTTTTCATCGATTGTCATTTGTTTCGAGCTTCTGTCATGTGTCACATAATATTACTAGATCTACGTCATACGTCTTTGGTTTGTATCATTGGTATTACCAATAACGTACGACGTAGATATATTAATATTATGTGACACATGACAGAAGCTCGAAACAAATGACTGTGAATGAAAAGCCCTATTGTCGTTTTCTGATTCACGTAAAATAAATAGCCCATTAGAAAAATATATGAAAAAGTTTCGTTGTGTATTTTTATTCACTAAATTCGAAATTCGAATTTGCTTTTGCGTCGGAAGTAACGGGAATTATGTAAAACGAAAATGATGTATGATAAACCTTGAGACAGTAATTACATAGAACAGGAGATATTATAAATTTATTCAAATGCATTACAAAATTACGGCATTTACGCGATTTTTCACTTGCAACTGCATTTTTAGTAAAACAACTCTATAATGGCTGAAATTAAAAGATTAAAATATTTGTTAGTTTTTCGAATTATAATCCTTTAAACAATTCAATTGTTTATAACAGATTTCTATCACTTCCGACACAAAACCGAGTTTGAAATTCGAATTAAGGGAGTCAAAATACATAGTAATACAATTTGAAACCCCATGGATTTTAATCCAGGGGAAATTTGCCTTAGGGGGGACTTCCAATGAAACATCAACCAAAAGACATTAAAAAGATAAAGCCAAACTACATAAAAGACGTAGGTAAATAATAACTTCTATGCAATATTTTCCTCAATTATTTTCCTAACTAGCGTGTTTATTGGGTTTAGTTTGTCTGTCTGTGGTTTAAGTTCCATGTCAGCTAATATATTTTGATGTTTCAACCATTTTTTTTCTTTATTTTTTACCTTGTTAGGGGGAGAAGTTTCCTCTTTTTCCCTACCCTTAGATCCGCCACTGCTTTAATCGGCCACGAAACATCTCTGATCCTTGGCTCTTTGACTAATAATATACCTACCTACATTCTACATACTATAATTTTTCATCCTAATCGCTTTAATAATATAAAATTGAAAAAAAAATGACAATTATTTTAGTCTAAAATTATTATAAGTACTCGTATGTATTATATTTCTGTGAAAATATGACTTAGGTGTAATTTTTTAATAAAAAGATATTGAATTTTAGAAAAAAGGCCATCTTGCCATTGAATGTGTGATACTAGATCTAGTTATAATGTTGATTTTGAATAAATGGTAAAAGGATTTTTTTTTTATTTTCATACCTTCTCTACCTAAGATTAATTAAAAACTTTAAATCGTAAACAACCGATAGTTTTACGTATCAGAGGATAAGTTTAGCAGATGAACAACAAACAGGGTTTTCGTACTGGAAGATCATGTACAGATGCAATATTCATTATAAAGCAAATTACTGAGAAATCACTAGAGTATAATAAACCAGCATTTCTATGTTTGATTAATTTCAAGATAGCATTTGACAGAGTAACACTCAAAGATGTAATCCATCTTCTGTATAATAGAAATATACTAAATATCATAAAAACTATTAAAAACAAAACATCTTCCAAACAATAAAATGAAAGTCTAAATAGATGAACAACTTACAGAACCTATAGATATAGGCAGCGGAATAATACAAGGGGACTCATTGAACCCTATGCTCTTCAATTTAATCATGAATGAAATCATCAATAGCGTCAACAAAGGAATAGGATACAGAATGTGAAACAAAGAAGTAAAAATACTCTGTTAGGCAGACGACACAATATTGATAGCCTAAGATGAAGATAGTCTGCAAAGATTAGTCCACAGATTTAACATAAGAGCAAAAGAATTGACAATTTTAACTCATAAAATAGAAGAAAAAAAAAGAATGTGTGTGTACTTTGTACGCACGTAAGAAGTTATACTTCTATTATATAATTTCAAAGAAATAAATATACTTAACAGGTTATTTGTATTTTATTTAAATATTAAACTAACTTTCTTACCTACCACTTTTTAAAAAATTTTATTAAAACGATACCAAAAATTAAAAAAAAAGAATATGAATCGTCCGGGATTTGAAGCCGGGACCTCTCGATCTCCGGTCACACACTCTCCCACTGAGCTATATTACCTTCGCTTTGACAGGTTACAAGATTTCTCATACATACTTACAAATTTCCAAGTGAAGTATACAAAAATACTTTAAATATACTTACTATTATTATAAAATATCTTATTCCCGAGGAAGACAAATCCAAAGACACAAAAATTATAATAAATAATACATTTACTAAAAGCACTAATATTATATCCTTTTAGTGACTTATTTGCGTTAACAGCGCTGATACATACATATCTTGAAAGATTAGCAACGAATTACATACTGTCAGTGTGCGCATGCGCCCGGTATTATAAAATTTCACTCTCGATCGTAAAGAAGTATAACTTCAACAAAGTAAGTTATCAATCGAAGTAGCACAGAAAACGACAATAAATATCGTTCCCATATCACCAGATTGACAACAGGTGGAATACTTTCTTTGGTTACAACCTCCCGAGATTTTTAAAAATTATTATAAATCATACAGGATGCCGAGGAAATTAAGATGAGAGAATTTTAAATAATTCACAACCCATCTGCTCAGCGTGGTAAAAGTTCCAACAAGAAAGATTCCTTAGTACTCAACAAAAGAATAAATGAATTGAAATGTATAAACATTTTCAATTTCTTTGCAACACGAAAATGCAGCAGCTGCATAATACTCTGGTTAAATCGGAGAGTGCAGGAAGAGTCTATACCGGTTTCGGAGGTTGTTTCCTCCTCATCAGTAGTCCCCAAAGAAATTGAAAATGTTTATACATTTTAATTCATTATTTTTCTTGTTGGAACTTTTACCACGCTGAGCAGATGGGTTGTGAATTATTTAAAATTCTCTCATCTTAATTTCCTCGGCATCCTGTATGATTTATAATTTTTAAAAATCTCGGGAGGTTGTAACCAAAGAAAGTATTCCAGCTGTTGTCAATCTGGTGGTATAGGAACGATATTTATTGTCGTTTTCTGTGCTACTTCGATTGATAACTTACTTTGTTTTTCGGTAGATGGCTCTAGTACATCCTCCACATTTCGTTCTTTGCAATTCGGAAGGACCCAAAGTATGATGCCTGGGGAAATCCGAGAGAAGAGGATATGGGACTACTGATGAGGAGGAAACAACCTCCGAAACCGGTGCTCCTTCCTGCACTCTCCGATTTAACCAGAGTATTATGCAGCTGCTGCATTTTCGTGTTGCAAAGAAATTGAAAATGTGTATACATTGTAAAATAGAAATTGATGGCATCAGTATTGAACTAGTAATGGAAATAAAATACCTTGGAATTACACTGTCCAACTACGGAGACCTGGACAAAGAAGTGAGAAATCAAGTACAAAAAGCAAATAGACAGGCAGGATGCCTTAATAACACTCCACGGCGAAACAGTCATATTAACACTGAGATACAGCCACAAAACAAACACTACTAGAAATGGGAGAGATGAGAGTGCTGAGAAGAATGGCAGGAAATACGCTGAGAGATCGAAAGAGAAGTGAAGACATTAGAAGAAAATGTAACGTACAGTGTACAAACGACTAAAGAAAAAGAATGGTAAGTTGAAACGTGCGTTATTTATGTATGACAAAGCCAGACAACATTTGATAGGCCTCGATCCCGCGTACCAAAAAAGTATTAATAGCAAACTGAAAATCTGTTAATAGCTTAACGGTGTCTAGTCGGACAAACTTTGAGGTATGGGAAGACTGGAATATGCGAAGTTTTAATAGTGGAACATGATTTTAATTGTGTAACGTGTCATCCTGACAAGTTTATGATTGTGAAAACTAGCAGGTCGTTTTTAAATTTAATCAACTTTATATAATATATGAAAAAATGTTTGTCCGACAGATAGGTTGAGTATTTTAATAAGTCCGACACGCAGAACATATCAAATGACAGGAATTATGTTGGTGGTAAACAGCAATTTGATTTTTGTATGAGAGTTTAATGAAAGGGTAACAAATCAATTGAAAGTACTGTCCGACAAAATACATGGAACGTTTTCGTAGTCTGACGTTCGAAACCTGTTCCTTGACGTTCCACAATTAAAACTTCCCCTGTTCCAATGTTCCGGTACATCAAAGTTTGTCCGACTAGACACCGTTAAGCTATTATCAAATTTTCAGCTTGCTATTACTTAATCAACTTTTTTTGGTACGCGGGATCCAGGCCTATAACCACATAAGCAGAATGGAAGATATTATTTGCGAGTGAATGTGTTCATTTTTAACCAAAAAAAATGTTTTGGACGGTTTTTCGGAGATAACTCAAAAAGTAAGTATTTTAGCGAAAAAAATATTCTTAGTAAAAATATAGCTTATAGAAAATTGAAAAAAAAATGGTGTATGCGTGAGGTCTGCAGACCCAGTAGAAGCAGAGTTGCAGCTAATGAAATGTAGGTTCTTCTTCGTCAAATTCCAAATCGAATATTGCAATGTGAAATAACCAAAAAACGGAGCACTTTTCGGGGAAAATTCATTACAACTTTTTTAAAGTGTTTAAAAAAAATGAAGTAGTTTTCAATCCTAATAGTAAATTATTAATATTAAAAATATTAAAAATATTACTAAAAGATTTTTAAATTGAAAACTTATTGGTACACTTTCCTGGTGACACCTCCAAGACTTCTACAATTTGCAAGTCAAATGGATGCTGCAGTGAAGACGAGAGGGAGGGAATTCTACACTATACAATTCACATCCCCCGTCTGCAGCTGGTAAAGTTCCAACGGAAAAATGCACCTAGTTACTCTACGGAGTAATACGACTATAAAATAAAAATGTATACCATTTTTATTCAGCTGCAATGCGAAGGCAAAACAATCTTACTTTTCAATTAGAACCAATAAGTTTTCAATTTAGAAATCTTTTAGTAATATTTTTAATATGCTGAATTTTCATTGCAGCTGAATAAAAATGGTATACATTTTTAGTTTAAAAAAAGGTTTACTTTTGTTTTTTAAAAAAACTTTTAACATTAAAAGTAAGTGAGTTACGCTCAAAATATTGTTGGTCCCTTCTCAAATAAAATTAATCGTTACCGCTTTATAAGTTACTTTACTTATATATTGTTTATATTATCTATAAGTTTGATTGGTTCAAAGTGCTCAGTTTTGAAAAAAATTGGGTTTAAAATAAAACATTTTTTTTTAATTTTGAAAAAATTCGTAATTGTTTATGAAATTAACTTAAAAACAATTAGGAATACCAAAAATCTCAAAGAGTAATAAAATGTTCGTTTTGCTTTTCTGAATATTTTTGATTTTTTGTTTTCTTGTTAGACAAAAATTGGTTATGCTATGGCTGTTCAAAATTTGCCTAAACTCGTGAATAGTTACTCGTTCAAGCCATTTTAACTACAGCTTTTTCAAAACGAAGCACTTTGAACCGATGAAACTTACAGATCATATAAATAATACATAGACAAAGTAACTTTTGAAGCAGTAATGTTAAAATGTATATGTGATGCTAATTAGGGGGTGATTTTCGCGATTTTTTTACCAAAAAATAAAAGGGACCAACAATATTTTGAGCGTAATTCACTTACTTTTAATATTACAAGTTTTTTTAAAAAACAAAAATAAACCTTTTTTAAACACTTTATAAAAGTTAAAATGAATTTTCCACTAAAAGTGATCCGTTTTTTGGATATTTCACATTGAAATATTCGATTTGGAATTTTGAACCTACTTTTCATTAGCTGCAACTCTGCTCCTGCTGGGTCTACAGACCTCATGTACCTATACACCATTTTTTTCAATTTTTTATGGGTTATATTTTTGCTAAGAATATTTTTTTCGCTAAAATACTTACTTTTTGAGTTATCTCAGAAAAACCGTCCAAAACATGTTTTATTTTGTTAAACATGAACATATTCACTCGTAAATAACTCGAAAAGTATTGACTTAGTGAAAAAACTCTATAGAAGAAAAGTTGTTTAGAATTAGTCATTTTATCCAATTCCGGTCTTATTTTGAATGTATATTTTTCACCTTAGAGAGAGGGGTATTCCCCTCCATTTTTGTAAAATGGAGGGGATGTAGAATTCTAAACTTTTTCTTATATAATAATAGACAATTTCAACTACCTATTCCCAAATTTTCATCCTTCCTTTATTTTTTTTTGGGTCAGATTGTTCTTTAATCTTCCTGATGCTTTAGAAGGCAGTTTTTTTAAAATAATCCTTATTTTCCAAACGAATTGCGGGAGGTTTGGTGTCAATGTCAACAGATCCTATTATTTTTCAGAATAGGGATTCAAATATTGAAAAATATCTTCGAAGCTTCGGAATAATATATTATCTCTGATAATAATTATGATCTGGTTTAAATATTATGTATTGTTCTACGAACAGGAACTACGTCAAATTAAAACCTTGAAATATGTTGAATGTATTTTGAACACCATTATACCAACTCATGTCCAAATTGATTTAAGATCGTGTGAAAATACTTCGTATGTTAAAATATCTGACTCACCGGATTTTCACTATTATCTGCAATTATTTTCTTTGTTACTGAAAAATGTTTCTATTGTGCAAAATATATAATCGAATACAGGTGCCCGTATTACTCGTCTATTTAATCGTACAATAGGTTTCCTGGATTTCATCTTATCTAGTAATGTAATATGATAGGGGCCAGTTATTGTTTCTAGAGGAATTTATAGGAACTGTATGTATATTATTATAGTAAGTATCAATATGGCAATACATGTATTTGCGATGAAAAAATAAAACACAATAAAGTACTACTTTACAAGGAGTAAAATCGTATACAGTTGAGTCCACGAGTCTTTACCCGTGCGTCATGATTAAAAGTTTAAAGCAAACGAAATAAGTCGGAAATTTACTAAACGCAACACCTATGGTTTGTTTTTAAACCAAGAGGAGTGATTCAAATTTACCGTGCTGTAATGCTTGTTTGTAATTGGTTCAACAGCAGGCAAGTTTACTCCACTGTTATAAAATTTTGACACTAATGACATTTATCAAATTTTGACATTCTTGACATTTCATAGGTTAATTAAGTTATATCGGCGATTTTTTGTGTTATTCCTTTAATTTTTAGATTTTTAGTCTGTCTAGCGACGTATTAGTATAATATAATATTTATGGATAACCGTCAAAGGGCGACATGATCAACCAAAAATGATGTAGGTATTTGGTGATTTTTCTCATGACTTCCTTGGGTGTGAATCTGTCTTTTTAGTTTACTCCTCCTGGTTAAAAAATAAACTATAGTGACAGTAAGTAGCTACTCCTCCGATCACGGGTTAAAATTTGACGTTATCAAAAAATAAAATGTCAAAGTAAGCTTTGCTTTAAAATTTTGGTGCAGAAAAACAGCTACATTTGAAGTAGCTTAATAAATTCTTTTAATATCATTGATTAATAAATAAATAAACAATTTATAAAAACGTTCAATAACATATTTTCTTTTTGTTATTTTATTCACTTTGGCGGAACATTAAACACAAGCATTCCTTAACTGTGTCAATGAGGTTAGCTTTGTACGTTGTCAAAATTAATCGTAAAATAACATAAAATTCCCATAAAAGTTCAAACTAAATATAAAATTACTTGTGGAAACAAGTGTTTGTACCTATACTATAAAAAACTTCAAAATGCAAAAATTCGACAAAATAACAGCAAAAAATTCAACAAACTGACAGCCACAAAAGTAAACAAACCAAAACGTCAGAAATTGTACTTAAAATGTGAAAAGATCCCCAATCGTCTTTTTTTGTACCTATCTCTTTTCAATGAACCGAGGCTAGATCGTTCATAAAAATAATATGTGTTTGTACTTAATAACAGGCGGTAGCTGGTTTGTCATTAGTTTCATGCGTGGGAGAGAATGATGCTAGATAAAAAGTATGTGTTTTATCTCGTCAGGTATTAATGACGCACGGCTAAAGACTCCTGGACTCAAGTGTATCTATACTTTTAACTCTATCTCATAGTGTTTTTAGTTCTTCCATTATATCTTTGCACATGCATGAAATTATTCACGAATTAGTTTTCATATTAGGTCTTTTTACTCACAGAAACTAGTATCGCAAAACAAAACCGCTTGTCCTTAGAAACCACAATAAGTTAAACAAAGATAAACAATACGGCATGTCTTTGATGCCATGTTTACTATGAATTTTGACGTTCTATCATTTTCAGTGATAGTGACATTAGCGAATTTGTTGTATTTATGGGAATTTATAACTTGTATTGTGTTAAATATATTAAAACATTGTTAAATATAAAAATGTACAATATAACTATATAAAATACGTCCACCGATAATAATATTTTCCTAATTATTACATTGACATTACATATCAATGAAATTACACATCGACGTACATTTCACTTAATGTTTTGATTTAACTTGTTTGCAAATGTGTCGTGACGTTTGTGCAAAATATAATGAAACAACTATACCATCGATTTTTTCAAGGGTTTTCATCTCTTCTGTTTCTAATATTATTGTTGTTCTCTGGATCCCATGTTTCTTTCGCGTATGTCATTATTGGTATAATGACTGTTTTGTAACTTTTGCATTTTATCTCTTTCCCGGTACTTTTATTTAAACTTTTTTCTTGCCCAATTTCTATTATTTATTTATCCGTGGCTTCACACAGCATATTTTGTTTGCTGTTTTGCCACAGCTTTGCCATCTTTTGTGTTTTTGATGGCATATATGACTTCCTCTCGTCGGTATTTCTATCAGGGTTAAGGGTGGAAAATATGTGAATTAAAAATAAAAAAACCTTTTCCGAAAAATATTTTAATGACTTATCTTTCAGTCAATAATATTTAAAGAATCAAAGAAATACTTCAAATTAATGATACAAAGCTAATGATACATATATTTTAACAGACTTACATTTAGACCAGACGAAATTTTAAACGTAATAAGTTCTAGACAATGTTAACAGTTGCGAAGGGTAGATATTAGCAAAGTCGTTATAGCTAATAGAAAACTTTTATAACAAAGCTTTTATAATAAAGCTTTATTATGAAAGACCCAAAAATCCCAGTTAATTTAAAACGAAAGGTTTTTGACACATGTATCCTTCCTGTCTTGACTTATGGAATGGAGACCTTGACACTTACTAACCAGACTCTCCTTAGACTTAGAACAACTCAGAGTTATTGAGAGACTTGTGATAAATGTAAGCATAAGAGATCATATTAGAAACGAAGATCTAAGAACAAGAACCAAAGTAAAATATGTTATCGAAGCTATCGCAAAATCTAAATGAAAATGGGCAGGACATGCGGCAAAAGAAAGCAGGCAAGATAAGTGGGCAAAGATAATAATACAATGTCGACCAAAAGAACATAAACGAGGCATAGAGCGCAAAAAAGATGGATCGACGACATCAACACATTCAACTCCAGGCCTAAAAAAAACGTTTACTAAACTTAAATCCAACAATTAGAACTCAAGATATTGTAAAATTAGTGCACAATACAAATTGCAAAATAAGTATTTTTCGAAACTGTATCGATCGTAACGTGGTTTCTGCGCATGAAAATGAGCCGGAGAAGATCTCATTTTAAAGCTTAATGAATAGGATTCCAAACAAAGTTTGTTAAATTACTTCATCTTCATTTGGTTTAAATTTAAAATTTAAAAATACCCGTTTAAAGTTATAATTTTCTTAAAAAAATTGTACATTAATTTGTTTATAAGGGTTTCAAGCAGATTTGAGCTATAAACATTTATAATTTAATTAACAATAATGATATAAGAACTCAAAAGAAACATTTTGAACTTACGAAAATGTTCGTAAGTTTATTTTTGGCAAAGATATCGATATTTTAATAGCGCGCTATGAGGCGCAAAGTACAAAATTCTTTAAGAAAATTATAACTTCAAACGAGTATAATTTTAAAACAAATGAAGATAAAGTAATTTGGCAAACTTTGTTTGGAAGCCTATTAATTAGGCTTTAAAATGAGACCTTGAAAAGCTCATTTGCATGCGTAGAAGCCGAGTTACGATCGATAAAGCGTCGAAAAATACTTACTTGACTGTGAGCCGATCTTGCGCCTTATGGCGCGCCATTAAAACATCGATATCTTTTCCATAGGCGCAAATTGTTCCTTTCGAGTTCTTCTATCATTATTGTTAATTAAAGTATAAATGTTTATAGCTCAAATTTGCTTGAAACCCTTATAAACAAATTAATGTACAATTTTTTTAAGAAAATTATAACAACTTGAATCGGGTATAACTTTAAGCCCAATGAAGATAAAGTAATTTAACCAATTTGTTTGGAAGCCTATTAATTAGGCTTTAAAATGAGACCTTCCTAGGCTTAATTGTATGCGTAGAAACCGAGTTGCGATCGTTAAAGCTTCGAAAAATACTTATTTTGCAATTTGCATTGTGCATTAATTTTACAATATCTTGAGTTCTAATTGTTGGATTTAAGTTTAATAAACGTTCTTGTCTTCGTTTTTTATTAAGGAACAAATTTTATTTGAAACATTTTTTTTATCTCTTTTAGTTTATGAGCCAGAGCCTTATAAATTAAATTGTTTATAACAATTTTTTGACCACTCGGATCGAAATCCACCCTCGAAATTCGTAATAAGCAGCCAAAAATCCATAAGAAACCGTTGAGTTTGTCCATCAGAAATGAAAAGGACACGGTGACCTCTATTTGACGCCTAGACTATTAGAGGCTGTGGCGGGCTTAAATGATGTAAAGAAAAGACAGGAAGAAACTGACACCAGATAGCTCAACACAGGCGAATATGGAAAACACAAGGAGAGGCCTAAAGAAGAATTAAAAGTAGAAGATAGAAATAGAAGATTAGAAAACTAACTGCAAATTACCAACATGTTTTTTTGACAGCAAATTTTCTTATATAGATATATGTCAGACACTACTAAAAAGGAAATTAGACGTAACAGAGATTATACTGGTTTTGTTATACTTACAATTTTATAGAGCTATATAATAATAACTACCCAAACATTGTTGATTTGTTTAAAGTTAAAGTAAACCCCATTGTATTAATACGCATAAAAAATCGTTGGCTTGAACGCCTCATAAAGTGCACTAAAATTATATTTACAATACAAAAACTAATAATTGTACCACCTGCGAACAACACGATTTTTCTAAGACACAACTTTGAACAAATCAACAACTAATGCCAAAAGTACGGCATTTCGAAAATTTCGTCAAGTCTAGTTAGGTTGTTGTAAGATTTATTGGCTTTTAATAGACCTTTTAATATATTCACCTACGTGTAATATGTACAATAACCGCCACGCTACTAGACAGACGGATACATTGAGATAATACAGTCCTGGACCCTTCACGTGGTGCACTGTTTACTTTTATGTCTAATGACGTCTAGAACGTCAGAAACTGTACAGAAACCAATATAAACATAGAAAGTTGACAGTTTATACAGTGCGTCCATAAAGTAACGCATAAATTCATTATTTCGTAAACCGGCGACTTTAAGAAAAAATCCCGAAACAGGTCGATTTTTATTTTTAAATTCCGATTTTTTGGCATATATATCATACTAGTGACGTCATCCATCTGGGAGTGATGACGTAATCGATGATTATTTTGAATGAGAATAGGGGTCTTGTGATAGCTTATTTGAAAGGGTATTCAATTCTCTATTCACTAATATAAACATAAACATAATTATTTATACAAGGTGTTCAAAAAAACATTTTTTTAATTAAAATAATTGAGACAAAAAGAAGAATGTATGTAATTTATTTAATTCAAGTATGTAATTTAAAGTTTTTACTGTTGTCAGAAAACAGGAAAAAATGTTTATTTAACAAATAAATATTGTTGTTTGCTTAAATTTAATGTTAAAGCTACCACCCACCTACCTCTTGACAGTTTCGTTTAAGCGAAAATAAATTTTTATTTGTCAAATAAATTTTTTTTCTGTTTTTTGACATTAGTAACATGTATTTTAAAATAAATTAATTACATACATTCTTCTTTTTGTCTCAATTATTTTAATAAAAAAAAATGTTTTTTTGAATACCCTGTATAAATAATTATGTTAATGTTTATATTAGTTAATAGAGAATTGAATACCCTTTCAAATGAGCTATCACATGACCCCTATTCTCATTTAAAAGATCATCGATTACGTCATCACGTCCAGATGGATGACGTCACTAATGTGATATATACGCCAAAAAATCGTAATTTAAAAATAAAAATCGACCTGTTTCGGGATTTTTCCTTAAAGTCGCCGGTTTACGAAATAACGAATTTATGCTTTACTTTATGGACAGTTGTATTTGAAGTTTATAGTTGTCATTGTGTTAAAGTTGTAAAATAAAGTTGAATAAGTTTTTTTAAAGCAAACAATTATTTTGAATAGTTTCATGTCAGTCACATGACATGACAGACATGAAAGTCACAGGTGACAACGGGTCGGATTAGCTCAAGTCTAGCAACTAGGTACCCGTGTCTACTAGCGTAGCGCTTACTGTATATCTAAAAATATGTTTCTGCATCATGACTCTATTTTAACATATAGTACGTTTAAAACTTTTAAAATAACAAAATCTCTCTGTATGGACGGCAACACTCACTTTGCATTAACAAACAAATAGCAGATCTGTCTAAGATCGCTTAATATTTAAAAGGTAATAAATACTGCAACAACCGTTCTCAAATCTCGATTGTTTAATCCTAAAAAATCGATAAAAACTACAATTTTTCGCAAAACTGTAATCCTTAATAGGATTACAAGAGGGAGATGCGTTAAAAGGTGTCTCATATTTATCATAGTCTTGGGAAAAGCGGGTAAGAGATGCCAAATTAGCCAAATCTTCATTAACTTATTAAAAAAAAATACTTTTCAAATATAGCAAAATTTTTCAAATAGTTTCAAATATAGCAAAAAACAAAGATTTGTGGTTGTGCTAATGAGAAGTTTAATGAATTAATTTAATGAATAATAATTGAAGACACGAGTGGAAGTGTTATCTAATTCCTTCAGATCCTATAGATAGAGTCTACATAATCTCAAAACGGATTTTTTCTTAAGTGTTAAACTATATATATTTCTGATTTTTACGTAAGGTGCACCACATTCAAAAACCTGAAAACTCAAACATTCAAAATGGAAATATCCAAAAGCTACTAAAAACTCAGTTTTTCGGGTTTTTTAAGGTGACGCACCTTGCGGAAAAATCTGAAAAAAATCAGAAATATAAACTGTGCCTCATAGAAAACGGGCACCCTAAAAAATGGGTAATTTTTGAGGTTGCGTATCTCCTAAATTTGTTGTCCGATTTAAGTGATTTTTTGAATATCTTATAGCCTTATTACGAATCAAACTGTGTTTTTTGCTCAAAGTTCGCAACATCCTGTGGAATATCCTAGAATTTATAAAATACTGAAATTAAAACTCAACTATAGCCTCAGGATTTCTCAGCATTTTGTTTTTTGATTCATTCGCTTATGTTGGATAATACAAAAGTTAGGTACTTAACAATTAGACACGTTTTTTTTTCAGTACAGGGTGTTTCTAAACAAGTGCGACAAACCTTAAGGGGTAATTCTGCATTAAAAAATAATGACAGTTTGCTTTATAATCGTATGTCCGCAAATGCTTCGTTTGCTAGATACGGGATGTTGAATTTTTTCTTACAAACTGAGGATTAATTTATTGCTTTAAAACCGGTAGAGATATGCAAATGGAATTTGGTGGGTTTTAAGACGTAGTTATTGCACATTTTTTGATATACAATTAAGAATTTTATATTCACCATTGGCGTGCATACGGGTAAAATGATCGGTCATATTACCCGTATGCACGCCAATAGTGAATATAAAATTCTTGATTGCAAGTCAAAAAATTCGCAATACTCTTAGAACCTACCAAATTTCATTTGCATATATCAACCGGTTTTAGGGCAATGAAATAAATCGTCAGTTTGTAAAAAAAATTTAACATCCCGTATCTCGTAAACGAAGCATTTGCGGACATAAGTTTATAAAGCAAACGGTCATTATTTTTTTATGCAGAATTGCCCCTTAAAGTTTGTCGCACTTTTTTACAAACAACCTATACTGATAAAGAACATGACTAGTTGTTAAAGTACATAACTGCTGTATTATCCAACATAAGAGAATGAATCAAAAACAGAATGTTCAGAAAACCTGAGGCCATAGTCGGGATTTAATTTCAGTATTTTATAAAGGCTAGAACATTCCACAGGGTGTTGCGAACTTTGAGAAAAAAACACAGTTTGATTCGTACACCCGGTATACAATGAAAATTTACCTGCTTCGCAAAAATATTATTACAGGGATATTGACAAAGAATAAGGCTATAACATATTCAAAAAATCACTTAAATCGGTTAAGGATCGGGTTAAACAGGTTAAGGAGATACGCAACATCAAAAATGACCCATTTTTAGGGTGGCCGTTTTCTATGACGCGCAGTGTAGTATTTGATATAATAGACAAAAAAAAACAAAATTAGATCTGCAGTCATCTCCAAAAAAAAGTAATACGCTTTTTTTCGAAAAAAAAAATGCATTTGAGCTTATGTACACTCAACCTACAGACCTATAAAAAATAGACATATTTTGTAAAAGCCTCAACTATGCTTGTAAATTTTTTAAAATTTTTAAATTGATTAATTCCTACCAAAAAAATGAAAACGAAAAAATGACGTTTTTGTAGGAAGGGTGGCGGGTTAAAATTGCGCCGAGTCTTATTTTTTATCACATAGAACGTAAAAAAACGCAAAAATTTAATTCTGGGACTGAGGGCATTTTGCCTATCTTAACGTAGGGTTTTTAATTTATTTTACATTTTTTGTTCAGAACTTAATATTGTTTTTTATCAATCAAAACCGCTTTTTTATTTCATTAGTTATTGCAATGTATAGTAAACGGAAATTAAATTATTGAATCCCATTGGCGACAAACATTGATTTCATTTTTTGACACTAAACAATCGATTTTGAAATAAAACAGAATCGAAGTATGATAATACTTCTTCATTAAAGCATGATGGAGAAACGGAACCATCAACATGCGAATAAATATTTATAATCTCAAGACACTTACCAGATATGCACGATTAAATATAACAAATGTTTCACATAACATGTTTTATAACAAATATTTTTATGAAAAATAAGTACCACATTGCCAAAAAACTACAAAGTATTAATTATAATAATTTTATAACAAATGATTGTCTGTTGATGTTACAACCCTGTAGAATTTTTTGACAATGCGTGGTTGTGAAATTTGTATTATTCGAAAAATATGTAAAATTGGTTATTAACTTTTTTAATGTTATTTATGGATTTTCCTGGATGGATCACTAGAGGTGGAAACGAATCGTGGCCTCCAAGGTCGCCAGGCATCACTCCTATTCATTTTTGCAAATTTTCCAGCTGATTTATGCCCAACCCTGGATTTATTACTAGTCTCCTATTTCTTATCTGTCTACATTGAATGAAATTTAACTATAATACAAAAATAACAACCAATTGTACAGAAAAATTTGGTCAATCTTCTAAATAGATATATGAAAAATTGGTTCTTAATCAGTTAATGTTTGACATTAATAGAAATATTGAAAATACTTTCTTTTGTAAAATATTGTACAAAAATATTTCAATTTCTTAAACGAATTAAAACGAAATGTCCATTCAATGTTTAAAAAATCTAGTGCATTGGTACATTTTTTATACGATTGTCTAATGCATTTAAGCAGACTAAAGCAAAGCAAATGAGACCTCTTTAGATTTTTATTTTACCAAAATAGATTGAATGGTCATTATAAATGACACACAGGATTATTTATTATAAACGGACACAGTCTATATTTTTCTATACACACGTTAAGAGAAAAAAAATATTATGTTATAAAGATACTTTCTTCTATTATAATCGGTGTGATATATCTATACAAGAATAAAAAAACCGCTAAACGCCGTAAAAATGAGTGGCGCATACAATATTCCAGCTACAAAAGATCTGATATGAATATTACGTGGCGCGAAAATGTATTTTCATTTTGATGCAAAACAAAATTCTAGTTTTATTTTAAAAGATTTTTTCATAATATTTGCTAAATTTTAAGTAAAACGCGCCACAAAAAAATAACTTTGATACAGTTTGAATTTTGAAACTCTTTTGTGGCGCGTTTACTTCAAATTTAGCAAATATTATGAAAAAATCTTTTAAAATAAAACTAGAATTTTGTTTTGCATCAAAATGAAAATACATTTTCGCGCCACGTAATATTCATATCAGATCTTTTGTAGCTGGAATATTGTATGCGCCACTCATTTTTACGGCGTTTAGCGGTTTTTTATTCTTGTATCAGGACTTTTTCAAAGTTATTTATAAATTAAATGTATAAAGTTGAATGCAATGTTTCTCGATTACACGTTAAGCTTTATAAATGGTCGCCTTTGTCGCATTATCTCCCAAATGATCTAGTGTCTATCGAATGTACACTAGATTTTTTTTTCTATTCGATATAGATTGAAAAAAATATTGGGATGGCCGGTAAATGAACTCCGATTGCCCGTTACCAGATCAAATTAGCGTCGTAACCACTATAACTACATAAACCATTTAGGGAATAATCGTTAATTGGATTATACTTTTGTAGCTTAATAACTTCTAAACGGCTTAACCGATTTTGTTCACTAAACATGAGTTTGAAACGCATTGACAAGTAGTATCTTATGCATCTAAGATCAAGTATGATAACTGAAGCTATTACAGGAATTATTGAGCTTGAAAACCCGTTTTTCCCATAAGAAATAGATTTGATCATACTTATGAAGCCTATAACTTAAAAATTCGAATTTTCTCAGATATAAGGTATACATCGTTAGATTCGTCTAGAGTCCTTCTACAAACGCTCAGTTATTGGCGCAATTCGTAGGTTGAAATTTTGAGTAATTGTCGAAAAACCAAAATTTTGAAAGTTTAGTTTTTCAGTTTTTCGGCTATACTGAGCCGTGTGTATGTCTGATCCTGACAGCTTAGACACCGTTTGAAAGCTTAACTCAACGCTATTAATTTGGTGTATTTACTGTTCTCCTGTCTCCTCTTGAACCGAAGATATATACTGCCAAAAAATATGCCGTTTTGTACCTACCAAGTCCTATAGCTGGCTTATGGATAGTCAAAACTCACAAACTACACCGGTTCTGAATCGGCTCTCACCCCCTCTTCAAACACAGAAAAAAAAATTCAGATCGGTTTAACTTTTCCACACACATACATACATACATACATATCCACAAACATTTTCCCTTTTTTAAATAAAAATTGACTCATATTTCTGAGCTCGGTAACTTTTGAACAGTATACCCGATTTTCAAAACTAGACATGCGTTGGAAAGGTAATGATCGCTTCTATTAGAAGCCGCAAAGATCTGAGTTAAATTTTTGAAGTTTTTGGGAGTTTTGGGGACGAGAACGAAAAACAGACCCTAAATAGGAAGGGCCGTAAAATCCACACCCTTGGACCAAAATGGATGGTTGACATATGAATGGGCGAGTCTTTTCCTGAACTTTAAGATGGGAGTTGGCACAATTTTCAATTCAGTCAGATTTAGAAAATCGAAAATTTCGTGTATATATAGTGTCGCATGTAGGGGGGTTTGGGTGGGCGCCACTGGCGAGAACTGCCGTTCTCTGGTAATTAAAAGATGGTAGAGAGAAATGCGTAGAGATAATTACTAGGATTTCGTTATTACTAACAGCAGTGGATGCGAAGATGAGATCCGTCAACGCATCACAATGGCCAGATCGGCAATAGCCAAACTCTCAAAAATATGGAAAAACACTGATGTTACAAAAAAAACACAAAATTACGCCTTGTTCGAGCGTTATTATTTCCTATCGCCACCTACGCTTCAGAAACTTGTATCATTAAAAAGCTGATTCGAAGCGTATAATGCTAATTGAAATGTGAGTCTAGGGTAGAATATTGCGCATACCATGGATCGCATATCGCACCAATAATTCAATCCAAACGAACTACACCAGAAACAGACGCGTGCTAACTGTCAACAGTTCATGACTACGACCACACACAGCATAAACTTCAATAAACGCCCTGGCATAAATGTTTCCAGGCACAATAATTCCACAAAAGGGCTATATTTGTTTTCCTCCAAGATCTCCAGACATTGCCCCTTTAGATTTTTTTTCTATGGAGGTATTTAAAGAACATCGTCTACAGTCTACGGTAACCAACAACATTACTACCAACACTATTAACAACATTCCAACGAATATGGATATCAATTCACTATTTTAATTGGAAATAAGCCCACTTTGTGGTCTATTCCCAACCAAAATGGTAAATTGATATGATAAAGTATTAATTTGATAAATTAAAATAATAATTCTTTTAATTTATGCGTTTTATTCAATTTGTAAAGATTTTTTTTGTCGGCAATGTGTACCTGTGCTGCTAAACAGCACCACAATCTTTTCTCAAAAGGGTTTGCACACAATAATGAAAGATAACAAACCGTTTGTTCGCTAAATGTTTATTACTTGTGAATAAATATTTTTTTCTACAAGAGTTTTCTTACATTTCATCATATGCCTCAAATCCTTGAGGAACTTTCAGATTGCGATCGGTAGACTTCACACTATAATAGACCTGCACAGGTAGACCACATCTTCGGGGTAGACCGCATACTATAGTAGCACCTACATGTTTTTCTAACAGTTTCTGAAACGGAGTTTTATCGATTTAAACGTTAAAATTACTCTAAAACAACCATAACCTGTATAATAGCACCAAGTGATTTTGACGTTCACATTTTTTGAGCTGCCCTGTATATCTAGTATCAATTTAACCGTGTTGTATAAAGTGTGCATTAAAAATATAGAGGGAGGTACATTTATAATTAATAACCATGTACACTAAATATTAGCAAATATTTCATAAGCGTCACTTAGATTATTTTAGACATTGTTTGGAAAATAAAATTAATATTAAAAAATGGGACGAATAACAATTTCTTTTATTTTAGACCAAGATAATTTATATTGCACATCGTTATATTCTTAATTCTACTAATATATTAATCTAGTGAAGAAATTTTGTCTAAATAGACTATTAATGTGCTATTACAACATCAAATTAGCATTTGCACTACAGTGAAATTTTTATAAATCAACATTATATTTCAACATTATTACCTCATGGAAAAACAGTGGAATAATTTTTGTTTGTGATTAACTATTCCAAATATTTTGTATCGTGGTTCAAAACAATGTTTTGGGAAAATGTGAAAGAATTTTGAGAAAATGATTATCTTGAAATTCTCATTCCAAGTCCCATAGAAAAATATATGAAAAATGTTGGAAACAACAGCGCAACATTTTTAGAAAAATTTGGTTTACCAAAGTTTACCAAAACACCTAGTTCCAAAGGAAGATGAGACAAGTCTTTATTGAAGACCATAGGCTGTTATCAGTTTTCATGGTTAATTTTCTTCGATTGCGAAAAGGCTTTTAGTAGAGTACAGCATGTAACACATTAACAACCAAAGGCATTGATGGTAGAGACCTAAGATTAATACAAAACTTGTATTGGAAGAAGAAAGCGGTCGTACGAGTCGATGGGAGATTAACCGACGAATGTTACATACAAAGAGGGGTCAGACAAGGATGCATTCGATCCCCTCTGTTATTTAATATCTACTCTGATATAATTTTCAAGCAGGCTTTGCAAGATATAGACTTTGGAGTGAAAATCACCTATCAATAATCTTGGATACACTGTTATTTATGCGATAGTCTCCAGAGGTTTTAAAAGTTACTGGATTGTGTAAACACGATCACACACAAAAATGATATAATTTTGTCCAACAAAACAAAATATTCCATGGTTTATTTCATGAGAGTACAACAAATTTATTAACATCTTATTACATCAAAGAATTTGAATTCAATATAAGAGTGTGATTAGTGCCAACGTTAAACTAATTTACAAGATTGGATTTTTTATATAATAATATGCAGTATATACGTTTGTATCGCATGAAAACGTAGTAGGCAGTTAAAAAATGGCACAATATAAAAGAACGTACTCTTCCAGCAGATGATCAAAGTAGTTCTGTAGATTAGTTATAATACAGATTTAAAAAATTCTAGTTTTCATACAATACACCCATATCTATCAAATAATTATTTTTATCAATGGGTTCTAGGTATTAGAGATTAAGAATATTTTTTACAAAACTCAAGGACGAGCCATTTTATATTAGTTGTCTAGAACTTGAGTTGTTACATTGCTAGAGAAATATTTTTAGATACTTTTAAGTATACTCCCTCTCAAGTTTTTCGTTCAGAATGGGCTCTTATGGACTATACACCTATTTTATTATTCTTTGCATTTTTCAATGATTCTATCATTATTTACTGTTGCGTTGTTGCCAGGTCTATATTCTGTCAAGCATCTGAATGTTGTGTCAATGTTTGTGTTCTGTAGCTATGGTATTAATTATTCAGTTAACCTAACTGTAAAGTAGTACCAGTTATCTAAGACACTCATTAATAGTCAGCTCAACGGGGTGATATTGTTGAAGCTGTGGAATTCCATGAACAAGCGATCTACCTGTTGTATGAAATGATCCCTTGTTTATCTAATTTCACAACTCCAACAATAGCACTCCACTATGGGAACAATAGGCTTTTACGTAGGCTGTTTACTTATTGGCTTTGAGTATAAGAAAGTTGGACGAAAAACCATTTTGTTTGCACTAGAAGACATAATAAGATTGGGTCATACATATCTATTAAACATAAACAGATGCAGAGAACAAGGTAGCCAGGGTCATATTTTTGTATGATTTATTTAATATGCATTGTTAGGTCGTTATATAATATATACCGATGAATATTCGGTGTATACTGGACACTGTGTAAGCAAATCATGGAGAAAGCGTAGTGTCAGCAGAATTATTAAAAGTAGAAGGACATATTATACTGCAGCAAAAGATAGCTCGACTTATAAAAATATGAGAAAATGAAAAAACGCAAAAAATAGTTACATAAATCAACTATTGACAATATTGTTCTATTTTCCCTTTTAACCCATACTGAACGAAAAACGTGAGATGGACTATAAATATTCAGTACTCAGAATCCCTTCCTAGAGGTTGCAATGGACTATATTTTATACTATATACTACATACTTGGCAAATTTCGTAAAGAACCGTTAATTTTACATTTATCTACTAATTAGTTATATCTGGAATTAACGGACCTTATAGAAACCATCCAGAATAGCATAATAATTTATTATTAGGTACATAGATGATGTGTCTCTGTTCCTTTTCAACATCTGCATGTAGACATTTACTTTATGAAATATATATATTAATATTATTCGTTATATTTAACAAAAATAATTTTATACATCTGGAAATCTCTTATTACAGACGAGGATTACCTAATCAATGGAAAAGAAGACTCTGCGGTCCCATCTGGTTCACTGTTGGGTTGAGTTGTGGCATGGGTTGTATCGTTGTTAAGGGGCGCATGCTCTAAAAAAGGAATATAAACATTTAATTCCAAAGCATTAAGAGCTACAAAAATTTTAAATAGGCTAGTTGACAAAAATACAAAAAGAAACATTAATTTACCTAAGATTGAGAATCATTATAAACTTACGTGCATAGAAATCGACCCACTTAAAAATTTGGTCATTTTTGATGACTCGTATTTCCTAAGCCTGTTGGCCGATTTAAGTGATTTTTGAACATGTTATAGCCCGATTCGTTAACAATACCACTGTAATAATATTGTTGCTAAACAGATAAATTTTCATTGTATACCGGGTGTACCAATCAAACTGTTTTTTCCTCAAAGTTCGCATCACCCTGTGGAATATTCTAGCATATATAAAATACTGAAATTAAAACCCAACTATAGCCTCTGGTTTTCTTAACATTCTGTTTTTTGATTAATTCGTTTATGTTGGATAATAAAAAAGTTAGGTACTTTAACAACTAGACATGTTCTTGATCAATACACGGTGTTTCTAAATAAATGCGACAAACTTTAAGGGGTAATTCTGCATGAAAAAATAATGACAGTTGGCTTTATAAACGTATGTCCGCAAATGTTTCGTTTCCGAGATACGGGATGTTGAATTTTTTGTTACAAACTGACGATTTATTTATTGCTTTAAAACCAGTTGAGATATGAAAATGAAATTTGGTAGGTTTTAAGAGATAGTTATTGCGGATTTTTTTGACATAAAATTAAGAATTTAATATTCACCATTGGCGCGTATACGGGTAATATGACCGATCATATTACCCGTATGTACGCCAATGGTGAATATTAAATTCTTAATTTTGTGTCAAAAAATCCGCAATAACTATCTCTTAAAACCTAGGTACCAAATGTCATTTTCATATCTCAACTGGTTTTAAAGCAATAAATAAATCATCAGTTTGTAAGAAAAAATTCAACATCCCGCATCTCGGAAACGAAACATTTGCGGACATACGTTTATAAAGCCAACTGTCATTTTCTTTCATGCAGAAAAACGCCTTAAAGTTTGTCGCATTTATTTAGAAACACCGTGTATTGATGAAGAACATGTCTAGTTGTTAAAGTACCTAACTTTTTTATTATCCAACATAAACGAATGAATCAAAAAATAGAATGTTAAGAAAACCTGAGGCTATAGTTGGGTTTTAATTTCAGTATTTTATAAATGCTACAATATTCCACAGGGTGATGCGAACTTTGAGAAAAAAAGCACAGTTTGATTGGTACACCCGGTCCCGGTATACAATGAAAATTTAGCTATTTAGGAACAATATTACTACAGTGGTATTGTTAAAGAATTGGGCTATAACATGTTCAAAAAATCACTTAAATCGGCTAACAGGTTTTGAAAATATGAGACAACAAAAATGACCAAATTTTTAAGTGGGCCGATTTCTATGCACGTAAGTTTAGATTATCAAAAGTCTTTGAACAATAAAAACAAAAAAATTAGCAAAATCGCTTTTACAAGTTGTGAATAGATTACACACAGATAAAACAGATCTAGGCAATCAAATACAAAAACAAACTACAGATATCTATATCAAAGAAATCCGCTTATCTAAGGGTGAATCATAACAGGAATATAATAGGTTTGTTGTAGCATCAGTTTCAAACGGTTTGAAACCATCACCGAATAGTCGACCAGCGCGAGTAAAGGGAATAGCACTGGTGACTGTATTATGTTATCTCACTGACCAACTATTTGCTGACGGTTTCTGACTAGTTTGACTGTTTGCTAGAACAAAGCTATTGTAAATGAATATAACTGATATTGTAAATCAATATAAATACAGAATAAATGTTATTACATGCCATTCCAAAAGTCGATACGTTCTAGTCGGTTAAAACAGTTTACGCACTTTCCACGCACACCTCAGTGAGGTTGAAGGGTTTTGTCGTTGTGATACCAGACTATCTGGGTCAGTCTTCTGACACATTATTAGAATGGAATTATGGAATGGAATGGAACGTTATTGGAATCATAGCTTTCTAATAGCGGGCTAACCGCGGAGTTATAATAAAATTGGTAAAAGACGACTGAAACGACTATAACAACAGATCCCGTGACCACGCACTATGTGGCGTAGTGAAAGCAGTCCCATGCGTGATTCTTGTTTAATACGTGTTGTTTCTAAATATGTGGCCAAAATAAGCTATATTTCTTCGTTTAGCTGTTGGCAATAGTATAGTCGGTTCGCTAAACTCAGACACAACTGGCTAGTGATTTTAGTAAGTAATTTTGCCATAAGTAATTACTAAATAGCTAAAAAATTTTGCCAATTTTGGCAAAATTGGCAAAAAACAAAAAATTACCTACTAAAATATCTAGCCAGTTGTGTCTGAGTTTAACGAATCGACTATACGCTATGAGCTTGTAGGTAGAGGGGATAATTAAAAATTCGCGAGTGACAGTAGTGACAAGTCTGTAAGCTTTTACTGGAAATTTGACATAAATGTCAAAGTGATGAATTTAAAACATTGAAATTAAAAACATAAATAGGAAATAAATATTAGTTGGTCAAAACTGTGGTGTATATTTTTACCTTAAATATACTTACGTTTTAAATACTGAATTTAAGTTTTTTTAATATTTCGTAATATGTAATTATATATTAATCTAAGCGCCATCTACACGATAATTGTGAAAGTATCCGAAGTAAGAAATTAATATTTCATTAATAGAACGTTAAAATGATTAGCAAAATCTTAAAAAAATCGATTACAATTTAATTACTTTTTTGCGTTGTAAATATTAAGCGATAACAATTAAATAATAAATTTAAAAATTACCAGTGAAAGTTGCATTAGTAATCCGCTAGGAGCGACACCAGCGAAGCTCAGAGCGTATACCTTTATGCATTCTTTCCAGCGCTCGATCATTTGATTCTCTCTCAATCCGTGGTATTTTTAACCATAAAGCAGGTACAACCACATCTTAAAAGAATACAGATGTGACATGGTCTTTGCCTTTAAAGTGAATTCTTCAACTCCGTACCACAGTGTAGAAAGTACGTAGCATTTAATGGCACTCCATCGAGTAGTCTCTATTGCAGAATAGTGCTTTCATTTTGAAGAAACTAAACTAAAATCAACTTACCATCATCTGTGGATGTTGTAGGTACATTTGTGGCTGAGGTGATGTGACTGTTATACTACTAAACGGCGAAGTAGCGTTGGACATGGATTGGTTCATTGGTTTATAACCCGCTCCTGTTGTATCTGAAATAGGTTGTGGTGTCCAACTTGTTTTAGATCCTGTCTTGGTTCCTGGAGAATTCCACTGAACACCCCTAAAATATAAGCATAAACAATGAAAATATATCATATAAACCAACAGTATAGTTTCTAACATGTGGGACAAACAGAATCCCAAATTTCTTAAACAATAATGTCATTGTTTTGTTTATGTTCCCCAACTTCAATCAAACAATTTTACTTAGAAAAGTTGTGCAGACTCTCATTACGAACATTCTGGTAACAAATCGGCCCGGTAGCCGGTAGGTTATGATCGCCACTCGCCTAAACTGTATCTAAGCAGATCAGAACAGAAGAAAGTAACTAAGTTTAAAGTAAGGCCTGTATTCAACAACAGGCTGCATCGTAATTGTTATTATCGCCCTTCTTGCAGCCACAAAATATATGTAAGTGTGTAAGTTGAAATAGTGTAAAATTTATTTATTAGGAGACTAGCAGATTAATTCCGATTCATCTGCTTTGTGTTTACAAGGGGTGTCTTTTTAGTTTTGCATATAGCCATAAAGACAAAAAATATATAGACACAAAGTACTTTATTGCTTTTCAAAATATGTACCACCAGGATCGATACACTTTTGCATACGTTAAAACGAATTGGTAAAATAGTTATTCCAGTCTTCAGTTGACACCGGCAAAATCGCTGTTTTAAAGGCATCGCTTCTTCTGGTGACTAAAATCGCTGCTCATGCATTGAATTCTTGATTATGGGAAAGTGAAGAAGTCGTTTGGACTTAGATTGGAGCTATACGGTGGATGATTTAACAATTCGATGTCGTGAAGTTCAAAAAACTCTATTGTCTTTTGGGCAGTGTGAGCAGTTGCATTGTCCTGATGTAGGATGGTTCGCCGTTGTGTGTTGCTTTGTCTGAGTTTCGCGAAAACTTCTGGTAAACAAACGGTTATGTACCAATCAGAAGTAACCGTTCTTCGATCTTTTAAAGCAATTGTTGCCACGTGACCAGATTTTGACACAAAACCATTTTCTTTGACACACATCGTGAAACACTCACACAGCGGATTGGCGTTTATTTTCCGGTTCGTAGGAGTAAATCCAAGATTCATTGCCACTAATAATATTATAAACGTTTTTTGAGCTTCCTTTGTTGAACCGTTCCAATGTTTTTCGACACCAATTGACGCGATCTGCTTTTTGCTCTTCTGTGATTAAATGAGGGATCCAACGGGAAACCAAATTCGTAACACCCAGTTCTTCATGTAAGATGCCTCTATCTCCAGGTATGTTATACGGCGGTCATCCTTAATTAGCTGACGAACCGCATCAATATTTTGCTTTGTGACTGCTATTTTGGGTGGACCTGGCCTGGATTCGTCGCTGATACTGGGGGGGGGGGGTCCACATTGAAATTCGCAATACCAGCGGGAAATACTTCACTGGTATAATGTAATAACTATTCAATCCCAATTGCTAATTTCAAAAATTCACTTTATCTACACGACTTGTTGTATGGCAACGAAACTCTCGATTTATGTCAACAAAAGATTGAAGTTGCATTTGTGTCGAAAATTTGTTGGTGGCGCCCTCTAAGGGGCAATATGTAAAACTAAAAAACAAACTTCGTATGCATTGTAAGTATTTTATAATCAAGTATATTCAAATGGGAAATAAGCCACAATTTTACCTAAAAATGATTTTATTAACGTTTCGACGCTTAAGTCGGGTGTCGTTGTCAAAATACAAAATAATACTAAATAAATAAAATGTTGTTGCTTAGTAAAAAATTCTTCTAATAATTTATTTAATCTGACTCATTTATATCGGCAATTCAAACACGTATTATACATTTTAAAGTAGACGACTTTGAAATGATATTGCCAATATTGATGAGTTGCGTTCCTGGGACGACTTTACTATAAGATAGTTCATTCGATTACATGAAATCAATCCCAACTCAAGAATATCCGCCAATAAAAAATCATAGCATGTGATCTGTCTTTAAAAAGACAACCAAATGCAACGGTGGCACTGAAATTCTCGCGTTAGAGATTCCATAGTAAATCACGAGGGAAAACCAGGAAAAACCTCGTGATACCATCATGAGGAAAATAGGGTATGAAAATATCAACTCATGAAAAAGAACAATATAGGGTACTATGCAAACTTGAATTGGAAAAATCTAATAAAATTGAACAGAACATCAGCAAAGAGGAAATAAAAGCTTTAAAAACTTTAAAAAATGATGACTCCATAACAATCCTACCAGCGGATAAAGGAAATGCAACTGTAATAATAGATAAAGTACAATATGAGGACAAAATTACAGATCTAATTACAAATGGACCTTATACCAAATTAACGAAGAATCCAACGAAGACACTGGAAAACAAAATCTATAGAACTTTATTCAAATTTAAAAATGACCTAACGTACTATCAAAGAAAATTAATGACACCTCATTACAGTAAGACACCACATTTTTATGGAGTACCGAAAATTCACAAAACAAATATTCCACTTAGACCTATTTGTAGTACCATCAATTCTCCTTGTAGTGAACTATCAAAATTTTTATTAAATATTATAAAACCATTTGCAAATAATAATGACACATTTATAAAAAATACACAACATTTTTTAAACAAATTATCAAATATTGAATTTAATCCAAATAATATTTTAGTAAGTTTTGACATAAACAGTTTATTTACAAATGTGCCATTAGATAAAACTTTAAACATAATCAAAACGAAATTAGAAAATGATAATACATTAACAACTAGGACAAGACTAAATGTATCAGCTATAAAGGAGTTATTGACAATATGTACTAATAATACCTACTTTCAACTAAATAATGAATTCTATAAACAAAATTTTGGTCTCGCAATGGGCTCTTCTTTATCTCCGGCTAATATATTTATGGAGGATTTAGAAACTAATATCATTTCTAAACAAAATTTAAAACCCACAGTATGGTGGAGATATGTAGATGATGTGTTTTCCATATGGCCTCATAGATCGGAATTGTTGGATACGTTCCTGAATATTATAAACGATCAAGAAGAGACAATAAAGTTTACAATGGAAAAGGAATACAATAACACCCTACCTTTCCTAGATGTTTTGGTCTCAAAGAAGGATACTGGATATGAGACTCAAGTGTATAGAAAACCAACACACACCAACAGATATCTCAATTACAAATCAAATCATAACATCAACGTTAAAAAGGGAATCATTAAATCCTTATATGATAGAGCCAAAATTACTTGTTCTAACGAAAATTCATTTTTAGAAGAAAAACAATTGTTAACATCTGTTTTATTAAAAAATGATTATCCCATATCGTTTATAAATAAGGAATTGTCAAGATTGGATCGAATGGAACAGAACAACTTAGAACGGGATCCTACAACATTCACAAGAAAAAATACGAGGAAAATATCAATACCATATGTAAAAGGACTATCCGAGAAACTTAAAACAATAGGAAATAAATTCAACATATCAACAACATTCAAAACAACAAACACATTGAGATCTATTCTATCTAAAACTAAACCTAACAGTGAACAAGAAAGAACAAAGAATTGTATTTATAAAATACCTTGTGAATGCGAACAATTTTATATAGGTGAAACGTCAAGACCATTAGACGTTAGAGTAAATGAACATCAGTCTTATATAAAAAATAGAGAATTTGATAGATCTCAAATATGTCAACACGCATGGGATAATGAACATAGAGTTCAGTGGAGAGATTCAAGTATAGTCCTAAAAGAAGCAGATAGTAAAAAGAGAAAAATCAAAGAAGCGGCTCTAATTATGCTAAATGAAACCAATTGTGTCGCAAATTCCTCGGTAGAATGCAGTAGGATGTGGTTACCCATATTAAAGGAGGAAGTCAATAGAAAGAAAATACCACAATTAGTAAATCAGTAACATATCGAGTTAGTACATATTTAGTATTTTAGTATTATTTAAAATTTAAAATATCAAGTCAGAATTTGGTATTAGTTTTGAGAGTAAACTAAATGTAAACCCAAATACTTACGATGTCGGGATAGTATCACGAAGTTTTTCCTGGTTTTCCCTCGTGATTTACTATGGAATCTCTAACGCGAGAATTTCAGTGCCACCGTTGCATTTGGTTGTCTTTTTAAAGACAGATCACATGCTATGATTTTTTGTGGCGGATATTCTTGAGTTGGGATTGATTTCATGTAATCGAATGAACTATCTTTTAGTAAAGTCGTCCCAGGAACGCAACTCATCAATATTGGCAATATCATTTTAAAGTCGTCTACTTTAAAATGTATAATACGTGTCTGAATTGCCGATATAAATGAGTCAGATTAAATAAATTATTAGAAGAATTTTTTACTAAGCAACAACATTTTATTTATTTAGTATTATTTTGTATTTTGACAACGACACCCGACTTGGGCGTCGAAACGTTAATAAAATCATTTTTAGGTAAAATTGTGGCTTATTTCCCATTTGAATATACTTGATTATAAAAATGCCACAAGAAAATAGCTTCAGAACAACAGTAAGTATTTTAATTTTAATATGATAAATGAAAAACCTGACTTACTTTGGAGCTGTTCTACTATTGATAGAAAGATTTTCTGCTAGAGATGCTAGGCTCGATTCCAAATCACCCGTAAGTAGACCGTTGGAAGAAGATGGCTGGTTGTTGTTTTCAATTATATTTGCTGTATTATTTACTTGTTTACCGTCAATATTTGACGGTTGAAGAACCCCTCCTAAGGCATCAAAGTTGGTCCCTAATAAAAACAAACCATAAATTAACAGTGAAGTGAAAGGTAATTTATATTTTATCTCGATTCAGAGACAAGGCGTCTGTACCGACGACGGTGATACCAGAAACAGCGCTGTCTGCAGATTATGCCTTGCCACTGAATCGAGATAAAATATAAATTTCCTTTCACTTCTATCTTTACTCAGATTGTGAGTATTAAGAACAATTTCTTGTACCTATTCCTATATGAAGGAAAACAGGGTGTGATTGAATATTGTAGAATCCTTTCCGTTTTCTATTTCGTCGTCTCTTAGCCTTGAAATTGGTAGAAGGCAGAGATGCAGGATGTTAACAAAGAATGGTTCTAATAAGGAAGGTTTCTCGATTTAAATTAGTGTATATATATATATATATATATATATATATATATATATATATATATATATATATATATATATATATATATATATATATTGATGCACGTTAAGTTGTGACTTCCGGTATACAGAAGAGGCTGTCCGACTTCCACCTTTTCTACTAGGAATTATTTTTTTAAAATTGTGTATTTGGTAAAAGGGGGACTTATAAAATGGGTCTACCTATTGAGGAGAAAGGATTTACCAAAATAAATTTTGTATATATATACGTATATACCGAAGCGTACAGCATACGTTATGGCTTCCATATATAGGGTAGTTCAAGGCGCGTTGTCACTTCCAGCTGTGTTGTCATATTTTGGAAGTCACAACGACTCGTCTGCTAGATTTACCTCCTATTTTGAGCGTAATGTGTGATCTTTTGAAACTTTTACTGTGAATACAGTTGTCTGTGTTTTAAAGTTGTCTATTTAAATTAAAATATTGATATTCTTTTGATTATACAGGTTTACAAAAAATACATTTCGGACTATTTGACGAAACCATATGACTAGGGGGTTTTTGGGGTCGCTGGTTACGAATCCGGGGTTCGCTAACCTCTATCACGTCAGGTAAAGGTTATTTCAAGGACAAATCAAGATAAATCGACAGTCGCTCTGAAAAAGTATATTAGGAGGTTTTTGGGGTCGCTTATAACGAATCCAGGATCCGCTGACCTCTATCACGTCTAGCTGAAGGTCATTCATTTCGAGGTCAAATCAAGATAAATCAACACAATCGCTGTGAAAAAGTATATTAGGGTGTTTTTGGGGTCCCTGATCACAAAACTGGGGCCCGTTGAGCTCAACCACGTCAGGTAAAGGCCATTTCAAGGTCAAATCAATTTTGTTAACTCCTCCTGATTTGAACTTGAAATGACCTTTACATGACGTGGTAGAGCTCAACGGACCGCAGTTTTCATGATCAGCGACCCCAAAACTCCCTATACTTTCAGAGCGATTGTGTCAATTTATGTTGATTTGACCTTAAAATGACGTTGAACTAGACGAGATAGAGGTCAGCGGACTCCGGATTCGTCTTCAGCGACCCCAAGAACCCCCTAATATACTTTTTCAGAGCGACTGTCGATTTATCTTGATTTGACCTTGAAATGACCTTTACCTGACGCGATAGAGGTGAGCAGACCCCGGATTTGTGATCAGCCACTCCAAAAACCCCCTTGTCATATGGTTTCGTCAAATTGTCCGAAATTTAGTTTTTTTTTGTAAACTTGTGTTATTTATGATAATATGATTGATATTTATTTTACAAAAATACTAATATATTATTATTACTGTAAAATGGATTTATTGGAATTAATTAAAAAAGTGTTAATAGTAAGTCATTTATTTATGAAAATTATATCAAAAATGTTAATAAATAAATTTGAACTTATAGAAAATTTTAATATTTTAGATTTTATTACAGGCACCGTCCTTTTAATTTTTGATGTACCAATAATAATATGTAATAAAAAATTAAATGGCTAAACACTCCAGGTGGGGATTAGCCGCTAAAAAGCTATCTAGATCCATCTTTTTCGAGCAGATTTTTCCCAATCTGCTACTCGATACTATTGACTATGCTTCTCCATTTCTTTCTATCCTCTTTCTTTTTCTGCTAGTCTCTAATTCCTGCCCTATATAAATCTTCCTTTAATTCCTGTAACCATTTATTCTAGTTCCTCCGCGTCTGCTTCTAACTCCGGGTCTCCATTGTAAAATTGAGTTTATAGTTGTTGCGCTACCTGCTCTCCATATATGCCCCAAAAATCCAACTCTGTGCCCAAATCTGAAAATCTGGAATAATATCTACCCGGGTCGAAACATTTTTTTTAATATATGAAAATAGTTATTTATGAAACGGAGCGAGTGCTATACATCGCGTAAGTTCGCAAAAAGTACTTCACGCACAATTTCATACAATATTTTATCTAGGATAAACAAATAAAAATACTGTAACTCTTCGTCACTGGAATTCATTTCTATTCTACAATTTTTAGAACTTTGACATATAAAAATTCTAATTTCTTTCAAACCACAAAACTGTCAAATTTTTATGTGTAATGTATTGCTCATTATGTCATCACCTCTCTTGTGCTCTGCACAAGAGATCTAAGGTTAGAGCTAAGAATAAGGTTGGCTAGGTGCTACGTTTTCTCGACTCTGTTTTACGGAATGGAAGCTTGGACCTTGAATGCGGCATCAATGAAAAAACTGGAATCATTCGAGATGTGGGTATATAGAAGAATTCTAAAAATATCATGGACAGAACACGTCACAAACAAAGAGGTTCTGAGAAAGGTGAATAAAGAAATGGAAGTCTTAAATACAATTAAAACCAGAAAATTGGAATATCTCGGACATATTACACGTGGAGAGAGATACAACTTGCTCCAACTCATTATGCACGGAAAGATTCAAGGAAAAAGAAGCATAGGGAGACGCAGAATATCGTGGTTGCGCAACCTGAGAGAATGGTACGGATGTACATCAAACGAACTTTTCAGAGCAGCCGTCTCCAAGGTCCGAATAGCTATGATGATTGCCGACCTCCGTCGCGGAGATGGCACTTGAAGAAGAAGAAGATGTCATCAGCATGAAACGCGAAAGTTAAGAAAGAATATTTGATTATATGAAAGTGTGTTAAAAACAGTGAGAAAAAGTAAATCCCATTTAAAATACATTGTTACTTCATGCTTACTTTAAAGCACTGCTATCTATAATGACAGTTTTCACAAACTAAAAATTTATATATAATATGACATAGAGTAGATAAAAGTCATTTATTAATTATTAATTGATTATAGTCAGAAGAAAATTAGATCATGCACCCCTTGTTTTTTTATAATTGTTAACATACTAAATTACATATCCAATAATTATTGTTATCCATTAAATAGATCGATGCAGATCGGCCTTATATCGGATCCTTTTCTATTAGTCCGTTCGCTGACGGTAAAATATTGCAAAACCCATAAATTTTAAAAAACCACTTAAGATTGACATGAAATTTGGCATACACATAGGTAACATATCAAAGAAGAAAATTGATATTGTGCCGATGTTTTCTTTTGCCATGGGGGTGACTTTCACCTCGTCTAGGGATGAAAAAATATACGTTTAAAATAAGTCCGGAAATGGATTAACTGACTAATTCTAAGGAACTATTGTTCTTTTTTGTTCATTTTTCAACAAAAAAAAACACATTTTAACGGTTTTTTTGCAATTAACTCAAAAAGTAAGTATTTTATCGAAAAAAACATTCTTAAGAAAAATACAGCCCATAAAAAAATGGTGTACTTATGTATGAGATCCCTAGACCCAGTAAAAGAAGAGTTGTAACTAATGACAAATAGGTTCATACACGTCAAATTTCAAATTGAATATTCCAACGTGAAGTATCAAAAACTAAAGCACTTTTTGGGGAACACTCATTACAACTTTTTTGTAATGTTTAAAAAAAGGTTAAAAAGTTTTTAGCATTAAATTAAGGAAGTTAGCAAATAAAATTTATCGTCACCACTTCACAAGTTGATTTACTCGTGTATGTATTGTTTATAAATATGATCTGTAAGCTTCATTGGTTCAAAGTGCTTATTTTTGAAGGGGATGTAATTGAAAGGGATTGAACTAGTCACTAACCAACTGTGTATGCCAATTTTGAACAGCCATATCTTAACCAATATTTGTCTCAAAGAAAAAAACATAATCCTAAATATTCAGAAAAGCAAAACCTACATTTTTTACACTTTGTAATTTTTGGTAGCAGTAATAAATTTTATGTCATTTTGAAAAAAAAAGCATCTCTTTCAAAATTTAAACAATTTTACTTTAAAACCCAATTTTTTCAAAAATTAGCCCTTTACTTAGCCCGAATTAAGGGGTGATTTTCGGAGTTTTTTAAGAAAAATAGGACCTACTTTATTTTGAAAGTATCTTTCTTAATTTTAACGCTAGAAACTTTTTTAGAAAACATAAAAAAGATTTTTTTAAAACTTTAAAAAGTTGTAATAAGTTTTCTCAGAACAGTGTATCATTTTTTAGTTGCTATCATTTTTTGGTTATTTCACGTGAAATTATTCATTTTTAAATTTGACGAATATGAACCTGTTTCCTGTTTTACATTAGCTACAAAGCTACAACTTTGCTTCTACTGATTCTAAAAAGTTATACGTACATCAATTTTGTTACTTTATAAGCTATATTTTTAATGTTTTTCCCGACAACATACTTACTTTTTGAGTTATTGGCAAAAAAAACCGTATAAAAGTGTTTTTTTGATGATAAATTGACATATTGACTCGCAAATAACTCAAAAAGTATTAACTTAGTGAAAAAATTCTATATAACAAAAGTTGCTTAGAATTAGTTAGTTTATCCATTTCCGAACTTATTTTGAACGTATATTTTTCCCCTCCGATTAGAGGAGAAACTCAACCCCCAGGGCAAAATTTTCTTTTCACTTTTTTCTTTTACATGGGTCCTATGTGTAAGCTAAATTTCACGTCAATCCGTTCTTTAAAATTTGGAGCAAAAACCGTTAATGAACTATACTATCTCCGTAAGATCGTAAAAAACGAATCAGAATATTTCTATCGACTAAGATACAACCTGGAATACCTACTTTCAATACACCAATAATAATTATTATTGCGTTTTTTATAAATGCATAAAAGCATAATATTTTAGTGCATATTTCAATTCAACTGTTTTTTGCATAATTTAAGGTTTTTTAAGTGCATATTTCCCGATCTCTATTAATTTAATGTATTTCTCCACGAGTTTACAGCAAAAATCTTGATAATTATGTTTGTTTTGACTGTTTTGTTTGTATAATTATTGTTTTATCATACAGTCAAAGTCTCCCTTCAATCCCAAACATTTTTAAAAGAAAATACAATTTTTTATTGGATATGTTCAATCAAGCAGACATTCCGTTAACATTTTTAGTCACAACATAATATCAATGTTAAAGTATTATTAGAGCAACGCGTTATGGTGTCACATTTCTTTTAATGACCGACACACAAAATATTTTAATGACCGATCCCACACTAGAACCAGATTTTTATTATCTACTGCTTATCAGGTAAAGAGTTATCAAATATCACTCGTTGTCATCTCTGTGTTAATTTGAAATAATAAAATATAAATATTGTAGTTTTGTATTCTAAAATATTTGGAAAAAATACCTATGTATTTTTTTTTTCATTTAGGTACACATCATTTTAAGGGATTGTCCGGAAGAGTACAGGCTCAATATATCGGCAAATGAATTTTGTTTTAAATACCGTCCGTATAGAGGAGGTGCTCGTTGGGGATAGGCGCAAAATCTTAGTCCAGTGCTAATTAAATGCATTAATTTTTTTCGAATTCTGAGAAAACTAATAAGTATTTTTGAAAAATTTAAACGCAGAATGGAAGCTTACATTATTACCGAGGGCAGAAAGTCCATGAAAACTTATATAATGTTTATTTTAATAACTTATATACCTAATATATGTTTATTTTAATAAAGATAATGAGATGAAAAAACAAGAGAAAAGTTAGTATGATTTTTAATTTCGAATATTTCATTCAAAAGAAACTTTTTTTTATTCTAAGGGACTTTCGGTCCCCCGTAATAATGTTATCTTTCATTCTGGGTGTATGTTTTAAAAAATATTTATTAGTTTTCTCAGGATTCGAAAAAAATAAATGTATTTAAATAGCATTGGACAGAAATTTTGCGCCTACCCCCTTAAGAGAGAGTTTACTGTATTTTATATTATTACTAGAATTTATTACTTTAAACTTTTTATCGCTCTTGATTCATTTTATCGTGTATTTAATTCCATTCAATTGTAATTGTACATTCAATTTTTTTGTAATTTTTACACGTTTTATTACTTTCGAAATAACAATAACTATAAAATCGATTTTTCAGCCTACTTGGGTCAAAAAAATACACATTTTTCGGAAATTTCGTTAAATGAGAACATTTACCTACATTTCTTGTATTTAAGCTTTTAATAAGATTTTTAAAAATAATTTAGATTATTTAATAGATACATTCACCGGCACGAAAAACGGGCACCCCAAAAAATGGGTCATTTTTGATGGCTCGTACCTCCTAAACCTATTCTCCGATTTAAGTATTTCTTTAATATGTTATAGCCTTATTCTTTAACTATATCGCTGTAATAATATTGTTTCTAGACAGGTAAATTATCATTGTATACTGGGCGTACCAATCAAACTGTTTTTTTTTTCAATTTTCACAACACTCTGTGGAATATTCTAGCCTTTATACAATATTGAAATTAAAACCCAACTATAGCCCCAGGTTTTCTTAATGTTCTGTTTGTTATTCATTCGCTTATGTTGGATAATAAAAAAGTTAGGGACTTTAACAACTAAACATGTTCTTTATCAATACATGGTGTTTCTAAATAAGTGCGACAAACTTTAAGGGGTAATTCTGCATGAAAAAATAATGATCGTTTACTTGATAAAGCTATGTCCGCAAATGCTTGCAAATATAAAATTATTTTGCCAAACGATCATTATTTTTTCATGCAGAAATTACCCCTTAGAGTTTGTCGCACTTATATTTAGAAACACCTGTATCGATAAAGAACATGGCTAGTTGTTAAAGTCCTTAACTTTTTTATTATCCAACGTAAGCGAATGAATAAAAAAACAGAATGTTAATAAAACCTGGAGCTATAGTTCGGCTTTAATTTAAATATTTTATAAAGGCTAGAATATTCCACAGGATGTTGTGAAAATTGAGAAAAAAACCCAGTTTGATTGGTACACCCGGTATACAATGAAAATTTACCTGTCTATCAACAATGTTATCATAGCTATATTGTTAAATAATAAGGCTATAACATATTAAAAAAATTACTTAAATCGGACTAAAGGTTTGGGAGATACGAGACATCAAAAATTGCCCATTTTTTTGGGGTGCCCGTTTTTCGTGCCGGTGAGTGTAGATTAAATTAGAAGTTCATTGTAAAAAAGGAAGTAAACAAAAACACGAGAAAAATGAATTTATATAAGTAAATAGGTAAGTAAATATTATAGATTAAAATAAGTACAGAAAATATATAATTATAGAGATATATATACACTTATTGTACCTTCATTTAAGGCTAACTTTAAAAGTAAAGCAGATCTGCTATTATTCATGTTTAAAAACAAAAGGCACACAAAACACTAAGTACGATTAGGACCGCGAATCTACAACAGATAAATGTCTGGAAACCGTTACACAGGGTTGCCAAAAAACGGAAGTCACACCGAGCGGTGTGGTATACGGAAGACGCTACGCGTTGTCTACATAACCTGTATAGTAGCACGGGAGCGACACTAGCGCTGGTGATATACCGTCGAACTAAAATCTGATCTTATGAGTATGTTAGATACGATATGACTTCCAGCGAAATTTTTAATATAAGCCTTCTGATACCATCTAGTAGCCAAATTCGTAAAAATATAGGCAAAGCGTTGTGACTTCCGAAATCGGAAGTCATAACGGTATATATGAAGTAACAACGTATTACGAGAATCTACTTTGGAAGTCACATGGATACATGTATCAATATATATATATATATATATATATATATATATATATATATATATATATATATATATATATATATTCAAAGTGATTATTTCGACCAAAAACAATAAATAAATCTGTAGGAAATATCAGGTATGTGGTCTATAATAAAAAATCTTTATTTTTTTTTTTTTTTTTTCTAAAAACTATATATATATATATATATATATATATATATATATATATATATATATCGGTTTTAAAACGTTCTCCTACGTCTTCCGATGCCTAGTCGCCATTCACTTCGGTCCATCCAAAGGTCTTCATCCAACTCAAAATTAGTGTATATTAGAGACTTTAAAACACACAATTAAAAATGAAACACATTCACTTGTAAGAAGAATAAAAAATGATCAAAGGGAACGTTTTTCGAAAGAAAGGGAACATGATTTTTATATTCTACAATAGGAAATATAGAGCTTTATAAGAGGTCAAAGAACGGAGGTAAGGGAAGCAAAACAAATAGAAAAGGATACATATAGTGACTATCTCTAAAAGCTCTATGAAGAGGAAGAACAGATGACGCTAGAACCGGAAACACCAGAAACTACCACAGATGAGGAAATTAATATAAGGACACAGGAAGTTCGAAAAACCCTTCAAATGCTGAAGATTAGAACAACTGCAGGTAAAGACGGAATACCAAACGGATTACTGAAATATTCTGGAGCAGCAATGACAGAACAATTAACAAAATTAAGTAATAAAATTATAAAACAATAAAAAGCCGGAAGAGTGAAGAACGAGCAAACTAATTCTACTAATCAAAAAAGGAGATAAAAACAGCCGAAAAACTACAGAGGTATCAACTTATTAAATACGGTCCTAAAACTTATAATTAAAATTTTACAGAACTAATTAATCAGAGGATAGGTTTAGCAGGTGAACAACAGGATTTTCGTACCGGAAGATCGTGTACAGATGCAATCACTAGAGTAATATAGATCAGCATTTCTATGTCCGATTGCCTTAAAGAAAGCATTTGACAGAGTGATACTTAAAGATGTAATCCATCTTCTGTATAATAGAAAAGTTCTCCTAGGTATCATAAAAACTACTGAAAACATCTACCAAAACAACAACATGGAAGTTAGAGTAGATAAACAACTTACAGAACCAATAGACATAGGCAGCGGAATAAGGCAGGGTGACTCATCGAACCCTATTTTCTTCAAATTTAATCATGGATAAAACCATAATATAAAGGCGTCAACAAAGGAAGAAGATGCAGAATGGGAAACAAAGAAAAAAAGAGGCCAAGAGAATCTGCAAAGATTAGTCCATAGATTTAACATAAGAGCAAAAGAAGTCAATATGACAATCTCATCTCAGCAAAACTAGAACAATAGTTATCAGCAAAGAACCAATCAGATGTAAAATATAAGTTGATGGCATCAATATTGAATAAGTACATATTGGAAATAAAATACCTTGGAATTGCACTGTCCAGCTACGGAAACCTGGACAAAGATGTGAGCAATAAAGTACAAAAAGCAAATAGACTAGCAGGATTATTTAATAACACTATGGCAAAACCAACATATTAACACTGATATGAAGTCAAGAATTTATAAAGCCAGTGTACGACCAATAATGACATATGCACCAGAAACAAGACCCGACACAACCACAACACAAAGACTACTGGAAACGGCAGAGATGAGATTACTGAGAATTACTGGAAATATGCTGAGAGATCGAAAGAGGAATGAAGACATTAGAACAAGACGTAACGTATGGTGTATAAAAAAATTGACACCAAATAGAAAAAAGACTGGAATAACCATATAAGCAGAATGTAGGAGACGTTACTTACCTTTTGATTCCGAGGCTCCAAAAACAGAAGCAAAATTATTTTCAGTCACAAACAACGAAGCATTCGGCATGCCCGAAGTATTTCCTGGACTCAGTACACTAAAAGCTGAAAGAACAACATCATTTTTATTAAAAATGAAACTACTAATAATATGCATACATACCATTTCCATTTGACATCCAAATATTGTTCTGCTGAGGTATTTGAGGTGCAAATGCATTTGCAGCATTTGCATTGGAAGGGCTGAAGGCGTCTGAAAAAGGATTTGATAGTTGCAGCAAATCGTCCGATGCTTTCAGGTTAGGCGGTGTCTGTTGCTCATCCGCAAATAGATCGAATGACGGAGAACTTACGAACTGAGATGAAGAGCTACTGTTGGATGCTGACGATGGAGTGTTGTTCAAGAAAGGATTGTTGATTGTGGTTGTTGGTGAAGATACCTTAGACTAACAGAAAAAATATGGTAGTGTTAACTAAACACCAAATAAAAAATGTCAGTTTTTGACAAAATTCCTAGAATCACATCAAATTCATGAACAAAACACGAAAACTAAATGTTTCTTCTGAATGTCTGCAATGATTGAACAAAATACTGCAAACAAATCAATATTCTTTATGTCATACTATGCTTTGTTTTTAAACCCGGAGGAGTAAACTAAAAATACTGATTCACACCCAAAAAAGACACTATAAAAATCACCAAATGGTGATTTTTCTTTGGTTGATCATGTCGGCCTTCGACAGTAATCCATAATTATTATATTATACTAATATGTCGCTAAAGAGTTCTAAAAACAACTGCTTTTTATATAAAAGCACACTAAAAATGTAAAAATTAAAGAAATAACGTAGAAACACACAAAAAATCGCCGATATAACTTGATTAACCTATGAAATGCAAATAGTGTCAAAATTTCATAACAGTGGAGTAAACTTGCCTGAAGTTGGACCACTTACAAACAAGCATGAAATGCAAATAGTGTCAAAATTTCATAACAGTGGAGTAAACTTGCCTGAAGTTGGACCACTTACAAACAAGCATTACGGCGCAGTAAATTTGAATTATTCCTCCGGGTTTAAAAACAGGGCATAGTTCATTATTGTGCTTTTAATGCTTAGTTACCAACTACATAATAGTGTAAAAATTACAAAATGTGGAATTAAATTATTATAACTACATATTATTATTCAATGGAATTCACATAAAACTGGCAATTCTAAAAAGATCCGGTGATATAGATCGCCAGCAGCAAATGTGGATTCATGTTTCATTGTCTGCTTATCAAGTTTGTGTAAGGAAAAGCCAGATCTAGAAGGTATGCCTGCTAGCGTCCCTGAAACCTCCTTTTTTGAAGATATACTACCCTTTATCCTTCTTCAGCAACGGACGTACTCTTCCATCCACCATGCCTCTTCAACGTTGCCATACTGGCTCCAGCGTCTGTCAGAAGAGTTGCCGGTGTTCGACGCAGCCAGATCTGTATGTTTATCAGAATCGCTCAAACCCAGATATTTTGAAATGATTTTTCCAAATGTATTTATCTATATGCCTTATCTATAGGCCAGAAAAAGAATGTTTCTGGACAACCACGTTGCCGTAAAGACATGTAACCTATTATTAGCTTCAAACTATTCATTTTGTCTTCGTCAATAATGGGAAAAACACGCCATTTGTCGGATGTTGTTTCTGGTATGTTTACCACAACAGCTGATTGTCTATCTTCTACGTGAGTAATTAGCATATTCACCAGTTTGCTCATTAAAAACGTCTCATCCGGTGCTTCATGGAAAAATTTTAAAACATCTTCTCTAGGGACAATTGTAAGACTTTTTTGGCAGGTATCCTTTTGGCCCTTTCTTTAAATATTCGCTTAACTGATGGTAATTAGCGGTGTTAATATTTTTATTTACTATTAGAGCCCCCGCAGACTGCAGACTTTTTATCGGTCGATAGTTTGGTCGGCTTCTTAATCCGTACAGAGAGGTATGCACATGTGCACATTACACCGATTCAGTATCGGCCGATAAAAAAGTTTGATGGGCTTCCCGATTGCCTTCAAACTAATCTGTGGGCCAACTATTGGCCGATGGTTTAATCAGTATTGACTAACTAGGACTTGCGCACACACGCCGATTATTTTATCGGTCGATAGTTCAATTCTCTCCTAGTTTTTGTGTGCGATACTCGTGCCAAGCGAATATTTTTCTGTCTAATTCACAATCGTTAACTGTAGAAACCTGGGTGGTCCAATTAGTATGACTAGTGCATTCAGTAGCACTACAACGATTAGTAAATAGCATCAAATCAGCATAAAATATGGATTACAAATGAACGTTAAGGTGATACAGTAGCGATCAACAGGTAGCCAAAACGCGTTCCAAGATTGCGGCTGTAATTTTGAATATTTTTTAGAGATATTTGGCACACGTATTCGTAATATAATAAAGAATGGCGGTACAGAGCCCAATTTGAAAAATATATTAATATGTGGAAATTACTCTGTAATTAAATACAATATTAAAAAAACGAGCCTGTACCGCCATTAAGAAGAACAAAAAAATACACTTTCCTCAAATAAACTTTTTTATCCGATGCCTAGATTTTGTGTCATTTTGGAACTACTAAAATTTTTTATTTCATTAGTAGTTCCAAAATGACACAAAATCTAGGCATCGGATAAAAAAGTTTATTTGAAGAAAGTGTATTTTTTTGTTATTCTTAATGGCGGTACAGGCTCGTTTTTTTAATGTTGTATTTAATTACAGAGTAATTTCCACATATTAATATATTTTTCAAATTGGGCTCTGTACCGCCATTCTTTATTATATTACGAATACGTGTGCCAAATATCTCTAAAAAATATTCAAAATTACAGCCGCAATCTTGAAACGCGTTTTCGCTACCTGTTGATCGCTACTGTTTCCTCTTAAGAAAACCAAGTTCATGATTATTTCTAAGCAACACACAGTAGGAAGTCTAGATATCGGAGGAAAACAAGTAGACAGAGTGAATAACTACAAATATCTGGGAACCTGGGTAACAGAAACAACGCCCAAGGTAGAGAAATCAGGGCACGTATCGAAATTGCAAGAAAAGCATTTATAAAAATGAAAAAAATGTTTGTTAATCGAGACCTTCCTCTGGAGCTGAAAATAAACCCTAAGATGCTACGTGTTCTCGACTTTGTTGTATGGAATGGAAAGCTGGACACTAAAGGTAGACAACATAAAGAAGTTGGAAGCATTTGAGATGCGATGCTATAGAAGGATTTTGAAAATACCATGGATCCAACGAGTTAGGAATGCAGAAGTCTTAAAAAGGCTACAAAAGGATTGCGAGGTGATAAAGAACATCAAAACAATTTTATTGTTTTGATTTTTATTTAACTATTACTAGAGGTGCGAAATATGCTGATAAAATGCAGGGTAAATATCCATTTAGGAGAAAAGATCCATAGGTAGAAGAAGAATTTCCTGGCTGAGAAACTTAAGAGAGTGGTATAGTTCCAGCTCAATAGATATTTTCAGAGCAGCCGCCAATAAGGTACCGATAACTGTGATGATAACCAACCTCCGATAGGAGAAAGAACTACAAGAAGAAGAAGTTCATTGAAGCTGGCTATGATCATCCGATAAAAGGCGAAAAACTTTTTTGGGTAATCAAGTAATTTAGAATACATTGTGTATATAGAATTTTCCACTAAATAATGTATCACTGAGAATTCACCATCATCAACAGCTGTTCCATCCATCGTCGGAAGTAAGCCTCCCTTAGGTGTATCCATTCATTTCTGTTTGCTGTTTTTTGCATCCATGTGTGGAAAGCCATTCACTTGACGTCATCAGGCCATCTTGTTTGAGGTCTGCCTCTACTTCTCTTGCTTGTCCTTGGTCGCCATTCAAGAATTCGCTTCATCCAACGGTTGTCTTCCATTCTTCCTATGTGTCCAACCATGTTCCATTTTAACATGGCAATCTTCTGGATCACATCTGTTAGTTTTTATCGTCTACTTATTTCTTCCATTGTGAATGAGATGCACTCAATACTCTCGGAATCTCTTCTTGATTTTCCTCATCCATTGTATGAGAGCTATAATAACATTTCTGGATAATTCTTGCATTGTGCGACTACTCACTTGAATGGTCAAATACGAACTTTAGTACTAAATCGTTCGAGAATAGTTGGTCGACAGTTGGCTAGTCTGCGCCCCCTTCACCAACTCGACTGTTTAGTTGGCATGGTATGCGCACTAACAGCCCAACCCGACCAAACTATCGGCCGATAAAAAGTCTGCAGACTGTACCATTGAATATTTTGACCATAAGGAACTCGGAGAAAACGTTTCAGCGAGATCGTAGAAGTATCAAAGCAACACAGTTTCATTAATATTATGTCATACATAGTTTTCTGCCATCCTGTTTAGTAATTTGTTGTATTCTATGCCGTATACGTCTCTCAATTTCTTCGGTAGCAAGTTTTGTGTTACTTTTTACACTTTTTTTCAATTTCCTCGGGAGTTTCAAAACTTTCCTGCATTTTCACTTTTTAAGTTTGACAGCAGCAGATGAACTAGTATGAAATAAAAGTTTGTATGCACCGTGGACATTAATAGATGTATACACCTTCGGGCGATTTACAAACACGAGGGTCTAACACTCGGGCCAAAGACCATCGTGTTTGTAAGATAGTCGCCCTCGGGCATAAACATCTACTTAATGCTCTTGTTACATAAATAACTATTAAAATTTTTTATAAATATAAAAAGAAAGTTCTTAATGAATAGATTATTCTCCGCTTTGTTCCAAATAAGGTCCTTACTTTAAATTGGTTGATCGCAGCTTCTTCTTCGGCCAGAATTTGTAGTTTCATCTGTTCGTCTATTCCATTGGCATCGAATTTGGCACTTGACACTACATTTCCAAAAGCGTTACTGGTTGTGGAGAGAGCCGTTACTCCAGATTTGATGTTTTTCTGGTTACTGGCATTACTGAAAAATAATAATACATTTTGTTATGTCATTCGTGAAATTGTTTTACTTAAATAATTTAAATCGATTATGAAGAATGATGGAGCTCTCTTTCAAACCTAATAAAAACAATTACAGCGATCCTCTAATAAAACTTACACCCAATGCGCTGATTTATGCTTAGGTAATATATTTAAATTTCAATGTATGGTCATTCGAGCCGTACCCATAAATTTTTTTGTTTCTCTAATTCTACCAAAAACTTTTCATAGTCAAACACAAAAAAAACACTTCACTGCTTCGAGATTCCAAATCACAAACCCCTAAAAAAAGTTCATTAAAAATATCCGTTAAAACGGTTATTTTCCCCCTTTCCCCTTTAAAAAGCAGCTTTCTGAGCGTTAAAATATTAGCTAGTCCTCTGTTGGGACGTCAATACTCATCACACGCTCGTGTTAAGACATAGCAAAGTGGTCAAAGGTCATGTTACCCGGATACAAACTGACGACTCCTGAGTTTTTTCGCTCAGTAAGTTGACTCCATTATCAATGCGCCACGCCTGAAGTCCGTATTTATCAATATTTATGTGCGGGGGACCTACGAAATAAGTTACACCGAGACACGAGCCTTTATCTCTTGCCGAACTGCTCATACGAAGCTAGGACAAATAATCCCGGACAAAAAATCTCCACAAATTATGCCTGGACAAAAAATTCCCAGACAAATAATCCCCGGACAAATAATCCCCCGACAAATAATCCCCCGACAAAAAATCCCCACAAAAAATTCCGGACAAAAAATCCCCAAGAAATATTTGCTGCTGAATAGTTCTCTAAAAGTTTTCCCGGGAATGCAATCGACTCAAATGTTTTTCAGCCTCAGTGCACACTCACAAGAGTGTGAGTTTTTTCAAAAATCGTGGAAAATATGCGGAATGCGCTAAGTCTGACGGAATCATGTTGTAATATTATTCGCTTAAATCTTTTGCTCGCTCTGCTTTGAATTTCTATGTTCAAAACATTTCCTCTTCATGATGCTAACTGCTGGTCCTTAAAACGATCATCTTGATTGTAAGGCAAAAAACCTGTTCCTTTTTGTAAAGGACACCGCACACATTTTCTGGAAAATATGTCACTCAAATGCAAGAACATTTACACGAATCTTCTTCTTCTTCAGGTGCCATCTCCGCTACGGAGGTTGGCAATCATCATAGCTATTTTAATTTTTGAGGCAGTAGCTCTAAATAGTTGTTTTGAGCTGCATCCAAACCATTCTCTCAGGTTCTTCAGCCATGAAATTCGTCTTCTGCCGATGCTTCTTCTGCCATCTATCTTTCCCTGCATTATGAGTCGCAGGATGCCATACTTCTCGCCCCGCATCACATGTCCGAGGTACTGTAGTTTTCTTTCTTTAATTGTCAGTTCAACTTCCTTCTCTTTACCTATTCTTCTCAGTACTTCATTGTTCGTAACTCTATCTACCCAGGAAACCCTCATAATTCTTCTATACGTCCACATTTCAAAGGCGTTAAGTCGTCTCATTGTCTCTACATTTAACGTCCATGATTCCAGTCCATAGTATAGTACACTATATACGTAGCATTTTGTTAGGCGTACTTTAAGAGCTAATGTTAAATCTTTACTACATAGGACCTTTTTCATTTTCATAAAATTAGAACGTGCTTTCTCGATTCTGACTTTGATTTCTGCAGTGTAGTCATTATTTTCGGTTATAAGTGTCCCTAGGTAAGTGTACTTTTTTACTCTTTCGATCTGCTGGCCCTCTACTATCAAGATTTCGTTAGTATTATGGCTGTTTTTACTAATTTTCATAAACTTTGTCTTTTTGATATTGAGAGAGAGTCCGTACTCCCTACTACACCTTACTATTTTACTCATGAGTATTTGCAGGTCTTGTAAATTATCGGCTATTATTACTGTATCATCTGCATATCTGATGTTGTTAACTAAGACTCCATTTACTCTTATGCCGACTGTTTCATCTTCCAGAGTTTCTCGCATTACCTCTTCAGAATAAGCGTTAAATAATAGAGGTGATAGTATGCAGCCTTGCCTGACTCCTCTTTTTATTTCCATTTCTTCAGATGTTTCTGTTTCAATTCTTACTATTGCTCGCTGATTGTAATAGAGATGTGTTATTAGTCTTAAATCTCTTTCATCTAGGTTTTTAGTTTTTAGAATTTCCATGAGTCGGTCATGTTTTATTTTATCAAACGCTTTATTGTAGTCTATAAAACAGACGTAAAGAGAACGGTTAACATCCAAACATCTCTGTGTCAGCACGTTGAAGGAGAATAATGCCTCTCTGGTGCCCATTCCATTGCGGAACCCATATTGAGTGTCACTAATATCCAGCTCCAGTTTAGAGTGTACTCTGGCGTGGATAATTTTCAGCAGAATTTTCAAGGTATGTGACATTAAGCTTATGGTTCGGTAGTCACTGCATTCTTTGGCATTCACTTTTTTTGGCAAACACACAAATGCTGATGTCAACATTTCTCTAGGGATGATTCCCGTAGTATAGATAGCGTTGAACAGTTCTACTATTATGTCCAGGTTTTTCTCGTTGACCAACTTTATCAGCTCGCTAGGTAATTCATCTGGACCAGCAGATTTATTGGTTTTCATAGAGTTTATTGCCTGACTAACCTCTGATTTGGATATCTCTGGGCCTACATCTCCGGTTTGGCTATCTACGGATGTACTAGCTTCTCTCTGGTCATGAAATAGTTCCTCGATGTACTCTTTCCATCGTCGTAGTTTTCGTTCTGTCTCTATTATAGTATTTCCGTTTTTGTCGAGCAATATATTTGAGGTTCTTCTATTTCCTATTCCGGCTAGTTCTTTGACTTTTTTATGTAGGTTGAAGTTGTCATATATGTTTTGAAGTTCTTCTATTTCTTTACATTTTTCAGAGAAGTAGGTTTCTTTAGCCTCCCTAATTTTTCTTCTTATTTGGTTTTGAAGCTGTTTATAGCGAGTCTTATTAATTGTTTTGTTTTTTCTTCTTTCATTCATCAACTCTAGAATTTCCTCCGTCATCCATTCTTCTTTCTTACATTTGGTTGTTGTAAGTACTTTCTTACTTGGATCTAATATAGAGGTTTTGAAGAATTGCCACTGTTGTTCTACGTTGCAATTATTTCTTGGGTTTCTATCTAGATTTGTGTTGATTTCATGTTTCAAATTTTCTTTTGTTTCTTCTGACTTAAGTTTCTGTATGTTAAGTTTATTGTTGTTGCGGCTTTTTTGCGTCTTTTTTAGTTGAAGTTGAAACCTAGCAATAAGAAGACTGTGATCAGAAGATACGTCCGCTCCTGGATATGCCTTTACTGCCTGAATTGAGTTTCGATATCTGTGCTTTATTAGGATGTAGTCAATTTGATTTCTGACGATTTTGTTGTCTTTGTCAGCTGGCGATTTCCATGTATAAAGGCGTCGCTTAGGTAATTTAAAGAATGTATTTGCGACTACAACATTATGTTCCTGGCAAAATTCTATTAGGCGATCCCCTCTGTCATTTCGTTCGCCAAGTCCATATGGCCCTACATTAGGGTAGCATTTTCCTTCGCCAATTTTTGCATTGAAATCACCCATGATCACTGTTATGTCTCTAGATGCTGTGAGCTGTAATGTTTTTTGAAGTTCGCTATAAAAGTTCTCTATTTCTTCTTCATTTTTGTCAGCAGTTGGCGCATAAATCTGAATTAGGTTCATTTTTCCATGAGCTGTCAATAATTGCAACATTATAATTCTTTCGGACACCGGAACGAAGCCTGTTACTGATCTCGTTACTTTTTCACTGAGGATCATAGCAACTCCATATCTGTGTTGGGTGTCGCTGCTTCCAGAGTAATAGATTCGCCCATTGTCTGTATTGAGTTCGCCAGAACTGACCCATCTTGTATCGCTTATTCCTAATATATCGATATCTAGTCGCATCATCTCTTGCTGTATATTCCTCAGTTTTCCAGGTTCATACATACTTCTTACATTCCATGTAGCGATTTTGTAGGTGTATTTGTATATATTTAGGGAACAGGGATTTCGCTGACTAACGGCCTGGGAAGCCCTGTCGTTGCTGTTGTTTCTTCCCCTGCCGAATCTTGGCATCCGAGAACCATGATTAGTAGGTCGTTGATTGTCATTTCTGTAAGCCATGACGATTTCTAGGGATACTCCATGAGTCTTTAATGCAGTGGTTTCCCGTTGCCTTCTGCATTCTTATACCGTTGACCATTCTGTAGGGTTCATCCGCCTTCGAGACCGATTTCTCAGTCTCAGGACAAAAGAGTGCCCTGCCACTTACCAACTCATCCGCCCGAAGCCGTTGGTCAGTAAGTGGGGGATTGCTTATACCGGCAATCATTCGGTGAAGAGCAGGTAGGTTGTAGAAAGAAATATAGTGACCCGTCTGCCCTCGGAAACCTAATAGCCATTCGGGGTCGGAAGAAGAAGAGGTAGCCAAGAGAGGCCGATAGGAAAGATTAAAGACATTTCACACAAGACTAGTTGAAAAAGAGTAAAATGTGAAGGCCCTTATGATCCGCCAGGTGCGTTTCATAAGCGTATGAGTATTAATACACTTTTTGTTTTAATTACGTATTAATACGTATTAATACACGAATAGATTCCTCTAAATTACGATCATTTCATATCATTGAGACAAGTCTGAATTTTTTATAATAATGGAGTAAATTGATATAAATAAATCTAAAATAAAATGATAGTGTAGGGAGTTAGAGAGAGAGAGACATACATAACTTACTGAAGTTAAGACCTACATAAGTTAGAAAGAGAAAAGAAATTTTGTGAATGAGTTGATAAATCTTAAGGTCTTATCTTATTTTTTGTTAGAATATTTTTTCTAAAAAAATTTGTGGGGATTATTTGTCGGGGATTCTTTGTGGGGATTTTTTTTCCGGGAATTATTTGTCCGGGGATTTTTTGTGGGGATTTTTTGTCCGGGGATTATTTGTCTGGGGATTTTTTGTCCAGGGATAATTTGTGGGGATTTTTTGTCTGGGATTATTTGTCCGAACCCCGCTCTTACATAGGTCGACCCGATACACCAGCCTACCCTAGTTTAAGTTGCAGATCTATTTTGGATTTTTTACTTATAAGTATGTATGTACATAATATGTCATATTAAAAAAACGATAATATACCTTGATTGATTAGGGCCTGTTGGTTTTTTGCCTTCCATATAATTTAAATGTTGTTCCAAAGCATCTAGTAAACTACTTGGCGCTTTTGTTAAATCTGGTATGTCGCCTTTATCAATTCCTACATTCTAAAAAAAGATAAAAAGTTACCAGGTAAATTATTATCCCATTGAACTGGCCTTGCTTATGATCCATCACATTAATGCATATTGGTTTAAAATTGATCCTAAATTAATCCTAAAATTATACATACCTCTGCAACTTTCAAAAATTCTGCTACCCTATCCATTCTAACTAAAAATCTCTTATAAATATCTAAAGCTTCTCGGCACTGTTTTTTATTCATGTCGAAGAATTTTTCTGAAAAAAAAAATATTACCCTAAGTACAATTGTTTTTCTCACAAAAAAAGAAATCAAAATATGTTATAAATCAGATTAGCAAATTTAACAAAGTTGCCCAATATTGTAAGGCTAAGCCAGTTTAGCATTTGTGGCCTCACGAATCTAACGAAGTCTGCGTTCTACATTAGTTATATAGTTCGTCGAGCTTTTGTCTTCTTCTTCTTGTTGTTGTTATAGGACATGGTCCTGTTTATTCTATCATCCCAGCTCTTGTGATGTTGATGTCCAGCTGTCATACCACCTCTTTGGGGGCCTTCCTAGTGATCTTTGTGCATTGGGTTTATACGGTTTTGCCCATTTCGCGATCTTCCAGGGTCCATTCTGCCGACATGATCTCTCCATTTGTTTGTGCTCGTGCACATCTCACCACACCCTAGACTCCAGTTTCTTTTAAAGCATCATCATTCCTTATTTCTGAGAGAAATTGCTCTTATGGTTCTTAATAACAGGAAGAAAACAGACACTCAGTTCCATCTTGAGTTATCTTTATGTCCAGGTACTTGTAATCATCACAGTGTTTAATTTCTACCCAATCATCTAATGTAATGGACTGCTTAGTCCCTCCAATACACATGGCTTCAGTGTTCTTAATGTTGACTTCGAGAAGCCATTTGTTATATTCTTCTATTAGCTTCCACATCATGTAACTCAAGTCGTCATGATCCTGAGCAATCAGAATTTGGTCATCAGCTGCACATAAGGTGTATAGTGCTGTCTCGTCATTGAGAGAGATTCCCATGCCATTACTATTTCTTTTCCATAGCTTGAGTGCTTGTTTCAGTAAAATTTTGAAAAAGGTAGGCGAAATAAAGCAACCCTGCTTCAGTCCTGTCATTACCTTAAATCCCTCAGACATCATTGATCCAGTTTTAATTTTTACAGTCGTTCCATTATACAGACTTTGGACTCCTTTGATAAGACCATGTTTACTGTTGGTTTGCTGTAGGGTTGACCATAGTTTGCTGAGGGGCACACTGTCATACGCCTTTTGTAAGTCTACGTACACCACCAGAACTTCTTTATTGACGGCTATTTTTTTCTCGATAACTTGCGTAATAGAGTACAATTGGTCTACTGTGGAACACCCAGCTCTAAAGGCAGCTTGCTCCTTTGCTTCGTAATCTCTAGTCATTTTCTATTTTGTTCTTCATAAGTTTCCCATAAAATTCTACTTATTGTGCTGTTTACCGCAATTCCCCTGTAATTTTCACACTGATCCTTGCTGCCCTTTTTGTGGGTGATTGACATGATAGATAATTTCCATTCTTTTGATAATGCGGCACAATTTAAGCAGTCTTGAAAGAGTTTTCTTAGCTGTTCCTAGAGTTTGTCTGTACCGGCTTTTACTAATTCTGCAGTGATGTCACCAGGACCAGGGGATTTTCTATTTTTCAGGGATGTGGTTATTTCTTCCATCTCTGACTTACTTATTTATAATGGTGATTAATTTATATGTATACCCATCGTGTTGTCTTCGATGTTAGTAGTAACTTCTGGACTGTTCTGTTAGTAATTTTTTTAAATATTCTTCCCATTTTCCCTTGTTATTGGTGATATAATGGCTTTTTCTTAGTAATCTTAACTCTCTGCACCTCTTCTACCTCCTATGTAGGTGTTGAGTTTTAGCAGTTCTTCTTCCCATGAATCGTTTAGCTTCAACTGAATACTAAAATTAATAGAGAAAAATCTTTCTTACCCAACAAATTAATAATGCCATCATTATAACAGGCAAATAAGCGTATTAAATCCTTAAAAAGCAACATGAAACACATATTTATCACTCCGTTTGTTAAATCATTTGCGGAACAATCAAATTCCAATAGGATATCCAGTTGATTTTGTAAAGTGGGAAGAGTTTTTAATAATTTATCTGCGTTCATTGTCCTTAACATGCCATCATCCTTCCTGAAACACCAAACAATTATTAATATTATTATTGTTTTATAATAATCAGGAAAAATATTATTTTATAACGCTTATGTGTTACGATAAGTATTATTAATTGGAAATTATTAATAATTACCGGTTACTATTAATACAAACCGAATAGATAGGTAAAAGTAAGAAATATGCCAGAATTAATCACAACGACCGGTAATTATTAATAAATCCCGGATTAGAACGGTAAATGTGATAAATTTCAATAGCGTTAAGTGCGTAGAAGCTTGCGGAGTGTAGGGAGGTTTCTTAGTCACTGTGATATACCCAAGTTAAATACGGAGCATAGCGCATACCACAGTGTTAGTCAGTGGCGGATTTAGTTCATGGACCGCCGGGGGCTAAGTCATACTATACCGCCACTCTCTAGTAGGTATAGATGCGTCTTAGGTTAACAATTCATTAAAACTATTTTAATGTTATTAGGTAATTTATTACAAATATACAAAAAGCCACAAAGACACAAACTCACAACTATTAACATAATTATTTACAAACAAATTATCCTGAACTTCCTACTTGCAAACAGGTCGATGATTTTATTAAAATCTAATTTTCTAAGCAGATCATTATTACTATTTAAAACAGCGAACGAATTCATTGTTTCTTCCGTCATCGTATTTCTCAAATAATTTTTGACCCGTTTTAAGTTGGAAAATGATCTTTCGCCAGTTGTGTTAGTAACCATCAACGATAAGAAGATTATTAGTGATATTTCTACATTTGGGAAGGTTGCAGATATATTATTTTTATGCACTTGGGTTCTAATCTTATTTTGTGGTGTAAGGATCTCTTCTGTATCTGCTTCGTCAAACTGTAATTTTCTTTTGCGACTTCTAATTTCTTTGCTGTATTCCATTTGTTGTGACAAGAGCTGCCCCTTTTATTCAAATAAATTACATTTATCACAAAGAGACTCGTAAAAATGTTGTAATGAGCTATACAAAGACGAACATATTGTATGTAAGTCCATATTTGCGCTTTGTAAAGATTTACTCGCTAGGTCAGTTCTTTCCAGTACTTCGAACCAAAAGGCAACATAAATACCAAATTCTAACGTAGCCATCTTTTCGTGTAAATTGTTTGCTTGACAGCGAACTGGCATCTTCTCGTCGTCGTTAGAGGATAACTCTAAAAGTGCTTGCTTTATATCTTGATAGCATAAATTAAGAGCTTTTAATGCATTAAATCGTCCTGACCATCGAGTCACATTAACTCTTCTTGGAACAAATGTTGTATGGCCACAATTTTTCAATAGATCAGTGAGTCGTTTCCATCTGTAAGTTGAAGCTGAGAAAAAAACATACATTTCTTCAGCAACTAAAAAAAGAAGTACTTCCCATAGTGCATTCTGCTGCATGTTGCACAATCAAATTTAGGGAATGGGCTGCACATGGTACGTATTTTGACAAATTATTCCTAGATTTTATTCGGGCTTGGAGACCGCTACAAACGCCAGACATGTTATTCGCATTGTCATACGATTGTCCCCTGCAGTCATCGATATTTATATTCAGGTTGGACAAAACTTTCAATGCTGGCTTCCATATCTTCGGCTTTGTGGCCAGTGTTGTCTAAAAACTGTATGAACCTCTCGACAGGTGTTCCGATGTCCGAGCAATACCTAATAATGAATGTCAGTTGATCTGTATGTGTTATATCAGGCGTAGAGTCAACACTGATTGAATAATATTTGCCAAAATGAATTTGTTTTACCAATTCTTCTAATATGTGGTCCGAAAACACTTGCAAAAATTCAAAACAAATCGTTTTTGATAAATAAGATAAATAATATCCACATATAGGATTAAACCGTGATGGGAGCGACGTACCGCCTCTAAAAATTTACCGCCGGGGGCTAATAGTCCCATAGCCCCCCCCCTTAATCCGGCACTGGTGTTAGTCAATCTGTAGTCGGAAGCGGCCACTGTGTAATACATTATTTAATGTATTAAATACATAAGGCTAAAGTAGGATTAAAAACATCCTTACCTTCTGGTACTTTATCCGAAATCAGAAGATTTAGAAGCGATAATAGCAGATCATTCTGATGACGTTGATGATGGAGCAAAGCAGTGTGGTGATATGGAACTCAACAGTACAACCGAGGATTCACAGTTAGCTAATATTGAAGATACAGGTAACACTAACAGCAAAATTGAACATAATGCGTGTGCGATAATTGCTGTCAATGAGGAAGACAATGCCAGTATTGTCGTTAAAGAAAATGAGGGAGACGAAGAATATGACACTGCAATTGATAAAACTTCAAAAGAAAATTCAGGAGACTCGGGATCTTGCTAAACAGTCACTTGTAAAAGAATCTGACAGAATGTTAAAGCATTCTAATGATTATACTACCTGTAGAAAAAGTAGGTCAAAGTGTTAGAGTGGGGATTCCAGAAGTTGATAGAGCTAAGGCCGATAGCCGAAACATTATTGCCATTATTATTTCTGTTATAGATGAAAAGCTATACAAGCTAGGCAATAAGCATGGCATTTTAAACCAACTCCATGCAAGAAACGAATTTACCACCTGCAAGGAAAAACTTATTTCAGTCAATGAAGCGTCTGATACTCAGATAAGTATCAGTAAACGCGTTCGTAACTATTCGAATATAGGCAGTCAAGGATTCCCCCACTGCAATTGTAATGTAGGAATTCTAAGTGCCACAAGAGTCTTTCCTATCAAAACAAGTAATTATAGTCTAGTAACTTAAAACCTAATGCGTGTGTATGAGTTTGTTTTTACTTATACGGTGTCTATTTGAGTTTTTTTATTGAAAAATTATGTTTAAGTGTTTAACTTTATTATCAAATTTCATAAATAAACAATAGTGAAGCCCAAAATGCGTTTATATCACATTAACTAGAATTGTTAGGAAAGTATTAATAATAACCGGTAAATCTAATTATAAAGGCATTATTAATTACATTGACCAGCTGCTACGGTTACTATTAATATTTACCGGTAATTATTAACACAGACTGGATTTATCACATCAACCGTAACATATATGTATACAAATCATGGTCGGTAATTTAATATTTCACAGTTTTATTAACTTAAAACAAAATATAAAAAGTGTTTCATTAAAAATAAAGATGATGTATTATGCTCGCCTTGCGTGAACCACCCTGCACATTCAAATATTTATTTAAATAGAGCAATCAGAATTTAAAATTTGAATAAATAGAATTTAAAATTTGAAGGGTCCCAATTTTTTTTTGAATATTCAAAAATAAAGACACAAATAAAATTGTATTACACAAGAAGTGGTTTCCACAACGTATACTTTCAAAATTTCACCTTTTACTACTCATAATAGACCCTACATTATATCGTTCGTTGAGATCAGGTTGTTAAGGTGCTTTTAAAATATGAAATATACAGGGAATTTCCTTAAAAATAAAAATTATGGACCATAGTCATTCAACTTGCGTGAATCACCCTGTACATTTAAATTTAAGTTTAAAAGGCGCACCTTTTTATTTCTCGGTGGTTAACGGGTCTCGGTGGTTTTTTTTTATTTTTTAAAATAAGGACAAACACAATTTTATTCCATATGTGGTTTCCCCACTCTATGAAACCCTTACTAAATGTATAAAAATACATATTTAAAAATAAATACTCACCCTCTTTTAACTTTGCAAAAGTCGAAGGCTGTAGTTCTGTATGATAAGGCCTTCTCATTGAGATATCGTGAATATTTTCTAATAAATGGAGACATGTCATATCCTACAAAAAATACACAATTAAAAGATATGTAATTCCGCAACAAAGACTACCCTAAAACCACTAGATACAATCCACAATGCCACACTTCAGATCGTTCTCAGAGTTTTTCACACGTCACCCATAGAAAGCTTATATTCCGAAACTGGACAACCATGGATTTTTGGATTTTTTCACAACAAATGGCACTGTAAGGTTAGTTCCTATTAGTGCGATGTCACATTATGCGGTTTGACCGGATGCGTTTCCACCGCATCCAGTCAAAACGCATAGTGTGACAGGTCGGTCCGGTTGCGTTGGAAACGGATGCGTTTTGAGACATCGTTACGCGCTTACAAACTGCACCAGACTAAACGCATAGTGTGATAGGTCGGTCCAGTTGCGTTGGAAACGGATGCGTTTCCACCGCATCCGGTCAAAACGCATAAAGTGACATCACACTTAGGGCCATGTTGAATTCTGCCAAATAGATTAAAATATTACGCAGAAGGATTAATCCATTCATGGAAACATTTGACGGAAAATTTCAACATGACTTAGCTCTTTGTCACAATTAGAAATTATTCCAGAGTTTTACGCGGGAAAATAAAGTGAGAGTGCTTGATCGACCTGGTAATTCACCAGGCCTAAATCCCATTGAAATCTTATGCCATATTCTCAAGAAACGTTTAGCTAAGATGAATTGCATTACAAAAGAAAAAATGATAACAAGTGATATACAAGTGTAGTTTCTCGATGATGAAGTAAAGAACATAGCGCTAAACTAGTGAAGTCCATGCCAAGACGTGTTGGAGAGGTCAGCTCTGCTAGAGGAGTACCTACATACTTCCTACTAATAGTATGAAGGTATCTCAAAAAGTTTGAATTTCACTCAAGAGTAAAGTAGCTTTATTTTTCACAATATTGAAAATTGTTATTATGAAAAGTTGTTTGGAATTAAAAATTATATTCTAATATGCAATTACATCCTTCTAATTGAAATTTTTTTTTTTTTTGAAAAATTATGGATAACTAACATTATTTTAAGTTATTTCAATTCTGATAACTCTTTTGTTATTAATTTACAAAGAAAAATGGTTCTTAATAAAAAGTTCTGCATGGTCTAAAACCTAAAATACAACTATCTTATATCAAATTTTATCAATTTTATACGAGGTATGTCAAAAAATATGAATTTCGCTCAAGAGTAAAATACATTCATTTTTCACAATATCGAAAATTGTTATTATGAAAAGGCATTTAGAATTAAAAACTGTTTCAATATGTAATTACATCCTTCTAATTGAAATATTCTGAACTATAAAGGTACTTTACTTATGATCTAAATTTATCTTTTTTGACATACCTCGTATAAAATGATAAAATTTGATATATGATGGTTTTATTTCAGGTTTTAGACCATGCAGAACTTTTTATTAAGAATCACTTTTTTTCGTAAAATTAATAATAAAAGAGTTATCAGAATTGAAATAACTGAAAATAATGTTCTGAAATTAATAGGGAACTTGCATAAATTTTTAAATTCGAAAAGAATGTTATAAATCACAACAGAACATAATTTAAAACATGTATCAAAGATAAAAAAAATTTGTAGGTCTGTCGTTTGGGCCCCAAAGGCGATTAAAAATTCAAATTAAAACAGGTGGCCTAAAACGCGTCGTGACGTCACTCGTTTGTACATTTACATTTTTCCAACAAAGTAAACAGAATTTTAAATTAGACGTTATAAACGTCAGTAGAAAATACATTTATTTGACGTGTTTTGATCGTTTGAACTATTCATAGAAAGCTGTACTTTTACAAAATGGTTTTATTTTCCGTAGTAAACCTTCTTTCCTTTCCTTTAATAACTATATCAAACTCCAATGTCAACAAACTGGTATATATTATTACAATGACATACGATAAATGTTAGTAGAATATAAATATTTTTCCTTTATTTCACGACGAGGTATACCAAAATAGGTGGAGGCCAATAAACTAAAGAAGAAGAAGAAGAATATACCTAATTATAACCATAAACGGAACCATATAGTTAAACTGAGTGACGTCACGGGCCGTCTGACCTATTTTAAGATACCGAAGACTTTAAATTTGTACTTCTAAGTTATTATGAGTTTTTGAAGCGTGAAATTTTGAAAATCTCATTTTTATGTCCAGTTTTATACAAAATTATGTAATAAAAAAATGTGCAAGTTCCCTATTATGTACTGAAATTAATAACTGAAATTAATAATGTGCAAATTTATAACGTTCACACACCATTAATAATTTTCCTCTTTACACATTTCACTTATACTGGTCTTTAAATATTTAAGTCTTTATTCTATACTCTATTTTGTCTGAATACTGAACTAGTAGTTAATTGAAAGATAAATTGATTCCACTACGAGCTGTCAGCGAGTAACCTCGTTCTGTATTTTGTCGTGCTTTGTAAAACATAGTGCAAAAACAGTGACATTGGTGTACCTTCAACTAGAAATAATTGTTTTTGACTACATGAGCAGTGTCGTAGCAGATACCTAAACAGTCAATATGTCTCAAACATCTAACCAATTATTTTTATCCTATGTATCAGTAGCGAAATCCATTCCACGGCCAACATTTCCAACCAAGACAAACTGTTTCTTAAATTCGTAAAGAACCCAAAATGTATGTACAATATTGAAGAAAGGGGTATTGAGGGTAGGATAAAATTATTATTATACCTGCTAATGGGGTACTAAGCCCACCTGTTAATCTTCGAGCCGACCTGGGACGTTTTTAAAATGTTCCTGGGGTATCATAAATGTCTAAAGGATTATAGTGAGCCGAGATGGGAATACCCCATTCGAACAGTATAGTACGTGCTGCCCCAACTTTAGGTGCAAATCAGTGAAAAGTGTGCAAACATTCCCAAGAAATTATAGAAGTCCCTGAAGGACATAAAATCAATTCTAAATGTATTATTTGATTTTATTATTTTGCATCGTATGCATCATCATTATCATCAACCTGTACGCGTCCACTACTGCACATAGGTCTCCCTCAGCTCTTTCCATCTGTCTCTGTCTTGTGCGGCGTGCATCCAGTTACTGATAAAAAGCTTCAGATACTCGGTTCATCAGGTTGGTAAGCCTCCTGTTCTCCGTAATGCTCCTTGTCGTGGCCTCTACTCGACAATACGTTTTGTCCATCGGCTGTCTGATAATCTGACAGCCGATGATTCTACCCAATTCCACCCAAATCCTACCCAATTCCACTTCGACAGCGAGCGACGGGATTCTTTCGACAGCGTCTGTTGTTTTTGTTCTATAACTTATTTCTTATTTTGGAATTCGGTCCCTCAGGGAGACACCCAACATCTGACGCTCCATAGCCCTCCGAATTACTCGAATCTTGTTCACTACCTTTTTTGTGAGTGTTGTTTCCGCTCCATAAGTGAATACAGGTAACACACACTGGTCAAAAATTTTATTTTTTCGTCATATGGGTAAGTCCGATTTAAACACATAGTTCAATTTACCAAACGCTGCGCTGACTAATCCTATGCGACCTGGGAGGTCACATGTCTGGTTATTTCTGTCCAACCGAATTTCATGTCCCAAGTACGTATGTATAAGATGCAGTCTGCTCAATATCCCTTTCATCAGCAACAATATTACGATTTAGCACCAGATTAGTCATTAGTTGCGTCTTATTCATGTTAAACTTTAGTCCGACCTATCGGTCTCAAATGACTGAGCTGTTTTCCATTTAAATTGAAACCATATTCATTCAGATCTTCCTTCTTACAAGTGTGTTTTAAAAGCGTCGTGAATAGCTTTGGTGAGATGGTATCTCCTTGCCGGACTTCTCGCTGTATATAGAATGTATTTGCTTCTTGTTCCGATAGTCTTACGCTAACCGTTGCATTTTGGTAGATATATCTGATTATGTTAGTGTAGCAATGGTCTATTCGACATTCACGCATTCTGTCTGTGTATGCATGCTATGTTAATTTATTTTAAAATAATGTATTTTTCCCATTGATATTTAAAAATTTATTATATTTTTATAACTTTCAATATGCGTAACTTTTGACGAGCAGTTTATTACTTTTTATTGGTATATCAGCCGTCGATTGGTTTATTAAGTAATAGCAATAACCTACTAGTCTATTTACCTTGAAGTCCCCCTTTATCTAAGAAGTTGCTAAGTTGAAATGTACTGTTACTGGATGCTAGGTACTGAGTAAATCTCTAAAACAAAAAAAAATAAATTATGCGGACATAATTATAAACTGAAGTTGTATTAATAATTCAATTGTAAATTAAGGTAGTGAAAGTTTGTCTAATAATAAATCTCATAAACAATAATGTAAACATCTGACCTAAGATTCTGTACGATCAAGTACAAAAGTCTTGTTGAATGAGTCACTAAAAGAACAGTGCTATTAATCAATAGAAAGAGCAATTATAATTATTGTACAGAATTATAATGTACATACACGCTGAAGGATTTAAAATGCTAATTAGATATGAATCATAAACATGCGCAGAATCATAAACATGCATCGGCACCTCGGCACTTTTCTTATGTAACAGTAGTTGCAGTTATGGGATTACATAGGTCTTGCGGATAAAAAAAGTAACTTTTTAAAAAAATTATATCTCGAAAACTAAAAATTATTTTTATTTATAATTAAAACATGTAAAAGTAGGTATAGTACTTAAGGTACTCTCAAAAAAATGTCAGCCAAAAATATTCATTTTTGTAGAGTTGACTGCAATTTTTCGACAACAGCCCTTTTTTGCGGTGGGCAGCATAACTAAGTCCAGTCTCATCTGAAATCAAAAAATCAAAATGTTGCTTGTAGTTTATACCTCTTGCTAGTGAATGAACGAAGGAATTTTTATTACTTGAAGTTGTTTTTGTTTTATAAATAAAAACTACTTTAGAAATGGTCATTTTTGAAAAAATGAGACAAATTGGGGTCGGAAATGTGTTTAACCCTATGCAAAATCTTCAAATTTCTTTTTTTTTTTAATTCCTTCGTTCATTCACTAGCCAGAGGTATAAACTACAAGAAACTTTTTGATTTTTTGATTTCAGATGAGACTGGACTTAGTTATGCTGCCCACTGCAAAAAAAAGCTGTTGTCGAAAAATTGCAGTCAACTCTACAAAAATGAATATTTTTGCCTGAAATTTTTTTTGAGAGTACCTTAAGTATATACTATACTTTTACATGTTCCAATTATAAATAAAAATAATTTTTAGTTTTCGGGATATATTTTTTTAAAAAGTCACTTTTTTTACCCGCAAGACCTATGTACCCCTTAAACTTTTAGAACAAGTGGTATCTGTTCTAAAACACCCTCATTTGGGTAAATGGTATATGATCCTATTTATTGGCGTTAATCGCTCCGAAATATTATTCATCATTATCATCATTCCTCAAACTCTTGCATCCACTGTTGGATATAGGTCTCCTCCATATTCTTCAATTACTCTCTATTTTGTGCGTTCTGTATCCAATTTCCCACTGTTTTTTCTAAAGTCATCCATCCATATTTTTGGTGGTCTACCTCGGTGTCTTTTATCTTCTCTAAATCTCCATTCTGAGTGTTTTGGTCCTCCTATTATCATACGTGCTACATGTCCAGCACATCTCCATTTGGCGTGTGCAATTTTTTTCTATGACATCTGTCACTTTGGTCCTCTCTCTCACTATCCTATTTGGTACCATATCTCTTCTTGTTATTCCCAAAGTTGCTCTTTCCATTTATCTTTTAATTATTATTATTATTAATTATTATTCTCAATTTATTTGCAGAATGTTTAGTCAAAGTTATAGTTTCGGAACCATGTTATTACCGGCAGTATGCATTGGTTGTAAACTTACTATCATTTTTCATCAAGGACTCTAGTGTCATTCGAAATATGAATTATAATAATTATGAAGAACGCAGTGAGTAAGTGATTGCAAATTTAAAGGATTAGTGTGTTATCCATAAACAATATTATGTATGTATGTAAACATAAAAAGATACATATATGTATATAAGAGCAATATTTATAACGTGTCAACTTGTATAAATAAATAGGAAGCTAAGGTTGGGATTGTTTCTTTCGGGTCTACCCCAAAATCCAGACAGCCACAATTCCGACGGCCAAAATCCCGACACGCCAGAATCTCGACAGGCAAAAATCCCGACAGGCCAGAATCCCGAAAGGTTTGATAAGTTTCTTTTAACATATAATTACATTTATTTCTTGTTTTTTGTTTATGGCCATCTGTTTTTTTATTTTTTGTTACTAAACAAAAGTATTTACCATTTAATATGAACTAATTTTCTAAATAAAATTTCTAACATGGGTATATGAATTAAATTTTTTTTTTCAATATACCCGGTGGTGAATCGTAAAACGGGCCATAGGAAACTCAATGTAAAATTCTAAACTGTTGAATTCCTGCTTCCCTAATTATTTTACATCAAAAGTTGTGAGAGAATTTTTGTAGAGAATTGAAATCTGTATTAAAATCAAAAATTAAAATTGTTTTACGATTTAAACGCATTCCAAAATTTTGAAAAATATAATACATTTGCCACAGTAGGTATGTGTGTAAAAGTTATGCCACACGTTCCTATTTAACTGACAGTGCTCACACCATTGACTGAATAAAAAATCTTTATTAATACTTTCTTCGCAACTGAGGGTATCTTATCAACTGTATTGTTTTTAAACAATAAATGATAAAATAAAAATATTGACAGTTCAAAAATGTGAAAATAATAACTTCATTGTGACACATTATTGCACTGTGTGTGGCCTAATTTTGGGCTGAAAAACTGAAAAATGTATTACATTGTTACAAAATTTTGGAATATGTTTAATTCGTGGAACAATTTTAACAGTTATTTTCAATACAGATTTCAATCCTCTACAAATAGTTTCTAATGTATTTTGATGTAAAATAATTAGGGAAGCAGGAATTCAACAGTTTAGAATTTTACATTGAGTTTCCTATGACCCGTTTTCCAATTCACCACCCGGTATAGTCCAATAATATATGTATAATCAAATCCTGAATTCAAGTTTACTTTCATATAATAGATATTATCATGTCACTTATAACCTTCCATTTCAGTAAGTATAGCTTTTATATTATAAAAATGAAGTGTTTAAATAATTTTTTCTTTTAAAATACATAATAATTAGTACCCGTACTTATTAGTAGTAAGTAATAATTTTTTAATTTCAATACTCTATATCTATAATATGATTTGGTATTGCATTTGAAAAGGAAACAATAAATATTCAAAATGTAGTGGTCGGAATTTTTACTTATGCGAGGATTGTTGCATGTCGGGATTTTGGCCTGTCGGGATTCTGGCGTGTCGGGATTCTGGCGTGACGGTGTTTTGGCCGTCGGGATTTTGGCTGTCGGGATTTTGGGCGCCACCGGTTTCTTTCCATGTTTCATTTTTTTCTGGTTTCATATTTCTCCATATACACTTCTTTTATGCTCTTATATCTTTGTTTTCCTGATTTCAGATCCAGTTCTATTTCTTCGTCCCATAGGTATGGATGAATATATTATATAATAATATTTGACTAAATGAATAGGGGACCGAAAGAACAAATGGTGCATGATGCATAATTAGTGTGACCAACTAGTCCGAAAAATCCGGGACATGGCCCGAATTACAAAGTCATGTCCCGGCGTGCCGGACAAGGCTTCCGGGTCATCCGAATTTTCAACGTTTTGGTAAAATTCTATTTTGAAATTTTGAATACGTTATTCTTTTATTTATTCGCATCAAATTGAATTGATGGGACGAAAACTTAGTTGATTTTCTACAAAAACTTAGTTGATTTTCTAATTTTTCCTTTTTTGAGAACGATTGCCGGAGTGGAAGTCGAAACGTCAAAAACTAACAAAAATGTAATTACCATTACAATCAATAAATTGTGGCTTAATCCCATCAAAAATAACATTGTCAACATAAAAATGTTAAATAATCACTAAAAAGTTCTATATTTCAAAAAAAAAGTCCCGGATTTCAGGTATTTTTTTGAGCCTTGTCCCGAATTCGACTGAATGGGAGTTGGTCACACTATGCATAATGGACAAAGAAACTAATTTCAGCCGTGACGGCCGGGTTCAAAGGGGGTTGGTGTATGGTTTAAAATCAACATTCCACGCACATTTTTTTTAATTTTGTTTGAAACTATGGTAGACTTATTTTATTTTTAAATTAAATAAACATACTCAGTATCATTCAAGGACAATTAAAAAAATGCGATGGAAAATATTGAAAAATAAGCCAATGGCGACAAATTTTTAAATATTTATGCACCTCAAAAAAATGGATTTAGCGGTGGACAATAGGGAACTTGCATAAAATTCGAAAAAAATGTTATAAATCACAACACAACATAATTTAAAACATGTATCAAAGATAAAAAAGTTGTTTTTGTGTTCCGTTTGGCCCCTAAAGACGATTCTAAATTCAAATTAAAGCAGCTAGCCCAAAACGCGTCGTGACGTCAAACGGTTAATGTTTACATTCTGCACCAACAAAGTAAACAAAATTGTATATAATTTTAAATTAGACATTATAAACATCAGTAGAAAATACAGTTTTTTTTTAGAAATAAGTAGACTTTTAGACTTTAGAAGTCTAGGTGTGGCACCAATTGATGCCAAAATGAGAGAGCATAGGTTAAGATGGTTTGGTCATGTTCAACGTCGAAACGTTAATCACCCAATACGAAAAATAGCTGAAGTGCAGATTCCTGGAAAGAGTAGGAGAGGAAGACCAAAGAAGACCTGGGGGAGACGATAAGGCAGGACATGTTGGTAAAGGGGATTAACATTGATATGACCCAAGATAGAATTGTGTGGAGAAATGCAATTAGGGAGGCGACCCCGCATAGGGATAAGGCAAAGAGAATGATGAGTAGAAAATACAGTTATGTGACGTCAGAAGTGTTTTCGGTCGTTTGAACTATTCATAGAAAAGTTGTACTTTTACAAAATGGTTTTATTTTCCATAGTAAATCTTCTTTCCGTTCCTTCAAAAACTGTATCAAACTCCAATCTCAACAAACTGGTATATATTATTACAATGACATACGATAAATGTCATTAGAATATAAATATTTTTCCCTTATTCCGCGACGATGAGCTGGCCACATACCTAAGTAGGTAGAGGCCAATAAACTAAAGGAGACCGAGAAGAAGAATATACCTAAATATAACCAAAATCATAACTATATAATAAAACTATGTGACGTCACGGGTCGTTTGAACTATTTTATACCGCAGAAGACTTTAAATTTGTATTTCTAAGTTATTACGAGTTTTTGAAGCGTGAAATTTTGGAAATCTCATTTTTAAACAAAACTGAACATTATTATGTAATAAAAAAAATGTGCAAGTTCCCTATTGGAACTCATCATTGGATCATGTGAAACAAAAAATTCATCAAAAAGATTTTATTAGCTTAGTATTTTCTTGAGGTAGAGCTGCCGTGTTTTTTTTTATTTTGTGTCGGTGTTGAACACCGAAATATGTTTTTGAATCGCAAAATAATCTACAAAAGAGATGCTGTATCTTCGGTAATGCTACTCCAAGCAATCTGATTTTTTCAACGAGTATTCTTCAAGTTGTGTGCTTTAATTTAAAATAATTAAAAAATAGAAAAGTTCAAAATTTCCGAACCATACTCCTCCTCCCTTAAGTGTACATTTAATCTTTAATTTACCCAATTGCTGACTGAACAAGTAATTGCTGACGTTATGTAAGAAGCAAAACCCTGCATATTTTACTGTGATGTTTACGAAAAGTTCGTCCAGAATTGTTCTTTTACAAGTTTTCTTAGGTCTGCCTATTTTAGGATTCCGATCTAGCACTATTCTGGCAATGTCATCTGGGGGGCTCAGGAGTTTGCGACCTAGCATCTCCATTTTTTCACCTTATTCGATTTATGGCATTTTTTTGGCTAGTTTGGTTACGTAATACATCTTTTACATTTGTGGTGAAGATTTTAACTTAAAAACAAAAGTAAAAAATATTATTTTTGAATTCACGAAGTAGCACAATTCAAGTTCAAACCTTGTTCCATCAGTTCCCGAAAAGTATTTTGGGCTTACTTTATTTTAAAAATTGTTTTTGAAGTGTTAATGAAGCGCTTATTCAAATATAATATTTTTACTTGTGTTTTTGAGCCTTGAAAATTGTAAATTTTCGGTTTTTTTTTCACGAGACCTTTTCTGTTCATAATGATCCAAAATCCTAAAAAATAATCTGTCCGAACCGAAAAAATTGATTTCTACAATTTGTTTAAAATATATATAATCCGGTTCTCTTCTCCCGTGAGGTGTCGAGAAATCTGTTTTTACTCCTAATCATCTCTCTCCAAAGTTTTCTGTTGGATGTCCTTCTCTTGGCTTCCTCCCATGTGAAGTTTCTGCTTTGTAGTGATTTTCCCACAGCATCGTTTCATTGTTGACACGGTCTTCCTCTTCTCCTTGCACCAATTCCCTTTGCTTCCCAAACTACCTTGACTTGTCTATGTGGATCTAACCTATTTAAATGACCAATCCATCTTAGTAGTGATCTTTCTATTGCTTTGTTGGCACTCACAACATCTAGGTTGTTTCTTATCGTTTCATTTTTTACCTTGTCCATTAGCGTAACTCCTTCTACTCTTCGTAAATACTTCATTTCGGAAGATTGTATCTTGCTCTTCTCCCGTTCAGTTAGCGCCCATGTTTCACTTCCATATACCAAAGTAGGGAGGTATATGTCTTATATACTGACACTTTTGTCTTTTGCTAATTTCTCTTTTGCTTCTGCTTTGCTTTTGTTTAAAATAAAATTGTTTAAATAAATTAGGACTTTTCGCATGGGCGACCTCTTAAGGAGGGGGTATGGTTTGAAATCAACATATCAAGCACATTTTTGTGAATTTTTTTCGAAACTATGGTAGAATTATTTTATTTTTAAATTAAATAAACACATTAAGTACAATTCAAAGAATATTTAACAAAAAATTCAATCTAAAATATTGAAAAATAAGCCATTGGCGACAAATTTTGGCAGGCAGCTCAAAAAAAATGGATTTTGCGGTGGACATCAGAACTCATCACTGGATTATATGAAACAATAAATTCAAAAAGATTTTATTAGCTTATGAGTTTCACGAGGTAACAACGTCGAGTTTTTTTATTTTTAATGATTTTTGAATTTTTGGTATCACTCAAAATTCAAAAATACGAAATTTTTGATAAAAAAAAGAATGTGTGTGTACTTTGTACGCACGTAAGAAGTTATACTTCTATTATATGATTTAAACGAAATTAATATACTTTTTATTTATATTTTGTTTAAATATTAAACTAATTTATACTTACTACTTCTCAAACATTTTTATTAGAACAGTGCCAAAAATTAAAATAATAAAAGAATAAAACACACACAAACACATTAAACAAGCCACAAATGATGTCTGAACATTAATTGTCGAAATTTTTTTTAACTAAATACGTATTTTCTGAAAATACAATTATATAATAAATATACTTACAATCATAAAATGTATTAAAAAAAACAAAAAAGAAAGTTTCTATTGGGACTCGAACCAGCGCTGATAAGAGCGGTTGGTATTGGAATTCATTCGCCTTCTCCGCTTAGCCACGGACACTATGTGTCATTATTTACGAAGATCGACTAACTAAACGGATTAAACTTGTGATATTTTGATATTTTGAAAATTGATCAAATTATTTTAATTTTGAATTGAAATGATTTAGAATTGAAAAAATACAACAAAACATAGAGTAAAAAACAATATATTAGGTGAATATTGATAGAAATTTTGATGGTAATCAAATTATATAAATAAAAGTATTACATACTATGTATTTTGGCAGATCAAATAGGTAGGTTTATACCCATGATACATTAACAATTATTACGTACCTGTTGCTTTTAAAAACTATTTAAAAGTCACTACAATATTATAAACTTTTTTGTTTCTGTCCTCACAACAATAAAACTAATATATTATACATTTGTTTACCTTTACCTTTACCTCCAAACCACAGCTGCCATATCGGATAATTTTTGACATGTCATTTGAACATCCAATCAGAACAAAGTTATAATGCGCATGCGCCGGGCTGATAGGTTTTAACATATAAAAAAATCACCCTCTATCGCCGGTAAAGAAGTATAACTTCAAAAATTTGTGAAAACCAACAGATTTAATATTGTTGAACAAAAAATAAACACAAAACGAAAAATATCTCGACGTTGTTACCTCACGAAATGTCTAAAGAAAATCTGTGAAAAATATCAGGTAGATCGGCCGAGTAGTTTTTCAGTTACAATGTCCACCGCATTTGAAAAAGAAGTTTTGAGAAAAATGCGTTTAAAGTTTTGACAACTGCATCTTCATCTTCTTATTTGTCTGCCAAATCGTAAAGTGATGAACATTGGAATATGTTTTTTAAATTGGGGAGTAATCTACAAAAGAGAAGGCGAACAGTTGTTTAACGTTTCTCACTACGCTCCGGCGTGCTGGCGCGAAGCCGCGGCGCAAAGCGAGTCGAAGGTAGGGATATTCAACACCCTGTATCTCTAGTAATTTTACTCCGATTATTTTGAAATTTTCAGAGAGTATTCTTAAAAGTATGCACTTTTATTCGAAATAATAAAAAAATTTAAATATTTCAAACCATACCCCCTCCTTAAACCTAATTTTGGGGCATCTCATGAAAATAATTATGCAAAAAAATCTCATGGGAATACATTTCCGAACAAACCCGAACTTTTCGCCTTGTCTATAGACATAGACATTATGTTACGCGAGGCTACCACTTCTTCGACCATGAGGACTTCCACCATGTAAAAAAGTAGAATAAAGTAAAAGTAACAGTTCTGTTATGATATTTTAGACATTACAGTTACCAGACAAAAAAATAAGATATGCACCCATTAAAATATATTTCATAATAATAATAACCCTGCTGAAGCAATTAAATATCCTGTACATTACTGTTTATGTACAACTGAATGAACACCTGACCTCCACAATGTTATAAACAGATTTTATGATTTCCACATGTAATATCACCATAATTATGTTTCTATTTTTGTATAAATATTGTAGGAGATAAATACTTAGTTGTTTAACTAACAGATCGATTTTGTTAATTACTTTTTTATTCCTTTGAAAATAGCATTTGTTTTATGTAGGTATAATGCATTGGTTTTATGATTATATTTTATTATTCGAGTTTGATCTCAGCTCATGAACAATGTTTAAATTATAGACAGGTACAAAGTCGAATTCCCTTCATTGATGGGAATTGTCAGAAAATTACATGAATCATAGAAAATTAAATATGATTTGAGGGACAATCACACACACACATAAAAAAGTGGTACAGTAGGCGACACTGTAGAATAGCACCAAGCTTCATACTAAGTTTTCTGTACTTTTAAAATTTAAATAATATTTTTCTTAAAGAAGAAATAATTCTTCCTTTTTCTCTTTTTGTATAGTGCCTCCAATACACCTTTTTCAGTGTGTCCCCAATAAGTTGTCGTTCCATCGTTTTCTTGGTCTTCCCACTGATCGTCTTCTTATTGGAGAATCGTCTCTCGCCGTCCTTACTACTATATGTGTTGTCATTCGGCTTATGTGGTCATTCCATTCTACTCTTCTGTTTCTTACCCAGTTATTAATGTGCTCCACCTTGCATCTACATCGTATATCTTCATTTCTAGCTCTGTCCCATAGTGTCTTACCATCGATTTTTTGAAGCGTTTTCATCTATGCTGTTTCTAACTATATTTTTGGTCATTATTGGTCTGATGACTGTTTTGTAAATTCTTTATGCCTTTCAATTCTATTCCGATATGTTCATTTCTCAATATTGTTTCATTCAGGTAACCTATGGCTCTGTTTGCTTTATTCACTTGATCCACTTGATCTTTCAAATTCCCCTTAAATTGATGGTTGAGCTGCTTTTCGATTCAGAGGAGTGCACGCTAGCGATGTTGAAAAAGCCTGAAACGGTGGAAACAGCTGTCCAGCTATTGTGCATCCCTCTGAATCAAAAACAAGCAAAACCATCTTTTACTTTTCTATCTTTACTCAGATTTGCGTACTAGAAAGTTCCTCAAAAACCTTGCATCTGCATTACCTTTAATGGTAAATTTAAACCTTTAATGGTGAATTCTGCATCTGAGACTCTTCAATTTGATCCACTTTACTTTCCAGCTTTCCGTAGCTACATAGTGTGATGCCTAGATATTTAAACTCCATGATTTGTTCTATTATCTAACCTTCCAGCTCTAATATACATTTTAGTAGATTTGCTCTTATAACCATGCATTTGGTTTTTGTGGGGAAATTAACATGTTAAATTTCGTAGCGATTATATTATTGGTGCAGCATACGTTGTAAATCATTTTCACTTTGAGAGATTAGTATTGCGTCGTCTGCATAGCAGATTATTTTAAACTGTTTTTCTCCCATTTGGTATCCTTTGTTAATTCCTACTTTTTTTATTATTTCGTCTGTGATTAGATTGAACAATAGAGGACTCATGGAATCCCCCTGTCTTATCCCATTACCAGATTCAATTCGGTCAATTCTTCTTCTACTTTTAATGTTACTGTGTTGTTTTCGTCGATATTTTTGATCGTTTTAATTATTTCTAGAGGTACCTCTCTTGCGTACAATAAATAGATAACGATCTTTAATTCTGTCAAATGCCTTCTTAAGGTCCACGAAATTTCTCTTGAACTTGCCTCATTATAAATATAGCGTCGGTGCATAATCTTCCCGACCTAAAACCTTATTGTTCTTCTACTAATGTTATAATTTCATTCAGTTTGTTTGCTATCACTTTGGTTGTTAATTTTAATGTTGTGTTTAATAAATTAAGTGATTCCTCTGTAATTCTCCGGGTCCGATTTGTCTCCCTTTTTGAAGAGAAGTACATATTTTTAAAATTGAATAAAGTAATTTTATTATTTATTTATTAATTTTTTTAGAGATTTCAATCAAATTGAAAAGTTTACATGTTGTATAACGGACTCCCCTCGTCGAGTAAATGGAGTCTTCGAACTGTTTACTGAGAGTGGGAAGCACGAACCGCTATTTCGTGGCGGTACTTCCATGACGGCGTTTCGTGGCGATACTTCCGTGACGCTCGCCGCAGAATATGACTACAGAAAAAAAGGATACAACGCCAGTATTAGAAGCTTCGCTTCAAAAATAATATAACATAACTTTTCTACGTCAACGATAGATCGAAGCGTTCCTGGCCTGACAACATGATCTCATTGATCATAATTAAATAATCATTTCACACTGTTTTGGTGGGAATATTACTCTATTTATTCTTCCTTGTATGGTTTTTCCTCTAACGCAGTTCTCGGTGATCCATCTTCCTTCATTCTTCTCACATGAGGATAAAAGATTTTGTCGAATATTTCATAAAGTAATTAGAGAATGAAAGCTAAACTCTATATCGTTACATTAATAAATAATGAATGCTAGGACTGGCAATTAGGACATTAGAGGGCAGACAACTGGAGAAGAGCAACCAGAGTCAGAGATACTTGGAGGCGGATGCTGGGGGAGGCCAGGGTCCGACTTGGGATGTAGCGCCATAAGAGAGAAAGTACTGGCAATATAAGGCGACAAACTAGGCGTCACTACATAAGGTCACCTCCGGAGGGTTAAGTAACGAATGCACCTATTTGATCTTCTTCTTTAGGTACCTTCCTCTAAGGAGGTTGGTAATCATCACAGCTATTTTCACTTTTGAGATTGCAGCTCTGAACAAATCGATGGAACGATGAAACAAATCGTCTACATAATGTTCAGAAAAAGTCACACCATTTTGAGCGTCGCGTTTGGGGGGGGGAGGGGGAAGAAATCGGTAAATTCGTAGTTTTTTACGTTTTTCGTCAATATTTCTAAAACTATGCGGTTTAGCATGAACAACCTTCTATACAAAAATGTTCTGAATTAAATTTGAAATATAAAGGCCCTCTGCATAATCCTACTAAAATAAACGGTTCCAAAGTTACGGAGGTAATATAGTATAATTGGTCCAAAAAAAGGCCTAACCCAGACATCCAAAGTAAAAGTTTTCCTTCAACACCAAATGGTTCTATATGGTCCACATATTGTTCAGTAAAAAGTTACACCATTTTGAGCGTCCGGTTTGGGGGGGAGATGGGGGAGAAGTCGGTAAATTAGTAGTTTTTTTTACGTTTTTCGTCAATATTTCTAAAACTGTGCTTTAGCGTAAACAATGTTCTATACAAAAATGTTCTACGTAAAATTCAAAACAACAAAGGTTCTATACATAATTGTATAAAATCAACGGTTCCAGAGTTACGGAGGGTTAAAAGTGGAGGTTTTCGATACTTTTTATATTTGCTGGGCAATTTATAATATTATTACTGATGAAAGAAATTTTCTTTAACAGGATTGTGTTTTGTAAACAAAAATTTGCTATTTCAGTGGCCAATGGTGTGTGTTAGTGATAAGCTTTTGAAAAAACGTCAACCTCACCACCCAAAATCATCATCAATTGCCCTAACAATATAAAAAGTATCGAAAAACTCCAATTTTCACCCTCCGTAACTCTGGAGCCGTTGATTTTATAACAATTATGTACCGGACCTTTTTTGTTTTAAATTTTGTGGAGATCATTTTTGTATAGAACATTGTCTACACTAAAGCATAGTTTTAGAAATATTGACGGAAAACGTAAAAAACTAACGAATTTACCGATTTCTCCCCCCCTCTCCCCCCTCCCCACCCCAAACCCGACGCTCAAAATGGTGTGATTTTTTTCTGAACATTATGTGGACCATATAGAATAATTTGGTGTTGGTGGATAACTTTCACTTTGGATATCTGGGTTATGCCATCTTTTGGATCAACTGTATCGTACTATATAATATACCATTTTCTCAGAATGTTGAGCCAGGAGATGCGTCTTCTTCCATTACTTCGTTTTTCCTGTATTTTTCCCTGCATTTTTAGATTTTAATAAAATTTAAATCTATTTGATAGGTCAGATTAAAGTTAAATTAAAACTGCCATTTTGGTTCTCGCCCATCTAACTAAAGACTTGATTAAGGGGAAATGCGCAAAATCTCGCCTGTTAAAATGTTCAATAAAACGTATTTCTTGCGGTTTTGCAAATTATTTCATCAAAAAGTTGATGAGATGAAGACATTATATAACAAAGAAATGAGACCTTATGCGTTAAAATCGGTTCACCGGGCTCATTGAAATATAGCTCTTCAAATATAGGGTAAAAAGGGCTATTTTGACTCTTTTGAGGGGCATATCTCAGGCCCAGGAGCACCTAGAGGTATAAAAAATAGCTGTAGGCTACAGGCTACTTACAATAATATGTATACTAAAAGATGGTAAAAATCCGCGGACCCCACTCCCCTACAAAAGTGTTCGAAAAGTACAGACTCATATACATATTTATATTTATATTTAGGTATATTATTAGACCAGGGCGCATCTGTAAAAATATTAGTACATTTGGATGTTAAGAGGTGACTCATATTTTTTTGCAGAAATTGCTTGAAAATAACTCATATAATAATATTTGCGTTATCCTCCCACTCAAAAAGGCCCGGAACATTGTTTAAATAATCAAAATGTCAAAAAATTAAGGAAAAATTCGATTTTTTTCTTCGTTTTTTGATTATAACTTTAAAAGTATTCATTTCCGAGAAAAGTTGCACAGACATAAAAGTTGCGTAATTAAATTTCCTACAACATAGGATTAGTTAAAAATTTCAAAAATTGTCACCCTTGTTGCAAAATAGCAATAATTGCTAAAAAAATATAAAAAAACAAGTGTTTGCATTTTACGTTTTTCATCCATTTATGCTACATATAGGACCTTCATATTTCACCCAGAAAAACTGTATGATATAGTAAAACAATGCTATAAATTTCATTAGGATGGGATTAATAGATTTTGCAAAATAAATTTTGCAATTCAGCTTTCGCAAAAAAAGAATGTGTGTGTGTGTGTGTACTTTGTACGCACGTAAGAAGTTATACTTCTATTATATTATTTCAACGAAATAAAATACTTTAAACAGTTTATTTTTATTTCACTAAACTAATTTTAATACTTACCACTTTCTAAAAATCAAAAAAAAGACAGCAATTGTCCGCATTTGAACTCGGGAACTCTCGATCTCTAGTCGAATGCTGTACCAATGACGCTACGAAGGCATTGTTTTTCAAAAATCATTTTTTTAAAATGTTGCAGGACTGAAAATAAAGCACACAGCAAGTTGATTTTTTTACATATAGAAGAATACTGTACCTTTCATTTGCAATTTGCAAATTTAAAATGGGTGAACTACCACGGCGTCAGGAATTTTTTTAAATAAACATTAATTTTTGGTGCTACGCGCAGGACAGAGGATACGTTTGCTCTGATTGGGCATTCCAATGACCTTTGATAATGATTGATAAATTTTAATTTTTAGTACATTTCGATATAAATAAATAAATTTATTTATTGCAAAATAAAAACACATAACACTTTTTTTAGCAAAAACTTTCTTTGTTCGTATATTTTAACTTAGAGAATAAAAGTTTATTATTTTTAAACATATGCAATTGTTTAAACAATATTTCACAAACAATAATAAAATTAGTTTGATTTTTGTGGAATTAAAATATTAAAATACAACAAAATATAGAGTAAGAAAATAATATATTAGATAAAGATTGGAAGACATTTTGGTGGAAATCAACTTGTGTGAACACCGCTGTCCTGCACGTAGCACCAAAAATTATTGTTTATTTAAAAAAATTCCTGACGCCGCCCGTGGTAGTTAACCGATTTTAATTTTGCAAATTGAAAATGAAAGGTACAGTATTCTTCTATATGTAAAAAAAATAAGTTACTATCTGCTTTATTTTCAGCCCTTCAACATTTTGAAAAAATGAATTTTTTTTGCGAAAGCTGGATTGCAAAATTTTTTGCAATAAAGTTTTTCTGGGTAAAATATGAAGGTCGTAAGTAATCATAGCATAACTGGTTGAAAAACGTAAAATGCGAATGTACTTGTTTTTTTATGTTTTTTTCGCAATTATTGCTATTTTGCCACAAGGGTGACAATTTTTAAAATTTTTAACCAATCCTATATTGTAGAAAATTTAATTACGCAACCTTTATGTCAGTGCAACTTTTCTCTGAAGTGAATACATTTAAAGTTACAATCAAAAAACGAAGAAAAAATCGAGTTTTTCCTTCATTTTTTGACATTTTGATTATTTAAAAAATGTTCCTGACCTTTTTGAGTGGGAGGATAACTCAATTATTATTATATAAGTTAATTCCAAGCAATTTCTGCAAAAAAAAATATGAGTCATCTCTCAACGTCCATCTCAAAACAGATGCGCCCTGGACTATATAGCGGAGAAGCTCGAAGAAGTGATTACATTTAACACAGCATTGAATGCAGTTCTTTCAAAAAATGGGACATACGATAAGAGACTTGCTATCATTTCCGCTTTTTGTCTTTCAGTTAACATTCTCGAGTAAAAAATGATATCTGTATTTGAAAGAGTTCTTATCGAGAAAAATTATTATTCTTTATTTTTTTAATCAACTGTGTTGTATATTGTAAAAACACAAAGAAAACATTTGTTGCTTACGACAGTATTCCTTATTCACAGCTTATTTACAATGATCTCAAACTTGCATCAAATATATTTTAAATACAAACCTAAACAATAAGGTGATCAATTTATAAGACATACAAGTAGGTATTAGAAGAATTCAAATTATACATTACCTCATTTCCATAACACATCATGTGGTGAACTGTAACTAATGCCTTGTAAACTACTACCCAGTTTGTATTCTGTGATCTTTCTATTAACAAATTTGCTAGCTGTGGAATTGAAACATTTGGTTCATTTGTACAGTGGACTAAATCTGAAAAAAAATAGAATTAAGTAGTATAATGAAACATTTAAAAAAAAAAATTTATAAATTTAATTTTCTTCATACGGCGCTATTGCGTGTCTAGATCGCGTTGCAGTTTTTTTAAAATGCCTTTAATTAATAACTTTTAAAAAAGCACAACATGGAGTTTTGTCCCGGGATGTATAGGGCTATAAAAATGGTATCTTCTAAACTCTAAACCAAGGGAGATAACTTGAAGACGCCCTGTTAAACACACATATAGACCACTTTCTTTTTAAATTAATGGGTACGCATGGGATTGGAAAGTTTGGCCATGTGTTCTAACCTTTAACTTTCTGAGCAGAAAAGAGCTACTTCTGAGTGGGTTATGTAGAGGACAAGACGTGTGTTTTCTGGCGATTATTTTTATTTTAAGTACCGTAATCTTACTACTCCTAGCATTTCTATTAAGAGGAAACAGTAGCGATCAACAGGTAGCGAAAACGCGTTCCAAGATTGCGGCTGATTTTTGAATATTTTTTCGAGATATTTGGCACACGTATTCGTAATATAATAAAGAATGGCGGTACATAGCCCAATTTGAAAAATATATTAATATGTGGAAATTACTCTGTAATTAAATACAATATTAAAAAAACGAGCCTGTACCGCTATTAAGAAGAACAAAAAAATACACTTTCTTCAAATAAACTTTTTTATTCGATGGCTAGATTTTGTGTCATTTTGGAACTACTAAAATTTTTTATTTCATTAGTAGTTCAAAAATGACACAAAATCTAGGCATCGGATAAAAAAGTTTATTTGAAGAAAGTGTATTTTTTTGTTCTTCTTAATGGCGGTACAGGCTCGTTTTTTAATATTGTATTTAATTACAGAGTAATTTCCACATATTAATATATTTTTCAAATTGGCTCTGTACCGCCATTCTTTATTATATTACGAATACGTGTGCCAAATATTTCGAAAAAATATTCAAAATTACAGCCGCAATCTTGGAACGCGTTTTGGCTACCTGTTTATCGCTACTGTATCACCTTAAGAAATATAAATATAGTCGTATATCCTATCCATCTCCAAGATAAATACCAATTTATTCTTGGTAATACAAGAAATCTCCCGTGCTTTTTTTGTAGGTTGGTTTATTGAATTTGTTATCAGTTTAGAGTCAGTGTTTGAATTTTCAAGAAGCAGACCTTCAACAATTGTAAGTTACATTATGTTACACCTTTATGTTATAAGCGTTACAGTTACTGGATCTTTGACAAATAATTTAAGTCTATAAAATAAGAAGAAATATCTTGTATTAGAAAAAGATGTTCTATTATTTTCGATGTGGTGAATAACATTGTCTGAAACTGTAACATTTTTGCGATAGTTAAACTACTGGACTTTAGCATACTTGCATACTACAATACGAGTCTATCGAACATATTATGCTCATGTAAAAAGCAATAACAATAATGCTTATCTTTTATTAATATGTAAAATGGCGGTGATATAGCAGAAACTTACTCCCATTATTGTTCGTATTTTCTTCAAGGCTAAATTACACTATTAAATTTGTTCAATCAATTATTATGGATCTAAAACTATCATAATTTCATAGTTAAATATAATTCGGATTTCTCTTGTAATATCTGCGTAATGTATTGTTTTCGTTACGAAACTTCTTTATATAATAGTACAATTGTAGAAGGAATACCTAGAAAGTTCTCAAATAATTATTCTTTCGGTATGTGCTACAAATTCGATAACCAGATAATTATTCTGACCTAATATAAAAATTAAATATTTTTATCGGGACATTGCAGTCGAAGTGTTAATTATATCAATTATTCGAGTTACCAGCATTATTGATAGTCCAGGTGGTATAATAACCATTTTTGAGTGGCTTCTTCTTTTTCTTTTATACAGGGTGTAACAAAAATACAGGTCATAAATTAAATCTCATATTCTGGGACCAAAAATAGTTCGACTGAACCTAACTTACCTTAGTACAAATGTGAATATAAAAAAAGTTACAACCCTTTGAAGTTACAAAATGAAAATCGATTTTTTCCAATATATCGAAAACTATTAAAGATTTTTTATTGAAAATGAACATGTGGCATTCTTATGGCAGTAGCATCTTAAGAAAAAATTATAGTGAAATTTAGACACCCCATAAAAATTTTATGGCGGTTTTGTTCCTTTAAACCCCACCAAACTTTTGTGTACGTTCCAATTAAAGTATTATTGTAGTACCATTAGTTAAATACATTGTTTTTAAGACTTTTTTGCCTCTTACTACTTTTTAAAAAAAATCAGTTTTTATCGAGATATTTTGAATACTTGTGAAATCCACCACATATTTGTATATGGTTAAGTACGATTATGGAGACTTGGTAATAATATGAAAATTTATTGATGATTTACATTTTTAGGTATATTTTGAACCATATTAAAAAAGAAGCCACATCTCGATAAAAGGTGACTTCTCGAAAAAATACAGAGGCAAAAAAGTTTTAAAAACACTGTGTTTAACTAATCGTACCGCAGTAATATTTTAATTGGAACGTACACAAACATTTGGGGGGTTTAAAAGAACAAAACCCCCATAAAATTTTTATGTAAACATATTAAAAAATAAGCCTCAACTCGATAAAAACTGCCTTATCGAATAAATACTAAGAGACAAAAAAGTTTTAAGAATTTGAATTTAACTAATGGTACCACAATAATAATTTAATTGAGACGTACACAAAAGTTTGAGGGGGTTTAAAGGAACAAAACCCCCATAAAATTTTTATGGGGTGCACAAATTTCACTATAATTTTTCTTTAAGATGTTCCTGCCATAAGAATGCGACATGTCCATTTTCAATAAAAAATCTCCAATAGTTTTCGATATACATATTCGATTTTCATTTTTTAACTTCAAAGGGCTGTAACTTTTTTTATGTGCATATTTGTACTAAGGTAAGTTAGGTTCATTCGAACTATTTTTGGTCCCAGAATATGTGATTTAATTTATGACCTGTATTTTTGTTACACCCTGTATAGGCAGTCTGCCTGTTTTTCTTCAACGGTTCCTTTCATGTTGTCCCTAAATTGTCATTCCATCTTTCCCTTGGGCGTCCTATACTTCTTCTACCTAACGGAGATTTGTCCCTGGCTATTCTTACTATCCTTCATTCAGACATTCTGCTCATGTGTTGATTCCACTCTTCTTTTTTGTTCTTTACCCAGGTATTTATATTTTCTACCCCACATCATATGCGTCTGATTTCCTCACTTCTTACCCTGTTCTGTAGTCCCTTTCCAGCGATCCTTCTTAAGATCTTCAATTCGTTGTTCTCCATATATCTTTGTGTTTTGCTTGTATCTGGTCTTGTTTCGGCCGTGTAAGTCATAACTGGCCTAATAACTGACATATACTCGGGCCTTTGTTTCCACTCTGAGGTGTTTGTTTTTTCCAAATTGTGTCGTTTAGGCCGTTCTACTGGCTTTAATTATTTGGTCTTTTACCTCTTCTTCGATATTGTTGTCGGATGATAGATTAATTCCCAGGTATTTGAAAGACATTACTTGTTGTATAGTTACATTGTCTCCAATTTGCATCTTATTGGTTCTTTGGCTATTACTAAGCTTTGTGTTTTTTGGGCTGATATTTTCATATTCATTTCTTTTGCGTTAATGTTAAATTCGTGCAGTAATCTTTATAGGTAGTTTTCGCACTCTGCTAGTAACACGGTGTCATCAGCGTAACAGAGTAATTTTATAAATCTATCGTTCATTTTGTACCTCTTTTCTTCTTCACTTGTTTTATTATTGCATCCAACATTAAACAGTATAGGGCTTAGTGAATCCCCTTGCTTGATTCCTGTGTTTACTTCTATGGGTTATGTTATTATTCCATTGACTTTCATTTCTATTTTATTTCTTACATGTTTTCTATCACTTTTAGGATATCCAGTGGTAAATTTTTGTCATATAGCAGGTATCACTTAATTGTATTCTATCAAACGCTTTCTCTAGATCTATGAAACAGAAAAAGGCTGGCTTGTTATATTCTAATGATTTATCCGCTATTTGCCTTATCACAAAAACATCGTTACATGATCTTCCACTTCTAAATCCTTGTAATAGTAATTTGCAGCACTCCTTGTTTGCTTAAATATAGAACTAGACCGGGCAGTATCGTCGCCCCGCTAGTGAAATTATTCCGATTCGAATTGTTTGCCCAAACTTACTCAAAAAGACGTCCTTATAACATATCCACAGGGTGCCGGGCTTTGCCGTGGTCGAAAAATTGTTTAAACAATTTTGTTTAAACAAATTCACAAAAATATTTTTTTTATTTCGAACAATATTTTTTTAGATACGTTGGGTCATTGTGAACAAAAAAGGTATCTTGTCATTTTTCTCTAAAATTGATTGTTGTCGAGTTATATGTGATTAAAAATTTGAAAAATGCGAAAATGGCCATTTTCAAGCTTAATAACTCGATTAAAAATTATTACTATGAAATTCAAAAAGTAACCAAATCAAGTTTCAAACCCATTCTTCAATGCCCTGAAGAGATTTTTGTCATTATTTTATTACAAAGCTGCTATTTTTAATTATTAACAATTAGCGCTATAGTCCAACTGTATCATCGCCCCCGCTAGCGAAATTATTCCGATTCGATTTTTTTGCACAAACTTACTCAAAAAGAGGTCCTTATAACATATCCACAGGGTGCCGGGCGGTGCCGCGGTCGAAAAATTGTTTAAACAATTTTTTTTAAACAAATTCAAAGAAATCATTTTTTCATTGCGAACGATTTTTTTAGATAATTTGGGTTATTCTGAGCAAAAAAAGTCTCTTGTGATTTTTTTCTGAAATTGATTGTTGTCGAGTTATATGGCCATTTTCGCATTTTTCAAATTTTAAATCGCGTATAACTCGACAACAATCAATTTTAGAGAAAAATCACAAGAGACCTGTTTTGCTCAAAATGTCCCATATTATCTAAAAAAAATTGTTCGAAATAAAAAAATTATTTTTGTGAATTCTTTGTTTAAAAAAATTGTTTAAACAATTTTTCGACCACGGCACCGCCCGGCACCCTGTGGATATGTTATAAGGACCTCTTTTTGAGTAAGTTTGTGTAAAAAAATCGAATTGGAATAATTTCACTAACGGGAGCGAGGATACATCCTGGACTATAGAGCTAATTGTTAATAATTAAAAATAACAGCTTTGTAATAAAATAATGACAAAATTCTCTTCAGTACCTTGAAGAAGGGGTTTGAAACTTGATTTGGTAACTTTTTGAATTTCATAACAATAATTTTTAATCGAGTTACTAAGCCTTAAAAATGGCCATTTTCGCATTTTTCAAATTTTTAATCGCATTCAACTAGACAACAATCAATTTTAGAAAAAAATGACAAGAGACCTTTTTTACTCAAAATGACCCAATTTATCTAAAAAACATTGTTTGATATGAAAAAATTATTTTTGTGAATTTGTTTAAAAAAATTGTTTAAAAAATTTTTCGACCACGGCACCGCCCGGCACTCTGTGGATATGTTATAAGGACCTCTTTTTGGGTAAGTTTGTGCAAAAAAATCGAATCGGAATAATTTCGCTAGCGGGGGCGACGATACTGCCCGGTCTAAACGTAATTTTTATTATCAGATATAATTTTGTTCATTCAAAAAAGGTGAGATACCGAAATTTTATTTGGAAATCATTATTTGTCCTTGGCTATACATAATATGGTCTATTTTATTAAAATACCTCATATTGTGTACACATATCACTAGAAAGAACTTCTTTTTAATAATTGTAAATAAAGGAGGTAAGATCAATCTGAAAAAGTTTCTTTGGATTGAGACTTAAAGACAACTAAGTATGAAGGACTAGAATAAAATCAAATATTGAAATGGTTGTTGATGTGAGCACATATTATTTATGTAGAGTAGGTAATAAGTCTACTACTCACAGTCTTGTTAGATTTTATTTATTTAAAATGTAGATGTAAAATTTGGGCGACCGGTTTCGGTGTTTAACATTTACACCATCGACAGGCCGTTAAGAAGCTAAAATAGTTACAATTTGTATTAGTCAGAATAAGGTGTATATGACGATACAAATATACAAAATTACATACGATACATTTTTGTACTTATATTAGAATCTACAAGACTTTCATACACCCGTGTTGAGCTGCCCCCCCCCCCACTTGCAAAAATTAAAAAACAAATAGCCTTGATTTATGAGCTATTTATGAGCTCTCATATTTCGCAAACTAAAAATTTTGAGCTCGTTCCACTGAGCAGGAATTTAATACCCTACTACTTAAAAATGAGGGGGGCTGAGTCAGCCCCCCCCCCCACTACTTAAAAATAGGAATATTGAATAGGTTTTTGCGGCAGAATTACGAGCTATTTATGAGCTCTTGAAATTATATAGTTTCGATTTTTGAGCTCATCCCCTTCACCCCCAAACAACCCTTTAATTGATTTAACTTAAGAGAAAGATGCTGAGAAAACTTAAAATATATCGTATTGCGGATATAATTCCTATAGCTTATATACTCTAAGAATAAACTATTAAATCAAGGGCATTTCGATTATTGAGCTACAACCCCTTCGCAAGAAAACCACCCTATCTTCCCGGCTTAAGAGAAAGTTGTATTTAAAATGCGTTAAACTAATTATTTGGCGACTACATATCATTTAATAATGTATAAGCTTCCAAATTACGAGCATTTAGATCAGTAAATTGCAATTTATTTTGTATAGTGCAGTCACTGAAGGTAAAAATCAACGATTACCTTCAAGTTCGGTGAACCTTCATCGATTTTCACGAAAATTGGTCAGTGGTTAGAGGATACGTCAAGAAACAAAGGTGACATGGTACCACCTTGCGCCTTTACCCTGAGGGTGGATACCGCCCCTTCTCGGGGGTGAAAATTATTTTATAAAAAATAACTGCACAAATCAATAAATGAACAAATTAAAAGCAAAATTTATTATATAAAGTTAATAAAATAAGTCAATACTTTTTAAGTTATTAAAGATCAAAGATTTTAATTATTTGTGAAAAAAATGCATGTTTTAAAGATGTTTTTTGTAAATCACTGAAAAACTGTAAGTTTTTACAAAAAAGTTAATAGTAGTTTAATTCGTATAGCTTATATTCTAAGAATAAACTCTTAAATCACGCACCTTTCGATTATATAGCTACAACCCCTTCGCAAGAAAACGACCCCATTTTCCCGGCTTAAGAGAGAGTTGTTCTTAAAATAATTTAAATTGATTATTTGGCGACTACATATCGTTTAATAATTTATTAGCTTGCAAAATATACGCAACTCAATTATTGAATTGCCATTTTCTTTCTATAGTGCAGTCACTGATGGTAAAAATCAACTATTACCTTCGATTTCGGTAAATTTCCATTTATTTTCACGAAATGACAATAACAACTTGGGGTTTTAGCCTGGGGTATATGTCACCCCTTCTCGGGAGTGAAAATTACTTTATTAAAAATAACCCCACAAATCGAGAGAGGGACAAATTGTAAGCAAAATTTGTTATATAATGTGATTAAAATAAATCAATACTTTTTGAGTTATTAAAGATCAAATATTTTAATTTTTGGAAAGAAAATGCATGCTTTAGAGCGATTTTTCATAAATGACTCAAAAACTGTAAGTTTTTACAAAAAAGTTTTCATCACTAAAATTGAAGCTAATAAAAAATATAATAAATTGCTTACTTGAAAAACCTTTAATGTTAATTTAAAGTAAGTTATTGGTAATTAAATGTATATTTTTTTCCGCGACTGTTCAAATCTAAGGGTTCAAGCTTAAATAACGGGAAAAAGATGCATTTTATAACACTTAGGTACTAAATACTTGTCAAAGTACTTAGAAATACCCATCAAAAATAAGATCCAGAAAAAGTTGATAGTATCAAAATCCGCTCACCAATTTTCGTGAAAATGAATGGAGATTTACCGAAATCGAAGGTCATAGTTGATTTTTACCTTCAGTGACTGCACTATAGAAAGAAAATGGCAATTCAATAATTGAGATGCGTATATTTTGCGAGCTCATAAATTATTAAACAATATATAGTCGACAAATAATTAATTTAAATTATTTTAAGTACAACCCTCTCTTAAGCCGGGAATAAGGGATGGTTTTCTTGCGAAGGGGTTGTAGTTCAATAATCGAAAGGCGCGTGATTTTAGAGTTTATTCTTAGAATATAAGCTATACGAATTAAACTACTATTAACTTTTTTGTAAAAACTTACAGTTTTTCAATGATTTACAAAAAACCTCTTCAAAACATGCATTTTTTTCACAAATAATTAAAATCTTTGATCTTTAATAACTTAAAAAGTATTGACTTATTTTATTAACTTTGTATAATAAATTTTATTTTTTATAAAATAATTTTCACCCCCGAGAAGGGGCGGTATCCACCCTCAGGGTAAAGGCGCAAGGTGGTACCATGTCACCTTTGTTTCTTGACGTATCCTCTAACCACTGACCAATTTTCGTGAAAATCGATGAAGGTTCACCGAAATTGAAGGTAATCGTTGATTTTTACCTTCAGTGACTGCACTATACAAAATAAACTGCAATTTACAGATCTAAATGCGCGTAATTTGGAAGCTTATAAATTATTAAATGATATGTAGTCGCCAAATAATTAGTTTAACGCATTTTAAGTACAACTTTCTCTTAAGCCGGGAAGATAGGGTGGTGTTCTTGCGAAGGGGTTGTAGCTCAATAATCGAAATGCCCTTGATTTAATAGTTTATTCTTAGAGTATATAAGCTATAGGAATTATATCCGCAATACGATATATTTTAAGTTTTCTCAGCATCTTTCTCTTAAGTTTTAATCAATTAAAGGGTTGTTTGGGGGTGAAGGGGATGAGCTCAAAAATCGAAACTATATAATTTCAAGAGCTCATAAATAGCTCGTAATTCTGCCGCAAAAACCGATTCAATATTCCTATTTTTAAGTAGTGGGGGGGGCTGACTCAGCCCCCCCCCCCCACTAGGGTATTAAATTCCTGCTCAGTGGAACGAGCTCAAAATTTTTAGTTTGCGGAATATGAGAGCTCATAAATAGCTCATAAATCAGGGCTATTTGTTTTTTAATTTTTGCAAGTGGAGGGGGGCAGATCAACACGGGTCTTTCATACGCCCGATCATGACATATGGCACAGAAGTGTGAGAAGACACCAACAAAACGAAAAAGATGCTAAGGGTTGCCGAAATGAAAACCCTAATAACAATGGTGGGGAAAACAAGAAAAGACAGGGTGAGAAAAAATACAAATATTAGAGAGCAATGCAAAATTCAAGATATTGTAAGATGCGGAAGGCAGCGCAAGAGGATGTGGTACAACCATGAAGACGAATGGATGAGAATAGATTGCCCAAAAATTGCCCTAGAAAACAACCCGCCCGGTTCAAGACCTCCTGGAAGACCATCTAAAAGATGGAGGGATAGTTGGCAATCTACCTCCCAGGACATTAACCAGAGGCAGCTTCAGAATTAAACAGATCGAAAGATCTCCAAGAAGGGTCAATCCAGGCCAAGTGGTCCAATATAAATTAAGTTGGTTGCTTGACTATTTTTAATATTTTTTATTTTTCGACCTTTTAAACTTCAATCCATAGAGACTACAGAATTCCATTTATTTTATTTTTAAAAAATTTAGTTTGCCGATGACGGCCATTTTTGTTAAAGCGTATCCATCATTTTCACGGAAAACATGGCTTCGCTCTTTAGCCAATATTTTCCCCGAGGTTTGTCCTAGAACAATAAATCAAAAACCAAACGTTTTAGAAAAGTATGCTCTAAAAAACGGCGTATAGCATTATTTAATTTCAAACTACCCTTAAGGCCTTAAATGAACCTCAAAGTTTGAAAAGGTAAACTGATAAAATTCCATTTTCAGCATTTTCTTAACAGCATAAGACAAGCCGATAATGGTTTGTAATTTTTTTCTGAAAAAGACATACGTACATACTTTAAATAAAAAAGTTTGAGCTTTGAGACTTGAGTAAATTTTTTCAAAAAAAGTCTCAAAAATGTAATTTTTTGAACAATCTCAAAGTTTGACCCCTTATATCCCTGATGGGCACGAATGAAAAAATTTGAAATTTGGCTGAATGTTAGCCTCTAGCAAGTAGAATAAGGTGTAAAAATTTGGAGTTGCAGACTTACCTCATATAGGAGTTACAGGCCTGAAAAATGGTCAAAAATCAAAGTGGTCAAAATTTGAGCGTTTGCGGGCAGGGTAATTAAAATTCAAATAAACTGTCTAATGAAATAAAAATTAATATATTTTCACCAGATTTCACAATGAATACAAATTTATGCAGGGTGGGCCAAAGAAAAGAGTTCAGCTTGATATGTGGCAGTTATTAGATTTTAAAGGAATGCCGAAAAAGGTCGATTTTTATTTTTAAATTACAACTTTTTATATATATTTCATACGTCTCCATGACGAAACATCGTCAGTGACGTCATCCATCTGGGCGTGATGGCATAATCGATTATTTTTTTAATGGGAATAGGGGTCGTATGTTATCTCATTTGAAAGAGTGTTCAATTCTCTGTTCAGTAGTATAAACAATAATATAATTATTTATACAGGGTGGCCAAAAAATAATTTTTGAATTAAATTAATTGACACAAAAAGAAGAATGTATGATATTTATTTAACTCAAAATACATTTTATTACTGTCATAAAATAGAAGAAAAAAAATATTATTTGGCAAATAAACATTGCTTTTCGCTTAAATTAAATGTTCAAACTGTCAAGAGGTAGGTGGGAGGCTGTTTGTGATTTAATTTAAGTGAAAAGAAATGTTTATTTGTGAAATAAACATTTTTTCTGACAGCAGTATAATGTGTTTTTAGTTGTCACAAGACCCCTATTCCCATTTAAAAAAATCATCGATTACATCATCACGCTCTGATGGATGACGTCACGTAGTATTAAATGTATCCCAAAAAGTTGCAATATAATAAAAATAAAAATGGACCTATTTCGGCATTTCCTTAAAATCTAATAGGTAACTATGGCCAAATATCGAGGTGGACTCTTTTCTTTAGCCCACCCGGTATTATCAATTTGTATTCATTGTGAAATCTGGTGAAAAAACATTAATTTTTATTTCATTAGACAGTTTTGACAGTTTTGATTTGAATTTTAATTACCTTGCCCGCAAAAGCTCAAATTTTGACCATTTTGATTTTTGACCATTTTTTCAGGCCTGTTACTCCTATATGACGTAAGTCTGCAACTCCAAATTTTTACTTCATATTCTACTTGCTAGGGGCTAACATTCAGCCAAATTTCAATTTTTTTCATCCGTGCCCATTAGGGATATAAGGGGTCAAACTTTAAGATTGTTCAAAAAATTACATTTTTGAGATTTTTTTTTGAAAAAATTTACTTAAGTCTCAAAGATCAAACTTTTTTTATTTAAAGTATGTACGTATGTCTTTTCCTGAAAAAAATTACAAACCATTATCGGCTTGCCTTATGCTGTTAAAAAAATGCTGAAAATGGAATTTTATTAGTTTACCTTTTCCAACTTTGAGATTCATTTAAGGCCTTACGGGCAGTTTAAAATTAAATAATGCTACAGGCAATGTTTTTAGAGCATATATACTTTACTAAAAAGTTTGGTTTTTGATTTATTGTTCTAGGACAAACCTCAGTAAAAATATTGGCTAAAAAGCTAAGCCATGTTTTCCGTGAAAATGATCGACACGCTTTAACAAAAATGGTCGTCATCGGCAAACTACATTTTTTAAAAATAAAATGAATGCAATTTTGTACTCTCTATAGACTGAAGTTTAAAAGGTAGAAAAATAAAAAATATTGAAAATAGTCAAGCAACCACCTTTAGACCACTTGGCTTGGATTGACCCAGAAGTAAAAGAAGAAAGTCCATAATACTCAAAATCTTGTCAGATGTCTGACCGGCTCAAAGTCCATAACAGGGTACTTGTTAAAAAGTATCCAGAAAAATAAGTTAATATTTTTCTGGATTATAGAGCAATGTGGAAACTTATTGATGGTCGGCACTATTATTGCCCTTGTTTTCAGAAATAAATATATTACTGGTGCTAAGTAATACGTCTGTCATATAAGTAGTTAAAATCCACGAGGATAAAGTTTTCCTGTAGTTGACTGTATACCATATATTACAAAAAACAAGCAAAATCCTTTATAAAAGGTATATTAATTAAAATTCTCAAAAAGGGCTACATCACAGAACTAGTTTTCGATCGGATAACCGATCATCATCAGTGGTGACACGATGCTGACATGTTAACCACCGAAATACAAAAATATAAGGGTAAAAACCCTTTAAAATTGATCTGTCGTGGAAACATAGATTGTATTTGTGAACTTGAACATGGATGCACAAAATATCACATGTATTCTATTCGATGTACCATTTGAGCCCAAATTGAGTTGTTCACATGTTGAATAGATGGTGGCAACTGTAGGTAGTTAATACCAAATAATTTCTCATTATTTTAGAAGCTAAAAAATAAAAACGCTATCTCTACAGTAAAAAATTACATTTCAAAGATAACTAGATAAAAACAGGACGCCCATTGTATCATTTATCGACACCAGAGAGGGAGTGGGCGTATATTTTTGTAATGATAATACATCTGGTCTTATTAAAGGAAAAATTGGATATTTATTTCACATTGTGAAGGGTATAATAATAAATATCTTGAAAAAATTAGGATAAATTGAAAACTGATACAGTATGAAATAAAATAATTCCTATTTGACATAATTCCATTATAAAAATAGATTAAAAATATACGTTAAAGATCAATAAAATTTCACGTAATTGTTTGACATTCAGTATCATAAGATTTAATTAATTAATTAATAAGCTAATTACTCTCCAAAATCTTCCTAAAATGAACTGGTTAAGGATTAAGTATGTATTTACATTCACTACTTTTCGCAGATGATCAAGTCATTTCTGCATAAGACAGGTAGGAATTGGAATATATGATAAGGAAATTAAAGCAGGAATGTGAGCTGTAGGGACTCAGCAAGATAAATATGTATGTGTATGTGTAACACCGAATACTTATGTGTTGGATGCGAGGTTGCAGGCAGATGTGAATTTAAGTTTAGAAGAACATACTACAGTAGAACGTCGATAATTCGGACGTCAAAAATCCGGACCGTCAATAATCCGGATTTGTATCTAGCAAAAATATCTGATTCTTTTAAAATAAATTAAGAACTTCGCTGCGAAAAACGAACCTCTACCGCAGTTCAAAAATATTTTACACATTTTTTTAAAAGCCCAAATAGTGTCTGATGTTTTTACTGTACACATGGTGCTATTATAAATTAATTACAATACAGTGTTTAATCATAAAAAAAATGTTGTGATTAATTTCACCTCTAGACACTTTACTGTACAAGAGAAAACATAAAATTTTAAAACGTTTGTTGTACTTAAATTTGTATACTGGCCTTTTTTTGAGGTAATTTCGATAATCCGGATATTTTGATAATCCGGATGGGGTCCGGTCCCAATTAATCCGGATTATTGACGTTCTACTGTATTAAGAAATGAGTGAAAAATAATTTCGACCACGTATCAAGGAATCTGTTAACCGAGGTACACTAGTACCAAGCGGCGCCGCTAGGAGAACACTCCAATAATTCATCGCAGATTACTTATATGAAACATGGTCATAGGCCTGGATCCCGCGTATGAAAAAAAAGTTGAATAATAGCAAGCTGAAAATTTGTTAATAGCTTAAGGGTGTCTAGTCGGATAAACTTTGATATATGGGAACATTGGAATAGGGGTAGTTTTAATTGTGGAACAGGTTAAAAATTTGGAACGGTCAGACCACGAAAACGGCAATTTATTTTGTCCGACAGAACAGACTTAAACTCTCCAAACAGAGATTAAACTCTCATGCAAAAATCAGACTGCTATTTATCACCAGTCATAATTCCTGTCATTTGACATATTCTACATGTTCCACTCATTAAAACGCCTATTTGGTGATAAATAGCAGTCTGATTTTTGCATAATAGTTTAATCTCTGTTCGGAGAGTTTAAGTCTCTTCTGTCGAACAAAATACATGTGCCGTTTTCGTGGTCTGACCGTTCCAAATTTTTAACCTGTTCCACAATTAAAACTTCCCCTGTTCCAGTATTCCCATATATCAAAGTTTGTCTGACTAGACACCCTTAAGCTATTAACAAAATTTCAGCTTGCTATTAATCAACTTTTTTTTCATACGCGGGATCCAGACCTATCATTTTGTAATCTTAAACCGAGTAAGGTATGACAAAAAGAAAATAATCGTTTCGTTTTGATTCAATTCCGAGTCTCTTGCCATCCTCTGACATCTGATGTTTCGGAATCTATTCCTTGTCAAGTCAAAGAGGCTTTACAACAAGACTGAATTGCACCATAACGAAACGAAGAAGAAGTGCAAATATTAAAATATTTGCACCGGAGTATGGTTAGACTGTCCTCTAACGGGGAATGATGAAATGAGTGAAAAATAATTTCGACCACGTATATACTATTAAGAGTTGTAAGATGGTATTTGTAGGAAATATATAAAAATGAAAATAGCACGGGGAAAACAAGCCACGAAAGTAATCCGTGGAATAATAATATGGTACACTCTAGCCAAAGTAAGCAAAAAAAAGATCGTTCAGATCATAGTGCTGAATATTGTCCTATATGGAGCGGAAGTATAGCCAATGACAACAACGATACTGGACATTATGAGATGTCTACGAGGAGAGGATAGAATAAGAAAAATTGAAGAGTTAAAATAATTGATAAAATCAATATACCCGAATAGGGGTAACTAAGAATGTGCTGAAATACCTATATAAAAGAACAAACCTTAAATTGGTATGGCCACGGCAGAAAGATCAAATAGGAATAGGTGGTTATCGAAAGTAACAGATTGCGGTCCCATGGAGAGAAAAAAAGAGGGCAGACCTAGGAGGTCGTACCGCAGGGGGATGAAGTAGACGAGGCAATGGAAAGACGAGTCACACAGGACACATTCATCATCCAGCCTCAAAAGTCCACTGCTGAACATAGGCCTCCTCCCCTCGTTTCCAACCCCATCTATCCTGCGCCGCCCTCATCCAGTTTTTATTTACCTTTCTTAAGTCGTCAGTCCATCTTGTAGGCGGTCGACCGACGCTTCTCTTGTCTTCTCTTGGCCTCCATTCCAATAACCTCTTCGTCCATCGCCCATCTGTCATTCTGGCTACGTGTCCTGCCCATCTCCACTTCAACATGGCTATCCTCTCGATGACGTCAGTCACCTTTGTTCTTCTCCTGATTTCTTCGTTTCTGATTTTGTCTCGCAGAGTTATTCCTAACATTGACCGCTCCATTCTTCTCTGCGTGACTCTTAGTTTGGTAGCCGAGGCTTTAGTTAAGGTAAGTGTTTCTGATCCGTACGTCAAGACTGGGAGGACGTACTGATCGAATACCTTTCTCTTTAGACATGTGGGTAAATCACTTTTAAAAGTTTCTCTCAGTTTTCCAAATGCTGCCCACCCAAGACCGATTCTTCTCTTCAGCTCATGAGTCTGGTTATCCCTGCCAATCGTAATTTCATGTCCCAGGTATTTATATCTATCTACGAGTTCTATTTCCTTCCCACCAATACTGATGTTCTGGTTGGGTACCAAATTTGTCATTATTTTTGTTTTTGAGATGTTTATATTTAAACCTACATTTTCTGTAGCTACAACGAGTTCTTGTACCATCTCTCTTGCCATACCTTGATCCTCAGCTACTATGACTATATCATCGGCGAAACGTAAGTTGTTTAGGTATTCTCCATCTATTTTTATTCCCTTTGTCATCCAATCCAAACTCTTGAAAGCATGTTCTAAGACCGTATTAAAAAGTTTAGGTGACATTGGGTCTCCTTGTCTAACCCCCCGTTCTATTTTTATGCGATTACTGTTAGTATGTAATTTGACAGTGGTTGTTGCCTGTAAGTATATTTTGTGTAATAATTTTGTATACCTATAATCTAGCCTGCATTCTTTAAGCGCCTGTAATATTTTGCTAAGTTCAACTGTGTCAAAGGCTTTATGAAAATCGATAAAAACTAGAACTAGGGGTTTATTGTATTCCACTACTTTCTCTATCAGGGTTTTTATACTTTGTAGATGGTCATTTGTTCCGTAATTTTTTCGGAATCCTGCCGGGACACATTACAGAGTTATAATACTTAATAAAATCAGAAACGAGGAAAGTAAAAGGAGAATGGGATAACTAAGAATATGCAGGAATATATGGAAGATAGGTATTGCTACCTACAATGCGAGAAGTCTGTTGTCAGAAGAAAGTCTTACAGAGATGGAGAGTGAAATGTCAAATATCAAATGGGGCATAATAGGAGTCAGCGAAGTGAGAAGGAAAGGAGAAAGTCTGAAGAGCCGAAGTAGAGGGCATCTTTTCTACAGTATGGGTAATGAAGAAACATCAGAGGGAGGCATTGGGTTTTTTATACATAGAAAGCATAGCGATAAAATTACATCTATTACAGGAATATCGAACAGAGTTGCCTACAACTCAATAAAAGATACAGCATAAAAATAATTCAAGTCTATGCACCAACAACCACCCATTCAGATGAAGAAGTCGAAGAATTCTACGACGATATCTCAATAGCTCTAAACGACGTACCCACACAATACGTGATAATATGTGGTGATTTCAATGCGAAAATAGGAATCAAAGCATGTCCAGAAGAAACATCACTTGGACAATTTGGACTAAATGGAAGGAATGAAAGAGGAGAGACCTTAATTGGTTTTCTCCTTCAGAATAATCTGGTCCAAATGAATAGCTTTTTCTATATGAATGGTAAGAGTAGAAGTTAAAATAAGCACAAAACAAGAGAGACGCAAATTAGTAAAAACGAAACCAATACGAATATGGACCCAACATAGAGACATTAAAGAATATCAAAACGACATCGAAACCAAACTGAAACCACTAAACCAACTAAACCAACATATTAGACAAGCCATTGGAGAAAGCATGAGAAAACACTGTCTAAGAAATAAGAACGAAAAAAAACTTAGTATGTACTGACACCAGGAATTTAAGGAAACAAAGAAATCTTATTACAGAAAGAAATGATCCAAATGGAGAGCAAAAGAGAGAGATAAACAGAGAAGTCAAGAAAGCAATAAGAAAAGACTTAAGAAAGTATAATACACTAAAAATCGAACAAACCATAGAAAATAATAAAGGCCTAAAAAGTCTGCGAAGAAAACTAAATAATGGAAAAAGTCAGATCATTAAATTAAAAAACAAAAAGGGCGAAATAACAACAAATAGAGAGGAGCTTTTAACAATAGTAGAAGACTTCTATGGAGAACTTTATAAAAGCAGACGGATGAACCAAACACAGCTAAAAGATGCAATAAGCAAAACAATATTAAATCAAGGCTCTGAACTCATGCCAGAAATAACTCTGTGAAAATAGACAAGCGATGAATAAAACGAAATCCAATAAATCACCAGGAGACGATGGAATAGTGATCGAGGCTATTAAGAATGGCGGTGAACCTCTAATAAGAAAAATAAAAGATCTCTTTAATCTATGTTTGACAAAGAAATCCATACCATCTGAATAGAATAGAGCCAAAACAATTCTTCTGCACAAAAAAGGAGAAAAAACTGATCTGGAAAATTACCGACCAATCAGTCTGTTAAACCATCTTTATAAACTTTTCACGAGAGTAATCACCACAAGATTAGACAAGAAATTAGACCTATATCAAAGTAGAGAACAAGCTGGATTCAGAGCAAACTTTGGAACCAACGATCACCTCCAAACAATAAAACAACTCATCGAAAAATCTATAGAATATAACAAGCCCTTAGTTTTAGCATTCGTAGATTTCCACAAAGCATTCGACTGAGTAGAACTCGACAGTGTTATAGAAGCACTAAACGATAGCCGCATTGATAGCCGATATTCGAGGCTAATATGTAATATATACAAAAATGCGACAAGCTCGATACAACTACACGCTAACAGCAACCAAATAAAAATCCAAAGAGGTATCCGTCAAGGGGACGCGTTGTCACCTAAACTTTTCATATCGGCTCTAGAAAAAGCGATCAAAACCCTCGAATGGGATGATAAAGGAATAAATGTGGACAGAGAGATGCTACACTACCTAAGCTACGCAGACGATATAGTCCTAATTGCAGACGATTTGGGACAAATAAAGAAAATGAAGAACTTAGTACAGCATGTCATAAAATAGACTTAAAAATGAATATAACAAAAACAAAATATATGACAAACTTAGTACCAAGTAAACACCTTGAAATACAAAATGAACAAATCGAACTGTAGACAAATATATAAATCTGGGTCACAAAATTAAGATAGGTAAGGACCATCAAACAACCGAAGTATCCAGAAGATTAATACAAGGATGGGCAGCATACGGAGCTCTTAGGAACATTTTTAAGAGTGACATTCCAACTAACATGAAGAAAAAAGTTTTCGACCAATACATGCTACCGCTGAGGACCTATGGTGCAGAAACATTATCGCTCACAAAGAAAAACGCACAAAAACTAAGACTAGCGCAGAGAAGAATGGAGCGATCAATGATAGGGGCCACTCTGCGAGACAGGATTAGAAACGAAGATCTACGTCATTGAAAGAAGCTGTAACTTAAAATGGAAATGGGCTGGACACGTTACCAGAATGAAGTACGGAAGATGGACTCGCAAACTAGTTGAATCTAGACCAAGAGCCGATAAACGTAGCAGAGGAAGACCACCAACACGATGGCAAGACGACTTACGAAAGACAACAAAAAACTGGATACAGAAAGCACAAGATAAAACACTTTGGAGAAAAACAGGGGAGGCCTATGTCCAGCAGTGGATTGAGAGAGGCTGATGATGATGATGGAAGAAAAAATACTAGATTGGTATGGGCACGTTAGAAAAACTGATAGGAAAAGATGAATATCGAAAATAACAGATTGCAGTTCCATGGGGAGGAGAAAATGAGGCAGACCCAAGAGGTCGTGGAGGGATGAAGTAGACGAATTTGCCAGGATAGAGAAAAATGGCGACAAGGGTTGAGATTGGGAATAGGAAGACGCATCATATATGTAGAATTTGATTAATTTTATTGCTATTTTCGGAATCACCGTTATATTATAGACACTTATGATATGAATGAAGTATATTAATTCTACCGCCAAAATAACCATGGAAAATATATACTTTGGAAAAATTATTTGTGACATACTAGTAAACATTTCAGCAACAATTGTTTATTATTGATATATGTATTTATATTTAGATCAGTGCCCTGAAAAGCTAATAAGATATTTTGTTAAGGAATTTTGGAGTGTTGTTCATATTTTTTTTTATAGTGTACAAACATAAAACAACAGCTACTTTTTTCTTTTCTTTTTTATCTAAATGCTTTCGAAATTTTAGTTTCATGGTTTATCAGACTGGAACTTTTGAGACATTGTCTACATAATATAGAATACGTTTTAAGACTTCATATTACAAGTACTTTTCCCATCAGTATTAAATGTATAAATAAAATGTATGAGTTATTTATAATATGGATGATTTACTTTTGATAATGATGTTGATCATTAGTAAAATCTTGTTTACCTTTTCCCATTAATTAGTGGATGGTACATATACAGGGTGGGCCAAAGAAAAGAGTCCACCTCTATATTTGGCAGTAGTTATTAGATTTTAACCCCTAACGTGCACACTCGAGTTAACTCGAGAGCGCTAAACTGGCCAAAATGTGCACACTTGAAATAAGTCGAGAGGCATTTTACTTTATGTTACTATAATTTTTCACGCTCGAATGCGATCGAGAATTGAAAATAATAATGTGAAAGCAAGAAAAAACAATTGTTTTATTGATATTTATCATTTACATGTGATTGTAAGCTATAAAACTTACTTATTTAAGAAAAAATATTATACTCCTTTTTCTACTTAGGTATCACTTACGACTTATCTCCTCATTGTGAGCCGCTTTCAGACAAATTTGTGTCTTCATATTCTGATTTGCTCATTTTTCAAAATATAAATCACGCTCCTGCGCAGTAAACAAAATACGCTCCAACAAAAAAATTATTGTTCATCGCATCGTCCTTCCCATTATTCCAACAAAAATTGTGATCTTCTGTTGACAGTTTGGTGACGATTATTTCCGTAATCGGATAATAGCCCAGTAAATGAACGGGAAATTCGGCGATACCGTGTAATTTTCAGGGGCAACTCCGAATCGCATGAAAATTTGAATTTAGGTTCTACTTACCCTCCACTTCAAAGTTGAAATTGTGCCGTTGGTTGCTTTTACTTGGGGGGTGACAGTCACCCCTTCTCGGGGGTGAAAAAACATACGTTCAAGATAAGACCGGAAATGGATAAATTGACTGATTTTAAGCAACTTTTGTTCTATAGAGCTTTTTACGTAAGTCAATACTTTTCGAGTTATTTGCCATTGAAAATGTTGATTTTTCGACAAAAAACTACATTTTCAGACGGTTTTTCGCAAATAACTCAAAAAGTAAATATTTTATCGAAAAAAATATTCTTAGCAAAAGTGTAGCTTATAAAAAAACCAAAAAAATGGTGTATCAGTAAAGTCTATCAATCAAATAAAAAAAAAAAGTTGTAGCTCATGAAAAATACGTTCTTATTCGTCTAATTCCAAATCGAATATTTTATGGTGAAATCACCGAAAAATTAAGCGCTTTTCGGGAAAAACTCATTTAAACTTTTTTCAAGTGTTTATAAAAAGCTTTGTTTTAATTATTAACAAAAGTATTAGCATTAAAAATAAGCGAGTTACGCTCAAAATAAAGTTGGCCCTCTTTTTTTGTAAAAAATCATGAAAATCTCGCCTTGTTTAGCTCCCTAAATGAAATTAATAGCTACCGTTTTACAAACAATTTATTTACCTATCTATTTTTTATATGATCTGTCAGTCTCACCGGTTTAAAGTGTTTATTTTTGAAAGGGTTATAATTGAGAAAGCTTGAATGGGTCACTAATCACGAGCGTATGAAAATTTTGAACAGCCATATCTTAACCAATTTTTGTCTTAGGGAGAAACAAAATGAAACTAGCATATTTATAATAGCAAAACCTACATTTTTTTACTTTTTAAAATTTTTCTTATCACTAATACTTTTTAAGTTATTTTGAAAAAATTAAATTTTTCAAAAATTTTTAGAAAATTTTTTTTTTACTATGAAACCAAATATTTTCAAAAATAAACACTTCAAACCAATCAAACTTACAGATCATATAAACAATAAACATACAGTTAAAACAGATGGTAAAGCCAAACGATTAATTTCATTTAGGGTGCTAAATAGAGGGGGTTTCACGATTTTTTTTTTACCAAAAAAAAAGGGGTCAACTTTTTTTCAGTGTAACTCGTTTATTTTTGATGCTGTAAACTTTTGTAAAAAACAAATAATAAGCTTTTTTTCGATACTTTGAAAATGTTAATAAGGTTTTCCCAAAAATCGCTTCTTTCTTCGGTGATTTCGCGTTGAGTTATTCGATTTGGAATTAGGCGAATAAGAACGTATCTTTCATGAGCTACAACTTTGCTTCTACTCAATTTGTAGACTTTACTGGTACACCATTTTTTTCGTTTTTTTATAGGCTACACTTTCGCTTAAAATATTTTTTCGATCAAATTTTTACTTTTTGAGTTATTTGGAAAAAACCGTCTGAAAACGTAGTTTTTTTGTCGAAAAATCAACATTTTAAATCGCGAATAACTCGAAAAGTATTGACTTACGTAAAAAACTTTATAGAACAAAAGGTGCTTAAAATAAGTCAATTTATCCATTTCCGACCTTATTTTAAACTCGCGTTTTTCACCCCCCGAGAAGGGGTAAATGTCACCCCCCAAGTAAAAGCAACCAACGGCACAAATTCAACTTTGAAGTGGAGGGTAAGTAGAACCTAAATCCAAATTTTCATGCAATTCGGAGTTGCCCCTGGAAATTACACTCCAAAACGGTCATTTATTGGGCTATAAATGCAAGTATTAGTTGGGCTCACCTGCGCGCTAGGATCACTTTTTACGTTAAAAATAAATTTATTTTTTTTTGGCCGGTCTTTTTCCAAAAAATTGTGCATTAAGGGGTTAAGGAAATGCCGAAACAGGTCGATTTTTGTTCTAAGGGGGACAAAATTTTACGTTACGATACATACATTTGTCAACCCCTTCCCATCCACGTCCCCAATACCTTATTTTTAAATAGGAAATAGGGGTCGTGTAGTAGATCATTTGAAAGGGTATTCAATTCTCTATTCAGTAATATAAACATTATCATAATTATTTATACAGGGTGTTCAAAAAAATGTTAATTAAATTAATTGACAAAAAAAGAGAAGAATGTATGTAATTTATTTTATATAAAATACATTTTAGTTGTCAGAAAACAGAAATAAATATTTATTGCTTAAACATTGCTTTTCGCTTAAATTAAATGTTTAAACTTCAAAGAGGCAGGTGGATGGCGGGAGCTGGCTTGAACATTGAATTTAAGCGAAAAGCAATGTTTATTTGTGAAATCAACATTTATTTCTGTTTTCTGACAACAGTAAAACGTATTTTAAATAAAATAAATTACATACATTCTTCTTCTTTTTTGTCAATTGATTTAATTTAAAAAAATGGACACCCTGTATAAATAATTATGATAATCCACAAGGAATAGAAAAAGTTTTCCTGTAGTTGGCTGTATACCATCAATCACAAAATTGGAAAGAAATCCTTTGTAAAAGGTATAAAATTGTTTTTATTAAAAATCCCTTAAAAGGGCTACATCACAACAAAACGTTTTCGATTTTTATAAAAAATCATCATCAGTGTCCGATAAACTGGATGCTAGCTGAGCCACAAAAGAAAAATATCCGGGTAAAAACCCTCCACACAAAATATAGATGCCTTAAAAGTGCATACTTCAATAAAAAGGCCCGTGATGGTCACATGGCAAACAGGATAATGCCCTAAGGTAAAGTATACAGGTTTCCCAACACGTGGGATCCAAATTGAGTTGATCACATTTCAATGACTTTAGTTGCCATTAAGTCACTGAAATGTGATCAACTCAATTTGGATCCCACGTGTTGGGAAAGCTGTATACTTTACCTTAGGGCATTATCCTGTTTGCCATGTGACCATCACGGGCCTTTTTATTGAAGTATGCACTTTTAAGGCATCTATATTTTGTGTGGAGGGTTTTTACCCGGATGTTTTTCTTTTGTGGCTCAGCTAGCATCCAGTTTATCGGACACTTATGATGATTTTTTATAAAAATCGAAAACGTTTTGTTGTGATGTAGCCCTTTTAAGGGATTTTTAATAAAAAAAAATTTATACCTTTTACAAAGGACTTCTTTCCAATTTTTTAATTATGATAATGTTTATATTACTGAAAAATAAGGTGTTAGGGACGTGGAAGGGAGGGGGTTGACAAATGGCATATGTATGTATCATAAAAATGTGTCCCCCTTAGAACAAAAAATCGATCTTCTCCCAATTCCTCGCTTTCCGAATACTTTACCTTGAAGGAATACCTTCAGTAATCTGTATTTAGTGCCGTTTCTCATTATGTGTCCGAGATATTCTAAATTTCTCCTTTTAATGGTATACATCACCTCTCTTTCTTTTCCCACTCTTCGTAATACGGTCTCGTTGGTTATCTTGTCCGTCCATGATATCCTTAGGATTCGCCTGTATAGCCACATCTCGAAGGCTTCAAGTTTTTTCTCCATTGCTTCAGTGAGTGTCCAGGATTCAACTTCCTAATACAATATTGAGAAGATATAACATCGTAGGAGCCTTATTTTTATCTCCAGATTAATGTTGTGGCTTTTAAAGAGTTTGGCCATGTTATTGAATGCACTCCTAGCCTTTTCTATTCTACATTTTACTTCTTGTGAGTGATCCCATTGTTCGTTTACTGTTCCAAGATAGTTATACTGTTTTACTCGGTCCACTGGTGTATTATTGATAAGTAGTTGGGCGTCTCTAATTTTATTTTTGCTGATGATCATAAATTTAGTTTTTGATATATTTACTTGAAGTCCAAATCTTTCACTTACTTCATTTACTTTGTTTATTAGTTGCTGTAAACTGTTCAAACTGTTTGCAAAAATAACGGTGTCGTCTGTATAGTGGATGTTGTTTAGGCGTTCTCCATTTAGAAGTATTCCATGTTCTTAATTTTCCAAGGCTTCACTAAATATTTCCTCTGAATATAGGTTAAATAATATAGGTGAAAGTATACAACCTTGTCTAACGCCTCGCAGAATCTGGAACGCTTCCGTTGGTTCACCTCCAAGATTCGTTCTTATTGTGGCTGATTGGTTCCAGTATAAATTTTGAATTATACGTCGCACAGTGGTTCCAAATGCCGAAAACGTGGTCATGAACCTTTAAAAGCGTATATTGTTTATACATTTCGGAATTACTTTCGTTCTTAGGGGTTTCTGGCATCGCTGATTACGAATCTGACATTATTTCTTCTGAAAAACAAAATGGCTGATCCAACATGGCGGAAAGAAATTGAAAGCATCAATCAAAACGCAAATTTTTTTCAAATTTAGTAATTTAAGGTCGTTGATTACAAATCTAATATTACTTTTTATTAAAACAAAATGGCGGATCCAATATAGCCGAAAGAATTTCGAAAATTTTATTTTAAATGCATATGTGTTTAAAAATTTATATTATAAGGGGTTTTTAAAATTGCTGATCACCAATACATTTTGATTATAAAGTACGATATTCAGAATCATTACTTATGTACTACAACCACCCATAAATACTCCACAATCGCCAGAATCATGTAATATGCGTCATTTTCCACTTTTGTATTCAAACAACTGCCAGCAATGCATAGGCAGTTATAGGCAGCTAAACCAAAGTGATTCTGTATCTTCTTACAATATATTTTAAGACTAATAAACATTAGTCGCAGAATTATGCAGAATTTTGTACTTTTTGAATGTATTTTTACAAAATTTTGATTATTTCAAGTATATTTTCACTATTTATGTAGTAACAAATTTAAGGCATTTATTGTTACTAAAACTTAAGCCAACTTACATCTTACATTATTACATACTTAAAAAAAGAAGAATCTGCTTTATAGCTATAAAATTGATAAAGCACAAAACGTTTTACAGCGTTTTCAATATATACGCGTTCTTTTAGACTTTCTCTGCCGGCCAAAATAACCTCGGACATGGCTCACTTGTTCCTGAGCTGTGAACCACAATACATCCAGTCTGATCCTTATACTTGCGTATTACGACTTTACGATAGTATGAGAAAACAACTGTAAACATGAAAATCCCTAGATAGGGACTTTTTTCTTCGCCTCATGACCACGTTTTCAGCATTTGGAACCACTGTGCGTCGGTCTTTATCATCCATTTGGGCTTTTGTTAGAACATCCATCATTTTTCGGTGTTGAACTGTATCAAATGCTTTTTGGTAGTCCACAAAGCGGGTGTAAATATCGCAAGTCATATCTCTACATCTTTGAAATAAAACCTGTAGACTAAACAGTGCATCTCTTGTACCTACGCCTTTCATGAATCCAAACTGTGTGTCTTGTATTCTCTCTTCGCATAGCTTGTATATTCTACGATGTATAATTTTAAGAAAAAGTTTTAATGTATGGTTCATTAGACTTATTAGCCTATATTCTCCGCACTTTTTTGCTCCCTGTTTCTTTGGTAAGGTAATAAATTCTGAAACTAGCCAATCTTTTAGTTAGTTCTTTTTTTAATTCACCGGGGCTTTATTTATAAACATTCTTGTTCTTGTGCTGTCTCCTTTAGTGGAGATTAGCGACTACACTAGCAAATCTGTCTCTGTCCAATGTGGCTCTAAACAAAGATGTTGAATCAAGGCTGGTCCAGTCTCTGATATTTTTAAGCCATGAAATCTGGAGCCTACCGGGACAGTGTTTTCCTTCTATCTTCCCCTGGATGAGCGAGCAGGGCCGCGTTTAGGTCAATTGACGCCCTAGGCAATTCTCTAGTAGCCGCCCTTCAAGCATGTACCATTTTTGCGAAAAAAAAATTGCAAGCAGATTTTTTATTTAAATAAAAATACATAAAAATTGTCATTCCAGTTCGATCACATCAGATTTCTTTCTTGATTTTTCTTTGGAAAAATCATCTATAATGTCGTCATAATTTATCGACTTTGTTACGTCACTTTCTATGGACAAAATCGACAAATTGTTAAGACGTTCTTGCGTCATACTTGATCGGAAATTATTTTCATGACTATTTTAAATTCTTGACATTTTCGAAAATGACCTTTCAGCGGACACGTTGGTTGGCAACTGGGAGGCACAAATAAATGCGCAAAGCAATATCAAAATTAGGGAAAATATGTTTCGATTCACTCTTCTTTAAATATTTAGGTATGACAATTATTGGTGATTGATGATTTTATTGTGGTATCCAAATGAACCTTTAACTGAATGCATTCATGTAATATGAATGATGTAGGTATTACTGCATTCAGTGAGGGTATTTGGCTCCGAATTCCATCCTACTGCATCAATTTACTTGATATTTTCACTGTAAGTAGGGAATAGCTCAAGAAACAAAGTTTACGCTATATCCTATGACGCTTTTAACTTAGGGGTGGTTCCCACCCGTTCTCGGGGGTGGAATTTTTTTTTATCAAACTAACACCGGAAGTGGCCAGAGAACTTAATTCTTAGCAATAACTGTTATATAGATTTTTTTGAATACTCAATACTTTTTGAATTATCCGTGGTTAAAAATTTGCCATTTTCATTGAAAAATGAGACTTTTCGGAGACTGTTTCTTTGGGAATACATACCATAAAAATTATGCACCTAACGAAAAAAACTATATATAAATTTTTGTAGTTTATGAAAAATCAGAGAGATTCATTTTTTCATAAATCTTCTAGTTTTAATAAAAAGAGAGATGGTAGGTGAAAAAAGATTTCTTTTGGTGCATGCTCAAATCGGTGTATTCAACTTAAAATAACAGAGAAATTGTCGATTTTAGGGGTATAATGCACGAATACCTTTTGTAGTGCTGAAAAGACCTTTAAAACGAGAACTGTTAAATGTCGGTTACATTCAAACTAAGCGAGATATGGTGCAAAAAACTTATGACTAATGTATTTTAAGGAAAAAATGAAAAGTATATTTAAACCCTCATCCACCAGAATTTAAATGCATCGTTTTTTTCTAGAATACCTTCTACTATAATGTTTTAATTTTCTTAAAAATCTTCCTTTTTCTCCATGTAATTCGAAAGTGATAAGAGATACGTAAAAAAATACCTTACAAAAATGTCGGTTTTCTTTTAGATAACAATAATTTTATTTTTCTTTCATTACTGTATCTCATTTTCATTTTCGAGTTACATGGAGAAAGAGGAAGAAATAAAAAAAAATTTAAAATGCTCTCTATAATTTGATCACATTTTAAACCTGTCCAACTTGTTGATCATAGAAATAACACTATAGTAAAAGGTTTTGTAGAAGCAAAACGATGCATTTAAATCTGGTGGATGAGGGGTTAAAATATACATACTTCGCATTTTATCTTAAAATAAATTAGTCATCCTTTTTTATTGCACCATATCTCGCTTTGTTTGAATGTATTCGAAATTTAACAGTGCGATCGTTTTAAAGGACTTTTCAGGAAGTACTTACAAAAGATATTGATAGCAGTATACCCTTAAAATCGACAATTTCTCTGTTATTAAGTTGAACACACCCATTTGAGCATGCACAAAAAAATTTCTTTTCACCTACCATATCTCTTTTTATGTTATCACTAGAAGACTTATGAAGGAACGAATCTCTTTGATTTTTCATAAGCTACAAAAATGTTTTATATAGTTTTTTTGTTAGATGCATAATTTTTAAGGTATTCGCAAAAAATTGTCCGAAGAGGCGACATTTTTCAATGAAAATGGCAAATTTTCAACTACGAATAACCCAAAAGGATTCAGTTTTGAAAAAAATATAGAACAGTACGCCCGCCGCCTTTGCGGTGCTGCCGACGGCCCAATAATCCCTAAATTTACGACTTCTGTTCTTTTTAAATGAGATGTCCAATTAAGAAAATGCAAAGATTTTTTGAGATTAATTTTTCAATCTACTCAACTATTTATTACATTCAACAGATATTAACATAAATGAATCAATTTTTTTCATCTATTTTTTCATATTTGCCTTTTTCTAACTTTTTAGTAATATCTCATAAAATCTCATTCATTGCTGCACAAATCATCATAACTTTATATTACTATAAATTTAATTTCATGTACAGTTAGTTACCTTCACATTTGAATTTAATTCTGAATTATTTATTAATGATTTTATTGTTTGACACTTTTAAATTTTAGCAAATTTTGCCTATTTACTATTGTTCAGTTTAATTTCAATGTCTCCAACAAATCAAAATTAAAACATTTTCACAATCACACCACAACTAATACACAACTGACCAATTCTGGTTTAAGAAAATTGCACAACCAATCTTACATCTATCAGTTCTTGAACATCCAGAACAACATCTAATAATCCCAATTAAATTAAAAATATACACTTTAAAAAAAATTTAAAAATAACATCACTTTATATATAACTAACAATTTTTAGTTTCACGGTTTAATGTCGTGTTCCCTTACTAATCCCCTCAAGATCCTGCCAATTATTTTGTTTTGTTTGTACATTACAATCAAATCTGTCCCTCTACCATCTCTCCCTTTAGCATAATTTGGAGAAAAAGTATGATATTGAATACTACTATATTATTCCCTTATACCGGAAAGTAAGTGTACATTTTATACTTATACTTGACATACTTTAGTTGCCACTACATTTGAATGCTTGCATGTATGTGAGTGTGAGGGTTGTTAAACCATATTTACGTACATTTTAGTATTTATATGTATGCATAAATATATATACTTTAATATTGGCTTGATCTTTACCCTTTGATTTCAACCAAACCACTTAACTAACTCTGGTTTTTTGTTATTTGTGGCATTTAATTTTACTTTTACCGTGACCTGAAGATGCTGTGAATATTGTAGACAGCGAAACCGGTCGTCAGTTGTAAAATAAATTGTTTGTGAGAACGTCTCTTTTTTCTTTACTACAATAGTATGGACTCACACATGCAACCCATTCATTATTTAAAATGCAATTTGTTTTCTAGAAATGAATGCCCGCTTATATTTCATTGATGGATGTACGACGTACTTAAATGTTACATATTCGATTTTAATTTTTATATACAAATATTTTTTGTACAGTATTTTTGCCGCCCTCTCATAATTTGCCGCCCTAGGCAACTGCCTATATTGCCTAATGGATAAATCAGCCCTGTGAGCGAGGCGGTACTTTTAGTATAAACATTTAGACAGGTTTGAAAGATTAAAAGTTTAAGTTTTGACAAAAAAAAACGATTCCATTAAAAATAAGCTGTCCATGATGCGCCAAAGATAAAGGGTTTAAAAGCGGTACTATTTCAAAAACTAAGAAAAAGGGTTTTATTTGCTAATTTTTCTGGTCTAAATAGGATAGGGTAAAAGTCCACCTAGGCATAGCAGTCTAATTATAAAAATCCAGATTGCTACGATTATCTGCTGATTCCATTCGCTATGTATGTTATGAAGTATTTGATTTGTTTTTTTTTTAGTATTTTTGAGTTGTTTGTGTTGAATATATTCAACTAAATTTGTAATAGGTGTCATAAAAGGAGCAATTGGCAAACAAGATAAGATTACATAGATATATTAGGAATGACAAATACATTACTTTAAAAAATAATTTAGCTAATAATAGGAAAAACTTTCGTTTATAATATAGAACAGTGGTTTTCAATGTTTTTGAGCCATGTACCACCAAAATTCTTATAATTATTTTTGGTACCACCTAACTGAAGATCTATGGAGGTAGATAATCTAACTAACTACAAATATGCTGAATTTTGGGAGTGGTTTTGCGTTTTGTGTACCACCGCACCTAATGAAATGTACCACCAGTGGTACATGTACCACAGATTGAGAACCCCTGATATAGAACATAAAAATAACAATATTGTAAATTTGAAAAATGAGCTCATTAGACTATTTATAATAAAAACTAATTTCCTGAAAACATTATCTTTTTCGTTGGAATAAATTATATAATTATGTAAAGCGTATGATAATACTCTATAATTTTTATTTCATTTATTTGATGTGGTTTCTTTTGTGGTCACAGGTACTCTGCATATAAAAATTACTGTTAATATATATACAAGATTTTCGTCACAATCATTTTACAAATAAACAAATAACAGATATGATTTCTGTATAATATGTGTTAGCATCAAACACCAACTTCTGCCAATGGTCAAAAGTACTGCCAAAACGCGTTCTGGTCACTAGAATATCGCAAATTTCCGAAATATCACCTTAGTACTACTTAGTAGTATTCTGAATTTTTTTAACGATGAAGATATTAATCGAAAAAGCCAACGAATATGATATCCCGCTATACATGGCATTTATTGACTTCGAAAAAGCATTTGATAGTGTGGAACACTGGGCAGTAAAGAATTCCCTACAAAACAGCAGAATAGACTACAGATATACAACCGACTTAATTACAAATATATATGATAAGGCAACAACAACTATTAAGCTAATGAATCAAACGGAGCCTATTAAAATAAACCGAGGAGTAAGACAAGGAGATACCATCTCGCCCAAGCTATTCAAACAAGCGCTAGAAGATGTGTTCAAACAACTACACTGGGATGGTTTGGGTATAAACCTAAACGGGCAATATCTGAATCACTTACGATATGCTGATGATATTGTATTACATAATAACAGAAAGAAGTGAAGAATTACAAAGAACGATGGAAGAACTAGATAGAGAATCGACAAAGATAGGACTGAAGATGAATTACAGTAAAACAAAAACCATAACCAATCAACAAGAAGAACTAATAATTACAGTGGCACAAACAAGAATAGAACAAGTAAAAGAGTATATATATCTAGGACAAATCACTAGATTAAATAAAGAAAATCAAACCGAAGAAATAAAGAGAAGACTAAGATTGGCCTGGGCAGCATTCGGAAAACTGCCTTATATTCTAAAGAACAGAAAATACCCGCAATATCTAAAAACAAGAGTCTCCAATCAATGTATACTCCCTGTTCTAATATATGGCTCTCAGACATGGACGTTTACAAAAGAAAATATGGAAAAAATAGCAAAGACAGAAAGATCCATGGAAAGACAATTGCTGAACATTAAACTATCAGACAGGAAAAGAAACGAATGGATCCGTAACAAAACAAAAGTGGAAGATGTCTCTACCCAAGTAGCAAAGCTTAACGACGTTCTACACTTTCGGCAAAGAATTAAGGATTTGCATGAAATTTTAGTATGTTATAGTTTACTTCAAAAAACTAAGACTTGATTTTTTAAAAATTGTTTTACCGTGCCGTTTAATTACTATTAAGGGTCAAAGTTAAGTTTTAACATGGGCTCTTATGGGAATTCTTAAATAGTTAATAACTTTTGACACAAAGGGTCTAGCCGGGTAAGATGGTGAAAAGTGCCCCCAACTCGATTTAAATTCCATATAGGCAACTTTTTAGCACATATAGAGGAACTCACTTTCTGAAATTTTTAGCCCCCTAGGTGGTCACGTGACCCCCCTAGAGCCTAATTAGGCTTTTTATGTTTTTATTTTTTATCTCAGTCGCATCAAGAGCTAGCCAAAAACTTTTAAAAAAGTTGTAAGTTTCAAAAAGATCTATACGAAATTTTTTTTTTATTTTTTGGCGGGAAATTCGAATTTTTAGAACAATTTTTTTTTTTACGAAAATCAATTATAACGTGTATTTTTACACAGTCTTCCACCCTGAATTTTTTCAGATTTTTAAAATTGGTGAAACGTACCTTTAAAAATAAAAACCCGCATTTTTCGGTTTTTTTTTTTCGTTTTTTGATACGATTTTATACATATTTTTCAAAAAAGGTAACACCGTCACTAGAATTGGTAAAAAACTGAAAAATAATTGGGGTCTGCTTTATAAAATTTTTTTGTAACGCCATCCATTTTCAAGATACAGGGTGTTAAAGAAAACAAAATTTTACACATTTTTTACAATTTTGCTGAAACTACTGGCAACATTGTAATAAAACTTGGCGGGTTTTAAGAGGTAGTTATTGTGCATGTTTTGACATACAACTAAGGATTTGATATTCATCATTGGCGCGCATAGGGGAAATGGTCTGAACTTTTTAAAGAATAAAGATAGTACGCCACTGACATATTTCAAATTAACAATCGTTTTTGAATTTCTCGTTCAATTTGTGACAAAAAATCTATCTTCTTATTTTTTCATACGACGCGCCATTTTTATTCAAAAAATAAAAGATCTTAACCCTTACAAAGCATTCGAACTTCCAGTAGTTTCTACATCTACATACATAAACTCGTACATCCATTATAAAAATGAATTCGAATACTTTGGAAGCGTTAAGATATTTTATTTTTTGCAACAAAACGGCGCATCGTATGAAAAAATGGGAAAATAGATTTTTTGTCACAAATGGAACGAGGAATTCAAAAATGATTGTTAATTTGAAATATGTCAGTGGCGTACCATCTTTTTTTCTTTAAAAATTTCAGACCATTATCCGTATGCGCGCCAATGATGAATATAAAATTCTTAATTGTATGTCAAAAAATGCACAATAACTACTTCTTAAAACCTACCAAATTTTATTGCAATGTTGCCAGTAGTTTCGGCAAAATCGTAAACAATGTGTAAAATTTTGTTTTCTTCAACGCCCTGTATCTTGAAAATGGATGGTGTTACAGAAAAATTTTATTAAGCAAACCCCAATTATTTTTCATTTTTTTTACCTATTCTAGTGACGGTGTTACCTTTTTTGAAAAATATGTATAAAATTATATCAAAAAACGAAAAAAAAACCGAAAAAATGCGGTTTTTATTTTTAAAGGTACGTTTCACCAATTTTAAAAATCTGAAAAAATTCAGGGTGAAAGATTGTGCAAAAATACACATTATAATTTATTTTCGTAAAAACGAGTGTCTTAGATTTTTTTTCAGTTGTTTCCCGTTTAAATTTAAAGTTTAAAATTGTTCTAAAAATTCGAATTTCCCGCCAAAAAATTTAAAAAAAAAATTTCATATAGATCTTTTTGAAACTTACAACTTTTTTAATAAAAGTTTTTGGCTAGCTCGTGACGCGGCTGAGATAAAAAATAAAAACATAAAAAGCCTAATTAGGCTCTAGGGGGGTCACGTGACCACCTAGGGGGCTAAAAATTTCAGAAAGTGAGTTCCTCTATATGTGCTAAAAAGTGACCTATATGGAATTTAAATTAAGTTGGGGGCACTTTTCACCATCTTACCCGGCTAGGCCCTTTACGATTTTTAATTATTTGTGCTTAAATTAAATGTTTTTTGGTAAGGAATAACATATTAAAAAATAAGGATTGTTTACCGTCCCATTTATTTTTTATTTATTTATTATAATTAATTCCGTAATTTATTCCGTAATTTCCGTAATTTATTATAATTTATTTTTATAAAGTATTCAATACTGAAACATATGATTTGAGTATTCTGCTATAAATGCATTGTTACCAACTTTCGCTTGCATATAAGTTTCCCCTCCTTTCCTCTGAGAGGCATACCCTGCAACGAAGGTATAGAACGTCGTTAAATGGAAGTTCGCCGGACACACCCTACGGCAGGGCAGAAGGATGAAAGATGGACTAAGATGATTATACATTGGAGACCGTGGAACCACAAACGAAAAAGGGGAAGGCCACAGATGCGATGGTCGGATGACCTGAAGAAACACACTGGGTCAAATTTGATGCAAATTGCCCAAGATAGAGAGGCATGGAAGAAGGAAGAGGAGGCCTATATCCAAGGGGTGGTTTTCGGGGGTTATGACCCCCCCTTTTGGATGTACTTTGAGCTCTATACGCTTAACACCGTTATTATTCCATACCCCCAGAGACCTTTAAGTAGATGTAACCCCCCTTAGGATAATCCTGGTTATACCTCTGACCTGGGCCATATCCTGAGAGGGAGAAAGTACGAAATCCCTCAACTAATCATCCAAGGAAAGATTGAAGGCAAGAGAGAAGTAGGTCGCAAACACATGTCGTGGATGCGTAATATAAAGACAGGCATAAATAATACTGGCGAACTTTTGCATGCCGCAAAAGACAGACATCTGACCTGTATAGATAATTCCCCAACGCACTATACGTGCATGGCACCAAGAAGAAGAAGTATTCTAGTGCAAAGAAATGACGTATTCCCGTGAATTTGACCAAGCCAGGTATCTGACAATTTTTTTGAGTTTTGAGGCTCTCGATAACCCAAAACACTATGTTTCCTGAAGTGGGTGGCCTTTTTAATTACAATGGAACCTCGATAAATCGGATTAATAGGGACCGCGGCCGATCCGGGTTATCGAAAAGTTATCAAAAACATGAAATGTACATCTAAATTACGTACAGTTGTATAGATAGAGTATTGTTTATTCTTTCGTAAAAAAACTCAGTCAAAATGAAAAAATGTTTGTTTTGTCTGATAATAATCGGTCCGGTTTAGCCGGACTTCCAGGCTATCGGAGGCCTACTTATCGGGATTCCACTGTAGTTATTGATTTTAATTATTAACAATTTAAGGGCCAAAAATGCAGTATATTAAGAACTTTCGTCTACCAGTAAAAAGTAAAAGATTTTGAACGGATTTGGAGGTAACTATTTGATAAAAACATGTTTAAAGCTTTAATATGGCAATTTTTGAATGTTTATTTGTCTTGGCAAGACATCAGTTTTGTTATGAACTTTTTTTTATATAAGTACTTCATAGTTTAGCCATAAAAAAAACAAAGGTTTGGCACACCCTGTGTAATTTGGTTGAGATTTTGAAAAAAAAATAGATAACAATAATTAGTAATAACAAATATGCAACCAATAGCTTGAACTCAAAATGGAACAGCTAATCTCCAAATGTAAAGATATACAAATACAAAAGTCCAATGATCGCATGCAGGCCAATAAATATTCTATGAAATATGACTAATACCCTTCTAGGAGGGCCTATGATATGATTCATCCCAAACTTTGTTAAGTATAAATACTTCTGAATGGAATTCATAATACAAGTAATCAATTTCTATCTACATACTATATGATGCGAAACATTAGGAAAATATTTAGTAAGTTGCTTGTGTAAACAAAACAAAATTATAACCACTATTTAAAAAAATAATGGTATTAATTATTAGTACAACTGAATAAAGTAGTCCACATTTTTGTATACCTGGACCCCGAAATATTGCTTTTTAAATCATCTATGAACACATAATATAGGCAACCGTTGTTGGAAAAGACATGTCCCCCAAACAATATTAATTTTTTTTGTTGAATGAATAATGGGTATCCAGCTTAAATTCATGTTATTTAATTTTATCATGTCAGGACAACCATTGTTTTTGAATTATACAATCAATGAGACATAATAATGAAGATTACACCACAATTATAAATATAAAAAAAATATATTATCTAGAGCAGAGGTTCTCAATCTGTGGTACATGTACCACTGGTGGTACATGTATCATTATTGGCGGTGGTACACAAAACACAGAAAAAATTAAAATAGTAGCACTTAGTAAGTATTGATAATACAATTTAAAAATATAGGTGGTACCAAAAAATAATAAAAATAACTGTAGGTGGTACATCACTCATAAAGGTTGAGAACCGCTGATCTAGAGGTATCGGGAAAAAACAATTAATTTTTAACGCTTTCATAATTATAATTGTATCAGCATATTGCATATGCTATCAGAAAGTTCACGATACGCAGGGAACGCGACAGTTCTGAAATAAAGCTTGGCAGCGAAAGTGTTAATTTGATATGGGTATAAAGAACAAGGATGATAAGTATTACGGACACAGAAGAAAATGAACACCGAAGTATTGCAAGAAATGGGCAAAGAATTCGCAAAATTAAATTCCGACAGAGGGCGCTCAAAATTTCAAAGATGGACGATAACTCGAGGAAAACAATTCATTTTGTCATTTGATCCCATAGTTCTAAAACGTTAAAATTAAAATCATTTACACGAGTGTTTTGCCAAAGTAACCACTAAGTTTTGCCACTAAGACATCTTATAAGTTAAAGATGACTCAAAATTATGTTTCATCTGTATGCATTCGTTAAAATTTGATGCTAACTACCGATTTGTTTTTACCTTTTTTTCATAAAAAATCTGGCCCCCGATAATCACACAGCGTTTTAAAAATTATTGATCGTAAAATTTCTAATTTCGTTTTTAATTTAATTTATAGGACACTACAATTTATTTTACACTAACAGATAACAATTTTTAATTAAATAAAAACTGCAAACTAAGTACTAGGTGAATTTATTTTATAAAAATTGTGTTTTGGAAATTATGAGGTGGTCGGAATATTTTGTACATTCTATGTACAGAATATATACTGCATTTTATTTATTTATTTAATTTTACAGTCGCTTAAACATTAAAAAATATTACGTTTAATACAAACGTTAAATTAACAAAATGTGTGATTTGGCATTAGTTAGTTTACGTCATTACGTAGAGTATAATAGGAATGAATACTGAGGAACACTGCAATAGTGTTTTTAAGTCGAATTCATTGTTAATTACAAAATAAACTGACCGCAAATATGTACACAAATTAACGACAAAGTCAATGTTTTCCTCGAGTTGATGCTTTTTAAATTTGCCACCAGGCGTCGCCCACTTTGCAGTTCCTCGCCAATACGAAATAATAAACACAACAAAAATAAAAAAAAGAATGTGTGTGTACTTTGTACGCACGTAAGAAGTTATACTTCTATTATATGATTTAAACGAAATTAATATACTTTTTATTTATATTTTGTTTAAATATTAAACTAATTTATACTTACTACTTCTCAAACATTTTTATTAGAACAGTGCCAAAAATTAAAATAATAAAAGAATAAAACACACACAAACACATTAAACAAGCCACAAATGATGTCTGAACATTAATTGTCGAAAATTTTTTTAACTAAATACGTATTTTCTGAAAATACAATTATATAATAAATATACTTACAATCATAAAATATATTAAAAAAAACAAAAAAGAAAGTTTCTACTGGGACTCGAACCAGCGCTGATAAGAGCGGTTGATATTGGAATTCATTCGCCTTCTCCGCTTAGCCACGGACACTATGTGTCATTATTTACGAAGATCGACTTAGGGCCGGTTGTTCGAACGCTAATCAAAACTGATCATTATCAAATATTTAATTACAATTATATTTGATTAAGCGTACTTCTGACAGATGTCGCATTTTGAGGTTATGTTGACTGATTTATTTTATTATTTTGGTTTTAATTTAAAATAAAACATAATTAAACTCTTTCTGATGTTAATTTCTTGTTTTACTTACAAATCAATAATAATAATAAGTACTTTTTAATAATTTAAGAGCTGCGGCTATATTTTAATTACTGTTTTACCTACAATCAATAACTGATTAGTGTTTTACATGTATTTTTCATGTCGCGATTTGATTCCCATCAAGAAAATTGATTACAATAAATTATTGATTATAATCAACTTCTTGATTAGCGTTCGAACAACCGGCCCTAACTAAACGGATTAAACTTGTGATATTTTGATATTTTGAAAATTGATCAAATTATTTTAATTTTGAATTGAAATGATTTAGAATTGAAAAAATACAACAAAACATAGGGTAAAAAAAACAATATATTAGGTGAATATTGATAGAAATTTTGATGGTAATCAAATTATATAAATAAAAGTATTACATACTATGTATTTTGGCAGATCAAATAGGTAGGTTTATACCCATGATACATTAACAATTATTACGTACCTTTTGCTTTTAAAAACTATTTAAAAGTCACTACAATATTATAAACTTTTTTGTTTCTGTCCTCACAACAATAAAACTAATATATTATACATTTGTTTACCTTTACCTCCAAACCACAGCTGCCATATCGGATAATTTTTGACATGTCATTTGAACATCCAATCAGAACAAAGTTATAATGCGCATGCGCCGGGCTGATAGGTTTTAACATATAAAAAAATCACCCTCTATCGCCGGTAAAGAAGTATAACTTCAAAAAGTTACAATATTTGGGACACGTAATGAAGGGACAGCACTGTGGAATGTTAAGACTGACAAAACAGGGAGGGATAAGACGAGGAAGGAGTATAGGAAGAAGGAGAGTGTCATGGTTGAAGAATTTTAGGGACTGGTTTAAATTCAGTTCAATAAAACTCTTCAGAACAGCTGTAGATAAAGAAAAGACAGTGAAAATGATATCCAACGTCCTCTTGAGAGACGGCACTTAAAGAAGAAGATTTTAAATCTAATTATTGTTAAGGATACATAATCTATTATTATATTTAGTGGAAATCAAAACTACTCTCCCTCTACACAAAGTTATGGAAAGGTGATAGCGTCTATTAAAAAAGGTGAAAGGTAATATAATACATAGAGTGTAATAGCTAATGTTATATAATAAATATTACCCAGAATGGATAATGAATCGATTTAATTGTGTAATAGATTTTTATTGAATGACACACATTGTATTAAATCATAAACAAACTAGAATTAAAAGTTTAATGTATTCATTTGTTTTTAATTGTTAGCTAAATGAATATTTAAATAAACTTGTGCTAATAGTACTTCACTATGAAATAATATTACATATCAGTTATAGATAAAGGGAAAGTGATGATGATTGATCATGATTTTCCACAAAATGTAAAGAAATATTATTGAGTAAATTTATAATGTTTGATAACCACAAAAAAGGTTTTGTAATACCAAAAGAGACACATCTTTCTTGTGAATATTATTTGCATTATAAAAAAGATTTGTTAAATTTGATTAAGATTAAGTAAGAACAGGTTTAATTTGGCATTAATATACAAAGTGTAGATATGTCACCAAATATGTTTATATCAAATTTGAAATAATAATGACCTAGATTTTAGTTTATATGGATTCTATTTGTCTTAAAACATAATGAATATGTACAAAAAATGGTGTGATAAGTACATTATCAGTAGATACTTCTGGTAAGGAAAACGCTTTAGCAAAATATAGCAAATGGAGGAAACTTAAAATTTAGATGTTTCTTTTTGGGTCCGATCATTTCCTGTGGTCACTTTACATACGGCTTTGGCTAAACCTTGTCCAGCCAAACTGTGTTTTGCAGCTAAAATCCTATCATTTATAGTCTGTCCTGCTAGTCTCCCTGTCATATTGCACCTGTTGACTCACTGTTTCTTAATTTTAACAACAATTATACCGTTGAAAGAAGGCACGAAGTATTAATTACACTCACTTAATACCTTAAATGTATGTTGCAAATAAAACTAATTAAAATGAGCAAAGAATGGATTACTGTGTCAAAGACCTTCAAGAAATTGGTATAAAAGGAGTTAGTCCATGACAAGACCCTCTTTCATCCATTCATTTTTAAATGTTGTTCCCCTCGTTTTAAATGTTGTTTTTAGATAATTTTACACAAGACGTGACCGCAGCCCTATTCCAGTTTTCACCGAGTTGTTTACCCTATAAAACTAAATATAATTTCGTAGAATAAAAGGTATATTTTATATGGATCGAAATCAAATTATAGCGTTGTGTTTACTTTATCGTCGAAGAAAGAGAAATAAGAGGAACCGGTTTTTTTCTTTATCACCTAATTCGTCAAATTAATTAATTCAAATTAATTCGTGCACTGTTAAGTGCACGGCATACACCATTCCAAGCATTTCTCATCAAGTTTCTATCTGAAATTTGATGAGAAATTCTGATCCTGAAATGAGACGCTCCCGTCTGAAAAAATTTCTGATTCGAGTTCTTTGTGGATTCCTATTCAAAAATGTCCCCTTTAAACAAATCTGAAGGGTGCCGGGCGGAATTTTTGGGCAGAAATTGTTTAAACAATTTTTTTAAACAAATACAAAATTTTTCCAGACTGGAGCAGTCTCACCACATGGACTAAGTCCACTTGGGCTGCACCCTCAAAAGCTCTGATAATGTAATCATGATACAAAAACAAGATTTGAAGATGTAGATTTACCCTGCCTAAATTGATGTTGCTCATTAAGAGATTTCTACAATGCCAAATGAGATATTTGTTTAGAATTATCTCATTTTAGACATGTAGATCAATTACAATTATTGCAAAGTATGAATGTAGATTTACTATCTGAAAACATTACTATCTGAAAGTGAAGGAATAATAATTAATGGAAAAACTATGAACAACATAATAAGATATGCAGATGACACCTTGATCATGGCAACTTGTGCTGAACAACTCCAAGTACTACAAGACAAGCAGTTTCTGTGAAAAATGTGGGCTAGAAATGAATATACAAAAAGACTAAATATATGATAATAACTAAGAAAAGAAATAGACAAACAAACATTTGAGAGATAATGCCGATAGAAATGTTGCTAAATACAAATACAGTAAAACCTCAATATAACAGACTAATTGGGGGGACGGCATGTCCGTTAAAGCCAAAATTCCATTCTAAAAATAGGTTTAAAATCAATCAAAATTGTTTTTTTTTTATTATGTAGGTACTGTATTTAGATACAGTGTACAAATCTATGATAAAAAATGAATAAAGTTTGTTCCCTACTTTATTACTTTTCTGCTTCATCTAAAAACTTTCTGTAATATACTCATTTGGTTGACAAAATTATTCACTGATTCATGGGTTGAATAAGCAATGTATTTTTTGGCAAAACATACAATTATTAAAGTTGCCATCTTCTGAATGTAGAATACTTTCAGGGGGATTAGCAGGAGCTTTGTCTAAAATTAATAAACATTTCACCTCTTTAGGCGGTACCTATTACCAGTTTCTTCTCTTGAAATTTTCTCACTGCAGGTACAAAACCAATTTTTGAAAATATCACTGGTGAACCATGCCCTATTAGAGCTATAATATGAAACGGGCAGATTATGCCTTTTGATGATTATATCTTTGACAGTAAGTAGGTACTATAGTTGATTTTTTAACCAAGAGGAGTAAACTAAAAAGATAGATTCACACCCAAGAAAGTTACTAGAAAAGTCACCAAATTCATCTTCTTTTTTCGTTGATCATATCAGCTTTCGATGATAATCCATACATATTATATTAAACTAACACATCGCTAAAAAGTTCCAAAAACAACTGTTTTTATATAAAAGTACACTAAAACATCTAAAAATTAAAGGAATAATGCAGAAAACCCAAAAAATCGCTGATATACTTAATTAACCTATAAAATGACAGAAGTGCCAAAATTTCATAAATGTCATTAGTGTCAAAATTTAATAACAGTGGATTAAACTTGCCTGCGGTTGGACCAATTAGAAACAAGCATTACGGCACGGTAAATTTGAATCACTCCTCTTGGTTAAAAACAAATAATAGGTTTACGAGATTTACCATTATAGAAGTCAATCCATGCAATCCACATGCCTTGGCACAAAGCAGTGCTGAGATCCTGTCCTTGTTGTTTTTCCTTCTAGAATTTGATTTTTCATATTTTTGCATTCAATTTTTTTTACATTTGATCTTATTTTTTGTATGTTATATACGAAGTCCGTTAATTAGAGGTCCGTTAATTAGAGGTCCGTTCTATCGAGATTTTCCTGTACATAGGAACCTGGATTTTAAAAATAAGATCAAACAACAAATAGACCTTAAAAAAAGAAATTTTCAATATCTGGGACACGTAAAGAGTGGACAGCAGTCTGAAATGCTGGGGCTGGAGCAAGATTGATATAACAGGGAAGGATAAGAATTGAAAGGGACGAAGGAGAGTGTCACGGTTAAAAAATTTAAGGGACTGGTTTAAATCCAGTTCAATAGAACTCTTCAGAGCAGCAGTAAGAGTAAATAGAGTAAAGACAGTGAAGATGCTATGCAACCTCCTATTGGAAGACAGCACTAAAAGAAGATGATTTCAAATCTGATTATTGTTAAAAATACATAATTATATTTAGGGGAAAGCAAACCCCTCGACACAATTTTATAGAAAGTTGATAGTTTCTATTAAAAAAGGTGAAAGGTAATATAATACATAGAATGTAATAGCTAATGTTATATAATGATAATTACCCAGAATGGATCGATTTAATTGTGTAATAGATTTTTATTGTATGGTATACATTGTATTAGATCATAAACAAACTTGAATTCAAAGTTTGATGTATTCATTTGTTTTTAATTGTTCGCTAAATAAATATTTAAATAAACTTGTGCTTGTGCTAACAGTACTTCAATATGAAATATTACTTATCAGCTATAGATAATAAGGGGGATTGATGATGATTTTCCACAAAATGTAATTCCACATTTTCCACAGAGAAATATCATTGAGTAAATGTGTAATGTTTGGTAACCAAAAAATGTTTGGTAATAACAGAAGAGACATAACTTGTGAATATTTTGCATAATAAAAAAGGCAAGAACAGGTTTAATTTGGCATTTATATACAAAGTAGAGATATGTGACCAAATTATAATGTTCATAATATTATTGGAATTAATAATGACCTAGATTTTAGTTTATATGGATTCTATTTGTCTTAAAACATAATGAACATGAATATGTACAAAAAATGGTGTGATAAGTACATTATCAGTAGATATAAAAAGTAATTGAACAAAAAGCAATTTTTAACTAATGGAGATAGCAAATTTTGTTGTTTTTCTTCATTTATTTAAAACCATTAGAACTTAAAACTCAAAATATGTATTAGGTATTTAAATTATTAGATCAGAAGACAAAATTGTATGTAAACTGAAGTAACATAGATGGGTTGCAAAAATATTGGCAAACATGTAGGTATGCTATGTTGTTACAAATCATTTTTACAACATTACAAACCCCTAAATTATATGTTGGGTAGTGTCGTTTAGTGAAATTTTTTACAAATTGTCAAAGGGGCAAAACATTTTTGGTGGAATGAGTCTGGCAAGGAAAATTCTTTAGCAAATATAGCAAATGGAGGAAACTTACAATCTAAATGTTTCTTTTTGGGTCCGATCATTTCCTCTGTGGTTGCTTTGCATACCGCTTTGGCTAAACCTTGTCCAGCCAAACTGTGTTTTGCAGCTAAAAGCCTATCATTTATAGTCTGTCCTGCTAGTCTTCCTGTCATATTGCACCTGTTGAGTCACTATTTCTTAATTTTAACGACGATTATACGGTTGAAAGAAGGCACGAAGTATTAATTACACTCACTTAATATATTAAACGTATGTTGCAAATAAAACAGTAATTAAAATGAGTTGATAAGAATGGATGATTCCTAACTAAAAGTAAAAATGAAACAACTGACAGTTGCGACACTGACTGACAGTGCGGATGATATGAAGTTAGCAGAATTACCGTCAGTAACCGGCTGGAGGCTAGCCGATTATTTCCGATCCTGCAGACAGCGGCGTTCAAGTAAGTTTTTTGTAAAAAAAAAAATCATTTTGATGGTGAAAAAACTTCTTTGAAAACACTGAAATATTTTCGACTAAACAGTGGTCAATCCTTAAATAAATTAAGTAAGATAATAAGTAGAAAGGGAATATTAAGTAAGGAAAAACATGTAGTAAAATAAATAAGCAAAATTGGTGTAGGTATGGGCGAATGAGCCTTGGTCATATACTCCAAGAAAAAAAAATAGGTAATCTGCCAATAAGCCTATTACCAACCGTATCCAAAATGCTTAAAAGGTTATCATTACAAAAATGAATGTGTGTGTACTTTGTACGCACCTAAGAAGTTATACTTCTATTATATGATTTCAACGAAATCAATATACTTTAAACAGTTTATTTATATTTTATTTAAATATTAAACTAATTTTAATACTCACTACTTTCCAAAAATTTGTATTAAAACAATACCAAAAATTAAAAAAATAAAAGAATAAAACACACGCAAACACATTGAAAAATGAAACAAAGAAATTATTTCTGAACAATAATTGTTGACAAAATTTTTAACTAAATACGTATTTTCTGAAAAAAAGAATATAATAAATATACTTACAATCATAAAATGTATAAAATAATTAAAAAAAAAAATAAAAATTTGCATTGGGAATTGAACCTGCGTCTATAAGGTTGGTAGATAATTTTGAACTCACCGCACGCAGAACTTAGCTAGCGAGAAATTTTAATGATGTGGGAAGATATAGCAACGTTTTAATTTTTTTTTGGCTGTTGCTTATTCTCTTCGTTTAATTAAATAAGTTTGATTCTTGCGGAATTAAAATATTGAAATACAACAAAATATATACTAAAAAAGCAATTTATTAGATATGAAGATTAGTAGAAATTGTATTGGTAATCAAATTATGTAAATCAAAGCATTAACTACAAGCTAGGTACCTACCTACATTTTCCAAATAGGTATGTAGGTCCTAATCTTTTATTACAATACTGAAACATTTAAAATTACGTACCTGTTGCTTTTAAAAAGTATTTAAAAAGTCACTACAATTATAGACTTGCTTTTTGTGTCTGTCCTCACAACAATAAAAACTAATATACTACATACAATTTGTTTACCCATAACCATTGAGGTATTAATAAAATAACCGACATATTGACCAATTGTTGACAGGTCATTGTAATTACCCAATCAGAGGACGTATAACGTTTAAGCTGCGCCCGGTACCAAGATTTTGATGATTTCGCGCACATATAAATTTACTCCCAACGCGCCTAAAGAAGTATAACTTCAAAAATTAACTCAGACTCCAATACGGAGGAATTGATACCCAACCACCTATTTGGCTTTAAAAAAAGAACACCCCAACCAAACAGATGGACCACGCTGCAGCGCAACTCAGTCCACAAAAGTAGTTTCCGATGATTGGCCGTGGGTTCTTTTCTTATGTGGAGTGGACGTTTCACCTCAGACGTGGCTAGCCACAGTCGCTCGTCTAACGTTATAACATCTATTTAACATTCTAAAAGTAGGTACAACTGAATGAAATAAAATGAGTCCAAATTACTTTTACCTTGAGAAGAGACCAATGTCCCCCAGTTTCACTTAACAATATCCAACTTCCTCAATCCTCTAGCACCAAATACCTTAGAATACTTTGACTCAAAACTCAATTGGAAAGAACATATGTATTCTTAAGAAGCGAAAACAAATTGACCTAAGAATGAAAGATGTAAACTGTCTAGTCGGTAGGAAATCGAAAATGGCCCAAGAAAATAAAATCCTTGTCTACAAAGCTGTATAATAAAACCTTTCTGGAAATACTGCGAATACGATAATTATTGATGCACCCTGGTATGTCAAACATAACGCTTCATGAAGAGCTAAGGATCCCGCTCATACGCATGTGATCACTAAATATAGCACTGTTAAAATGGTCTTGTCATTGTCACTAAAGAAGACCTCACCAAGCCAATAGAAGCCCTTGCCTTTGCTCCGCAGCCAGCAAATTAGGTTATAGAACCTTATTTGTATTTTGATTTCTAAAGAGAAAGACGTAATAAAAAATAATAATTTATTGGTTAAAAAGAAGCTCAACAGGCCTTGAAGACCTATGGCAAAACGTTTAATTTTCCATTACAATTACTATTTGCATTTATTTTTATAAAATATATTTAATATTTTTCTTATACTCTTTCCATACATTTCTTAACCACTTTCTTCCATTGATTTTTGTCAAATTATTTTACTATCCAATTCTCAATATTATTTTTTTTGAGGTCTTCATATGCGCTGTCCTTCTATCTCTTTCTTGGTCTACCTTTTCTTCTTTTTTGTATTGGCTTTTGCGATAGTACCATTTTCGGCCTTCTTTCCTTTCCCATTCTTTCAATGTGTCCTAAATATCGTATTCTCTGTGCTTTGATTACCATCGTTATTTTTGATTCTTTATATTGTTCTTTAAGTTCTTTATTTTTCCTTGTTCTCTATTCTCCCATCTTTCTAAAACGTCTACTTATTTCTGATTTTTTAAGCACCCATGTTTCGCACGCATATGTAAGCATCGAACTGTAGGCCTGATGACTGTTTTGTAGATTCTAATTTTTGTTTTTCTTGAAGCATATTTGGATTCATTAATGATCGCAATTGGCAATTCTATATCTTTTTTGTTTCCTTCTGCTTTTCTTGCCTTTATCTCCCTTTCCTCATGTTTCTTTCCATCTAATTTCATACCCAGGTAACTGCTATTTTCTCTAATGATATTTTCTAGGAGTATATGGAAAATGGAAGACATACAGTTAAGCCAGGCTTAGATAAAGCGCGAGGTGTTGTCTAAGCTAGGTATGTATGTATATATTTGAAAAATAGTTCATGTGTAATGCTGAATTTTTACAACGGGAAGCATCTTGCTCATTCTCATTGAATTTTTATTACGTCGACCAGTATGAATACAAGGAAGATGTGGATAAACAAAATAAGAACCGCTGCTAAACTGGTAGATAACTGGAGGAGACTGCAGCCAAGAAAAGGGATACTTGGAAGCAGATGATGGGGGAAGCCAGGGCCTAATTTGAGTTGTATTGCTATAGAAAAGAGAAACCAAACGACAACTTCAACTCATACATTATTATTTTATGCTACAATTATAGGCCCATTCGCGCTGTATACCCTGAACGTACCCAGAGGGAGAACCAAATATTTCCATCCGAAAACCTAATGCGCAGGCGATCTCCCTCTGGGTAAGTTCAGAATACCTTCAGGGCATGCAGAGCGAGTAGGCCTTATGTTACATCTTTGGTTCAGTAGTTTTAACAAAAATTTTTTTGAACGTCACTGGTTTAAAGGTTCGTTAAAGTTCGTGTTGAAGGACGTATAGCCATTTCACGTCGGTGAGTCTCCGTCTAAACACCTCTCTCCGGACTTCTTTTTCTGTCCTTGTCACGATGGAAACATAAAAACAAATTTCAGGCCAAGAAACATATCGATATAAACACGTTTATTACGTAGGTTACGTAGGCCAGTCTATAGACGATTGAACTTTCACATTAAAAATTAAATCGTTTTAATAAAAATGGGTTATCAAAGTAGGACGACTTAGCGACAAACAATAATAAATAAATTTATATAGGCCAATCCTCCTTTAACGAACCTTAAGTTTTTCAAGGTTCGAGATTACGCAAAACTATAATTTGCAAAATAGATACACATACACTGTCATACACTGATCTATCTTATTTACGTAATATTGCTATCGTTTAAATTAAAAATCTTATGAACGACTACAAAGGTTAAAGGTAATTGACATTATCTCGTACCTATAAATAAATTTAATTGTTATTGTTATTATTGGATGCAGTGGGTGTATCTTTAACAAGCATCTCACCATATATCAGGACATTTTACTTTACACATATTATTATATTATTAGAAAGAGTATCAGCGGCGTACTTTAAAAATATAAATAATATTTTCATTATCGGAGATGTCTTTTAATTAATTTGGCTTAGGTAAAGCACTAACCCCAGATATCTAGGCGTCACACTTGATAGAATACTCACCTTCAGAAGCCATCTTACAAACGCAGCTGGTAAACTGAGAACAAGAAACAATATAGTAATAACAAAACTTGCTGGAACAACTTGGCGTGCTTCTGCAGATACTCTTCGAACCTCTGCTCTAGCTTTGGTTTTTTCAGTGGCAGAATATTGTGCACCAGAATGGCTAAATAGTGCACATACAAACAAAATCGATGTCCAACTTAATCAAACCATGAGATTAAGCACTGGAACAATAAAATCAACCCCAGTGAGATGGCTGCCTACTTTGAGCAATATTGCTCCACCAGATCTACGCCGTACAGCAGCATTAATGAGAGAGTACCAGAAAATTGTAGCCAACATACACCTACCAATCCATCAAGACATACCAGACATCTCAAAAGAGCACCAGCGACTGAGGTCTAGAAATATTCCAATGAGATCTGCCCGAACAATTGGTGGATTCCTATGATATACAACAATGATTCCAAGATGGATGCCATTAATAGCAGCAGACCATATTCAGATATCTACCCCAATCCAGGGTTTCATCGGATCGGGTCTGCCCCGGTCCACCTGGGCGAGACTTAATCGCATACGTACCGGACATGGTAAATATGCTGATTCTCTGTTCAAATGGGGTCGTGCGGAGAGTCCACAGTACGATTGCGGATCACCTAGACTCTAGACTTTAGACTCTAGACAGACCATAAGTCATTGTGTTTCAGATTGCCTAAATCACCTAGACTCTAGACTCTAGACTCTAGCTAGACAGACCATAAGTCATTGTGTTTCAGATTGCCTAAATCGTGACTACCGTGGAAACCTCCAGGACTTTATGGAATGCTCCCCAGAAGCAATTGAATGGCTATGTAAATTGGACATTAATATTTAGGTTCATTCATTATATTTTAGTGTTTGAGTAATATATTATATTTGTGTATTTATCGTACTGTGAAAGTCCATACGCTAAATAAAAAAATAAATAAAGGACTTTATGTTATGTTGCAGCACATTTTTCTACTATTCTTGATTTGAATAGATCTGTTAAAAGATTAGCTTCTTTCTCATTTTTTAATATCCACAACTTGATTTTTTGTAGCCCTCTCCGATATTTTGGTTAAGTTTCGGCTCATAACTTCGATGTCTAGTACAAGCAAGTTATGTTGTTGACTTGCTTTCTCACTATTATCTTGCAGTCATTCCATTAATGTATATCTTCTTTTCTTGTCATGAAGTAATCTATTTGGGAGTGATTATGTCCACTTTTCTGCATAATAAGTTGAGTGTTTCTCTTTTGAAAGAATGTGTTAACAATCGCTATATATCTAATGTTATCGCTAATTCAACCATTTTATCTCCAGCTTCTCTTCTAGTTCAAAGGCCTAGTCCTCCATGTATTGCTTTATATCCTGTCTTGGATTAGCCCACATGTGTAAATCACCTATTATAACTTTCTCCTGCGATGGAATATCAGGCAATATGTCTCCTAATCGATCATAGAAAGCAATACTTCTTTATCAATTACAAATTTCACAGACATTATTTTATCACGCGTTCTTACAACTTCTACTACGTTATCTTTAATTTCACTATTAGCAATTATACCAACTTTTCCCTATAATATACTACAATTTGTATTCTTCACCTAGTTCTCTCGCCCTTTGTCCTTTGTCCTTTCCACCTAGTTTCTTGAATGCAAGCAATTTTTACTCTTCTTCCTTTTAGCTCATCTAATAACTCCACACTCTTACCTGTAAGACTTCCAAGATTCCAAGACACTAGCCTAATTTTTATTGTAATGATGTTCCTCCTGAACAATCACTCAATTATCTAGAGGTCAATTCTAAGGTAGTATGGGATTTTGTAGGTGCCTTAAATAAACTAGGAGACCGTAGTAAGGTTACAGTCATAACCACGGATACCGGGGAATAAGGGCATAAGGGCAATTAAAAAGCAGATGAAATGACCAAACAAGGCTCATCAATGTCATTTGTTGGACCGAAACCCTTCTGTGGCGTGCCAAAGGCACTAACAAGAACGGCTACAAAAAAGTGGGTAGCTCACAAATCTCTGAAACGGTGGAGGAATTCACCAGAACAAAGACGTGCAAAACAGTTCATTACAGAACATGCGCCAAAATGTATAGCAGACCTAATAAGCAAAGACAGGAAAACAGTCAAAGCCATAGTAGGTCTGCTAACAGATTCTGCTAGTAGGTATGCTAGTAGGTCTGTGCAGATTCTGTCACCTGGAAGAAGAAATAGCAGAACAAATTCTATGCCAGTGTGGCAGTCCGGCAAATGAGGATCTTTGAATTAGGAGAAGAACATAAACCGACTAAGAGCTACATGGAAGGTTCAGTCTCGAAGCTATTAGACCTTTTAAAAGGGACAGGCTAGATAATGTAATCTAGGACTAGAGGCCCACAATAGATCTGAAAAGGTCGCAGTGGTATAGGTCAAGAGGCCACCTCTTTGAACATATCGATCTATCCTCCTGAGATAGTCCTTTTTCTTCTTCTTCTTCTTCTTCCTTCTTCTATGTAGGCTTTAAAGCCTGTTTCTTCTTCAATATTAGCCTCCTAAATTGTTAAAGTTATCGCACCATCTTTTTCTTGGTCTGCCAATGCTTTTTCGTCCATTTGGTGACTTATCTCGTGCTATTCGTACTATCCTATCCTATCCTCTGCCATTCTACTAATGTGTTCGTTCCACTCCTGGTTCCGTTTTGTCACCCATCCATTTATGTCTTCTACATTGCATGATCTTTTTATGCTTTCGCTTCTCTCCCTATCCAACAGACTTTTCCCTGATATTCGTCGGAGTATTTTCATCTCTGTTGTTTCTAGTAGTCGTCTTGTTTTAGATGTGTCAGGTCTTGTCTCCGCCATGTATGTAAATATAGGTCTAATTGCTGCTTTATAGAATCTTGCTTTTGGGTCTTGTCTTAGGTGTTTGTTCTTCCAGATTGTGTCATTAAGAGATCCCGCCGCTTTAATAGTTTTTAAACTATGTTGTCTTGTCGTACTTCTTCTTCAACATCTCCGTAACTGGTTATATCTACGTATTCCCAGATATCTAAACCTTTCTTCCTGCTTTATTATTTTCCAATCAATTTCAATTTTACATCGTAGTGGGTATTTAGATGTTGTCATACATAATTTGGTTTTTCTGATATTATCATATTGTATTTCTTGGCTGTTGTATTGAAGATGTGAGTTAATCTTTGGAGATGGTTTTCTGTCTCAGCGATTAATGCGGCGTCGTCTACATAACATAATATTTGGATTTCTTTGTTCCCCATTCTGTAACCATGACCTTCCCCCGGGAGATAGTCCTCACCCGGAAATCCGAATGGAGGCTAGTTTGCTTCGGAAAAATTTTCGAAATAACATCCTCCAGAAACAACCTCAGGAAATAACATCATTGTTTTCGGACATTTAAGGCCTAAATTCCTTTTCTACCAGTTTCAGATCCACTAGTACTAAATCATATTGGCTATAAATTATTGTTTTGATATATTCATAAAATTTGACCACACAAGACTGACTCTCATATTTAATAAAATATACAAATTATACGATATTACTTAGACACCATAAATATTTATTAGAATGAACTCTGGGTAGTTTATTACATTTATCTTGAACTTAAACAAAATGGCATGCATTATTATTTATTTTAATTTGAAGACAATGTAAAGCAGTCTCGAAACAAACAAACCCATAAACTTTATATATGCAGGCAATAAATTCTCTTTTACAGCTTAAACTGTAACTTTGCTCGAAATATTGATTTTAAAGGAATTATGAGTAGCAATAGTAAGTTTAAGTTGTTGCAAATATACAGTATTTCTCATGATCATTTTTCAGTGCGTAACAAATGATAGGAAAAAGGGTAAGTCCGTGATAATACACATTTATGACATTTATTCTAACATGACATTTTAGTTAAATCTGACAGTTGTCACATTTTATTTTCAATTTGGAATAAAAACAAATCAAAAGTGTTTCTTGCATTTATAAAATGGTATTTTCTTTGATTTGTATAGTCTTATAAATTATACAGCTTATATTTGTAATATTATTATCTAATTAAAAAAAATTATTTTTTTATTATGGCGCCATCTATCGACAACTAGAATAACTAGAATAAATGTTATAAAAATGTCACCGACGAAATGTAATCACCGACGTGCCTTTTTTTTCTGTCACATACAATTTAATGCGTTAGAAAGAAATCGAAAAACTGTGACGCACTGAAAGATGATCATGAGAAATACTGTACATTTGCTGTCACTAAAGTTATTTATTTTTCTTAAATAATGGTAAACCTACAGGTAATGCAAAATTCATTTATCTCCTTCTTGGGTTGTTATTTATTTGGGGTCCCATTAATAAAGTAATCTATTACGTCACTGACAGGTAACTTCTTCTTCTTATAGTACCCTGTCCGATTATCGAGTATTGGCAATAATAACTTTGTCTACGGCAGATCGAAACAGTTTAGCGAATGATACCATTATCAAAGATTTTGAAGCCAGGATGTTCTTCTCTGGCCTGGGTCTCTTCCTTCCTATATTATTATGATGTGTATAAGGTTATACATCTCAGGATGTCTCATTTCATAGTCGAAATATTGTAACTTTCGAATTTTTATTGTTTTTGTTATTTCCGTGCCAGTGGCGTGCTAGAACTTTTCAAGCAGCCCGGTGATTTTATAGAAAAGCGGCCTCCCATCCTTATTTTATCTTCAATTATCAGAATTTTTATTTCTTATTTATAAAACAAAAATACTTCATCATCATCTTCTTCTTCTTCTATTTGTATAAACACGGCTGTGTGTTTTTTCAATGTGCCTCTAGTAAGTTGTCGTTCCATCGTTTTCGTGGTGTTCCCACTGATCGTCTTCCTATTGGGGAACCGACTTTCGCTGTCGTTACTACTCTATTTGTTGTCATTCGGCGTATGTGGTCATTCCATTCTATTCTTCTGTTTTTTATCCAGTTATTGTCCATCTTGAATCTCCGTTGTATATCTGTACTTCTAGCTCTGTGTTCCATAGAGTCTTACTATCGGTTTTTCGAAGGGTTTTTTGTCCTCTCTGTGTCGGGTCGAGTTTCTGCCGCGTATGTCATTATTGGTCTTATGACTGTTTTGAAAATTCTGCCTTTCATTTCTTTTCCAATATTTTTATTTTTCCATACTGCGTCATTCAGACTACCTGCGGCTCTGTTTGTTCTATTCACTTGATCTTCCACTTCTGTTTAGAGTCTTTCGTAGCTAGATAGTGTGATGTCTAGATATTAAAACTCCATCACGTGTTCTATTAGCCCTTTAGCTCGAATTTACATCTGATTGGATTTGCTGTTATAACCATAACCATGCATTTTGTCTTTTTTGGAGAAATTAACATGTTAAATTTTCTAGCGGTTATGTTAAATTGGTGCAGTATACGTTGTAAGAAATGTTTGATCTCCTGCAAAGAGTTGAGTACGAAAGCAATAAAGTTGGTCTGAAAATCAATAAAGCTAAGACAAAAATAATGGTGATCGACAGATTCGACACTATTTAACTGACTAACATGTTACAGGAATACCAAATAGTAAACACCTTTGTCTATCTCGGGTCAAGTACAACTGACGATGGTAACTGTGAAGCAGAAGTTCGGAGACGTATTGGTATTGCAAAAAATGCGATGAGTCGCCTAACTAAAGTTTGGAAAGATAGATCTATCTCTCAAAATATGGGACTGGTGAATGCCCTTGTATTCTCAATAATTTCTATACGGGGCAGAGACTTGAACTCTTTGAGTTAAAGTGTGGTGCTTTTAAGAGCGGATGCCTTTGAGATGTGGTGCTGGAGAAGAATGCTGCGCATACCTTGGACAGCTCATAGGACAAACGTTTCCATTCTAAACCAACTCGAAATTAAAAAAAGGCTGTCCACAATATGTCTGCAACCAATTCTGCAATTCTTCGGTCACGTGGTGCACAGAGGTGACGAAAGTTTGGAGATATTAATTGTTTCTGGAAACGTTCCGGGGAGAAGATCAAGAGGACGATCACCAACTAGATGGTCCAACCAAATTAATAATTCAGCTGGAAAGTCATTCTGCGAAGCACTCAGAGCAGCTGAAGATAGAGACCAATAGAATAAAATTGTTAGGAATATTGGAAGAAATCACGATCCTCAGTAATAAGGAAACGACAAGAGAGAGATACGTTGTAAACCATCTTCACATTGAGACATTAGTATTGCATCGTCTGTATAGCAGATTGTTGTAAGTTGTTTTTCCATTTATAGAAAATATTATAAAATCTATATTAAACATATTATATTTCTAATGGATCTATCCTCTCTAATTTCAAGATAACCGCGATACATCGCCTTGTCCACTCAGAAAAACCAAAAATCCAAAAATACTTAACGAACTTTTCCCAGAAACACATATCTACGACGAAGCTCAGGAGTGGCTGATACCAAAACGGCATCAGGAGTGGCATGTTTAGAAGTGGCTAATGCAGTAGAGAGAATAGCAACGCTGAAGTGGAACTGGAAGGTCACGTGGCTCGAATAATGACTGATAACAGATGGACAAAGCGAATACTGGAATGGAGACTAAGAGATTATGGCTACCGAAACAGAGGTTGTTCTCCAAAATGTTGGACTAACGACAGTGCCGGTTTATCCACTGGGCGCTTGGGGCGGGCGCCCAGGGTCCCGGGCCCCTCCGGGGCCCGAAGTGGCCTTCCTTTTATTAATAACAAAATAAAGTCCGATAATAATCGAGGTACATATTATTTGAAATAGAGAAAAAGACTACGAAATACCTGAAACTTTGTAAGAACGTGATAACTTTTAAACCAGAGTGCTCGTTAGAAAATTGTATGAAATGTATGAAGCTGGAGACAAAGCTTGTTATAGACGATTAACGAAAGAACATCTAGAGTAAAAACCAATGGAGGCAAAGAAAAGAGAGATTGGCTAATATAATACGAAAGTGTTAAAGTTGTTTATTGTTACCCGTGCAAATTATTTTCAATTGAAAACAATAGTTTAACTGATCCTTCAATTGAAAAAAATAGTTTAACTGATGTTGGATGTATTTTACCCACTGGAAATATTTGAATAGTTTGCTCAAATCTCAGGAACAAAGTAAATTTTATCTAAACTCTATGGTTACATTAGTAACAAGATCATCAGTTAGATGGATTTATGTTATATGGATCATCAGTTAGATTGGAGTTATAGACGTTGGCTTGAAAGAGCAAGTAGAACGCGAAGCTGACTATTGGCTAAAGGTCGTAAGAAGATTGGCTAAAGGTCACCATTAAATTACTTACTTCTTAAGGACTAGCTTTCCGTTTATCTCCGAAGCTGACAATTGGCTAAAGGTCCTAAGAAGAGTTGTTGTCACCATTAAATTACTTGCTTCTTAAGAAGCAATCTCATGAGGAATTAACGAGTCTTCATAAAGGTAATTAATTAAGTTGTCTTGTATACTTGGCTTTTGACAACTTCTTAGATGAGCATTTACAGCAGAATACGAATAAAGCAAAAGGTTTAGTTAGCCATCTGTCTGACCAAATTTGTAATGAATTCGTGGAAGTGATGAAAACAAAACTTGTAAATACTTTTGACGCTGTAAATGCTTGACTTAAAAACTACGGATCCATCAAACATATTTTTCCAATTAAGCAATAATAGAGACAAAAAATCAGCAGTTAGAAGTGAAGCTAAGGCACTGCAGAATAAAATGGATACCTTTGAGACAGCTCCATTGACACTGATTTGGGCAAAAATTTTAAAATGCGTGAATGCAACAAGAAAACGTTAGAAACTGTGGAATCGAATTTGTCGATTGGAGTAGAATTAATGACATTTGAGTTTTGTTGGAGACTTGAGAAATAAATTAAGCGAAATTGAACTATCCAAAAATATTTTTTTTGCGAAGGCGAGGATATCTCAAATATATTCTATATAATTGACCTTCAAAGAACAAAGAAAAGAAAAACAGTTTTCGATGCAGAAGTTGAAAATGAAACAATTTTAAAGGGGCAAGATAGATTCAGAATTGAAGTAGGTACCTACCTATTTAATGTTATATGCGACAATATTACTTAATTGTCTTTTAAAGAGAATATAATGCTACAAAGATGTTACATCAGCTGTTAGATGTTTTTTACGCTAAATAAAGAAGAAGTCAAGACGTTAGTTATTATTTTATGCGAGAAATATAAAAAATACTGATGAAACCAAAGAGAACTTGCATAATGAAACTACTCATTTTGTAACGTTAAGCCAAAATTTTAATAAACATTTGAAAAATTTAGTGTCATCCAGGATGCAAAGACAACTTTTCCCAATTTTAAACTTTACTGAAAGTTTATTTGATGATACCAATTATTTCTAATGCCTCAGGAGAGCGGTCTTTTTCTGCTTTAAAAAGAATAAAGGATAAAGATATATTATATTAAAGGTTACATTTGGGTCAAGAAAACCTAGAAGCATTATCACTATTGTATCATAGAAAATGAAGGACTGAACTGGATTTTTATAGTAGGTATCAATATGGCAGTTTGCTAATGCCAAGTCAAGAAATAAAGTGAGCTAAATTTTGTCTTATGTATTTTTTAGAATATGTTTTTTAGAACTTTTTGTTTTTTTTTGTATTTTTAAATGTATTTTTTGGAATATTTTTTACGTTTGCTATTTTTCTTGTTTGTTTTAAAAAATGTATCGTATGGATTTTACAATAAACATTTATAGTTAATGCATGTGTTCTTTTGTTAAAAATCTGACAACGAATAGCAATGAAGGGGGTCCCTAAACCTCCAGCGCCCAGGGCCCGAAGTTAGGTTAAACCGGCACTGACTAACGATATAAAACGTTGCCATAAGAATTGGATGCATGAGGCACAAGATCGAAAGAAATGGACAACTATGAGGGAAATCTTTGTCTAGCAGTGAACAAGCAAATATTGAATGATCACATCAATCTATGATGCCTTTTAGGATCCTATAACATTCGATCATTTTAGTCTGTTTATCTGCCTTGATTGCTGGTTTCACTCTAACTTATTTTTCTTGTTTTATTTACTTATTTTATTAATGTACCTACAGTCGGAAAAATGAAAGAATACCCATGAACGAACATATAAAACACGCTGTATTTTCCTGTCACCGTGTCACAAAGAAAATTGTCCAGTGCAAGTACATGTAACAATAATTATTACATGTAATTGCGCTGGCCAATTTTTTGTGTGACACGACACTACATGAAAATACAGCGTGTTTTATATGTTCGTTCATGGGTATTCTTTCATTTTTCCGACTGTAAATAGTTTTTAATATTAACTTGAATCTTCGGAAATATTTTGTCTTGTTTCGGCACTCTGACTTAATTCTAGAAATGTCGAATTTATATAACCATGTATCAGGTGCGTATTATAGGATACGTGTAAGGTATAAATTCCTTCACCTTAGAACCTTACTATAACTTTCGTGCCTGATCAATAGACTTTTTTTATGGCCACATAACCATTTTATAAGAAAAATCGTTCTTTTAAGACAGCATGATATAATATTGCTCCAAATAATGATTTTCTGAGTACCTCAAGAAATATTTTCTTTCAACGTCATATATATTTTCCTAACGCTGAAACATAAAAATAAAACAGTCAAAATGTGTGCCCTTTTGTGAGCTAGCAGCGATTTATGTGTTCTACTAACAATGCCGACTTTGATCCTTTGAATAGAGGTCCGCGTCGCGACGCGACGCGGGCTCGTCGTCGTCGTCTCTTTCGAAATGCTCCCCAATGACCGGCGCGTAACCTCCCGTACATCCTACCGCCCTTTAGCAGAATCGATAATATTATCTAGTTATTGTGATGCTACGTTGCCACTTAGACTCATAAATAAAAGCATTTAGGGAAATTATAAGAAAGAACCGATGATGATAATAGAAGATTGAATTACTGGAATGCAAAAAGTCAGGTTACTACGATTATACAGAGAGAGTCTGTAAAGTGGAATAAATTCAATATCTCAAATACTAATTGTTTTTTTGTAAAATGCTCAGACCCGTCGATTAGTATTTCAAATTGTCCTTTTTGACATTCAATAAAAATGTATACAGGGTGTCCCAATTTAGAGATATGACGTCATCGTCGATTTTCTTAAATGGCAGCACTGTCATTTTGATAGCTAATTTGATAGGGTTTGTAAAGTTATACATAACTGCAAAATATCAAATTTTTATTCTCTACCATTTACAAGATAATAGAAAATAACAAAGTTATATCTGTAATTTGGAATATATTCAATAATTAAAATACTAACTGTTTTTTTTTGAAAAATGCTCAGACCCGTCGATTAGTATATCAAATTATCATTTTTGACATATAATAATAATGTATACAGGGTGTCCCAATTTAGAGATATGACGTCATCGTTGATTTTCTTAAATGGCAACACTATCATTTTGATAGCTATTTTGATAGCGTGTGTAAAGTTATACACATCTGAAAAATTTCAAAATTTTATTCCCTACCATTTACAAGATAATAAAAAATAACAAAGTTATGAAGAACAAGAAGTAATCAAATAATAATTGAATTTATTTATTTCAATTAAGCAAATGCTCATAACGTTGCCCATTGACAATTTGACAATAATTGAGGGCAACATTATGAGTTTTTGCTTAATTTATTGAAATAATTAAATTCAATTATTAGTTGATTACTTCTTTTTCATAACTTGGTTATTTTTTATTATCATCTAAATGGTAGAGAATACAAATTTGAAATTTTGCAGTTGTGTATAACTTTACACACCCTATCAAAATAGCTATCAAAATGACAGTGTTGTCATTTAAGAAAATCAACGATGACGTCATATCTCTAAATTGGGACACCCTGTATACATTATTATTATATGTCAAAAAGGACAATTTGATATACTAATCGACGGGTCTGAGCATTTTTCAAAAAAACAGTTAGTATTTTAATTATTGAATATATTCCAAATTACAGATATAACTTTGTTATTTTCTATTATCTTGTAAATGGTAGAGAATAAAAATTTGATATTTTGCAGTTATGTATAACTTTACAAACCCTATCAAATTAGCTATCAAAATGACAGTGTTGCCATTTAAGAAAATCGACGATGACGTCATATCTCTAAATTGGGACACCCTGTATACATTATTATTGAATGTCAAAAAGGACAATTTGAAATACTAATCGACGGGTCTGAGCATTTTCCAAAAAAACAATTAGTATTTGAGATATTGAATTTATTCCACTTTACAGACTCTCTCTGTATATCTTTTCTATACTGTTTCTATGAAACTTTCTAAGTGTCGCTTTATCGTCGAATCCTGAAGATATTCTAACGGGTAGCTCTTTTAAGACGACAGACTCAGTAAAACACAGGTTAAAAATAATGTAAAATATAATTTTACTTTCTGCGAAGGAAAAACAATATACTCATTACTGTCATCCGAACATAATAGTAATATTAAAATGATACGATAAATAATATAGTATGCGGCAAAATAGACAGTACTGAAATGAATATTGAAGTGTTTATGATTCTTTATATATCAATAATACATGATATAGCCTTGCAAATATTTTTCATGACGACGAACGTTCCCGATAAAACAGATCTTAAAGATATCCTCTGGCCAGTGACGGATCTACGAGGAGGAAAAATGAGGAAATTTCGGCCCCTAACAAGGTCCAAAATTCAAGAAAAAAATTGTTCAAACGTAAATATAAATTAGCTCACATGAAACCAAAACCACAGAAAGACAAATTCAACCCAATAAACACACTAGTTAGGAAAATTAAGGGAACTTGACGCCTATAAGTTATTATTTATGTCTTTTATGTAATCTGAGTTTATCTTTCTTATGTCTTTTGGTTGGTTTTTCAGTGGAAGTTCCCCCTAAGGCAAATTTCCCCTTCCAAGGCAAATTTTTAGATCCGCCCCTGCCTCTGGCACGAATTTAAATTCTAATTCGCAATTCTGAAATGGCAGACGGTGGATTTGTCTGACTCCTTCAGCATTCCCCATAATATTTACGTATCTGGTGGCGTTAGTTCTGGTGAGTGGCAACTCCCAAGATGATCGCGCAGTATTCAAAGATACTCCCTGGTAGTGTTACAGGTTGTCCTGTCCTGCTAAAACCATTGTTTATTTTAAACTTGGACCGTTTTCGTGAGTTTTTCTGTATGGCCAAAAATATTACTCCAATATAAAAATTTCTTCTGCCAAACTGAGAACGATTATGAAGTACCTTACATTAACGTGATATTCACAAACGTTATATCAACGTTCAGAAACCACTCAATACGTTTTGGCACATGACACATACACATTTGAGGCATAAGAATTTCAGTACTGTTTATTTTGCCCCATACCGTACCAACATAGCCATATATTCCGATCAGGAGATACCGCATTTCACTTCAATGCGGCACGGCTGAACGGCGACACGCAGTCACTCGTTCCTCGCTACTACCGCCCACTGGGGTCAAGGCAAAGTGGCATTTAAACGCATTCCAACAGTCAAGGCAAGACTCCACGTCACTACTGTGGCGTCCACCTAGGCATAGTTCCACCTCACATACGGGTGCATCTCTGCCAATCGAGCTATTGCTAGTCCAACACGCTAGCAACAACTGATTTTCTCATTCTCCTGGCTCGCCTTAAATATGCTCTCGATGCCACCACTCCTTCGGTTTCCCCCAGCGGTGTTATGCGCCAACACGGATGCTCCTACGGTCGTCTCTGGTCGACCGGCCCATCGCTCGCTCTGGCATCATATCGTTACAATATCTTTTACTGACCACCAGTGCCGTGCCATCACGTAGTAGCGCCTGTGTGCAAAACGTTTAATGGCGCCCAAAAATACGCAATTTCTAAAAAATCATCTCGTAAAATTTTTGTAACAACTCTAGTGGCGCACACGTGGATGGCGCGATCCTGCTCACCGCCCTTCTATTCAGGCTATTTTGTTGAAATTGTAAATAGAAAAAAAGATAATTGAAAATGGTTATTCATTTTAGAAAAAAGGCTGCTAACCACTATAAAAATAGACAAAATCGAATACCTTATTTAAATCAGAGGAACAGCGAGAGATATGGACTGCTGCAACTAATCTTGCAGGGAAAATAGAAGGAATACGTGGACCAGGAAGGCGAAGGATTTACTGGCTGAAAAATCTACGTACATGGTTCAACACGACAACCACAAATCTTTTCAGAGCAGCAGTGTGCAAAGTACAGATTGCCATGATGGCCGCCAACATCCGAAACGGATAGGCACTACAAGAAGAAGGAACGCAAAAATAAGAAAAACGAATATAGATGACCTTTTGAAAGGAACGATAGATAAATGACAGAAATAAGGAAAATGGAGAGAGAGAGGGGGGGGGAGGGGGAGAGATGATAAATAGAAATGATGAATTTGAGAAGACAACACAAGTATAAAGATAGCAATAAATATAAAGAAATTCACAAAACAGAAAAGAAGAAAGATAGCAAAGATAAGAGATGATAAAATAAGAAAAGAAGGAGGTAAATTAGAAGTGGCTTCTAGAAACAAACGAAGAGATAAAAGACTAAAGACTTAAACACAATGACAAACTTCTTCACAAGAAAATAAAGGAACTAACTGAAAATAGAAATATATAGAGAATGATAGAGTCTTGATAATATTAGCGCTAAAAGAGATAAATGCCGAATGGAAAACTTATACCGGGTGGTTAATCGTAAAAGGGGCCATAGGAAACTCAATGTAAAATTATAAAGTGTTGAATTCCTGCTTCCCTAATTATTTTACATTAAAAAGTCATAAGAGAATATTTGTAGAGGATTGAAATCTGTATTAAAATCAAAAGTTAAAATTGTTCTACGATTTCAACGCATTCCAAAATTTTGAAAAATATAATACATTTGCCACAGTAGGTATGTGTGTAAAAGTTAGGCCACACGTTACTATTTAACTGACAGTGCTCACACCATTGATTGAATAAAAAATCTTTATTACATATTAATACTTTCTCCGTAACTGAGAGTATCTTATCAACTGTATTGTTTTTAAACAATAAATGATAAAATTTAAATATTGACAGTTAAAAAATGTGAAAATAATAACTTCATTGTGACACATTATTGCACTGTGTGTGGCCTAATTTTGGGCTGAAAGACTGAAAAATGTATTACATTTTTACAACATTTTGGAATATGTTTAATTCGTAGAACAATTTTAATAGTTGTTTTCAATACAGATTGCAATCCTCTACAAATAGTTTCTAATGTCTTTTGATGTAAAATAATTAGGGAACCAGGAATTCAACAGTTTAGAATTTTACATTGAGTTTCCTATGGCCCGTTTTCCAATCACCACCCGGTATACGAAATCTATTCTAACATAACAACGAACAAGAGATCAATAAAGATTTAAACATTGATAATAATATACTCATCTTAAAAAATAAAATGCGCATTGAAATACTAAGAAAGAAATTACGCCTCTTTCTAGAAATATCCCTATACTTTTCCGATGTGTGTTTAAGAAGCTGCGGAAATAGAATAAGCATGTACAAATTAAGAATATCATTACTGAAGTGGCTTAATGAAACGCAAAATTAGACCAAATAGAACCGTTGGCAACATTCTCTTTTACAGCATCCATTTTTTACACTAATTAGTAATTACGTACGACATAATTAATTAGAGATTAAATAAATCATAACGATTAATTACCCTGTCAATTTCACAAAAGATTCTCAACATATTTCAAGTAATTCAATAAAACGCCGCTTTAACGTTCTTCGAATAGATAAAAATATTAAATTCTTTGAAATAATTACATAAATGTTTTTAATTCTGTTATTAAGTCTATTATAATAAAAAATAATTTTTATTGTTTTAGTACATGATGCGATAAATCTTACATTGTTTTTTCTAATTTTAATTAATATTTTTAAAGATAAGAGTTTCAGGAATGTCATTAAACTTTTATTACTGTGTAATAACACTATTGATAATCTAGAAGTGTTAAACAAATCAATTTTACCATATCATTGCTTGTTCTCTTAAGACGTTTGCTCTTATGCTTAGCATGTCCCAACCATCTCAGTGTTTGTGATTTTATGATTCCTGCAATATTTGGTTCTACTTACATCTTTTCTAGTTTTATATTTAATAGTCCTGTCGCCAGTGGGGGTACAACGGCCTCCTTAATTCAGATGGACTTACCCAAGTGTTTTTATGTATTTGACCCGTAGAACACGAATTTTTTGGGTAACAGTTGATCCGGATGTCGATAAGATTGTTATAAACAAAGAACTTGAGGAATCACATAACAGCGCTTTTTCCCAAAACAAAACATTTTTTTTTTGTATTTTTTGGGTCACTCTAAGCAAAAAATGTTCTTACAAGTTTTTTCGTAGGATGCATCGTTTTCGACATAAACGCTGTTGAACTTTCAGAAAATCGAAAAAGTGCAATTTTTGAACCCGAATAACTTTTGATTAAAAAATAAAATAGCAATTCTGCTTACCGCATTTGAAAGTTCAAGTTAAATTCTATCGGTTTTATTATTTCATTGCTAAAAATTATTTTTTTTTATTGTTAAACAAAGCTATAAACACATAGTGCTTGAATGATGTTTTCAATACATTTCTCATATAAATCGAACGAGTAGGCGCGCATACAGACAATTTCTACGTAGATTACGTACATTAAAACGCATGCCTTGGGCACGGGAAACACTATGTGTTTATAGCTTTATTTAACAATAAAAAAAATGAATTTTTAGCACTGCAAATAATTAAAACCGATAGAACTTGACTTGAACTTTCAAATGCAGTAAGCAGAATTGCTATTTTATTTTTTAATCAAGAGTTATTCGGATTCAAAAATTGCACTTTTTCGATTTTTTGAAAGTTCAACCGCATTTATCTCGAAAACTATGAATCCTACGGAAAAACTTGTAAGAATATTTTTTGCTGAGAATCACCCAAAAAATATAAAAAAACGTTTTGTTTTGCGAAAAATCGCTGTTATGTAATTCCTCAAGTTCTTTGTTTATAACAATCTCATCGACATCCGGATCAACTGTTACCCAAAAAATTCGTGTTCTACGTGTCAAAATACATAAAAACTTGGGTAAGTCCATCTGAATTAAGGAGGCCGTTGTACCCCCCCCTGGCGACAGGACTATAATTATTTTTATTCAAATTTCATTCCATAGTTTTCTTCCAAATATTTTTTGATGACTTCTTTCTCACACGTGGATCATGACTTATTCGGGTTTCTTCATAGTCCATATTTCACTGGCATATAATGCTGTAGGTATTATCACTGTTTTATGTATCTTATCCCTTCTAGATATGTTTTTACCTCAATAATTTGTTTAGTTAGAGCAAAGATACAACGATACCAACCATAATTCTCGCTTGGGTGTCTTCCTTCATATTTTATCTCCTGGTCAATCTCGCTCCTAGCTATTTCTTCGAATTTATATATTTTTCTTTCTATGATTCTTGTCAGGTATAGTGCTTGGATATATTCTCGTTCTGTTCATTCCATTAATTCGACCCTTTCTTTTTTATGTATATCCCTTTCTTGTTTGCCTTAACTTCTAGTCGTTTTAGTATTTCTTTTATTTCTTATTTACTTCTGGATATCAGTACCATGTATGTCGTCAGCGAATGCTAGGCATTGGTGTTTTTGTTAATATACAAGTCCTGTACTGTTGATTCCGGCTTTTTTGACGACAATTTTAAGAAGAATACTGTTCAAAAGTGATGATAGTGGCTGCCCTTGTCGCACCCTCATACTTGCTTCCAACTTATCAATTCAAGTAGTGTCTTGTATATTTGTTACGTTACTCTGTCAAATCCTTGTTTAAAATCTATGAATAGGACCATTGTAGATGCCTCATATAGGTGATTTTATTTCGCGCAGCAAGATTATTTTTTATCTTCTGTGCTGCATCTCTTCTGAATCCACATTGATATTCTCCTATGTCATTATCTACCTTCGGTGGTATACCTACTAAAGTTTATATGTACTTACTGTCACAGTGTGACTTCAATCCATTCTTTTGGTATTTGTTGTTTCCATATTTCCTTCAACCATTTTTCCACATGCTTAATTCAGCTATTATTTCATCCTTTGTTGCAGGGCCGCCACTAAGGTGTTGGCCGCCCGTGTGCAACTTAATATTTGCCGCCCTCTTACAATTTCAATACTTTGGAAAAATGTACCTTACTAGTATTTAAAGAAATGTGCAGAAGTAATGTGTTGAGTCTTGTTACTTTGAAAACTCGACTCCATTGTCTTTCCAAAGAGACGCTAATTGTATCTGAACGTATGCTCTCCTTCCTGTGAGTACCGATTCCACAAGGATAGAAACTATTTTCACCTATTATTTTTAATAAATGAAATGTCTGTCTGTCTGTTCTCTTCTCTCTCTTTTCCTCTTCCTGTTCTTTTTCTTTCTTCCTGTCTCTTGGTTTGCTGTTTCTCTCTTCCTTCCCTCTTTTCCCTCTTATCTTCTCCGTCTTTTCCATTGCTTTTGATTGCACTGGTTCTAGATCCGATTTATTCCTTTTCTTCCACTTCTCGCCTCCAGATTTTCTCCCCTCGAGTTTCGTCCCTTCCTTTTTCCCTTCCTCTTTTGTTTTCTCTTTAGCCCTCGCTGCTCTCTTTTTCGCCTTTATTGTTTTCTTTTTTTGTCCCATTTTTCTTCCCACGAGTTGGGTCGTGCTTATCGGTTCAGTGGAGCAGTGCGCACTTGCCTCTCCAATACTATTTTCCACTAGGGTTCGCCATCTCCCTTAGGCATCGCTTGTAACCCACTATGTTACCCTTGGACCATCACCCCTTCGGCATGATGGTGTTACACCTTGAGGTTGGGGTGGCGGTATATTAGGATGATACATAGCCGTCATCCCTATGCATATCCATTTGTTTTCAGTGGTTTCCTCCACTGGTTTCAGAGTTTTTCTCCTCGGGTATAGGTTTGGGTATCGGGACGTGTACCTATGATAGGTACATATGATACCGTATGATAGTTGGGAGTATTAACTATCACACAGGGACAGGTTAGGAGCTTGGCTAGAGGAGAGCGGACAGCTGCTCCAATTTGTAGTCTTTTACGATGAGCAGGAGAAGCTGTGGAGGTATTCTACTTGAGCGGCCTCCACACGGGGACGAGAAAAATGTCTAAAAGTCCGAAAGCCGCCAGCCGCTTTGAATAAAAAAGTATTCCCGGAACTGCTTTATGACCATACTTGCAAAAGGACAGTGCATACAATAAATAATATTTTCTGATATTTTTGTTTCGATTAGGATGAAAAAGAACTATAAATGATAAATGAATCTCATTTTAGTATTACCAGGTAATAATAATAATAGTTTACAGAATTGTCTGAATCATTACTATTTAATTATTGCAATTTATTTTCGTTTTAAAAAAAGTATTATCATCAGTGGCCTGCTTTTGGCCGCCCGTGTGCGATGCACACTTAGCACACATTGTAGCGGCGGCCCTGCTTTGTTGGACTCTTTTCTTAGTTTTTTTTTAGTTTGACTGTTATTTTTTTATCTATCTTTCTCTCTCTTCATTTTTCCATTATATCATTGTCAGCGATTAAGTCTTATTTTTATTTCTTTTTTGTTTCGTAATTTTTTTAGGCTTGTATAAAAGAATTTTACATTTTCTTCACTGTTTTTTTCCATTTTTCTTTGACCTTGTCCCAGCTTTTCTTTTCCTTATTTTTGACTATTTCTTTAACTTTGTATTTTATAACTGTCATATTTTTTTGCGTTTTGTCTTGTAGGTATACTTTCCAAAATAATTTCTTTTATCTTTGATTTCGATTTTTTACCTCCTTATTTCACAATGGTGTCCCTTTCTCTTTATTATTATTTTTAGTGGTCCCACATACTAATTTTGCTGCATTTTTCATAGAATTTCTAAATATTCTTCTTCTATTATTTCTGCCATTTCTCATTCGTTGTCTATTTCCGTCTCTAACTCCTCCGTATATCTGATTTTCGTTGATTCTTCCCTTGGTTTAATATTTTAATTATTTCCTTGTATTTCTTATTCTTGTTTTCTGTGCTTTATATTTCTATTTCTTTGTTGTTAAATGTAGTTTCCAATAGTGAATGATCATATGCCTATTTCATAGCTTCTTCCTATCCTTACGTCTCTTATACAGTTCCTATCTGGTTTTTGCACTATAGTATGATACGACTTCTTATGTTGGAAATGTGTAGCCATGATCATCATATTACCTTTTGTCTAAACAGAATTCAAGTTATAGTTTTCCATCATTGTTGATTTTGTCCTCTCCGTATGGTTCTATAATATCGGTACATTTTTCTACTTCCTTTCCCACTCTAGAATTCGTAAAGTCTGTGATTACTATTTTAGCTGTACAATCATTTATTACTTTTGATGTTTGTCCCAGAACTAATTTTTTTCGTTTTTTTTTTGGCATTTTTATCAAAAACAATGTAGATTCAACGTAGATTCAATGTAGAAAAACAATGTATGCAGTATTCTTATATATTTTTTTCTGAATTTTTGGTTATATTCATATTGCATAAACCGAGCGGAAAATCTGTTAAAGACCGTAAATCTGTGATCGGCAAAGAGGAATTTTCCGGGAAAGCGTCCAGAAGTCCGGCAACGCAGTGTTCAGTTTTATAGCCAAAACAAAACTCGACCAATAGTTAAAAACAATAAGCTATGTTTTACTGATATGTTCGGGCTAAAAAAATTCGGTATACGCTTTTCTCGATAATGTAAAAAATCCACGCCGTAGATTTTGGAGTTCTCATCCAAAAATATGTTACGAATTGGCCCACGAAGAAGAGGTGTGTACCTGAAATACCTAAAACTTATTCTAAGACGGTTGATGTTTTACTAGCCAAGAACATTGAAAATACTAAGAGTGATGTTTATCGCGGTTTGGACGTAGAATCAGGGGTGTTGTTTTAAGTGATGGTTTTGTACAATGCATCGATTTTCATAGTTGGCATCAGAAGTGGTGAGGTTTGAGGTTAAAACGGCCAGATTTTGATTATATCTTGAGAGGGTGCTCAGTGCTGAAACTTACGCATAGAGATTGTTAATTTCACCCCGGCTAAAGGTGGCATTATACAGGTGAGTGTTAATATTATGAATGAATAAGTGTAACGTAGTATACTATAAGCGTAACACCGGCCAGTAGTATGGCTCGATAATCTTGCGGCTAGACGATGAACTCAGTAAATCGTTTACTCACTGACAGGTAGAAAGAATGCAATATTTACCGGTTATATCAAAGTTTTCATTCAGATCTCATGTTACATAAAAGTAAAATAGAAATATATTTCTTATTTGCTTTACGACACTAAGTGTGCCTATATACAGCTATATACATGTACATTCAATATACCTAGATGATCGAAAGTAAAGAATAAGGAATGTATAGGTACATATAATACTATATAGGTACTCTATATAAATAAAAAGTAACATCTGAAACTGTCAAATAAAAGTGAGCACGGTAGAACATAACCTTAAAATTAATAGATCAGGCAAGTTACGATTTTCCCAATAAGACACTCTCTGATCTCTAATACAGGTATCTAACAACTAACAACAGCTTTTGATTTTGGTCATAACAATATGTAAAAAACAAAATATGCAAAAGATTAAACGTTACTTTTTACTTACAAACAATATATTATAAACAATGTAAAATCGCTTTTTGATTTTATTATCACGGTTAAGACCGGTAAATTATATGGGATATTTACAAAATTTTACTGAACAATCATAAAAAATCCTTTTAAATTAGTGTTAAAGTTATTATTAAATATTACAGTCATATATACATAGTCCAGTTTTGTATTTGCACTTACTTAAAAAAATAGTTGCTCATTGGTGTTTAATAAAAATCGAAGATTTAAAAAGACCGCGTGGCAAGCAAGGTGGCTTAAAAGCCCGTTTAACAAACTTTCCGACATATATACATAATTTCATGTCACAAATCAATTCAATTGACGATAGAGACTTAAGAAATAGACTTTCACATTAAGAGTCTACTAACGGAATTTTCAGTGGTAAAAGTAGACATCGAATGCTTAATAGAGGAAGAGGACTTGCACAACGAATATAAAACGGTTAAATATTCGAAAATTATTTTTATTCCATAATTTCACAAGCGCAAACTATTGTAAAAGTAATTAATACAGATACAAGTTCCGTTGCAAATTCAGAGAATAATAAATTCATTAATGCTTCAGAAGTAAAGTTGCCTGCCATCAATTCGCTGACATTTTCAGGTGAATCAGGTGAATGGCTACAATTTAGAGATTCATTTGATAGTTTAATAAATAATAATAATAGGTCTGTTCTAGCAAACAGTCAAACTAGTCAGAAACCGTCAGCAAACAGTTGGTCAGTGAGAAAACATAATACAGTCACCAGTGCTATCCCCTCTACTCGCGCTGGTCCACTATTCGCTGATGGTTTCAAACCGTTTGAAACTGATGCTAGAACAAACCTATTAGTTCAATTGGTAATATACAATGATTTCATTATTTAAAGAGATTTAAATCAATTTGCAACCTCGATTTTATTATACTTACAAACTCAATTCATAACTTCAAATTTATAAAAATTGCAATATCTTTGGTTCTAATCAACGAAAAAAGATGTTTTTTTTAATTTGAGTTACCTACCTCATCGCGTAGATTACAAAAATGCAATTAAGTCATTTGTAAATTGTTTATTTAACCTAGTAATTTGTGTATACAATTTAAAATGAATATTTATTTCTTATTTGTATTAGTTCAGTCGTCAAATATTTGACCAATAGTTAAAAACAATGAGCTATGTTTTACTGATATGTTCGGGCTAAAAAAATTCGGTATACGCTTTTCTCGATAATGTAAAAAATCCACGCAGTAGATTTTGGAGTTCTCATCCAAAAATATGTTACGAATTGGCCCACGAAGAAGAGGTGTGTACCTGAAATACCTAAAACTTATTCTAAGACGGTTGATGTTTTACTAGCCAAGAACATTGAAAATACTAAGAGTGATGTTTATCGCGGTTTGGACGTAGAATCAGGGGTGATGTTTTAAGTGATGGTTTTGTACAATGCATCGATTTTCATAGTTGGCATCAGAAGTGGTGAGGTTTGAGGTTAAAACGGCCAGATTTTAATTATTATCTTGAGAGAGTGCACAGTGGTGAAACTTACGCATAGAGATTGTTAATTTCACCCCGGCTAAAGGTGGCATTATACAGGTGAGTGTTAATATTATGAATGAATATGTGTAACGTAGTATACTATAAGCGTAACACCGGCCAGTAGTATGGCTCGATAATCTTGCGGCTAGACGATGAACTCTGTAAATCGTTTACTCACTGACAGGTAGAAAGAATGCAATATTTACCGGTTATATCAAGCTTTTTCATGCAGATCTCGTGTTAATATGAAGGTAAAACAGAAATATATTTTTGATTTGCTCTACCACACTATATCGACTATCTATACACGAAAAATATACCTATAAGATCGAAAGTAAAGACTAACATTCTATGCTTTATACTCTATACAAGTAAAAAGTAACATCTAAACTATAAAATAAAAATGAGGACTGTTGTAAACCTAACCTTAAAATTAATAGACCAGTGGAGTTAACTTTCCCAAGTTATCTATCAACTTCTTTTGATAAATTTGGTAATAACAATACGTAATAAACAAAATATGCAAAAGATTAATCGTCGTTTTTTACCTATAAATAAAATCGCTATTTAATTTTAAATACTAATATGTTTGTTAATTGGTTGCTTGATTGTTAAAAAAAGAAGGTTCAAAAGTCGCTTTTTTGAAAATCATTACTAACTTTTCCAAATAAGAACAAAAAACTTGTATTTTTCATGAGAATAGGGACAATAATAATCTTGTATGTATGTAGGTACTCAGTAGGGTGGAACGAAAAATTCGAAGTCATCATTTCATATTTTTTATGAAAAAGTTGTGTTTTGATGTATACTAAAACTGTAAGAAATGTTTTTTGTATTGAAACCTATCTTCAGGTTCCATATTAAATTTAAATTTATGTGAATAACAAAAAAAAATAAAATTTTAAAAGTTTATTTTTTATCAGTTCTTTGAATCTAAATAATTGTTTTATGATACAATATACATTTTAAGATTGGTAGTCTGATTTTGTGTTAAAAAACGGCATATTTCTAGACTGTAACCTTGAACGAATAAAGCCATCTCTTGATTCTGGTCCACAAACAGCACCTGATGCTTCAGTTACTAACTTAACAGTCCTTTCCATGGATTTTGTATGACAAGGGCAGTTTAAGACCTCTATGTTGTTGTAATTCCCAGAATCAATCATATCCCTTACATCTTCATTGGAAATATGTTTTAGCAAAGGAGGAGCCGTAACTTTGAATCCAGAAACAGAAATTAAGTCATTATAATCTGCAGCACTAAAATTTAATGTTGGTATTTTGACTCACCGGATCTTTTTCTTTCTGATTTTCTCTAGCTTTCGGCACTCTGCGTAGTCCTAGCTTCCGTATATATTTTCGTTCATCTTTCATCATACCGAGTAATACATTTTCGGGATGGGCAAAATAAGCATTCCTTTGGATAACGGCATCGACAATTTTTCTTTGGTCAACTGGTAGAGATCGTAAATAATGGATCATTCGCCATAAATATTTTGAACCATCCGAACAGTTAGGATACAGTTTTATATAAAACCAAACTGGTGCATACACTTTTTGGATGAAACTTACTAACATAATTAATTGGGGGCTGGGTTATTCAGTTCCAACATACAATCGAAGCAACCGATTATCAACTGTCAGCCACCTTGCGTGTGATATTTTCCCAGATTTTTTAAGGCTAAAATTATTAGGACATTTTCCCGCAGCAACTGCTTGACTGATTTGGTACAAGTACTTCTGATCGGTACTAAGGTCTGTTGTTTCTAATAATATTGCTAGGTTGTTTTCTATTGCGACAAAATCGACAACAGCCTTCACTACACAGCGTTCCAGAAGTTTCCCTATTGGCCCTGTAAAACCAAGTGGTCCACTGGTGCGTCCATCTAACTGTTGAATTAAATGTCATAAACGTAGCTCATTGCAATGAAATAAGCATACTAGCCATTGAAGTGAAGTGCCGCAGTATGTGTGACGTAGATGGTTGGACTGTAACTGTTGACAAAGGAGCAATGAATTATCCTTGATAATCATCTGCATCAAAAGAATTTGAGTCAGACAAGCTGCTACTTATGGAAGGATTAGAGGAATCTACGGTACATGCTTTAAGAACAATTTCGTCAGTATTATATTTTTGAGAACTTGCCTTTGCCTTCATGGTTCTTTCCATTTTTTTCCTTATTGCTGCAGATGCTGAAATATCCACTGGTCCAATTGCCATTTTTCGACAGGATCGTTGATCTTGAAGAAAAATTCGCTCATTTTGTGGGACTTTCTTAATTTTATCACAAGTACACACACACAAAGTTCCAGTCATGTTGCACTTGCAAGTCGCGATATTCAATAACTTTTTACGCTCCTTTGGAAATTCAAATCTTTTCTTCAAATCTTTTCTATTTATGAATCAGATGCTTGCTGAGTTTTTGTGTACCTATGGCTTAAGATTTTGATACTCTGTATAAATATTTTTAATCATATCTTGAATGCACTTATGCGATAATATTGGAATATAAGCTTTTATTCATAAATTTGTTCTACTTTCGTTGCAACGGCATTCAAGACGTTGGCGATAGATGGATCTTTATTATTATTTGTCAACTTAAGTTCATTACGAATAAAGAGAAAGCACTTTAGAATGTCACACTTAGTTGGTAAAACACGATCATTGAAATCTGATCAGAGTCATATTGATTTTTTCGACAAAAATAATTTTTTTGTTTTTTCATTTTTCAAATCCAATATGGAACCTCAAGATATTTTTTTATTTCAAAATGCTCTCGCACTAATTGTTTTCATCACCTGACACAACTTTTAAACGATAGCCACAAGAATTTTTCTTTTCTTTTATTTTTTTTGACCTTTTTCGTTCCACCCTAGTACTCAGTACTCAGCTATAGGGCAACAAATGAACATCATCTGTTCATTTTAAAAACGGGCCATCTCTATTTAAAGAAATTGAGGTTTCTAGGTCTTTTAAATTTTAAAAACATTTTTAAAATATTCATCAGCTTGTATTTAGCCATTTAATGTATGTAATAAACAATATTCACATTATAATGACTATTTTTTTCTTTTCATACCTGTTCATATTGAAAACGGGTCATTAATTTTTAAAAAAATTGCGGTTTTTAGGTCTTTTCAAACCTAAAAAAATATTTTTAAATTATTCATCAGCTTGTATAGTGGGTATTAAACCCAAAAAATACTTAAAACAATTATTTTCCTAATAGTCTTAAAGATAAAAAGTTTTTGACCTCTCCTGTAAAATTTAAAAAAGTGGAGATGACCCCTTTTCAAAATGACTGATTCAAATATAGGGTAAGGAGGGCTATTTTGACCCTTTCGTGGGGCATATCTCAGGCCCAGGGTACCTAGAGGTCTAAAAAATAACTATACGCTACTTTTTTAGCTACAATAATGTTAAAATTTGGTAAAAATCCCCTAAAAAAATGGTCGAAAAGTAAAAATATTGCTCATATATATTTTCTATCTGTCTTTCATCTACTGCCAAGATTGTGTTCATTTTTTATTTAACGACCCTGAACAAATAAAAGCCGTATACTAAAATAAAACCAATCTCCAATATTCTCCACCTATAAAGCACGTAGTCCGTAATTACCTTCATCAAACTTCGACGAAATTTGGAGCTTTTACTTAGAGCTATATTACATGTGAATCACGTTTTTCACAAACTAGCGAGCTTCTGTTTAAGTATTTTTATATTTTCGTCTAAGCTACAAAACAATTTATTTTTCAACGATATATTTTTCCTTTTTTTTTTCGATTAATAGATCTTCGTTAAAAAGGAAACTGATACAGTACCTAATTGTATTATAAACATCAAATTGAAATAATAAAAATAGGGTCAACTCTGAATTTTTTTTTATTTAAATTTATGTGTCTCGGCAGCGATGGCCATTGACACAAACAATATTGGTTATACAATAATTAATTACAATAAGGACTTAAAACTAATTATTATAACAGTTAATTTCTAATTCTTAAATAACATTAGGTAAAAATTATGAAGAAAAAAAATTGAATATACAATCATTGGATACTATAGAGACGTACAACTAATTATGAAATTGCTTCGGACTTCTTGGGATACTTCGGACGTTGTTTAGTTATAGTAGCAGTTGCATATGAACTAGTAAGATTACTGGAAGAATTGGGTCCAGACATGGTGATGCTAACAGTGGGGGAACATTGATTTAAATTGTAACTCATGTAGTCAAAAGTAACTTGAATTTGTTTATATTACGCTTTGGATGTCTTGGATACATCACTGCAATACAGGTTGCCTAACCGTTGGCGTCCGTTGGGACGGGATAGCAACAGTGAAAAACTATTGATAGTTTGACACTGAATGTGTTACTACATTCAGTTTTTGACACTGAATGTGTTAAAACATCTCTTACTGACTGAAGTCACAGCTTGTTCTTGAGGATTAGCACGTAACACAATTATCATTAGTCACTATTTGAGCGAAAACTAATTTTAATAACTAGTATTTACAGTAATAATTACAAATTTCGGCACCAATTTACAGCTCGATACATACACGTTCTCAACTCTGAATTTAAAAAAGCTCAAAGTAAAAGAATACGAAAAGAAAGCTAAGAAACGTCAATCTAATTAAGACAAAATAAAATTAGAGAATTTTCAAGACTGGTTATTACTTTTTTGTATTAATGAAAATTTAATAATAAGTAGTATTTGGGCAGACATGTAACTTGTAACTATAATAAATCTTACAGCCTAGGTCAGTGATACTCAACCTGCGGCCCGCGGGCCGCATGCGGTCCTCTTGCATTTTTTATGTGGCCCGAAGGCTAACTTAAAGGCTCTGTAAACGATCAAATTATTTTGGTCAAAGATAGTTGGTGGTGGAGCATTTATTTGCGACATACCAGGAAAACTTGGCGAACTTAATCGTCGTTTACAAATTAAAAGGTAAACATAAAATTATTTCGCAGTTAAAGAATAAAGTATTTGCTTTCAAGGACAAGCTAAAGATGTAGGTACATCGAGGAAATTAATATAAAAAATCTGTATAACTTTTCGACATTGGTAAAAGATCAACAAGATGAAATTGATGTATCCCCAGAAAACTTTGCTACTATTTCTAATTACATACTTAGTTTTATTGAGCGATGAATTTCAGGAAAGATTTAATGATTTGCGAAAAATTAGGAAATATCTTCTATTAGCGGAAAATCCCTGGCACTTAGAAGTAGCCGCTACTACACAATTTGCGGCATTGGGATTTAATAGCGCAAAGTTGTCAGATGTAGGTATAATTGATTTTAAAGATGATACAAATCTGGAGGCAATTTTTAAAGAAAAAAGAGATGCAAATCAATTTTGAGAATTATGGAAATTAACACCGAATAACTATAAATTGCTCTTCACGTTGTTTGCTTGATCATGCCTGTGTGAATCTTCATATTCAAAAATAAAATATGCAAAAAATGTTTAAATTGCTGAATACAGCATTGAATAACCTTTCAAATGAGCTAGCACACGAACTTTATTCTTGATTAAAAATTTATCGATTACGTCATCACACTCAGATGGATTACGTCACTAGTATAATATATATTATGTCCAAAAATCATAATTTAAAAATAAAAAATTGACCTGTTTCAGGATTTTTCCTTATAGTCGCCAATTTACGAAACAACGAATTTATTCCTTTCATTTGTATCATACTGTATATTACTTCACCTAGAGCGCGGCCCGCAAGCTGTGGCAATAGCTACTATGTGGCCCAGGGAAAGAAAAGGTTGAGTATCGCTGGCCTAGGTCAATATACAACTGTGTTCCAGGCTGCAGTTTTGGTTTTGGTTTTGGTTTTGATTGCCTGTATTGATGAAATCATGATTGGTAACACAGAGCAAAGATAATCAACATTGATAAAGAGAGCCAAGCGGCTATTCTGGCAATAAAGAACCCATTCAACAAATCAAAACTGGTGAGAAACTGCAAACATTTCCTCAACAACCTGGAAATAGATAAAGTGTCTTTAATATGGGTTTCTGGTCATGAAGGGGTACATGGTAATGAACGAGACGACTGTTGTCGACACAACAAAGATCGAGAGAAACCTTTGTAGGCCAAGAATCATTCTGTGATATCAACAAAGATGCAATAAAAACGAGATTCAGAAGTGTCTGATAAGGAATTATCAAAAGAAATGTAGAGCTACTCAAGAGCAAGTGCAGACTAAGAAAATAATCAAGAATATTGATAGAATACTCTCGAACAATTTGATGAACCTCAATAAACGAGATATTAAAATACTCTTACCGACTTACTGCGTGGCGTTACAACCCTTCAATTCTCTACGTCCATAGCTTTAAGCTATCCTGCTATATTACCTTCTGAGGTGTCTTGCCCATTGGAGTCTTCTGGACTTTATTTTTTTTTATTATCTTATCGTCTGGATCCAATATATTAATGGTTATGTTAATGATTATGCTATATTGTCCTTCTGCTTCATCAAGCACAGTCCCAGTTAGATTAAAATAGTCACCGAATTGGACATTGGACATTGTCGTCTAAGAAAACACATATCCAAACTTGTTAAGGTGAATTAACCATGGTGCAGAAAATGAGAGACTACCATACACATCTTATAACATTGCAATGTGCAAAGTGATAAGAGGCAGTAATTCATTGGTTAACTGAGGACTGAACCAGAATAGATCCTAAAACGATCAATAAAGAAACAATTGGCATTCATTGAGACCACAGAACTTAGGGTTCAATGTAAAAACCTAGGCATAAAGATCTAACGACCAAGTGTCAGAGATTAAACAGTCTCCCTGAACTAAGAAGAAGATACGATTTATGTTTTCGAAGTTTTCGAGGTTTATTGACCATGTTATGGGACTGTTTATTCATGTCGTTAAGTTTTCTAGTCTTCAAAACAAGTGTTTTTCTCAAAAATGCGATCATACAAAATACATAATAAACAAGCTGAAAATGCGAGCATTGTCATAACGAAAACTTTGTATATTTATTTCTATTATGAGAAGTAGTGTAGAATTAATAATTATGTTTTAATGTGCAATTATATCATTCTAATTTAAATGTTATGAACTATAAAGGTAGTTTACTCTTGATCGAAATTCATATTTTTTATATACCTCGTATAAAATTAATAAAATTTTATACAAGGTGTCCCAAAAGTAGTGGAACGGTCGAATATTTCGCAAACTGAACATCGGATCGAAAAACTGAAAAATACGTGTTCAATCATTTTCAAAAATCTATCCAATGACACCAAACACCAACCTCCACTACACCCCCTGGAGGTGGGGTGGGGGGTAACTTTAAAATCTCAAATGGAAACCCCTAGATTTTCTTGCAGATTTGGATTCATTTCGTAAAAGTAAGCAACTTTTATTCAAGACATTTTTTCGAACTGTGAATAGATGGCGGTATAATTGGGAAAAACGATTTATCCTGATACCATGGGTAAATTATAGAAACGGTCTAATATCTCGAGAAATACACTTCCAAATGAGAAACCAAACAAATTTTTTTAATACTTTTCGAAAACCTATCGAGTAACACTAAACATGACCCTCCAACCCACCCCCCTGGAGGTGGGGTGGGGGGTAACTTTAAAATATTAAATAGCAACCCCCACTTTTTATTACAGATTCGGATTTATCATGAAAAACTAAGCAACATTTATTCGAAACATTTTTTAGAATTGTTGATAGATGGCGCTTTAATTGGAAAAATACGATTTATTAGCGCCATCTATCAGCATTGTTAAAAATGTTTCGAATAAATGTTGCTTAATTTTTCATGACGAATTCGAATCTGCAATAAAAAGTGGGGATTGCTATTTAAGATTTTAAAGTTACCCCCCACCCCACCTCCAGGGGGTTGGAGGGTCATGTTTAGTGTTTATCGATAGGTTTTCGAAAAATATTAAAAACCTGTTTTTTGGTTTCTTATTTGGAAGTGTATTTCTCGAGATATTAGACCGTTTCTATAAATTACCTATAGAACAGGGCGCCTCTGTAAAAATATTAGTACATTTGGACGTTTAGAGGTGACTTAAATTTTTTTGCAGAAATTGCTTGGAAATAAATCGAATAATAATATTTGAGTTATCCTCCCTCTCAAAAAGGTCCGGAACATTGTTTCAATAATCAAAATGTCAAAAAATTAAGGAAAAATTCGATTTTTCTCTTGGTTTTTTGATTATAACTTTAAAAGTATTCATTTCCGAGAAAAGTTGTACTGACAAAAAAGCTGCGTAATTAAATTTTCTACAATATAGAATTGGTTAAAAATTTAAGAAATAGTCACCCTTGTTGCAAAATAGCAATAATTGTGAAAAAAACATACAAAAACAAGTATTCGCATTTTACGTTTTTCAACCATTTATGCTACACTTAGGACCTTCATATTTCACCCTGAAAAATTTTATGATACAGTAAAACAATACTGTAAATTTCATTAAGATTGGTTCAATAGATTTTGAAAAATAAATTTTGCAATCCAGCTTTCGTAAAAAAAAATTCATTTCTTCAAAATGTTACAGGACTGAAAATAAAGCAGATAGCAAGTTAAAAATTTTTTTGCATATAGAAGTGTACTGTACCTTTCATTTGCAATTTTGTAAAATTAAAATCGCTTAACACCACGGCGTCAGGAATTTTTTAAATAAACATTAATTATTGGTGCTACGCGCAGGACAGCGGATAGGTTGCTCTGATTGGGCATTCCAATGACCTTTGATAATGATTGATACATTTTAATTTTTATGACATTTCGATATAAATAAATAAATTTGTTTATTGCAAAATAAAAACACATACTCTATCCTTTGAAATAACACTTTTATTAGCAAAAACTTTCTTTGTTCATATATTTTAACTTAAACAATAAAAGTTTATTATTTTTAAACATATGCAATTGTTTAAACAATATTTCACAAACATATATTAGATAAAGATTGGAAGACATTTTGGTGGAAATCAACCTGTGTGAATCGAACACCGCTGTCCTGCGCGTAGCACCAAAAATTATTGTTTATTTCAAAAATTTTCTGACGCCGTGTTAACTAATCGATTATAATTTTGAAAATTGCAAATGAAAGGTACAGTACACTTCTAGAAGCAAAAAAAAATTTTACTTGCTATCTGCTTTATTTTCAGTCCTGTAACATTTTGAAAAAATGAATTTTTTTTTGCGAAAGCTGTATTGCAAAATTTATTTTGCAAAATCTGTTGAACCGATCTTAATGAAATTTACAGTATTGTTTTACTGTATCATAAAGTTTTTCTGGGTGAAATATGAAGGTCCTAAGTGTAGCATAAATGGTTGAAAGACGTAAAATTCCAATACTTGTTTTTGTATGGTTTTTTCGCAATTATTGCTATTTTGCCACTAGGGTAACAATTTTTTAAATTTTTAACCAATTGTATGTTGTAGTAAATTGAATTACGCAACTTTTATATTGGTACAACTTTTCTCGGAAATGAATACTTTTAAAGTTATACTCAAAAAACGAAGAAAAAAATCGAATTTTTCATTTAATTCTTGACATTTTGATTATTTAAACAATGTTCCGGACCTTTTTGAGAGGGAGGATAACTCAAATATTATTATTTGATTTATTTTCAAGCAATTTCTGCAAAAAAATTTGAGTCACCTCTCAACGTCCATGTCAAAACAGATCCGCCCTGGACTACTATGGTATCAGGATAAATCGTTTTTCCCAATTATAGCGCCATCTATCCACAGTTCGAAAAAATGTCTTGCATAAAAGTTGCTTACTTTTACGTAACGAATGCAAATCTGCAAGAAAAACTAGGGGTTTCCATTTAAGATTTTAAAGTTACCCCCACCCCACCTCCAGGGGGTGTAGTAGGAGTTGGCGTTTGGTGTCATTGGATAGATTTTTGAAAATGATTGAACACTTATTTTTCAGTTTTTCCAACCGATGTTTAGTTCGCGAAATATTCGACCGTTCCCCTACTTTTGGGACACGGTTGCATCATAAATCTTAGAACAAGAAGAGCTTTTTATGAAGAATAACTTTTATTTGTCAAATTAAAAATAAAAGAGTTATAAATGAAAATGTTCTTAGTATCCATAATTTGAGAAAAATCTTCAAATATTTTTTTCCATTAGAAGGATGTACACAGACACAATACTGGCTAGTGATTTTAGTCAATAATTTTGCCAATTCGACAAAAAAATAATTTCTAAATAGTTAATAATTATTACTAAATAATTAGTAATTTTGCCAATTTCGGCAAAATTCTCAAAAAACAAAAAAATTACCTTCTACAATCACTAGCCAGTTGTGTCGAGTTTAGGGAACGACTAGGTATACATAATATTTTAATTTTATAGCAAATGGAACAGTCCATTTATCATAAAGGGGAGGCCGTATTTATACTGGTATAAACCTTTTTAAAACTGTTAATAAATTATTGCTTTTAAAATATTTATACTCAAATTGTATTTTTGAACATCTTATTTATTTTATGTAATAATTAAATTCACTATCAAATGTCATTGATGTTTTATTAATACTTAATTTAAAATTTAGTTTGATATTCACGAAGTGTCAAACTCAAATGTAAATAACCTATGCTTGGCAAATCGAGATTTAAAAAAAAAGTAGCCTACTTCCTAATCAACTATTTGAGCTGACGTTTAGTGCGTCTGTAGGAGATAACCAGATTGTGACGTCACATTTTAGATTTTGAGGTCGATTATCTCGAAGACGGTTAGATATATCGAAATGCCGTTTTCAGATTTGGATTCAGAAGGCAAAATTACATAAGAATCCATCGATACACCTGCTCTAAGTATTGCAGGAGCGGCAACGCAATAACACACAGACTTTTGCAAATTTATAAACGAAAAGTTTTCGTTGAAAATAACAATTAAACATTAATGTATTGGGAAAAATAAAAAAAATAGAAAATAGTTTTCTAAAATTCATATGGAAAAAGAATTTCTTGCAGTCGGGTATATACCATTGTTTAAAAAAAAATTAGTTTAAATATTTTATAAAAGGTATATTTTATTTAAAATTTCCTTAAAGGGCTACATCACACAACGTTTTCGAACTAAATTTGTTATAGTTGGTTTTTGTTTTTTTTACTTTAAGTTTTCTAGTCTAAGAAGCAGACGTGAGGGTCTTGATTAATATTTGCACGAAATACTCTAATCTTCGTGTAGTTAATATAGTCATTTAATATTAAGAGCAATTTGCTCCTCATCAAAATTTAATGTAGTTAGGTTTAGTGATGAATCATTGCCCTACCTAATTAACGTTATCCAATTTTTTCTTCACATCTACTTTCCTTTTTGTAACTGTGCTTCTGATTTTTAGTTCATAATCTAATTCCTTCACAATCAGGTAGTTAACTTCGATAATTGACATTTTGTACAAACTGTAGTATTAAGTAAGGACACATTAGTTTTCTGTGGGAAATAAATTATACAAAACACTTTAAGGCTATGGGTACATAATTCGCAAATATTTTACGTGTATCCCTACTTTTTCTGTCTTTACACGGCAAATTACGTGTAGTAAAATTCACACTGGTATGGATATGTAAACATTACTAGAATGTCATTCTACTTGAAAATGTCATCATTAATTTAAAGAGATGGGTTTTGAATGTTCTTGGATAACTGTTATTTTTATAATTGCAAATTATTAATTCAGTTAATAAATGTGATAATTTGTTCACTAACTATGTATTCAGTGATTGTAATAATTTATTTGTACAACAAAGACTAATACTCAATCGAGAAAAGAGGAAAAGTGTTTTTTTAATAATATATTGTTATGGAACGCTTACAATTTTGAACATCTTTAACAACAAAATACTTGGATCACAGAATATATTATCCTAATGTATTCTCTGCTTGGATCTTCCACAACTAATACACAATAAATAACTTTTTATTAAGTTCACGTCTTAAATCAATTATTTATCAAATACACTATATATCAATAATATTTAATCAATAACTCAACATATTCCCGATGCAATGTCAAATATTTAAAATTGTCACTGATTGTCAGTGTCTGACTGACAATATATGCTGACAATATTATATTCGGCTGAGTGCGTTGTAAGACAAAGATAGATTTGGAAAATATTACCACGGCATTGTGTTCATTTTTTTCGAATCCTGAAAAAACCAATAAATATTTTTGAAAAATTTAAACGCAAAATGAAAGACTAAATTATTACCGAGGGCCAAAAGTCCCTTAGAATAAATAAAAAGTTTATTTTGAATGATATATTTGAAATTAAAAATCACACTAAATTTTCTCTTAGTTTTTCACCCTTGTAACTTATTAAAATAAACATTATAGAAGTTCTCAGGGACTTTCGGCCCTCGCTAATAACGTAATCTTTCATTCAGCGTTTAAATTTTTCAAAAATACTTATTAGTTTTCTCAGGATTCGAAAAAAATGAATCCCTATTTGAATAGCATTGCAGCCGAAAATACGTACCGATCCTCTTAATAGTCCAGGAACCGAAGCTTTTCAGATCGCAATTTTTACAGAATCGATCGATTTGCTTGAAAATTTGAGAATAAGTAGTGAATAGTCCAAGGATTAAAATCTATATGATGCCGAAAGGCGCTTTTACCATGGGGGTGGTTGCCAGCCCATCCCGGGGGTGGACATTTTTTATTATATTTTGACCGCAAAAGTTGATGAAAACATTCATTCTAAGCAAAAAATGTTCTATACATTTTTTTGATCAAATTAATAGTTTTCGATTTAATCGCTATCGAAAGTGTTAGTTTTATATAGAAAAAATCAATGTTTTTCGATAATATTTACGATTCACTCAATTTTTGCCGTAGAAAAATTTTTTTTAAACCAAGTTGGGAACTAAATAACCTACAATTTCATATTTAAACATTTTTTCATATCTCTGACGCTAATCTTTCTATTCTGAAGAAATCAGCATTTTTACCAAACTACAAAAATTCGTTATTCGCTTTTAACTCCAGTTTTTTAAAAGCTAATCATTCTAAGCCAGTCAAACTTCTAAAATCTATTAAAATACATAAACAAAGAAGAATGAATGACGTCAATGACTAAAAACACCGCTAACTTACATTATTAGTTTCCAAAGGATTTCTCCTTTTTTTTTTCTTCAAAAAAATATATTGATTTTTGAACCGTAACTTTTTTATTTTTTATCTTAGAAAGTTTGGTAAAAAATAATTTTGTAGGTTTTTACAAGGTCTATAAGCCTATTAATATTAAGTCTTTTTAAAATCCTCAGTCGCAAAAACAGGTGACTTTGAAAGGGTTGGTAAAGGCGGTTTTTGCATATTATTACAAGATTTAATTGTCAATAGCTCACTCGATTTTTGCCGTAGAAAAATTTTTTGCAAACTAGTCTCTTGCGAATTAAATAGGCTACAATTTTATATTGAACCATTTTTCCGTATCTCTGATGCTAATCTTTCTATTCTGAAGAAAAGGCCTTTTTTCCAAACTACAAAAATTCGTTATTCGCATCTAACTCCACTTTTTTTTTAAACTAATCATTCTAAGCCTGTCAAACTTCTACAACCTATTAATAATACATAAATAAAGAAGACCAAATAAGGTCAATGATTAATTTTAATTAGGGTGATCTCTTTTTCGCTGAAAAAAATAGTACCTAACATTCTTTTCAATTTACTTCACTTAATTTTTGAGCTAGAGACTTTGTTTTTATTTCTGGAGATAGATTTTTGAAAATGCTTTAAATTATTTTTTCTACAACCGTGTTAAAAATGCAATTTTTAGCACTCCATAGGAGCGTGATGTGAAAAGCAATAGTTTTAAGTACCTAGGATCGGTATTATGGCTGATTCGGCTGGATAGATGAAGTGGAAAGAAGCGAGCGGTGTGCTGTGTCACAGGAAAATTCCAATTAAGTTGAAGGGGAAATTCTATAAATTAGCCATAAGACCGGCTGTGATGTACGGAACTGAATGTTGGGCAGTGAAAAAGAAAGAGGAACAACGAATGCATGTGGCGGAAATGAGAATGCTTAGATGGATGAGTGAAGTGACAAAAAAGAATAAAATTAAAAATGAGTATATTAGGGGAAGTCTAGGTGTGGCACCAATTGGTGTCAAAATGAGAGAGCATAGGTTGAGATGGTTTGGTCATGTTCAACGTCGAGACGCTAATCACCCAATACGAAGAATTGCTGAAGTACAGATTCCTGGAAGGACTAGGAGAGAAAGACCAAAGAAGACGGGGGAGACGATTAGGCAGGGCATGTTGGTAAAGGGGATTATTATTGATATGACCCAAGATAGAATTGTATGGAGAAATGCAATTAGGGAAGCCGACCCCGCATAGGGATAAGACAAAAAAATGATGATGATGATATCCTACTCTTATCATTCCAACCCTCCATAGGTATTCCATCAGGGCCTACTGCCTTACCATTTTCTCGTTCGTATTAAATTGTATTAAAATCTCATTTAAGACATCCTGTACCTACATAAATAAAAATGAATAATACACTCGTATAGTACGCAACCGGGAATTCATAATTTAAAAAACGCATCGTTCTAATGGCAAAAGCCTTTAGAACAAAGTTCCGCTCTTACCAAGTAATTTGAACTCATTTCCTAAAATTAAGGTTACATAAAACAACCTCAGAATCCCTGATGAAATGTTAATATATATACACTTCATTGGAGTCTCGTACACGTGCAATTACTATATTTTGTGACGTGATTTCCCCGGGGCAGGTTCGTAATTTTCAGTCTATAAAGTAAAAGGTAAGGTATGATGTCGCATTTGCCCTCCCATACGCGTTTTGTTCCCGCCATTTCGCATTGTCTCCCCATTTCCCCTGCTATATGGAGTACGGTGGCCCTCTACTTCAAATAAATTTTCCAGCTATATTTCAAAGGCGATAACAAGTGTTTCCACGCACATAAAGAGGAAAATGAATTTATAGCGCACCGGGTTCTGTTATCTAGTGAAACTGAATTGCACGATACGGTTTGAACGGATGGGCGTATCCACCAATATTTGCGTATCTGATGATTCCGTCCCGTATAATTTTTTCAGATCATGTAGAAGTAATGTTAACTTATTGCACTATATACTTTATGGATTAACCCAGGATTCACATAATAAAAAGATAAGAAACTTGACAAAAACTATGTTTAGATAAAACACATGGAATTTTATCCACATGTATAACATTTGTGACATTATTTTTTATGCTCACTTTTTTGAGTGCATTACATTAGCGAAGATTATATACGTTAACCTAAATGGGGTTCAAAATAAGTCTCTACTCTCAGTATTATAGCTCGTTTAAAGATTTTCAGATTATTTTTTAGTTGCAGGTCTTTCTCCTTTCTGCCTATTATACAGGGTGTCCCGAAAAGATTGGTCATAAATTATACCACAGATTCTGGGGTCAAAAATTGGTTGATTGAACCTCACTTACCTATATACAATAGTGCACACAAAAAAGTTACAGTCCTTTGAAGTTACAAAATGGAAATCGATTTTTTTTTTCATATATCGAATACTCTTAGAGATTTTTTATTGAAAATGGACATGTGACATTCTTATGGAAGCAACATCTTAAAAAAAATTAAAGTGAAATTTGTGCATTCCGTATGGGGGATTTGTTCCCTTAAACCACCCAAACTTTTGTGTGCGTTCCAATTAAATTATTATTGTGGCACCATTAGTTAATCCACCCTATATTTGTATATGGTTAAGTATGACTATAGAGACCTGTTAATAATCTGAAAATTTATATATAATTTACATTTTTAGGTATATTTTGAAAAAAAAACCACATCTCGATAAAAGGTGACTTATCAAAAAAAAAAAAACTAAGAGGCAAAAAAGTTTTAAAAACACTGTGTTTAACTAATGGTACCACAATAATGAATTAATTGGAACGTACACAAAAGTTTGAGGGAGCTAAGGGAACAAAACCCCCATAAAATGTTTATGGGGTGGAAAAATTTCACTATAATTTTGTTTTAAGATGTTCCTACCAAAAGAATGATACATCTCCATGTTCACTAAAAACTCTAATAGTTTTCGATATATTGAAAAAAATCAATTTTCCTTTTGTAACTTCAAAGGGCTGTAACTTTTTTTATGAGCACATTTGTACTAAGGTAAGTTAATTTCAATCGAACTATTTTTGACCCCAGAATGTGTGGTACAATTTATGACCAATCTTTTCGGGACACCCTGTATAATTTTTGCGGAAATAAAAGGCAGATATCAAGCACTGAGTTTATTAAATCTTGCCCAAATATACTTTCGCTCCTAAATCATCATCTGTGGCATTTCGTCAAAACAGGAAGGTATCCTTGAATGTCATAAACATTTGTCTAATTTGGGGTGGCAAAATTAACATAACATACACTAGACAAAGGACAAAAAATTAAAAATTAATTGCCGGTACTACGCCAGGTACATGTTGAAGATGAAGGTACAATGATTGTGTCTCCATAACATACACTAGCGTCATTCCATATCAACTCTATATATATATATATATATATATATATATATATATATATATATATATATATATATATATATATGTATATATATATATATATATATATATATATATATATATATATAAAAACGTCCAAGGAGTAATTGGGTTACTAGTAAATAAAAAAGTACTGAGATAACAGCTGGGAAAACCCTGGTACTGAGGAAGCAATGAAAGACTGGTGCTTCAAAGTGAGTGCCTTTTATTTTGGTCAAGCTTTCGCCTATTGTTTTTAGGCTTCTTCAGGACTTGCTACAAAGAAGAACATTCTTTATAAATATGCTTAAAGATAGAACAAGCAATTCTTACCGAAATAGGTGCACTAGTGCATTTTTTACAATGCAATTCTTACCAGGGTTTTCCCAGCTGTTATCTCAGTACTTTTATATATATATATATATATATATATATATATATATATATATATATATATATATATATATATATATATATATATATATATATATATATATAATATCGGTTTACGTCTTCCGATTTCCAATCTCCATCTCGTTCTGTCATTCCATAGATCGTCCTCGAGTTCTCTGTCCCTGATTTCTCTATAAACTCCTTCTCTCCAACTTCTTCTAGGTCTTCCTGGTCTGCGCCTTCCTCTTGGTTGCCATTCGAGGATTTGTCTTGGTATTCTATTCTCCGGCATTCTCCTTACGTGTCCGTACCAGCTGAGTTGTTTCGTCCTGATGTTGTCAACAATAGTATGTGTAACCCCCATGATTTCTCGGACTCTCTCGTTTGTTATTCTGTCGCGTCTAGATATTCCCGCTGAACGGCGCCAGAAGTCCATTTCTGTTACTCTAAGCATTTTCTCTGTTCTGTCTTTTAGGGGCCAAACTTCGCATCCATATGTTGTGATGCTTTTTATTATAGTGTTATATATTCTTTTTTCATTCTCCTTAGAAATATTTTTATCCCACAGTACGCTGTTTAGTAAGGATATGCCTTTCCTCCCCTGTATATTTCGTTCCTTAATAGCTGCATCTAATTTTCCGTCTTGAGTGATCTTTACTCCCAGGTATTTGTAGTCTTCACATAATTTTATTTCTTGATTTTCCTCTACTCGGAGGCTATGTTGGTCTCCTCCGATACTCATGTATTCAGTTGTTTCCATATTCACTTCTAGGCCCCACTCTGTAAACTCTTCTAATAGTTTTCGCATCATGTAACTAAGATCTTCAGAGTCCTGTGCGATGATCACCTGGTCATCCGCAAAGCACAGCGTGTACAAAGTTGAGTCCGTTAGTGGTATGCTCATATTCGTACATTTTTTCTTCCATTTGTTGAGTGCTGCTTCGAGGTATATTTTGAATAGTGTTGGTGAGATACAGCATCCTTGCCTTAGTCCTTTAGTTACTGTGAATCCAGGTGTTATGAGATTTCCCGTTTTAATTCTAGTTGTTTGTTGGTAGTACAACGTTTTTACGGCTTCAACCAATTCTATATTTACATTTGTTTTCTCCAGTGCCTCCCATAATTTAACCAGCGGGACACTATCATACGCTTTTCTAAGGTCTACAAACATCAGATGGACTTCTTGGCCACGAGCAACTTTCTTTTCAATTATCTGAGTAATGGAGAAAACATGATCTATTGTAGATCGACCTGCGCGAAAACCAGCCTGTTCTTCGGCTTCCATATTTTGGTATTCTTCTTCTATTCGATTTTTAATAAGTTTTCCATATATTCTGCTGATACTACTAGTGACTGCAATTCCTCTATAGTTTTCAGGTTTTGATTTTTCTCCCTTTTTGTGGATAGTGCTCAGATGTGACTCTTTCCATTCTTTAGGTATTTCATGGTTATTCAAGCATTGCTGGAAAAGTTGTCTTAGCCGCTTAATTAAAACTTTAGGTCCATATTTGATGAGTTCCGGAGCCATATTACCTGAGCCCGGTGATTTGCCATTCTTCAACTGTTTACATATGGTTTCGACTTCTCTCTCATTTACTCTGATTGGTGATCCTATCAACCTGACGCTTTGTATACCGTATCAACTCAACACACCTAATTTCCACCCCCTCTTCAGATTTGGTTATAATTTGGAATACTCATAGTGGCTAATAAAACTTCCTGTTATAGACGGACCTGTTATAGCAATCGGTGTAAAGTGTTTACTCTTTTATCTTCCAATAATTCAGAAAAATGTAGTTTTTCCATTATTTTACGAAAAACTTTTTTTTCTTATGGTAGGGGAACAAAGTATGCTAAATGTGCAGTCACTCGAGCGCTTTGGGGACCTATTGGGTTGTGATTATTAGGTCCTAAAACCAAAAAAAGTTAAGTAAAATTTTCCATTTTAGCGGGCACTTGCCATTTTTTAATTTAATTTTCCATTTCCATTAATCGTTTTTTCCGAATATAGCGCCATCTATCCATAATTCGAAAAAATGTTTCGAATAAAAGTTGCTTATTTTTATGCAGAGAATTCAAATCTGCAATAAAAAATGGGGACTCCCATTTAAGATTTTAAAGTAACCCCCCACCCCACCTCCGTGGGGGATCGCGTTTGTTACCATTCGATATATTTTTCAAAAATATTAAATAAGTGTATTTTGCAGTTTTTCGATCTGATGTTTATTTTGCTAAATATCGCGGGATTTGTATTTAAAATTTAAAATTTACCCCCCACCCCTCTCTGCGAGGGGTCGTGTTTGGTATCTATCGATAGATTTTTGAAAAATATTGAACGTGTAGATTTTAGTTTTTCGATCTGACGTTCATTTCGCGAAATATTCGCCTTTTTCTTGTGAAACTTTGTGACTCACCAATTCCCTTACGCCCCGCTCAAATGGTCAGATTTTTTAAATATACACTGTTTTGCATGTACTTAACTTACCTTATCTTAATCTGACAATTTCGAGTATTTTTAAGGATAGATTTTTTTTTTCGCGCCCCCCTAAACGAACTCCCCTGTGTTAAGAGCCAATATATGGCAGAGGTACATCTGCAGGGTACCACGTTTCTCCCCATATGATAATCTGACGCGCTCGAGTAACTGCAAAAATCCCCGCTTGGGCTCCCTTACCATTATGAAGTATTTCGCAAAATTATTAAAACTATGGCCGGATGATGACTTGTTTTCCTGAAGTTCGTTAAAAAGCATTGTATATACGAGTAGTAAATTATGAATGCCTAGTCCGAAACTATAAACATTTATTTCTTGAGAATACGTTTTTCCTTTATACATGTGAATTACATGTAATTACACAATAACTTTCATTAAAAAGCGCATTCTTCGGTTAATTATAATTTTAATTGTTTTTATCTCATAAAATATGATTAGTTTTCCCGGTTAGGGAAAGTGTAACAAAAAATAATATTTAGAAAAGATCACGTTTTGAATACCAGTCGAGTATGCCTTGCAGGATATTGAAATTAGTTTATTATATACATATAGAAAGCTATATGACCAAGAGGCAGGATGTTTTACAAACAGATTTGGTCAAAAATGCAAAATGTTACAGTGGCATCAATTTGCTTTATCTATATTTAGACCGAGAAAATTTCAATATGGTTATGTGTGATTGATTCTAAAGAAACGAGTTCTGTCAATATTGGTTAGTTTTGAAAAGTGTACAACGATTTACTTTTAAGAAAAGAAATAGCTATTTGTATAACAAGGGAGGAAAGTGCTACTTTTCCTCCCGAGAATGAAAGGCCCGACGCGTAGCGGAGGGCAGTAATCATTTAAGGGAGGAAAAGGCACTTTACTCCCATGTTATACATATGGTTTTTCCACCTTCCTCAAATTAATAACATGTCATTTTTCATTTTTACTTAATTTATTTATGTAACTAACCAACAAAACTTATTAAAACTAAAACTAACAAGTAGGTACAATATCACTGTCAACTGTCAAATTATTAATGTAAACATTGTTAAATCAAAATAACAATTTACTGTTATTTACCATTCTGCAAAATACAGGGTGTTTTATAAATAAACGTTAAAATGTATAGATACTTACGTAATACAAAATAGATATTGTACAGGGCGTCAATAAGTTATATTTCATGAATGAAATACCATGACGTCACTTTTACTTTTCCTCCCTAGGGAGGAAAAATATTTTCCTCCCTAGGGAGGAAAAGTACAACTTTGCTCCCTACAATCAGGTCCGGAAAAGTATACTTTCGGTAGAGGTAGGTGGAAAAATATTTTTTCCACCTACCTCTACCGAAAGTATACTTTTCCGGACCTGATTGTAGGGAGCAAAGTTGTACTTTTCCTCCCTAGGGAGGAAAATATTTTTCCTCCCTAGGGAGGAAAAGTAAAAGTGACGTCATAGTATTTCATTCATGAAATATAACTTATTGACGCCCTGTATAATATCTATTTTCTATTACGAAGTATCTATACATTTTAACGTTTATTTATAAAACACCCTCTATTTTGCAGAATGGTAAAAAACAGTAAATTGTTATTTTGATTTAACAATGTTTACATTAATAATTTGACTTATATTTGACAGTTGACAGTTACATTGTACCTACTTGTTGTTTTAGTTCTAATAAATTTTGTTGGTTAGTTACATAAATAAATTAAGTAAAAATGAAAAAATTACTTGTTATTTGAGGAAGGTGGAAAAACCATATGTATAACATGGGAGTAAAGTGCCTTTTCCTCCCTTGAATGATTACTGCCCTCCGCTACGCGTCGGGCAGTAAACTTCATTCTCGGGAGGAAAAGTTACACTTTCCTCCCTTGTTATACAAATAGCTATTTCACAAAGCTAGAAATACGAGGATTTGACAAGTGTGTTGTCTCATCTCCAAAACGGATAACGTGGGTTACAGTGGGTTAATTAATAATTATGGGATAATTGTTATTATTCTTGTGAATAATTTGTTTAACAGGAGGTTATTCTCGAGGTCGGTTATATCGCAATTTTTGAGTAATAAAATGGTTGTACCGATGTAACCTTTTGAATGTTCTTGGATAACTGTTATTTGTATAATTGCAAATTATTAATTCAGTTAATAAATGTGATAGTTTTTTCACTAACTATATATTCAGTGATTGTAATAATTTATACAAAAATTAATACTCAATCGAGAAAAGAGGAAAAGTCTTAAAGTAATTTTTTAATAATATATTGTTACTATGGAACGCTTACAATTTTGAACATCTTTAACAACAAAATACTTGGATCGCACAATATATTATCCTTATGTATTCTCTGCTTCGATCTTCCACAAATAATAGACAATAAATAACTTTTTATTAAGTTCACGTCTTAAATCAATTATTTATGAAATACACTATATATCAATATTATTTAATCAACAACTCAAAATATTCCCGATGCCATGTCAAATATTTAAAATTGTCACTGTCTGACTGTCTGACTGACAATAAAATATGTTGGCAATATTCTATTCAACTGAGTGCGTTGTAAGACAAAGATAGATTTGGAAAATATTGCCACGGACATTGTGTTCATTTTTTCGAATCCTGAAAAAACCAATAAATATTTTTGAAAAATTTAAGCGCAGAATGAAAGACTAAATTATTACCGAGAGCCGAAAGTCCCTTAGAATAAATAAAAAGTTTATTTTGAATGAGATATTTGAAATTAAAAATCACACTAAATTTTCTCTTACTTTTTCACCCCTGTAACTTATTAAAATAAACATTATAAAAGTTTTCAGGGACTTTTGGCCCTCGGTAAGAACGTAATCTTTCATTCTGCGTTTAAATTTTTCAAAAATACTTATTAGTTTTTCAGGATTCGAAAAAAATGAATCCCCATTTGACTAGCATTGCAGCCGAAAATACGTACCCATCCCCTTAAATTACATCTCGTTTTACAAAGTTATTATTCTGCCACCTCCATAAACAATTTGTGTTGCCGAACGGGGAGATTGTCACTGTCATCGAAATGACAACGACGCATGAAAAGACGGATAAGCATGTTCCGTATTATGACTGAATAATTAGATGAAAAGAGAGATAGGAAACAGAGGGCGCCAAACAAGTTTTTAACGGGAAAAACCGGTAAAACAAATACTGAAGATTATTATTAATGAAATATTAAAGAAAATAAAATAAAATAATTATTTAAAAATAAAATAGCAAAGATGTGACGTTTATAACGTTACAAACTTTAAAGCTTTTGTTATCTTTGTTATCACTAGCCAATATTATTGTGCATTATTTGACACACTGAAGCAGGAACTCAGCGAGAAACGGCTCCATATGCAGAAAAAAGTGTTGTTTCGTCAAGATAATGAACAAGAACGTTATGACAATGGCAAAAATTCATAGGTTGGGCTTCGAATTATTTTTTTGTGTGAATTTGATGGCCTTGGCTGAGCCAATTAGCCAGACATTTTATTTTAAAAACAAACATTTTTTTTTCAATCAGAGGAATATTCTCTGTATTTCTAACTCTAAATATATGTACATAACAAACTAGCATACTACTATCTAAAAAAATACACTGTTTTGGATGGAAATATTTTTTTGTATATCTTTATTTTTTTTATATTTTTTTATTATATTTTTAATTTGTTTTTTTTTCTTTTTTTTTAATTGTTTTTTTTTACTACGCTAAGACATAAAACCGATTCAACATCTCGGTGGTTTACATCTTCTTAGTTTTTTTCCTTTTTTTTTCCATTTTTTTTTGGTTTTTCTTTTTTTGTTTTTTTTTTCTCATTTTTTTTTCTTCTTGTTCTTTTTTTTAATTATAATATACAATAATTACTTAAATCTACAGGGTTAAAAAAATAACAACAAAACAAATATGTTTGTTTTGTTTTAACAAAATTACTTAAATACAGGGTTAATATATTGCTACAATTTATATTTACAGTTTTTGATATGTTCGTAAATTGTTTTTAATATATTAATATCTTCAGAAAAAATCAAATTGTTCAGGTAGACGGGAAGTGGAATTTTTAAAATATTAAGTTGATAATACAATTTGTTTATATTTACTGATTGATGGGATTTGAATTATTGAAAATAGTTATAAGGTTGATCTAGTGTAAATACCTCTATAAAATTTTGGACACCTTGGATATTAGTGCACCCTAATATGTCTGTGTAGATTTTGGCATTTGATCCGACCATCACTTGTAACACCGTTGCCGTATCCTCTATTTTTTCATACTATCACGTTATACTTTTTTGTGAAATTATATTTGTGTGTGAAATGTATCATTTGTGTATTTTAGGTATATTCTAATATGTTATGTATAGATAGGTTTTTACTTAATTATTTTAAATCATTGTAAAGTTTAACTTGCTAGGAACCAGTGGCGGCCGGTCAGGGTCAACAGGGTCGGCAGTGCCGACCCACACATTATGGACACATTGTAGATTTTCTAAATATTTAATTTAATCCAGAGTTGATGATATTTGTTTCTGTAAAATAAAAAAATCTGTGAGATAATACAGACTAAATTTAATTCATTGTTTTTAAAAGAATTCGATCAATCCGATACGTTACGTGATCCCTACGCGTAAGAAACTTTTCAAATTAATAATCCCAGCCGTGCATCCGATTGCGATTGTATGAATTCTTTTTTATAAGATCAGCTTCGCTTCGACGGCAAGCCGTCCCTAGATCTACGATTTGAAGCGCTGCGCTGTGGAATATTAGACAACCAATTATACATTTCACCACAATTTCACCCGTATTTGAATGGCAGGGTCCGGCACATAAACAATCTGCCGATCGGTGATAGGTAGACACAGCAGCAGGCAAGCCACGTACACTGCTAAAGTGCGCTCGGGATGAAATTAATTATGAAATAAAGTAGCTTTTGGAATTTTAAATCTCGGTTAGTTTTCACTGTAGCAGATTTTCGTAAACAGCTTTTGGAAGTTTTTAATTTTATTTTATTAAAAAAGGCGACAATTTTGCAAGTGATGATATTATCTCGATTCGTGAAACAATCGGTTTGAAAACTTTACTAAATGATTATTCTTTTAATATTTTTTTTACATATTTTTAAGAAAGTGTTTACCCAAACTGATGTGATATTCAATGTTGTTTAAAATCAGTCAACTGACATTATTTATTCCAAAAATAGAATAACAAAGCTGGTAAAAAATCTCAGAGATAGTAATTTTCAATATAATATACGCAGTGACGTTTTGGATTCGCTTGATATTTCCGAACACCCCCAAAAAATACAAAAGTATGACATAGATCTCGAAAAACAAGTATATTTTGACATTTTTGATACTATTATTATTTGTGCAAATAGATACTCCTTTTTTTCAAATTTTGAAGATTTGCAAATTTTTGAAGCTTTGCAAAAATTTAAAAGTTACGCCAGAGAATTTTCAAAATATCTCTTAGACAAGTGTATTAAAACTATGCATCATTCTTTAATCAAATAGACAACTAAAGAAATGAATTAAAAGTTTTATATGCTGATCCAAATATTTTCGGAAGATGGGATAAGTTACAAAATATGTATAATTTTATATACTGCAATTCATTGCAACAAACTGTTCCCGAAATAAATAAATTATTATCATGAATTCTCTCATTGCTACCAACTTTTGCCTTAAGGTGATACAGTAGCGATCAACAGGTAGCAACAAAAATGCGGTCCAAGATTCCGAAAGTTCTACGGACTTTCAAAAGTGAGGCAACAGTGCGTCGGTGATTCGACACTGACAGTGACGTTTATACTATCAAAAACAATAATTTTTATACAGATAGGGGCGAAATGTTGCCAAGTCAGTGACGTTCGATTTCTTGTTAAAAAAATCGATTTTTGGTAGTTTTAATGTGACACAAAGTCTAGGCACGGGATAAAAAAGTTTATTTGAAGAAAGTGTATTTTTTTGTCTTTCTTAATGGCGGTACAGGCTCCTTTTTGCAATATTTTATTTAGTTATAGAGTAATTTCCACATACTAACATATTTCTGAAATTGGGCTCTGTATCGTCATTCATTATTATATTACGAATAAGTGTGCCAAGTATCTCCACAAAATATTCAAAATTACAGCCGCAATCTTGGAACGCGTTTGTTGCTACCTGTTGATCGCTACTGTTTCCTCTTAAATGAACGGGATTTCTCTTGTCTCAAAAGTGTCAAAACGTATTGTCGAAACACCATGAAACAAAAGAGTATGTCAAGCTTTTCTCAAATGTCAATAGAAAAAAACTATTAAAATATCTCCAACACATTAATAAGTTTTACGATGATGTTATAACCCATTTTGCTACGTCCAAACAACATAGACTAAAGTTAATTTATAAACATGTTTAGGATCTAAATCTAAATCTAATGTGAAAAAAACAAAAAAAAACAAAAAAAAATAAATAAAAAAAAACAAAAATCAAAAATCTTCTATGATTATTGAAGCCTTTCAATTAGATGGTATACCTATCTGAGGAGACAAAAACCTTGCCGACCCTGTCCCTAAAGCCACGAGCCGCCACTGCTAGGAACCTTGTAATATTGTGTAATGTGTTAAAAGTAAGTAAGTAGTTTGGAAACACCAATTAAGTAAAGTAAAGAAATTTAACGTAGGCTGTCTGTCCGTCTGTCTGTCCGACCGCGTATATAATTCCTTCATCACTATACCAGGTAGAACAACAAATGAGGTGTCAAATAAAAGCTTATAAAATTCCTCACCTTTAGTACCATCCTTGGATTATAAGCTTTCGTTTGACACCTCATTTTTCATTCTACCTAGTATAGTGAGAAGTTATATTCGCGGTCGGACGGACAGGCGGACAGACAACCTATATCAAATTTCTCACCTTTAGTACCATCCTTGGATTATAAGCTTTCATTTGACACCTCATTTGTCATTCTACCTGGTATAGTGACGGATGAGTTATATTCGCGGTCAGACAGACAGACGGACAGACAACCTAGGTCTAATTTCTCGCCTTTAGTACTATCCTTGGATTATAAGCTTTCATTTGACACCTCATTTGTCATTCTACCTAGTATAATGACGGAGAAGTAAACGTTCTTATTCTATTATTCTTGTAGGTACATTTAACATTGATTGAAATTATGAAAAAAATATAGAAAACAGCATGGCAACATTGTGACGCACAAACATAAGATTCAGCTGTGCGTTACATAGGGTGCACTAATATCCAAGATGTCCAAATTTTTAAATTTGAAAAACATTAAATTGACGGAAATCGTTCCACTTTCTAAATTAAATGTCACATCACTCAGTGAAGACACTGTATCCCGAAGAATAACTTAATATAAGTATAAGAGAGGGAACAACGACGTTAGATTTATTGGATCATCGGTTTAAAATCACAACTAACAGCACAAAACAAATTTCTCGTATACAAATCTCTACTAAATCTAGTTTGGATTTACGGCATCCAATTAAGGGTCTAAGCCACTAACTCGAATTCAGAAGTTCAACAAAGGTTTCAGTTCAAACCGACATATTCATTCCTACAGACTTATTAAGTAGATTGCGGCGAACTTATAACTTTATTTTAAAGTTAAGGGAGCATTATTTCTCTCGACGAGGCGTTTGTTTATAGAAACAATTGAGCCTTTGTTTTGAGTTAAATAGAATGATTGTATACATGGAAATGACTTTATTTTTTTTATCTTTTTAGTATTTTGATGTAAGTATTGTAGCCCATAATGTGCACACAAAGAGATGAACAAAAGCTCCGTTGCTCAGAATTGGAAGAGATATGTGAGTGGTTCTTTGGATCCTTCTTACTAGCTCTGAAGTAAGGATAGAAATGGGGAAAAAAATAAAGGGGAGTATAGCTACTAGAGCTTGACCATAAATAACACAGGTCTACAGAAAAAAAATTGTTTTGGTGCCGTGGATAATAGGGATTCCGTTTTTTTGTATCAGCTCTAGTTTTATGGACATGGCACATTTCGAAATTAGTAGTTTTAATATGTGAGATAATGAAGAATATGCTATTCAAAGGAATATACATTGTTAATTAAATTTCTTCCTCAGTGTATTTGTTGTTCTCACTGTATTATGCCTCATTTATGCAAGAAAGAACATTATCGCCCAGTCTTTAGTCGAATCAGAGAAAATAATCTTACCACCCCTCCATATTAAGCTAGGCCTAATGAAGCAATTCGTTAAGGCACTTGATTCTAATGGACCATGCTTTGCCTACATAGGAAGAAAGCTGCCCCAGATAAGTACGGAAAAACTTAAAGCTGGTATCTTTGATGGACCACAGATCAGACTTCTTACGAATGATCCTGCTTTTGTGGGGTCAATGAATGGGGTAGAGAAAAAAGCTTGGCTTTCATTTGTGGACATTATGAAAAATTTTCTGGGAAATCACAAAAGTGAAAACTATGCTGAGCTGGTAAACCATTTGCTGAATAATTTCCAATCACGGATGTAATATGAGCATCAAAGTCCACTATCTACACAGCCACCTGGACCGTTTCACTGAAAACTTAGGTAACACAAGTGAGGAGCAAGGTGAGAGATTTCAGCAAGACATAAAAAGCATGGAGGACAGCTACCAAGAAATATGGGACACCCATATGATGGCATATTCTTGCTGGAGTTTGAAGAGAGACTGTTTAAAAGTGCATTCCAGGAAATCGCGCAAGCGAAGCTCACGTTACGCCAAGTAAAGTTTTTTTCTATTTTGTTAGTTTTTTTTGTCAAAACTAATTGTATATCTTTTTCATTGTACAAAGGGTTTTATTGTTGTTAAATGCCTTAAAATATACTTTTTTTTCTAATTGTGTGATTTTTATTCCAAACGTTATCTTGAAAACTAGAGCTGATAGGGCATAACTAAAGCCATATTCGGAATCAGCACCCCAAATATACCTAAAATCAGCTCTAAACACTTTGGCACCAAAAACACTGTAGGCCTGTGTAATAGGCAAAGAAAAAGAAGAACACAAATTAGAAACAATTTGCCAAAAAGGATGCCACTTTGTCCTTTCACAAAGAAAACTTTCCCGGCAGTCGGATGATCTTTTTTCAACCAATCGAATAAGGACACAACGAGCATTCAACTGTCATTAAAAGATTTCTTCCGCCAATCACAAAACACCTAATCATGCTATTTGCCTACTTTCTCTCAGGTGTGTTCACAGGTGTTCTGGAGTAAATAAATCGAAGATACTGTGAATGTTCAATTCCTCGACGTAAATTAAACAATTTTGAAACACGTGAATTAAAAAAATTGAAAATTTCTGATTTTTGAATAAGACGAAAGTAACAGTTTTTTTAATCGTTGTAGTATGTAGTATTTTGAATACAAGCACAAATGGAGTCATAATAATTATACCCTCCAATCTGAACGACTGCGCGATTGTATATGACACTTTCGACGACAGAATTATATCCATTAAAACGCGAATATCCACCAATATTCTACACCTTACACAGATATACCCTCCTACAACAGCTGCACAAGATGAAGACATGTGTAACGTTTCACTAAAGTATGAGACAAATCGAAATTGCGTTCGAAAGTTATGGCCAAAGAAATGTTAGTCAAAATTCACAATTCGCCCTGTATATTATTGGACTATCAAGGCAGACTTCCACGCACAGCAAAATATACTTCCACAGTTGTTATGACCTCATCATCTGATGAAAAATGCTTTCATCGCATACATTTTTTAGATATTGAAACAGAAGTAAGTCGCTAGGTGTCAACACTGGTGAATACGGTGGATGCTCTAGCAATTCGAACCTTAATTCATGAATTATATTCATGGACGCATGGATGCTTCATGGAACACCTTCTTGGCCGATTTCTAGACATGAACTCTTTTTGAAGCCAAAGAATCACGCAGCCAAGTACGAGAGTGTAGACGGCCACCTTGTGCAACTTTGCCTCGCTTCGTTCTACTTCCGTTCTCTGTCGGTCTCGCGCGTCCGAGTCAAAGGGATCTTTGTCGGTATCGCACCGCTTGAATGTGTTCCTCGCGAAGTAGAACGAGTGTGTAGTGAGGTACTTCGGACTTCGGTCAACTTTGGCGAAGTAACTTCGCCGAGAGTGTGGTGCGCGCATAAGATATTTATGTCTATGACAAAGTATTTTTATTGACACACAATTTGCCAGATCTTACAAGAAAAGAGATATTCGGATAATTCCAAAAACAAAATCTTAGTGATGCCTCTGGGCTAATACAAAAGGTATATGATACAAAATCAGCTCTAAAATTTTTCCACATAATTTTTTAAAGTTGGGAGAAAATACAACGCTTGCATTTAGCCCCGTATAATGCCATCTAAGCAATTTTTTTGTTACCAGAATAATATCAAACGATATCAATATATGTACCTTCAAACTGATGCAAAAATCTTGAAAATCGGAGTACAAATAATAAAGTTGTCAAGCTTAATCAAAAATTTTTAGTAGCAGAATATTGTGCCCGTGAGTGTATATAGTCTAAAAAGAATGTGTGTGTACTGTCTACTTTGTACGCACGTAAGAAGTTATACTTCTATTATATGATTTCAACGAAATAAATATGCTTAAAAGTTTATTTATATTTTATTTAATTAATAAACTAATTTTGATATTACCACTTTCAAAATTTTTTTATTAAAACAACACCAAAAATTAAAAAAAAAAGATAACAATCGTCCGTGTCAGGATTTGAACCCGGGACCTTCGCGTTATGTAGTCGAATGCTGTACCAATAACCCATCAGCATGGGCGCCCATACCCATGGGCAGGAGGGGGCCGTGCCCCCCCCCTAGTTTTCGGCTGCCATAAACTATATATGGTTATCCAATGTATACAAAATGTAATGTGCAACATCTTCATGTCTGCCCCCCCCCCTACAAATTTTTATATGGGCGCCCGTGCCCATAAGGGTTTTGTTTTTACGGCTTCTGGGACGTGATTACAAACGACGGTGACAAATAGATCAAATGAAGTATTAAATTTAAAAATGTTTAAAATACTACTTATTATCTTACTCCCAAGGAAGACAAATCCAAAGACACAAAAATTATAATAAATATATTTACTAAAAACACTAATATATTATTTTCAAACCTTAGTTGCGCTGATACATACATAAATTGGATAATTTAGCAACTAACAACATACTGTCGGTGCGCGCATGCGCTAGGGAATGTAAAAATTCACCCTCGTGCCAAAAGAAGTATAACTTCAATAATTTACAATATGTTTAATGGTGTATTTAATAATCATAATGTTTAAACTTAAACTAAAAATTTCTCTTGGTAATTTTAGATTATATTTGAAAAGAAAATTTTGTTGTTTGTTTGGTTTTATATGACTGCGGACACTAATAAAAGAAAATTGTATAATATTAGTAAATACATAAGTACTGTACAGGGTTATTCACCATATTTTGACCCCCCTGTAAACTGCTTTATTTACAGAATTAGAAAGAAATGTTAAATACAAAAGTTATTCGATTTTTAAATTATGATTTTTTGACATATATATCGTACTAGTGACGTCATCCATTTGGGCGTGATGGCGTAATCGACTATTTTTTAAATGGTAATAGGGGTCAAGTGCTAGCTCATTTGAAAGGTTATTCAATTCGATATTCAGTAATATAAACATTAACATGATTAATTATACAGGGTGTCCAAAAAAATTGTTTTTTAATTAAATTAATTGATGTTGTTCTGAAGCTATTTCCTTGTGGCATTTTTATAATTAAGTATTTTCGATAGGAAATAAGCCACCAAAATCAAAGAAGCGGCTCTAATTATGCTAAATGAAAACAATTGTGTCGCAAAATTCCTTGGTAGAATGCAGTAGGATGTGGTTACCCATACTAAAAGAGGAAGTCAATAGAAAGAAAATACCACGATTAGTAAGTCATTAACATATCGAGTTAGTACATATTTTATATTTTAGTATTATTTATATAATATCTATGTATTATTAATATTATTTATAATTTAAACTAGTATATATACATATAAGTCAGAATTTGGTATTAGTTTTGAGAGTAAACTAAATGTAAGCCCAAATACTTACGATGTCGGGATAGTATCACTAGGTTTTTTCCTGGTTTTCCCTCGTGATTTACTATGGAATCTCTAGCGCGAGAATTTTACTGCCTTCGTTGCATTTGGTTGTCCTTTTAAAGACAGATCACATGCTATGATTTTTTGTAGCGGATATTCTTGAGTTCGGGTTGATTTCATGTAATCGAATGAACTATCTTTTAATAAAGTCGTCCCAGGAACGCAACTCATCAATATTGGCAATATCATTTTAAAGTCTTCTACTTTAAAATGTATAATACATGGCTGAATTGCCGATATAAATGAGTTAGATTAAATAAATTATTAGAAGAATTTTTTACTAAGCAACAACATTTTTGTTTATTTAGTATTATTTTGTATTTTGACAACGACACCCGACTTGGGGGTCGAAACGTTAATAAATTCATTTTTTTGGTAAAATTGTGGCTTATTTCCCATCGAAAATACTTAATTATAAATTAATTGACACAAAAAGAAGAATGTATGTAATTTATTTATTTCAAAATACATTTCACTGCTGTCAGAAAACGGAAATAAATGTTTATTGAACAAATAAACATTACTGTTCACTTAAATTCAATGTTCAAGCTGCCACCCATCTGCCTCTTGGCAGTTTGAACATTGAATTTAAGCAAAAATCAATGTTTATTTGTGCAATAAACTTTTATTTCTGTTTTCTAACAGCAGTAAAATGTATTTTAAATTAAATAAATTACATACATTCTTCATTTTGTGTCAACTAATTTAATTCAAAAAAAATTTTTTTGGACACTCTGTATAATTATACATGTTAATATTTATATTACTGAATAGGGAATCGAATAACCTTTCAAATGAGCTAGCACTCGACCCCTATTCCCATTTAAAAAAATAGTCGATTACGTCATCACGCCTAAATGGATGACGTCACCAGTACGATATATATGTCAAAAAATCATAATTTAAAAATCGAATAACTTTTGTATTTTACATTTTTTTCTAATTCTGTAAATAAAGCAGTTTAGGGGGGGGGGTCAAAATATAGTGAATAACCCTGTACATATTATTCACGCATTTCATAACATTAACGGCAACAATCTGGAGTTAAAATGTGTAACATTATCTTATAGTGGCATAAATAGTTGTAAATTCAATTAAAGGTACAAAACATCATTAATAATTTTTATTTAAATGCTTTCTTGTCGGTAGACACTTTAACATCTTACATCACTACTTACTTTAATTTATATTCAAAATTAACTGCAGTTAAACCATATTTTACTTGTACCTTCAGATTTTTTGCTTAGTTCCTAGACTCTAGACCTCAAGAAATCATTAATTTCGTTCATTTAATCTCTATTCTTAATTACTTTACTTTCCCATGTCCGTATCATTAATTATAATTTCGTTGCCAGTGTAAGAGGGAGTCCTAACCTTTTTTTGTCCTTTCTTGCCCATTAATTCTGGTAAAAACAGGTAAGTCTCGACCAAGTGAAGGTTCGCAGATGCAGTTGATAAAAGTAGTAACAAGCTTCATGGCTGTTATCACTTCTGTTTTGGACATCTTAAGAAAATGTATGTCTGTGGTCCATTTATCACATTAAGTTTTCAATTAAAAAATAATCAGATATAAAAACGTATTGTACAAAGAAATACTTATTATGTTTTTTTTTTATTTTTGCTAGATTAGTACCAGGTATTTAAAAAAAACCTAAAATTTGTTAAAATATTTCTAAAAAGGAAACTAGTTATAACATTAATAAGGAATAGGAATGTTCACAAAAAATTAAAAAGTCATTTCAAACATGTAAAACGATTAAGAAACACCCTAGGAATAATTGTCCAAAATTTCAACAAAATTGAAAAAGCCTTTTATAAAAAATCTTTATTAGAAATCTAGCATTATTTTAAATTTCAAGAACGCTTCTCTATTGGCCTGACGTCACTAGTTGCATACCCCAAGAGTGCGCCATTCTCATAGTGTTACTGTTTACCTGTTTGACGTTTCAGGTCATTTTATTTTGTTCTCTTCTTGTTTTATCAGGGTTAAAGTGGAGTTTTATAGTGCATTTGTTTAGTTTAAAGTGGATAGACTGTTTGTAAGGACATATTTTGGGTTTTACAAAAATAAACAAATAAAATGGAAGAAGGTTTTCAGAAAGCCGATTCGTATAAACTACCGACTGTAGTGTAGATGTAACAATGGTGTATGATTTATTGGCATCTTGTAAAAAAAATAAATCTACCACAGCTTTACTGAGTGTATATTCCATATAATTTTCCATGTCTTCTTTAAGCTAAAAAATAAATGCTTAATACTCCACAAAAAAAAAAAAGAAAAAGTTGTATGCATGCATTGTACGCATGCATATTGTATACATACATTGGCTGGTTATTACTTTACCTTGGTTAGGTGTATTAAAAATATTTTTATTCTTCTTCATGTGCCTTGTCCGTTGTGGGCGTTGGCTATCATCATGGCAATTTTAATTTCATTTGAGGCATTTCTGAATAACTCGATCGATTTTTGTCCAAATCATTGGCGTAAGTTTTTAAGTCATGAGTGTCTTTTCTTCCGGGTCCGCGTTTGTTCTCTATTTTACCTTGCGTTATCAGTTGGAGTATACGATATTTATCATGCCTCACGATATGACCGAAATATTTAAGATTTCGTTTCTTAATTGTAAAAGAGATTTCTTTTTGTTTTCCCATTCGACGCAATACCTGTACGTTGGTGTGGGTCGCCCAGGATATTTTGAGGATACGTGGGTACACCCACATCTCGAATGCCTCTAGCTTTTTCATTAATGTTTCCATTATTGTCCAGGCCTCTGCGCCATATAGCAACACCGGAAATAATAACATTTTAGCAGTCGCATTTTTAGTGGGAGAGATATTATGTCGCAATGGGTGAAAATATTTCTCATGCATGTTGTTAAATGTTGCTATGTCCTTTTCAACTCTAGATCTTATTTCGGTTGTTTCGTATTTCGAGTTGACAACTGTTCCAAGGTAAAAAATATTTTTGAACTTGGGTATTATACATTTTCATTTCAACCAATCTTTTCACTAAATTATTAATGATTTTAATATAATATAAAGTCATACCTACATCCACATGTAGTTATTTCAAGGTTTACTTTTACTGTATGTATTATTAGAATCCCGTTTTTAGGAATATACCAGTTTAAGGAATACAAATTTGAGATCCCGAAACTTTTTCATTTACTCTTTAAGGGGGTAGGTGCAAAATCTTGGTCCAATGCTATTTAAATTCATTCATTTTTTTCGAATCCTGAGAAAACTAATAAGTACTTTTGAAAAATGTAAATGCAGAAAGAACAATTACATTATTACCAAGGGCCGAAAGTCTCTGGAAAACTTCTATAATGTTTATTTTATTAAGTTAGTTCTTTAAGTTAGTTATTTTAAGTTCTAGCTGCAACAAACCATTTCTTTTTCTGTTTTAAATTGGCTGGAACGGTAATAAAAATCTTGTCAGAACTGTTTTTTGATGTATTTACACACCCAAGAACAAAACACCACTTATTTGGCTTTATTTTTAATAATTAAATACTTAAAAAACTGCGCACATTCAAATACACTTCGTAAATAAGTATACAAAACTAGTCGTCGATCAAAGACGTTACGACTGCTGACGTCACAGACCGTAGCCTCGCTGCAGGGTACCGTTTTTCTAGCCTCCAAGAAAATCAACATTATGAACTCATTTATCTTAAAAAATATACATTTTTAAACAGTTTTATGATTGTTACGTTTTTATATACCTTGTAATCTATTGAATTTAACTATATTTAAAAATTAGTGAACATCCCTATTAATTGTTTGTCAACTAATTGAGATTAATCCTTCTATACAACCATTTAGCGGGTATCTACCCTCCATCATGAGTAGCGGGTGGATACTTCTCTGAGGTCCCGGCAGGTGATAGATCTACTTCAGGAATAGCATACCTGTCCAGGCGAACTCGTGGATTTCCCGAGCCTCCCATCCCTGCGGAAACCATGTCAAAACCCAAAGCATTCTTACATCTACCCTTTCCTCCCTCTACATTCAAACCAACTCGCTAACACGCACTAGTCAAGCATATCATTTTAATGGCTTTAAAAGTTATTTTCTATGAAAAACCCTGAGTTTCCGGCGGCTTTAGCACTCCCAACTAAGGCAAAAGTTAGAACAATGTTCGAGCAGAATGTAGGTAAGTACTAAAGAATCCCCGTAAAAAATCAGGCTACCACAAGGAGCAACAAATTCATATTACTTAATACAATGTTAGGACTCCTATATTAAATCAGATGATTGAACTGGAGGAAGAGCTAACAACAATAAAATGGGACATCATCGGCCTCAGAAAAATAAGACGAAGAGGAGAAGCCAAAATTACTCTTAAGTCAGGACATTCATTTTATTTTAGAGGAGAAGACGATATTTCAAATAAGAGAGTAGGATTCACTATGCATAGAAGTTTGTAGCCAAAAATTGTATACCTCTTATTTAAAATAAATATAAGATATAACCAACTTTAAGGTAGTCTAGGCCTAGAGGTATGCTCCAACGACTATCTACTCGGATGAAGAAATTGAAGAATTTTATTATTAACATGTAAACATGTATTACCATGTAAAATGTTATGTATTTTCTGTTCTTTTGTATGGTGTGGAGACATGGACTCTCAATAAACAATACCTCAATAGATTGGAAGCATTTGAGATGTGGACATATCGAAGAATGCTGATAATGTCCTGGACAGACAGAATAACCAATGAGGAAGTACTAAGGAGAATACAGAACAGCAGGGAGATACTGGATTCAATCAAAATAAGAAAACTTCAATACTTAAGTAACATAACACGTGATGACAGATATGAACTCCTAAAATTAATTATGCAGGGAAAGATTCAAGGAAGGCGCAGCATAGGTAGGAGAAAAATGTCTTGGCTGAGAAATCTCAGAGAATGGTTTGAATGCAGCTCAACTGAACTCTTTCGGGCTGTAGTGTCGAAAGTGAGAATAGCAATGATGATTGCCAACCTTCGTCGCGGAGATGGCACGTAAAGAAGAAGAATTATTAACATGTAACATGCTATACATATTACATGCTATACTATACCATTACAATGCTATACCAGCATATAACACGATAATTATGGGCGACTTTAATGCAAAAGTGGGCTTTAAAGAAGATGATGCAGAAGTAGCAATGAGCAGGTATAGCTATGGCGAAAGAAATAAACGAGACAAAGACTGCTCAACTTCTTACACCAGAGGACAGCTTATTCATGATGAACTTTTTTCGATAAAATTCTCGATTTTACCTTAACGAACAGAAAAAAAAAAGAAAATAAAAAAGAAAACACTCAAAAAAATGGTAGTGAGCAAGATTCGCGTGACTCAAACGGCTATGCTAACGAAAAAATTGGGTCGCTAAAATGGAATTGAGCAGGAGACGTCGCCAGATTATCGGATAACTGATGGACAAAACATGTTCTCGAGTGGAGGACAAGGCAAGAAGCACTACACTACGGAGCAGAGGACGCCCATCAACCAGATGGACTGACGATCTTAAGCATATCAGCAGTAACTGCTAGGACTCCATTTTGACTTAAGTCGATCTAGCGTCATCCATTCTTGCCGCAAGGCTAGCCCAGCTGCACTTCATATGTGCTATCCTTTCCGTAGCATCTATAATCCATATTCTGGCTTTTATAGCGACATTTGGAACTATATCTATATATGGATTACAATTACAATTTTTATAGTTTTTTAACATATTCCCAATTTTTTAATTTGCTTAATCTCAGAAATAATGATTTCGCTGTTTAGGTATATTAATCTAAACCAAAACTACGTACAATTGTACAAAGTTAAAATGTTTGTGTATAATCAGAAACTGTCTTCAGTAAACGCGGAAATAATTCGGTTTGATATTCTTGTATACAGCAATTTTAGAAATTCTACCCATATACTAGGTATCAAGAATCTGTCACACAAATCAAATTCAAACCGCTGCATAACAGGAAATATAAAACAAATGCATTATGTACCTATAAGTTATTCCTGGCGGAATATGCATCTAAATATAACTTGGTGGCCAGATGTATGCATATGCATCCAGTTTTATTCTTGAATTACATTAAACATATTGAAGATATTAATGAACAACTACGTGTTAAAACATGGTTTCAATCTGTCAATCTGTGGGTGTTAACATGTTTTAATAACATTTTTTAGGCGAGGAAATAAAGTATTACACCTCTAACTTTTTTAAAGTAAGACAAATCGTTATGAAACCCTTTACATTCGATTCGAGAGAGCTTCAGAAAAATTCTTGACCGTCTGGCATAAGGGACAAATGAAAATTGTAGTTTTATTAGGGAGAAAGTGCATCTCAAAATGTTCAAATAATAAAAATTCACAATTCGGAAAATAATTATGGTATGGAAATGATTTCAATATTCATACTCAGGGAGTTTTTGAGGCTGCTGAACAGGAATATCGGGTCGGCGAAGCTGCAAGAGGTACCTGGTGCCCGGTATCCCGGTATGCACGTCGTCTCAGTGCCGTTTTATCCATTGGGCGCTTGGGGCGGGCGCCCAGGGGCCCGTAGGGACCCTTCTTTTTATTAATTACAATTAACAAATTAAAGTCCCCTAAATAATCGAGGACCATATTTTTTTAAATAGAGAAAAAGACTACGAAATTCCTGCGATTTCGATATGGTCTGATTTTAAGACTGATAAATAAGAACTGTGACAACTTTTAAACCAAAGAGCGATTCCTTAGAAAATTGTAAAAAAATGTATGAAACAGAAAAAAAAGATTAAATGAAAGCAACTCTTATAGAGTAAAACCCAGTGGAGGCAAAGAGAAGTGTTAAGCTGTTTATTGTTACCCGTGCAAATTATTTTCAATTGAAAAAAAAATAGTTTAACTGATTTTGGGTATATTTTACCCACTGGAAATATTTGAATAAAATAAGAAAATTCATTTCGAATATTTGAATAGTTTACTCAAATCTCACGAAGAAAGTAAATTTCATCTGAACTCTATGGTTACATTAATAATAAGATCATCAGTTAGAGTTAGATAAATCATCAGTTAAATTGCAGTTATAGACGCTGGCTTGAAAGAACAAGTAGAACGCGAAGCTGACTATTGAGTAAAGGTCCTAAGAAGAGTTGTTGTCACCATTAAATTACTTGTTTCTCAAGGACTAGCTTTTCGTTGATCCCATGAGAATTTAACGAGTCGTTATAAGAGAAATTACTTATGTTGTCTTGTATACTTTGCTTTTGACAACTTCTTAGCTCAGCATTTACAGCGGACTGCGAATAAAGAAAAAGGTTCAGTTAGCTATCTGCCTGACCAAACTTGCAATGAATTCCTGAAAGTGATGAAAACAAAACATGTAGAAACTTTTGACGCTGTAAATGCTTTACTTAAAAACTACGGATCCATCAAACATATTTTTCCAATTAAGCAATAATAGAGACAAAAAATCAGCAGTTAGAAGTAAAGCCAAGGCACTGCATAATAAAATGGATACCTTTGAGACAGGTTAACTTAGATACTCTATTGACACTTATTTGGGCAAGGATTTTGAAACGAGTGAATGCAACAAGAAAAAACGTTAGAAACTGTGGACTTAAAAGTGTCAATTGTAGTAGAATTAATGACATTTGAGCTTTGTTGGAGACGTAAGAAATAAATTAAGCAAAATTGAACTAGAAGCCAAAATTTTTTTTTGTGACTCGAGGACATATTCTATAGAATTGGCCTTCAAAAAACAAAGAAAAAAACATTTTTCGATGAAGCAGTTGAAATTGAAACAATTTTAAAGGGGCAAGAGATATTTAGAATTGAAGTATTTATTTAATGTTATATGCCACAATATGTCTCAAGATCTTTTAAAGAGAATATAATGCTACAAAGATGTTACATCAGATGTTAGATGTTTTTTACGCTAAATAAAGAAGAAGTCAAAATGTGAATTAATATTTTATGCGAAGAATATAAAAAAAAATTGTTGAGGAAACCAAAGAGAACTTGCATAATGAAATTATTTATTTTATGACGTTATGCTAAAATTTAAATAAACATTTGAAAATTTGGTGTCATCCAGGATGTAAAGGCAACTTTTGCCAATTTTTAACTTTGCTGCAAGTTTAGTTGACGATACCAATTTCTAAGGCGTCAGGCGAGCGGTCTTTTTTGGCTTTAAAAAAAATAAAGATACCTACATATATATTGAAGGTCAAAGGGTCAAGAAAACCTAGGCGCATTATCACTATCGACTATCGTATTATAAAAAATGAAGAAGTGGAGCAACTGAATTTTGATAGTATCTATTAATATGGCACTTTACTAACGCCTAGTCAAGAAAAAAAGTGAACCAATTTTTGTCTTATATATTTTTTAGAATACGTTTTTTTGTTTGTCATATGCTGTTCTGTAGAACTTTCTGTTTTTTTATATAATTAAATGTATTTTTTGGAATATTATTTACGTTTGCTATTTTTCTCGTTTGTTTTAAAAATCTCTTAAAATTTTTAAAAATGTATGGGTTTTACAATAAACGTTTATAGTTAATGCAGGCTAATGCATGCGTTTTTTTGTTAAAAAAATTTACAACGAATAGCAATGAAGGGGTCCCCTAAATATCTAGTGTCCAGGGCCCGAAGTTAGGTTAAAAAGGCACTGCGTCGTCTCCTATAGTTTCATGGAAATTCATTATGAAAATCGTTTAAACTTGTTATCCCAAGGTTTTTGAGGTCACTGAACACGAATAATGCATCGAAGATGCTATACGAGGTACCTGGTCCCAAGTACCAACAACTTGGTACCTGGTGGCATAGTCAACTTGGTGCCCAGTTTTTAAATGATAGTCAACTGCCGCACATATATTTTTCTTTTTGGTACAGTCACTTTTGTGCTGTGTAATCCCTTGTTTGAGCCATTGTGAAGTTTGACCAACATAACAACTCTGATAATCTAAACAAGGCAATTTGTAGATGACATTAGTTTTATTACGAGTTGCAATCTTGTCTTTGACTTTAGAAAGCAGTTGTCCGTTTTCTAATAATTATATTGAACAATTTTGATATTGTTAAATTGTTTAAATAATCTAGTGACAGAAGGTGTTAAATGCTTTATTAATGGCAGTTTTTTATATTGAACTCATTGTACTGCTCCGATCTCCGATATCAGTTGTACCGTCAAAAATGTCTGAGTTAAATATCAATTTTTTAAGGCTATGTTTTAGGTATCCATTATTTTCAAAGATGATTAACAGAAAGTTTAAGTTTTTGTTCATGAATTTATCGTCAGTAATATGTCTTACCCTATTTTTCATTGCAATCACTGTATTAAACTTTTAATTAGTAGGATGATTCGAAAAATAGTTTAAATATCTTCCAGAGTGGGGTGGCTTTTGATACCAATCTATCATTATTTTATTTTGTTCAGTTCTTATTAATTTGGTGTCCAAAAATGGTATCGAACTATAATTTTCAATGTCTAAAGTAAATTGGATAAGTGTACTAAAGGTATTGAAAATATTCCAATTATTTTGAATTTGCGAAGAAGTAACTGAACAAAGAAAAAGGTCGTCTACAAGTGTTTTAATGAAAGGCAAATAGAAAGGTAATTGTGGAATTATGATATCCAGTAAGTGGTCCAAAATGATGGTTACTTTTATGGGGCTGAGTAGACATGATATTTAGCTTTAATGATAAATTCTATCGACAAATATTTGGAGCACCTATGGGTGGTCCACTCAACGCCATAATAGCAACCATCATTTTGGACCATTTACTGGATTTCGTTATTCCACAATTACATTTCTCTTTGCCCTTTATTAAAGCAATTGTAGACGATCTTTTGTTCAGTTGCTTCTTCGCAAATTCAAAATACCCTAAATATTTTCAATGCCTTTAATACGCAAATCCAATTTACTTTAGAGATTGAAAATGGTAGTTCGATATCATTTCTGGACACGACACCAAATTAATAAGAACTGAACAAAATAAAATAATGATTGTGAACTGTAATTCATACAAATTTTGGGGCCTATAGGGATAGTCATGTAATGTGTAATGAAACGATATAAGCACTTTTGTCTGCAGGGTAAAACGTGGACGGAAGTCGGAATAATATTACATATTTCTTTAATAAACAATTTAGCGGCTAAAATGCTACCAACGTACACAGAAGATACACTTTTTTAATTTACATAGAAACATGAGATGTTTAATAAAACGAGTATAATGTGAACTGCATTGCGAGTAGGATTGAAGGTATAATAGCAGTTAGGGTCGTAATGTGATATGTTAAAACTGTATGTTTTCCTTTCCCATTAGATATATAATAACCCTTAGCCTTAATTAAAAGTTTTACTGGATAAACAAAAAAGACCCACCTTTTTATTTACTGCTCTTATTTTAAATATTTTTTCTTTAGTATTTACTTTACAATAAATAAACAGTTACTTTTTTATCCATGACAATTAATTCTTATAAAAAATATTCTTTATTAAGTAATGCAGCTATACCTTTTGTCTCACGGAGATAAAACTGAATGCAAAAACTATAGACTATAGAGTATAGAGGAATCTCCTTGTTGGAAGTATGTAATATACAAGGTGCTCGCCATATTAATCAAAAAACGGCTAGAAAAATATGTGGAGAAGAGTCTAGGAGAATACTAGGGACGATTTCGTAAGGGAAGATTAACAACCGATCAAATTTACATCTTGAAACAAAACCTGATCAATTGCTATAAATACAACATTCCAGCATAAATACTGTCTATTGATTACAAGGCTGCTTACGATATAATAGACAGAATTAAAGTAATGAAACGCTAAAGAGTTCCAAGTACCAGCAAAAAAATGATTAGTAGAAATGACATTTGGAAAAACCATTTGTGCTGTGAAATGCAATGGTATAGGCTCAGAAGAATTCGAAGTGAAAAAAGGGGTTTGTCAAGGAGACCCATTGTCCACTTTGTTATTCAATAAAGCCCTGGAAACAATTGTGAAGGATAGTTGAATAAACAGGTCTGGAATTCTTTTCTACGAGGAACACCAATACCTGGCGTATGCTGATGATGTGGTTTTCATTGCAAGAAGTGGAGATGAACTGGCAAGTAGGTACGGCAAAAAGACTGTTTTGGGATAGCGCTAAGATTGGATATAAATAAATCCAAGTACATGGAAGTTATAGATTAGAGGTAGAATTTGAGAGGGTGTACGGAATATACAAGGTGATTGATTAGTGGAGTAAAGCTCAATAGATCCGCTATGATAATAGATAGCAATAAAAGTTAATAACAAAAATTGTAGACAACTTTGAGATTCATATTACAAAATTAGTTAGAATGTTACAGGGTGTTCGATAACCTAGTGACAGACCAAACTTATGTTTTTTTTTAAATGGAACACCCTATAATTTATTTTATATTCGAAATCTCCTTAACGGCCCATCACAAAAATATAAAGGTTTGTTATGTTATTCAGGGTATGTACCAAGTTATAACCAATTTTATTGAAAATCGTAACAAGTTCAACATTCTGTATAAATAAAAATAAGCACAACAGAAATGGTTTATTGGTGCCATATTTTTTTATTGATTGTCAAAATTTTCAAAAATGATTGATGCTGCTAATTTTCTTTATATCAAATACAGGGTGAGTCAAAACGCAAGTACATCATTTTCTCAGCAATTTTAAATGGAACACCTATATTTTATATCACTATTGAAAAGTACCATTACCGTACTTTAATTTTTATATAATATTCCCTATGTCTAAATTTATTAGTTTTCGAGATATTTTCATTTTTCCAAATTTTAAGTAAGCCATGACTGAACCGTTTTTATGAAACGTAGCTTCATCTCCAAATAGTACATTATCCAAGAAATCTATCTGTTGATTGATTTTATCTAAGGCCCATTCATAAAATAATATTCTCTTTTCAAAATCGTCCTGAATTAATTATTGGTGCATTTGAATTCGGTAATCGTGCATTCTGTTTTTTGCAAGAATTTTTTGCACAGAGTAGTAAGTTTGTTGTTTTTCTTTGGAAATATTTCGAATACTTGTATGTAGATCTTCAGTAACTGCCAGCAACAAATCTATTTCGTTTTCCTCTGTTACAGTACTTTTTGTTCGTTCGTGTTTTTCATACCTAACTGAACCAGTGCGGTTAAACCGATCCTTCAATCTTTCAAAAATTGCTTTTGTAGGTTGTCGTCTTCCAGGGAAACGCTCATGATAAATTCTTACTGATAATATTGCATTTTTATTGCACCCCAATATCCGTCCAGATTTACCATTTCTTCAACAGTAAAATTCATCTCAACTATTTAATAACACAATAACAGTTTTATCACGATGAACTGCCAGTTTTCGACCACTCAGTCATGGCTTACTTAAAATTTGGAAAAATTTAGACACTTATTAATAATTTGCTCTGAAAAATGAAAATATCTCGAAAACTAATAAATTTAGACATAGGTAATGTTTCATAAAAATTAAAGTATGGTAATAGTACTTTTCAATAGTGATAGAAAATATAGGGTGTTCCATTTAAAATTACTGACAATATAACGTATTTGCGTTCTGACTCACCCTGTATTCGGTATAAAGAAAGTTAACAATATTACTCAGTTTTGAAAATTTTGACAATCAACAAAAAAATATGGCACCAATAAACCATTTCTGTTGTGCTTATTTTTATTTATACAGGATGTTGAACTTGTTACGATTTTCATATAAAATTGGTTATAACTTTGTACATGCCCTGTATAACATAACAAGCCTTTATATTTTTGTGATGGAGAAGTTAACAGGATTTCGAATTTAAAATGAAATATAGGGTGTTCGATTTAAAAAAACATAAGTTTGGTCTGCCACTCGGTTATCGAACATCCTGTAACATTTATACTAATTTTGTAATATGAATCAAAAAGTTGTCTATAATTTTTGTTATTAACTTTTATTGCTATTTATTACTATAGCCAATCTATTGAGCTTTACCCCACTAATCAATCACCCTGTATGTATTTGGATACACTTATCGATCAGACATATTATAAGGAAGAAGCTGAAATCCAGTTAAGACTGACGAAAAGCAAAGACCAATTCTAGGTGGGTGTGTATTCTTTGCCAAAAGTAATAGATGCGCTGGGGCTATGAACAAAATAATTAAGGCTAAAGAAACAATACTAAAGAGATAATTGGACCCACAATGCTGTACGATGCCGAAAGATGGACTATGAATAAAACCATACAGAATAGATTGGAAGCCTGAGAAAGAAATATACTTCGCAGAATCATCTTATACTTACAATAAACTATTTTTTTATATCTTTCGTTATTTGTTTTTATTGGTCCCAGATCTATTACAAATTACGAATCTTAAACACACCTTGTCAAGAATTTCAGTAAGTAGGTATAGGCAAATACATAAAAATTTAAGTGCCATTATCAGATTGCACGGGAATAAAAAATAATTGAAAAAGTCCCATCATTTTAACATCATCTTTTCTTTCCTTTCATATTAAACGGAAATAAAAAAACCGGGAACAGTTTTTTGTGTTTGTTAATCACCCATGTATATCTTTGGAATGACGTCAACAACGAACATTTTGTAGGGCATAATAAGACTTTTTAATTTTTCCTTCGTCACGACGCTTTTGAGGGAAATTTTTATACAAAGTATCATTGTTCGGTAGAGTTTGTCTAGGGTTCTTATGTCTTTCTACGATCGCAGACATTGTAGCTTGCTTATCCTGCTCCCATGTCAACGATTTTAAACCAGGTCTTGGGGGAACTATGGCCAATAAAATGTCAGATTTATACATTTTCTTTACAAAATAGATTTTATTAGATTTCTTCCTATAAAGAACAGAGCAATCTCACACTGTGCAAAAATTGGAGGAATAACCTTGCTTACCGCCATATATAAAATTTTGACAACTATCATACTTAAAAGATTAACAAAAAAGTTGAATTTCGAGCTAATCAAGCAGGCTTTTGATCAGAATCAACTCCGAATTAACAAAGTCAGTCAATAGGGCTTTTCATTCACAGTCATTTGTTTCGAGCTTCTGTCAAATGTCGTATAATCCGTGTATATTATTATACACAGACTATACAACATATGACGGAAGGTCGAAACAAATGATAATCGATGAAAAGCCCTATAGGTAAAGTAGGCAGTTGTCACTGCAAACCCAAAGGGGGCCTCGCAGGGCCCAAAACGAGAAAATAATAATTAGAATTAAATAAAAACTGTAAATCATATTATGTTGAAAAATTCAAATATCGCGCAATAGGTACTATAAAAGTCATGGTGAACGTATAAAACTACATTAGAATGCATACTTTTGATCACATATAAAATCTATGTTGTGAGAATAAATCACTAAACGATTGCTCTTTGCTATAAGGAACAGTACTAGATGGAAATAAAAAAAATATTCGAGATTGGAGCCGAAAAACACAAGAAAAATCAGGAGAAAGAAAAGATCCTTAAACAAAATCTAAAAGACAACCAAAACTTATTTAAACTCAGTTTCACACCGAAATCCATAGCTAGTAAAGCTGTAACCAATGAAAATGCACGTGATGAAATAGAAATAACTGAGGGAAACATAGCTTCCGTAACTGAAGAAGATGAAAAACATGTAACGGCAGACGGCAGCTCTATTCCAGTTCAAGAAGTTAAAGAACCAGAAACCCAAACTAAGTTAGAAATTCAAGTTAAAGATAAATTGAATATTTACGAATTGGATTACGGAATACAATAACTGAAGAAGTACGAAAATTTTGAACTGGGAAAGGTCTTTAGAATGTAAAAACCTTGATGGAAGTTTTTCAGTATCAAAAGGAAATTTTGTAGGCATTACAAGATTTTTACACAATCTATGGTTTTTCGAAAACGTATCAGTGGAACAAAAATTAAAAGAGATTGGCTAAAGTATTCTCCCTCAAATGGAATATGAAACCACCGTTGGGAAGTTATGATCAAATGCTTAAATGAAACTCCACTAAGCGATCTCATTCACCACTATCTAGACCTTAAAAGAATAAGCAGCACAAAATGGACTGCAAGGACACATGCAACAAGACCTTTGTCTAAAGGTTTCAACGCTTTCACATCTGCTCTTCATACTCTTGCTGAAGCCTCTAATCAGAAGCTGAAACCGTTCATGAAGCTAAGTGTTTGTTGAGAGAAATGTCAAAAAAAGAAACTTTCATAATTAATGAGTTTTGGGCAACAATTTTAGAACGTATCAACGCTGTCTGTAAATCATTACAGAGAGAAGATATTGAACCTAAAACTGCAGTTCAGCTTCTAAATTCACTTTTGGAGTTCTTAAAATTCCAAAGAAATCATTTTGCTTACTACGAGCAGAAGGTCTACGATCTGCAATACTCTGCCGACGAGAGCAAACAAACGCGAGCAGGAAAACTACATTTTGATGATGCTAATTCCAATGAAGTTTTTCTAGGTGGAGAAAAGTAAGAGGTTGAAACGAATTTACCAATTTTGGATAAGCTAATTATTGAGCTGAGTCGTCAGTTGACAGCGTATGAGTCAGTAACTCAGTATATGGTGTTTTGTGTGTTTTTCCAAAACTTAGTGATACTCAAATAAAGGAATGTGCTTCAAAACTACATGAAAACTATACTGATTATATTGAACCTGAAATTTATGATGAACTATTGCAGTTCAAATATTTTATAGTCCATCTTCAGGACTGGTAGCGAAAACCATTTATTCAATTATTCATACTTCATAGTCTTTTTGGGTTCAAATCGAAGTTTCGAAATTTGTCAGTAGCTTGTAATATTTATCTTACACTAATGATTACAAATGCATAATTTTAAACAATGAAAATTATTAAAAACTGTCACCGTTCGACAATGGCACAAAATAGACTTAAAAGGAATACCTCTCGGAGATGAAGGAGTTATCCGAGGTTTTGGAGGGAAAAGAAAAAGTTTCTTAAGGCTACGGCTCCACGGGCTGGAAATTGACGCTAGCAGTAGCCGCAAAACTAACTTAAGGTTCCGCAGAACGGAATAGGAATAGCCGAACTGTACCGACTACAGGACTTGTGCGTAGTCGGTTCAGTTCGGCTATTCCTATTCCGTTTCGTGGAACCTTGAGGTCGTTTTGCGGCTACTGCTAGCGTCAATTTCCAGCCCGTGGAGCCGTAGCCTAAGGGCCTCCTAGCTTGGGTTGCCTAGAGGCCTCAAAATTCTTAATCCGGGACTGATCAGAATCCTGCATAGACCACATTAATACTGTGAGGGTAATAATGGAAAAATCGGTTGAATGGAACACACCCCTATACATGGTTTTTGTTATTATTTTAGAGCTAAGAAACATCCAGCATAAAATAATTTCCATTATAAAGTTACTGTACATTGAGGCGACATGCAGCGTGACTCACAATGGGATCAACAGTGACGAATTTAACATACTGGAGTCAGACAGGGATGCGTGCTTTCTCCCTTGCTTTGTAACATAGCTGTAGGCTATGTTCTCTCTTCAAATTGGACTCCGACACAAGAGGGATATCTTCTTCTTTCAGTACCTACCCTCTACCCTGTCCAATTATCGAACGTTGGCGATCATATTGGCAATAATAACTTTGTTTGCGACAGCTCTAAACTAATTAGCGGTGGTCTCTTGATCTTGATACCACTCCCGGAGATTTCGGAGCCAGAATGTTCTTCTTCGTCCTGGGCCTCTTCTACCGGTGAGCTTGCCCTGTATTATGAGAAAGTTATACCTCTCTGGATGTCTCATTACAGTTGAGTCCGCGAATCTTTACCCGTGCGTCATCATTTAAAGCATACGAAATAAGTCGATGATAAGTCGGAAATTGAAATTTACTAAACGCAACAGCAAGTCACTTAATGTCACTTGCTGTTGCGTTTAGTAAATTTCAATTTCCGACTTATCATCGACTTATTTCGTATGCTTTAAATGATGACGTACGGGTAAAGATTCCCGGACTGAACTGTATATCATGGCCGAAATATTTTAACTTTCGAATTTTTATTGTTTTGTTATTTCTGTGCTCTTATTCATTCGATGTAAAACTGTTTCATTTCTTATTGGATCAACCCAACTGATCGATAAAACTCCACATCTCAAAGGCCTCCAATTTTTTCATTAGTGTCTCTGTAAGGGTTCAACTCTCGTTGTCATACAGCAATGTGGAGAATATGTAGCACCGTATTAATCTGATTTTAAGGTTTAACGTGATATCTCTATTAATAAGAATTTTCTTTAGTTTATAGAAGGCGGCCATGGAGCTTAGGGTGTCTACATTGTAAAAATGACGTGAACCTTATCCTCCATGCTATGGCATGCTGGACGAGCCATACCGTTTGTAGTCAACATTTCGAAGTATGAGCGGGAACACAAACCGTACCAATACTCATACGCCTATGAAACGCACGTGGCAGATCATAAAGGCCTTCACATTTTACTCTTCTTCAAGTTGTCTTGAGTGAAATGTCTTTAATATTTTCTATCAGTCTCTCTTGGCTAACTCTTGTTTTTTTTCTACCCCGAATAGCGATTAGGTTTCCGAAGGCAGACGGGTCACTATATTTCTTTCTACTACATATTCTTCCCATATACACATTTTTCCCTCCCCATCTTACCCAACAAAATATGGAGAAAACCAGATGCAAAAAATCCGTAAGTTAAGGTGGAAGCTATCGTGCTAAAAACTGAATGGTCGCACGTCACGCGGCCGCTAACGATGCCCTTGGGACACCGGGCGAAATCCTATTGAAAATTAGCCTTGTTCCTGTACGCGGGGCTCTACAGGAATCGACAACGGTCCCCAGCTACTCGTGGGAATAAATATGAATACTCACCAACATGCAAGGCAAGCACGGTGTGTAAATGCCAAAAACCCAACCAGTGTCAACCAACCCCATTTAAAGTGCGTCAAAAATATAAACTTCAATATCGTCACATATAATGCTCGGTCACTCTCTACAGAAGAAAGATTCAAAGAAATGAAGAAATTTCAAAAGTGAATTGGGATATTGTAGGTATCAGCGAAGTTAGAAAAAAGGGAGAGAATCTTATCTCACTCCCATCAGGACATCTGTGATACTACAAAGGAGAAGAGGAATCGACAGTCGGAGGTGTCGACTTCTTTATTCACAAAAGAATTGCGAACAGAATTGTGTCAATAACCCAAATATCAACAAGGGTGGTATACTTAAACATCAAAATGAGCACCAGATATATCCTAAAGTTCATTCAAGTGTACGCACCTACTACAGGCCATTCAGACGAAGACGTCCAAATATTCTACGACCAAATATCCTGTGCGATCAAAGAAAATCCTGGCCACTTCTTAATAATGGGCGGTGATTTCAACGCCAAAATAGTTACCAAGGAAGACCCCTCTGAAATAATATTGGGAGATTTTGGAAGTGAAGGCAGAAATGATAGAGGCAAACAACTGTTAACTTTCCTATATCCTTGGAAAACATCCTATATCAAATGAACAGCTTCTTTAAAAAGAAAAAACACAGAATATGGACCTGGCAAAGTCCTGATGGAAAAACAAGGAACGAAATTGACTATTTCTTATCAAACAAAAAAGAATTATTTAAAGACGTAAATGTGTTAAACCATTTCAGTACAAGCAGTGATCACAGGTTAGTAAGAGCTAAAATAACGATATTGATCGAAAAGGTAAGACTCAAAGTGATAAATAAGAAACACCCAAAGAAATGGTCAAAACCAACTAATATTCAGGAGTTCGAAAAATATATTAATAATACATTGAAATATACAACAACAACAGACATTAATATATTGAACAAACAAAACAAATAATCACCACAATACAACAGGATCAAACTAAATATTGTCCAACAAACCAAAAAGATGAAAAACTAAGTCAACCTACTAAAAAAAACTTATAGAACTAAGACGACAGATGAAGGGAGATACAGTTCCAGCAAAGAACCGCTAAATCAAATAAATAAGACGATCACAAAGGCAATAAGAAAAGACATAAGAAACTTCAATGTAGAAAAAACAAAACAAGCAACAGAGCAAAATAAGAACATGAAGGTTTTGAAGAGAAGCGTACAAAAAGGAAAAATAGAAATCACCAATAAACTAAGAAGAAACAGAACTGGAGAAGAAACCACAAACAGAGATGAAATATTAACAATAGTCGAAGAGTTCTACACAGAATTATACAAATCAAGAAAAAAAGATGACAATACGCAACTTCCAATTACAGTAAAAACTGGGGTATTAAATCAAGGATCAGATTTAATGCCCGATATAACAAAATCAGATATCAAAGAGGCTCTGAAGAAATTGAAAAATAATCGAACCCCAGGCGAAGATGGAATAGTATCAGAAGCACTAAAAATGTACTTGAAAAAATTAAACTACTTTTCAATATCTGCCTTCACAACGCCAATATTCCAACAGACTGGAACAACGCTACTATGATTCTATTACACAAAGCAGGAGACAAAGCCAATTTAGAGAATTACAGACCGATTAGCCAGCCTCCTCAGCCATTTATATAAGTTATTTACGCAAATAATAGTTAAGAGAATGGAAAGAAAGCTAGAAACTTATCAACCAAGAGCAGGATTCCGAAAAAGTTACGGAACCATCTACAAAGTATAAAAACCCTAATAGAGAGTAGTGGAATAGAATAAGCCTTCTGGTTTTTATCGATTTTCACAAAGCCTTTGACAAAGTTGAGCTTAGATTACAGGCGCTTAAGGAATGCAGGCTAGATTATAGGTATACAAAATTACAACGTGGAATGGAGTAAACACTTCTGTTGTATGTAGGCATGTGAATTTATTAAAAATCCTTAAAATTTATCCAGAAAGGAGTGAAAGTACAAAACGTTTTCGGTCCGACTGACCATCATCGCCAATTTGTAACCCAATAAAGTGGTTTTGAATCGGTTACACATTCCAAAAAAGCTCCACAGCTCCAGTATTGCAAAGACTCCCCTAAAGTGGAATCCCCAAGCAAAATAAAAGAGATCGTCCAGGACAAACTTGAAGAAGATCCATCATGCACGAGACAAGAGATCAAGGAAAGTCTTGGAATGAACTTGATCGGCTTGAACCAATCTTGAAAACGGACGCCTATGACCGGTACTAGCAATTTATGCAATCGACTCATTTTTGGAGAGTAAATAAACGTTACCAGTTTTCGTTTTTCTAAATAGAAGCGTTGTGGAGTTATCTAAAAAAACTAATTACAAAGCGCCATCTTCATTTTTGGACTAGGTGAATTGGGTTAAATTTTCTTAAAATTATCTAAGGAACCTCCGCTCTTCATTTCTTAGGAGAGTTTTTGGGCACCCTGTATATCAAATATTACTAAATCGGATAAGTGATTGCATATCGTTATTGTTATCTGGGAAAATGGGTTTCTGACAAAAATGACCAAAGCAAAGAAATTAAAGTCCGAATTGAAACTGCAAGGCAAGTATCTATAAAAATAAAGACACTGCTTACAAATACCTTCAGTTGCCTCTCAGATTGAGGGCTCTAAGATGCTACATATTTTCTATATTACTATACGGAGTGAAAGCTTGGATATTGAAGAGACAACACATAAGAACAATAGAAGCGTTCGAAATGTGGTGTTACAGAAGAATAAGGTAAGGTCGTCAATTAAGGCCACCTTAGCATTTAAATATCTGTAATATTTTATTCAGGAACAATATGGGGGAAAACTCTTGTATACGTATTGCCTAACATTTTAGCTATCGAATTTCAGGATAAAATACTTACTAAATAAATAAAGAAATATAAAATTTTAACATTGAATAAATCTAAAATATTTGGCCTTATTAGGAACTGGTAGCTTAATAAGGCCAGTTTCATTTTTTACGCAAATTGAGGTGGATAATAAATTTTAAACCTAAGAATTAAAGAACAAATACAAAATTTAGTGAAAGAAACTTTTATTCATATTAAAAACAAAAATTTGTCAATACATTAAGCACACATATCGCACATTTACACACATCTAGGACAATTGGCTTTATTAGGACACTGTCTCCTTTTTTTATTTAACATAAAAAAATAATAAAAAGCAATATAGAGAAAAAACTGTTCCAGTTCCTTAAAAAGTATTAATTTACTATCGCTTTACAAAAAAAAAATAATTGGCTTATATTCATTAAGAGGAAACAGTAGCGATCAACAGGTAGCGAAAACGCGTTCCAAGATTGCGGCTGTAATTTTGAATATTTTTTCGAGATATTTGGCACACGTATTCGTAATATAATAAAGAATGGCGGTACAGAGCCCAATTTGAAAAATATATTAATATGTGGAAATTACTCTGTAATTAAATACAATATTAAAAAAGAGCCTGTACCGCCATTAAGAAGAACAAAAAAATACACTTTCTTCAAATAAACTTTTTTATCCGATGCCTAGATTTTGTGTCATTTTGGAACTACTAAATTTTTTTATTTCATTAGTAGTTCCAAAATGACACAAAATCTAGGCATCGGATAAAAAAGTTTATTTGAAGAAAGTTTATTTTTTTGTTCTTCTTAATGGCGGTACAGGCTCGTTTTTTTAATATTGTAATTAATTACAGAGTAATTTCCACATATTACTATATTTTTCAAATTGGGCTCTGTACCGCCATTCTTTATTATATTACGAATAAGTGTGCCAAATATCTCGAAAAAATATTCAAAATTACAGCCGCAATCTTGGAACGCGTTTTGGCTACCTGTTGATCGCTACTGTATCACCTTAAGTACCATTTTAGTAATTTTATAACTTACCTAAAATTTATAAACGAACTTCCGCACCGTAACAAACACGTGTCTAGTCTACTTAGCGCTGCTATGTGATACTACCGACTGAATGGCTTAGACAATTTTGACTGAGAAAGACATTTACGGTGACCTCTAATGTATAATATCTATATTTAAGAAAATATTTGCAATTGGCCTAATTAAGACACTGGCCTTATTTGGCGACACTACCTTATTGAAAATTCAGTGGGTTCAAATGATTACCAATGTTGAAGTGCTACGACGTTTAAATAAGGAGTTAGAAATTATGAACAGTATAAAAACTAGAAAACTGGAATATTTGGGTCACATTACCAGAGGAGAAAAATATGAGTTGCTGAGAATTGTTATGCAACGAAGGATCCAAGGCCAAGGAAGAAGATGCATAGGAAGAAGAAAACGCATCTCCTGGCTGAGGAACCTTAGAGAATGGTTTAACTGTAGTTCATTACGACTGTTCAGAGCAGCAGCTAACAAAGTGACCATAGCCATTATGATATCCAACCTCCGATAGGAGAGGGAACTTTAAGAAGATTGTTTTGAAAAGTATTTTGTAATTATAGTATTGCAAAGTAAAAGTATTGTAAAGTATTATCAACAACAGAAAACAGAAGCATATTTACTATTATTTACCAATAAGATAAACCATATCGAGCAAATTACATCTTTCCGAAAACAATATCCTCCTTCGCCCAATAAAAATCCGCTCAAAGAGCGTACTAAAATTTTGGGTTGCCTATCTACTAACTCCAAAGCCGGCTTTGTTCCGCGTTCAATTCGTGCCTTCGCCAACGCCAGCGATTTCAGTTCTTCACTGTTTCTCGAAGTGAGTGTGTGGTGTCGTTCACCGTGATTCTATACGAACGTTGTCGTTCCGAGTACAGTTCCGTCAAAACAGTTCATCTTATTGATAACATGGATTATTGTAAACAAATGTGTATAGTGTGTGTCGACTATTAAAAACTATTCTTTAGCTTATGTGGATACTATTATGGTGTTATTGGCTAAACACGGTTAGTATAATAATAGTTCATCTAAGGTAGTTTCTAATAATTATCGCTTGTTTTGTTAATAAGGTTATAGTTCTATAAGAATAACATGTAAATCTTAAGGATATACCTAAGTCTAGGAAGTAGTACAGTTACTCGTTTATGTAGTAAATGGCTCCTACTCTTAATATATTGCATTAAATCTGAGCAGTTTAACATGAATACTAAATGGATCGACAAAATCTTATGATTTTGATTAGAATACGATAGTTCATGGACGACTCAGGAGCGGACTCTTGAATAATATTGAGATACGATTACATTACATATTCCTACAATGTTTTACATTACGTACCTACACAAGAAGAAAAATTCGCCAAATCTTTGCTTTTATTCACTTTAATCAACATATTTATATGTACCTTGATTTTATCATAATTATCTTAAAACCAGAGCCTGTGTAGTGAGCCTGTGTACAAGTGACAAAATATTGTAAACTGAGTTAAGTGCACAAAATAATACTAGATATTTAGTATTAAAAATTTAGTGGGAAAGAGATACAGGTGAATTAAACTACTGGTGGCGACATTATCACAGGTTCTAGTTTGACTGCTTACGAAATATTTAAAAACAGTTTGCGGCAAACTGGTATAACTTCACTTGTATCCCTTTGTCTGTAACGTGTTGGATATTATTTTTGGTGATTTGTTTAGTATCTTTGCAAATCAAGCCCTTAAAAAAGTATTCAAAATAAGTGAAATAATAACACAAAATGTACCTACCAAGTAAGTAAGTTTTCACTTACAGTAAGTACACAAAAAGTAAGTTTTCATAAATAAAAATGTTTAATTTTTACGTAATTTTTCTTTTATTTTAGTTTAAGAATTTAAGAAATTGGTAAGGTACTTACGAGTCCGCGAGTCTTTACCCGTGCGTCATCATTTAAAGCATACGAAATAAGTCGATGATAAGTCGGAAATTGAAATTTACTAAACGCAACAGCAAGTGACAGTAAAGTGACTTGCTGTTGCGTTTAGTAAATTTCAATTTCCGACTTATCATCGACTTATTTCGTATGCTTTAAATGATGACGCACGGGTAAAGACTCGCGGACTCAACTGTAAGTGGCAAAGAGAAACAAGTGCAAAATTTGAAGCAGAGGGGTACAAGTGCGAACGTTTTTTCCCAAATTTCAAATATTTTGAATGAAAATAAATACAAACTTTAAAAGCTTTTACAATTACATAAATAAAAGGTATAAAATTAATTTAAAATAAGTTCATAAGAGATTAATTTGCTGTAGAATTTACTATGTAAATTTAACTTTGACTTCGTTTTTCTCAATTGAACCATTTTATCACTTGTACCCCTTAGCATCTGATCCCCTCAATTTTCATCAACATAATTGGCTCTACAACCCATGGTGGGTCTTGGCCTGTTCCAAAATCAGCTTCCATTCTTTCCTATTCTTCGCTTTGGTTTTCCAATTTCTCACTCTTAATACTCATAAGCCGTCTTCCCCCTGGTCTTAAATCGTTCGCTGGGTCTGCCTCTTCTCCTCATTTCATCCGGTCATTCTCTCTAAGTGTCCTAGCCACAAAGCCAGTTTATTTAGGTGGACCTACCAAAACTAGACTCACTATAAAGGCGCCAAAATTGGTCGCCTACAAATTGTAGGTTGTCAATTTTATTTGTGTACTAATTTTAGGAGACCAAAGTAATGACAATAAGTTTAGTGTTTGTAATACATTTCACTAAATATTTCCTGCCTGGAGGAGGAAATATTTAGTCAAGCCTTGGAAAATTGCGAACATGGAATACCTACTCCTGAATGGAGAACGCCTAAACAACATCCGCTATGCAGACGACACCGTTATTTTTGCAGACAGTTTGAACAGTTTACAGCAACTAGTAAACCAGTGGCGGCTGGTCAGGGTCGACAGTGCCGACCCACACATTTATGGACACATTATAAATTTTTTTAAATATATAAGTAAGTTAATCAGAGTTGATGATATTCGTTTCTGTGAAATAAAAAAATATCTGTGAGATAATACAGCCTAAATTTTATTCATTTATTTTTAAAAGAATTCGATCGATCCGATACGTTAAGTGATCCCTGTGCGCTGTGCGTAAGAGACTTTTCAAATTAATGATCCTAGCCAGCCATACACCCGACTGCGATTGTGTGAATTCAAGGCCCGCTTCGGCAAGCCGTACCCAGATTGACCATTTGCTTGTAATAAGACGCTATGGAATATTAGCTGATAGGCAACCAATTATACATTCCCCGTATTTGTTTGAATGACAAGTACGACAGAAAAACAATCTGCCGAGCGCAGCAGCGGTGATCTGCAAACGGCAACAAGACACGTACTTATTCACCAGGGCGCATCTGTAAAAATATTAGTAAGTAACATTAATTTGGACGTTGAGAGGTGACTCATATTTTTTTGCAGAAATTGATTGAAAATAACTCATATAATAATATTGAGTTATCCTCCCACTCAAAAAGGTCCGGAACATTGTTTAAATAATCAAAATGTCAAAAAATGAAGGAAAAATTCGATTTTTTTCTTCATTTTTTGATTATAACTTTAAAAGTATTCATTTTCGAGAAAAGTTGCACTGACATAAAAGTTGCGTAATTAAATTTCCTACAATATAGAATTAGCTATAAATTTTAAAAATTGTCACCCTTGTTGCAAAATAGCAATAACTGCGAAAAAATCATAAAAAACAAGTATTCGCATTTTACGTTTTTCAACCGTTTATGCTACACTTAGGACCTTCATAATTTTACAAGGAAAAACTATATCATATAATAAAACAATACTGTGAACTTCATTAAGATCGGTTCAATAGATTTTGCAAGATAAATGTTGCAATCCAGCTTTCGCAAAAAAATTCATTTTTTCAAAATGTTGCAAAACTGAAAATAAAGCAGTCAGCAAGTTGAATTTATTTTTACGTATAGAAGAATACTGTACCTTTCTTCTGTATGTAAAAAAATTCAACTTGCTATCTGCTTTATTGTCAGTACTGCAACATTTTGAAAAAATTAATTTTTTTTGCAAAAGCTGGATTTCAAAATGTATTGAATTGATCTTAATGAAATTTACAGTATTGTTTTATTATATCATAAAGGTTTTCTGGTTAAAATATGAAGGTCGTAAGTGTAGCATAAATGGTTGAAAAACGTAAAATGCGAATACTTATTTAATATGTTTTTTTCGCAATTATTGCTGTTTTGCAACAAGGATGACACTTTTTAAAATTTTATACAATCCTATATCGAAGGAAATTTAATTACCCAACTTTTCTCAGAAGTGAATACTTTGAAAGTTAAAATCAAAAATCGAAGAAAAAAATCGAAGTTTTTCTTCATTTTTTGACATTTTGATTAATTAAACAATGTTCCGGACCTTTTTAAGTGGAAGGATAACTCAGTTATTATTTCCAAAGAATTTTCAAAATATCTATTAAAAATTATCCATCATTCTTTAATGAAATAAAATAAGAAAATGGATTAACAGCTTTATATGCTGATCTAAATATTTTCAGAAGGTGGGATAAGTTACAAAATATGTTTAATTTTATATACTGCAATTCATTAGGTATAACAAACTGCTCCCGAATTTAATAAATTATTGTGCTCAAATGTGGGCAAGTTCTGCCTCAAATGAACGGGATTTCTCTTGTCTCAAAAGAGTCAAAACGTATTGTCGAAACACCACAATAGAAAAAAAACTTTTAAAACCTCTCCAAAACAATAATAAATTTTACAATGACGTTATAACCCATTTGCTACTTCGAAACAACATAGACTAGAGTTAATTTATAAACAGGTTTACAAAAAAAAAACAAACAAAAATAAACAAAAACCAAAAATCTTCTATGAAATTGAAGCCTTTTAATTAGATGACATACCTATCTGAGGAGACAAGACCTTGCCGACCCTGTCCCTAAAGCCACGAGCCGCCACTGTAATAAACAAAGTAAGTGAAGTGAAAGATTTGGACCACAAGTAAACATATCAAAAACTAAATTTATGGTCATCATCAAAAATAAAATTAGAGGCGTCCAACTGCTTATCAATAATAAACAAGTGGACCGATGTTATATTTTCTCAATATTATACTACGGAGTTCTTGAATCCTGGATACTCACTGAAGCGATGGAATCTTAAGGATATTATGGACGGACAAAATAACCAACGAGACCGTACTACGAAGGATGGAGAAAGAAAGAGAAGTGATGTTTACGGTTAAAAGGAGAAAGTTAGAACATCTCGGACACATAATGAGAAACGGCACTAAATACAGATTACTGAAAATAATCCTTCAAGGCAAAGTATTCGGAAAGCGAGGAATAGGGAGAAGAAGAATGTGGTTGGAGAACCTGAGAAAACGGCTCTCTACAACAACTAATCTATTTAAAAAATTAGTTAATAAAATATTATAGCCAGAATGATCGCCAGTATTCGAAACCAATATGCACCAAAAGAAGAAGACCACTGTTTAGCCCTATTGTATTTTCTGCTGAATGTACCGTTTTGATGTTCCTTCCTTCGTTAGCACTGTCACTGAGATTTAAATTATTCCCATTTTTATATCTCTAATCGAGATTTGTGGGTCTCTTTTAGAGATGTATCAAGTCAAACTAGTTTGATTTTACTCAACAAACTTGACTTAAAACCAAACTTATTTGATATCTTTAAGTTTGACTTGAAATCAAACTTCTTCCAAACAGTTTGAAGTTTAAATATCATCTTGCGCAACGTGTATATTTCCAATTCTAATTAAGAGCGTACCGACTTTTGTTTTGAGTTTTGACTTATTTGGGTAGGTCTGAATGTTAGTCCAGAGAAATAAGAGTTTTCTCGTGACACATCCCCCTCCAGGCCGAAACCAAATTTTTTGAGTAGTATGGACATCTATATTATTCACCTATATGTTTCCTGCAGCCGATTTTGATGATATACATAGTTATAAACAAATGAAGATCGGAAAACGGTAAATTATCGCTTTTTTCGTCTATTACCAAAAAGTTAAGCACTTTAAACAAATTTGAGAGTAAGAAACTCATAAATTGTATAAAAAATTTCAATATGGCATTCGCTGAATATGTCCATCCTTATTGGTTGCTTAGAAAATTGCAAAATAAATCATAAATTTGGAGTTTTTATAAATATTCATAACTTAGGTAAAAATTAACTTAGAATCTTCTTATTACACGGAATGCCGAGACTTCTTGTACTTAAATTATATTTTAAATTTCAGAGCAATTGGTCAAATAGTTTAAAAGTTATTTAATTTGTTTATCAAAATTTATTTTTTTTGCAACACTATAAGTCAGAAAATTACAAGGTTACAATAATACTTCAGACAGTTTATGAAAGAAGAACATTTATACTATTACCTTAATTAAAAATAAATGACAAAAAATAATTTTAAACAGTGTAAAATTATTTTGCAAAAACATGTCGATTTTTTGCTTACTTAAAAAAAATTAGAATAACTTTTTAACTGTTACCCATAGAAAAATTATTTTTTCACATTTAGAAAGACTGAACTTTTATACACATTTAGAAAGAAACAACTGTTCTAGGACATTTAGGGACAAAGTTAGCCCCCCCATTTTTTTAATTCACATGTTTTTGCAAAATTATTTTGCAATATTTATAATTATTTTTTGTCATTTTTTTTAAATTAAATAAATACTGTAAATTTTCTTCTTTCATAAACTATCCAAAATATTACTGTAACTTCATCATTTTCTGACTTACAGTGTTGCAAAAAAAATTAATTTTGGATAAACAAATTAAATAACTTTTAAACTATTTGACCAATTGCTTTGAAATTTAGGTTATGATTTAAGCACCATAAGTCTCAGCATTCCGTGTAATAAGAAGGTTCTAAGTTAATTTTTACATAAGTTATGAATATTTATAAAAACTCAAAATTTATGATTTATTTGGTAATTTTCTAAGCAACCAATAAGGATACACATATTCAGCGAACGCCATATTGAAGTTTTTTATACGGTTTATGAGTGTATTACTCTCAAATTTGTTTAAAATGCCCAATTTTTTAGTAATAGACGAAAAAAGCGAAAATTTACCGTTTTTTGATCTTCATTTGTTTATAACTATGTATATCATCAAAATCGGCTGCAGGAAACATATAGGTTATTACTGTAGATGACCATATTACTCGAAAAATTTGGTTTCGGCCTGGAGGGGGTTGTGTCACCAACACGATATTTTTTTCCCTTATTTCTCTGAACTATGTGTACTACTTATGCTACTCCGCAAATTAGTTTGTAGTTCATATTAAGAAGTCTATGCTTGGCTTGTTTATTACCTTCGTTTTGAAGTGTGTGCTTTGTGAAAACATAATATCTCAACCTGAATATTTTTCGGCTCAGAATAAGTACCAGAACAAATTGAGTCTTATTTTGAAGGTATCCCCACTGCAAAAATTAAAAGAAAAAAATCTTTAGTCGAAGCAGAATTAATTAAGAAAAATAAATATACTGATTTATTTGATGTTGCGGCAGTTGATTTCAAAACAATGAAAATTGCAAAGTGCACAAAGTTGGGCAAAATACCTTTATGAGTATGTATTTGAAATACAAAATACAAAAATACTCTTGCGCTTGTATTTCAAATACAAAATACTTTGCTCCGATTGATATATTTCAAATACAAAATACAAAATAGTTTTTGAAAATACTTTCAAAATGCAAATACCTACTTCCTGACGAATTTTATTCAAAATAGAATGCAAAGCAGTAGCTGATCTAGACATTTGCCTTGGGAGGGGAAATTTGCTTTAAGGTGGGAACTTCCAATGAAACACCAATCAAAATACATAAGAAAAATAAAACCAAATTACATAAAAGACATAGATAGTAATTTACATGTATTAAGTTTCCTCAATTTTTCTATCTAGCGTGTTTATTGGGTTGATTTTGTCTGTCTGTGGTTTAAGTTTCAGTCAGGTAATATATTTGTATGTTTCAACCATTTTTTCTTTAATTTTGAACCTTGTTAGGGGGAAATTTCCCCTTTTCCCTCCCCGTAGATCCGTCGCTAATGCAAAGAGGTTACAACCTGGTGTTCTTTATCAAGACTTTTTGGAGGCTAACCTAAATTTTTTTCAAAAACAAAAAACCGAAAATGAAAAACTTATTTGTTTGAATAAAATGTTATTTTAAATTACATACATTACATACAGTGCTAGTCAAAAGTCCGTACCCCCCCCCCTCGTATCTTTTGAACGGTTATATCAATAATAGTGTAATTTGGAGGGAAGAAATAAACGGACGTAAGCTTCTTAACTAGTCATGACAGGTGACGTAATTATGGCAGATGACTTTACAGCGCCACTGTGACAGATAATTTTAAATGGGACCTTATGGCAAGTGATACCTCGTTTGAAAGGTATTGAAAATACCTATCCAGTCATACTAATTTTGTTTGATTTTAAGCTAATTTTGACGAATAAATGAAATAAATATAAAATTGTAGTTTCGCATTTAATTAATACAAATTCAAAATTCCGCATAGGATTACACATCAAAAAGGTTGAAGTTGACGTAAAAACTACTAGAGAATTGAAAAACGTCAACTTTTTTGACAAAAAAAACCATAGGCGGACATTTGAATTTTTATTAATTAAATGCAAAACTACAATATTTTATTTATTTAATTTATTCACCGAAATCAAAATCAACTAAAACCCAAAAAAATTAGTATAACTGAATAGGTATTTTGAATACCTTTTAAACAAGGTATCACTTGCCATAAGGTTCCATTTAAAATTATCGGTCACAGTGGCTCTGTAACGTCACCTGTCACTATTACGTCACCTGTCATGACTAGTTAAGAAGCTTACGTCCGTTTATTTCCTCCCTCCAAATTTCACTATTATAACTATAACTGTTCAAAAGATACGAGGAGGGGTACGGACTTTTGACTAGCACTGTATACATTCTAACACATTGATCGCCGTCGCGTCATCTTTTTATCGAAAATGTTTAAAAAAAAATTTAATCTTAGGTTCATTATATTCCGAAATGTAAATTTCAATTGATTTTTCAATCTTTCTAGTTTTTTTTTAGACAAAAACCCATATTATTTAAGTATACGGTCACTGCAATTTTTTCTTTCGTAGCGCCGGATGGGGCTACGATCATAGATGTTACCAAAAATAGATGCAAAAATCTTATTTAAAAAAATGAAGATATGGCTTATATATATACACTCACCGGCACAAAATTCCGCCACCCAAAATTTTAGATTAAGTTTGACAATCTATAACTTTATTATTTGTACTTCGATTTTCAAGATTCTTGCACGAGTTTGTAGGTACATGTATTCTGCCGTGCTTAGCGAAAACGCCGTATCTGCAAAAATCTGAAAAAATTAAATTTTTACTTCTTTCTAACCCAAATGTGCATATCTATCTTATTTCCTTACTAAAAATGACGTACTTAAGTTAAGCCAAAACACATTAAACACACCGCATCTTCTGCCGTATCCTGTGTAAATGTATACGAAGTCCTAAACAAAAATCGATTTTACTCGAATGTGATGTCTCTGTAGATACGGCGTTTTGGCTAAGCACGGCAGTATTGATGTCAATTGCTATTATTCCGGTAACAAAAAATTTTTGCTTAGATGGCATTATACGGGGGTGAATGTAAGCGTTGTTTTTTCTCCTAACTTTAAAAAATTCTGTGGAAAAATTGGAGGGCTGATTTTGTTTCATACTCCTTTTGTATCTTGTATCATCCTGTAGGTCATCACTAAGGTCTTGTTTTTTGAATTATCTGAATATCTCTTTTCTTGTAAGAGCTGTAATTAAAAACACTGCTTTGAAGGTTTATTTAATTAAAAATATCAAACGCACTAAAATTAACAAAACAAAACAATTCAATAGCGGTTATGTTCACCTCTTGCGGCATGCAATCTGTTTAGCATCTAATAAAGATGTGTTTTCCTTGCCTGGGGAATAGCCCGATATTCCTCTACCAGGGCCATAACTGTACCAAATTTTCTGGAGGCCTAGGATGACGGCAAATAGCTCATCCCATAAATGCTCAATATGATTGAGATCTGGGCTGCATGCGGGCCATTCTAATCTTATTAATCCAACCTCAATTGTATGAGTCAATCAGTGTTTTTATTTACAAAAAATGGTACAGCTCTTACAAGAAAAAAGATATTCGGATAATTCAAAAAAACAAAATGTTGGTGATGCCTCCGGGAAAATATGACAGGACTCGAATATGAAACAAAATCAGCTATTCCATTTTTCCACAGAATTTTTTAAAATTAGGAGAAAATACAACGCTTCCTTTCATCCCTGTACAATTTGTTTCAATCAAAGTTTTTTGTTACTGGAATAATACCAAACAATATGAATACATGTACCTACAAACTGGTGCAAGAATCTTGAAAATCGGAGCACAAATAATAAAGTTATAAATTGTCAAACTTAATCAAAAATTTTGGGTGGCGGAATTTTGTGCCGGTGAGTTAATTGTTAATAATATCATTTTGTATATCACTTGAAACTCTCGAAAAAACAGATGTTTCTAGATGTTGACAACATTTTTGATCTTTTTTGGCAATTAATGTTAACAATTCCCTGTAATTGCCTCGATTGTCAGAGTCGTCGCACTCAAAATTACCACGAAACGCTAGTTCTTGTTTGGCCCAAAAACATACAGTATCTATTATAAGTGTGCTAAGGATATACCTATCTATTTTTTTAACAAATTCATTATATTTAGCAATATTTGCTTTAAAAGCTTGGTTAAGAGAACTTTTAATTTTTGTTTTGCCAAACTGAATCAAATTGGGTATACATCTTACATGTAGGTAACGGAGAAATTTCATGTCTCCTTTTTAAAAATCTAACACTATTTAAATCGTGAACCTGGTCCACCCATTTTTCTGTAGAAACCAGAAGACATGGCCAACAATACAGTATATTTTTCTTGCAACCATAATATAACCAAGGATTTTCACTGTACCAACTAAATTTAAAATATCGAACTACTTTTGTTGATTCCTTTTTTAAATTGTTTAAAATAGGTCTTTCATTTTTAATCTCATTTTTTTCTTCAAAATTATACAAGGAGAATTACTTTTCAAGTAGTTGATCGATTAAGAAGCGACACTCATCCATGGTTAACTGCGCGCACACTTTTTATAGGTACTGTCACCAATTTTAAATGTGGTAACAGCACTACTGATACACAGCGCGCTTATGCCGTCGCTTCTTCAAAATTTTCAGTCACTAGCCGGTCCTGAGCGCCAGCGTGGGTATATAACCATTGTAACCAGAAATGAGTCTGATAACAGAGTAGGTATAATAAAGTGCAACTGAGTCACATAAACTCGCCAATATTTTCGTGTCTACGAGTAGTTGGCTATTTACTGAGTTAGGTACTATTACCACATAATATAATAATACATTTCTATTGGTAAAAATATTGGTAAATAGAAGTATTCATCGTCATAAAATATTTATTTGCAAGATTTTTAAACTGTTACCAATGGTAACAGTGGTTATATGGACGCTTCGCCAGTGGGAATATTCTTTGGTGTAAATACAAATTTGTTATTTTATAGAGACAAGAATAAAATAATCCAAAATGAATTGCCACAAACACAGCCATAAACTAAATTCTGGGATCAGGTTTATGACCCCCTACTCCCTTAATTCTAATTTCAGGTAACCGCCGCAAAGAGGTGATTCATCCTAACAGATAAGCATTTTCAAAATACTATTTCGAGTATTTGATATACAAAATAACGAGCGATCCACAATTATTGGGATCAAAGCTAGCCGTGCAAAAAATTACGTATGTCTTGTTTTAATCTGCATTTATATCATTGGTTTATCAATTAATTTTGATTAACATTATAAAACATAAAAAATCAGTCAAAACCTTTAACACAGAACTTTAATCAAAAATAAAAAGAATTAACCAAATTATAAGTAACAATAATAAAGAAAATCAAACAGCAAAGATGCTGTATATGTCCACCACCAACATCTCTACATAACCTAACTTTCTTGTTAAGTTGACGTACACTGCAAAGTTGACGTAAACTGGAAAGTATATCTGAATTAAGAATAGACATGCACTGTATAGCTATCTCTGTCGTTCAGAGCCACCTATGGTGACAATAATTTTGGATCACACGTTACTTTCGCCTCTAGTGTTTCAAATACAAAATACATTAGTGTATTTTAAATAGTATTTGAAATAAAATGTAATTCGAATACGACCAACTCTGAAAGTGCATACTTCTTGTATTATGTAAAAATAAAGAACAGCGTTATAAAATTACAAATAGTGAACTAATTAAGTATATTCAAATGGGAAATAAGCCACAATTTTAACTAAAAATGATTTTATTAACGTATAATATATAATGATCCTACAACATTCACAAGAAATAATACGAGGAAAATATCAATACCATATGTAAAAGGACTATCCGAGAAACTTAAAACAATAGGAAATAAATTCAACATATCAACAACATTCAAAACAACAAACACATTGAGATCTATTCTATCTAAAACTAAACCTAACAGTGAACAAGAAAGAACAAAGAATTGTATTTATAAAATACCTTGTGAATGCAAACAATTTTATATAGGTGAAACATCAAGACCATTAGACGTTAGAGTAAATGAACATCAGTCTTATATAAAAAATAGAGAATTTGATAGATCTCAAATATGTCAACACGCATGGGATAATGAACATAGAGTTCAGTGGAGAGATTCAAGTATAGTCCTAAAAGAAGCAGATAGTAAAAAGAGAAAAATCAAAGAAGCGGCTCTAATTATGCTAAATGAAACCAATTGTGTCACAAATTCCTCGGTAGAATGCAGTAGGATGTGGTTACCCATATTAAAGGAGGAAGTCAATAGAAAGAAAATACCACAATTAGTAAATCAGTAACATATCGAGTTAGTACATATTTAGTATTTTAGTATTATTTAAAATTTAAAATATCAAGTCAGAATTTGGTATTAGTTTTGAGAGTAAACTAAATGTAAACCCAAATACTTACGATGTCGGGATAGTATCACGAGGTTTTTCCTGGTTTTCCCTCGTGATTTACTATGGAATCTCTAACGCGAGAATTTCAGTGCCACCGATACATTTAGTTGTCTTTTTAAAGACAGATCACATGCTATGATTTTTTGTGGCGGATATTCTTGAGTTGGAATTGATTTCATGTAATCGAATGAACTATCTTTTAGTAAAGTCGTCCCAGGAACGCAACTCATCAATATTGGCAATATCATTTTAAAGTCGTCTACTTTAAAATGTATAATACGTGTCTGAATTGCCGATATAAATGAGTCAGATTAAATAAATTATTAGAAGAATTTTTTACTAAGCAACAACATTTTATTTATTTAGTATTATTTTGTATTTTGACAACGACACCCGACTTGGGCGTCGAAACGTTAATAAAATCATTTTTAGTTAAAATTGTGGCTTATTTCCCATTTGAATATACTTGATTATAAAAATGCCACAAGAAAATAGCTTCAGAACAACATTAGTGAACTAATTGTTTAAAACGACATTGCAAAGTCGCAAAAAATTCATTAAACCTACTCTATCAAAAATATATTTTGTTGTTCCTTTATAAATTTTTGTTAAAGTAGATTAAATTACGCTTGGTATGATAAAAAAACCATCCAACGAATTCTTTGTTTTAATCTAGTTAACACTCAAATAAAAATTAAAAAAAATGCTATCGATAAAACAAAACTTGCCAGCAAGCAATTCTAAGCGTACAGGAATCATTTTCAAGAATTTTAGGACCCTATTTTGAGTATAATCGCTCCCTGTATCAAGTTAGGTACTTCTATATGGCACTCATTGTATTATTAATTTTCTTATCTTAATTGGCAACTAACATAAGTATCTATCTCGACAAAAAGTATATCTACTAAATAAATTATTTTTCAAACCATTTCAAACTAGTTTGACAAACAGTTTGAATTTTCAAACCTGTACGATTGACTAGTTTGACTTGACTTGAATTATTTGTCAGAAGGATTGACTTGAGTTTGACTTGAAATTAAATCAAACTCAAGTCAAGTTCAAACATTCAAGTCAAACTTGTGCAACTCTAGCTCTTTCTTCGTCCGTTTTGTTTATGTTGAAGATGAGCCTCCAATTTTCGTATTCTTCAAGAATAAATAAAATAAAAGTTTAACTTTGACACCCTGTATTTTATCTGTAAGTTAGCCTAACAGACAAACTTTTTAAGCCAGACAAACTTAAAAATAACTAAGTTCTTGTATTCTCAATCATTCATTTGGTAATACAGTCAACTACTACATACCACATCTGATTAATTTTCGGTCTCCCTCGAAAAGAAACAGTGTAAATAAACTGTCAATTACTCCTTAATGTTTAGCAGCCAATTGTCGAGTTGATTTAATCAATGTCGCGACAACACATCCATCTTCTCTTTTTGTAATTTTTGTTGAACCCCGAGTCTGAATAAATAGTGTACAACTCAAAGTTGAGTTTATTCGAGTCGGAAAATAGGATTAATTGGTGGTATATTTCTTGTATTTTTGTCCAGACAACATCATCCATCATTTTGTTAAGTCTCCGTAACGGCTAGTCAAATCAATTCACTCACTGAATATATTTTTCTGTTCGTTTCAGTATTAGAAAGGTTTGAATTGTAGACGTTGTAAATAATTTAATGAAGCCGTATGCATGAACAGTTCAAAAGTTGTAGTTATATTGTAAAGAAACCAAAAATTTAAATAATATTTAGACCAGGGCGGATCTGTGTTAAGTTGATATGGATGTCAGAGGTGGCATTCTGATTTTTGCAGAAAAAGTTTTGAGATAACTTTAATAATAATAATTAACTTTCCCTCCCACTCAACTAGGTCGGGAATATTAGTAAAAAATTGAAATATGTAAAGTTTATTATAAACATCGTTTTTTTTTTCTTTGCTTATAGGTAACTTTAAAACGATTCGTTTTGGAGTAAAGGGATGGGAAGCAAAGGTAAATGGTCCATCCCAATGTATGATGTCTTTCACCCATGGAAGCGTCAGGACAGCATTGGAGCTCGGATGATTTGTCCTTGAGCTACCTGGACCAATCTTCCTCATCCCAATGAATTAATTGTATGTCCAAATGTTCCTACGGATATGCAAGACTCATTAGGTCGGGATTACTATTGGCTATGAATGAATTGTTTTAAAGTTGCAAGAAAAGTAGATAAAGACGATGTTTTCATTCATTTTTAAATGATTAAAAAACTCTTCCATCTCTTCCAGAATGTCGTCTTCAATCCACCGCAAATTCACTGTTCTAAAGGTCGCCTCATATTATAATGCACGTCGCGTTTTCGTCACGTAGCGTTTCGTTTGCGAAAAATATAATTTAATGGTTTTTAAATTGAACCATTCATATTGTGCGTATAAGACACGTAACGTAGCATATAAGACACGTTACGTCTGCGTTCGGTTAATTCGAAAACAATATTTTTCGGATGTTGACAGATACGGGTCGTTTTCCCCTTGTTGTTTATGTAGGTATTTCTTTGAATTTGATACCGAGTATTTAGACCGGTCAGTATCGTCGCCCTCGTTAGCGAAATTATTCCGATTCGATTTTTTGCACAAATTTACTCAAAGAGAGGTTCTTATAACATATCCACAGGGTGCCAGGCGGTGCCGTGGTCGAAAAATTGTTTAAACAATCTTTTTTAAACAAATTCACAAAAATATTTTTTCATTCGAGCAATATTTTTTTTAGATAATTTGGGCAATTCTGAGCAAAAAAGGTTTCTTGTCATTTTTCTCTAAAATTGCGAAAAATCAAGGCTTAATAACTCGATTAAAAATTATTATTATGAATTTCAATAAGTGACCAAATCAAGTTTCAAACAACTTCTTCAAGGTCCTGAAGAGATTTTTGTCATTATTTTATTACAAAGCTGTTATTTTTAACTATTAACAATTACCGCTATAGTCCAACTGTATCGTCGCCCCCGTTAGCGAAATTAGATTTTTTTGCACAAACTTACTCAAAAAGAGGTCCTTATAACACATCAACAGGGTTCCGGGCGGTGCCGTGGTCTAAAAATTGTTTAAACAATTTTTGTTAAACAAATTCACAAAAATAATTTTTTATTAATAATTTAATTAAACCCAAATTAATAATAATTTGAGTTATTCTGGGCAAAAAAGGTCTCTTGTGATTTTTCTCTAAAATTGATTGTTGTCGAGTTATATGGCCATTTCCGCATTTTTGCAAGATATGTTTTTTGCTAAGAATAACCCAAATTATCTAAAAAAAATCGTTCGTAATGAAAAAATTATTTTTGTGAATTTGTTTAATAAGAATTGTTAAAACAATTTTTTGACAACGGCACCGCCCGGCACCCTGTGGATGTGTTTGTTATAAGGACTCTTTTTGAGTAAGTTTGTGCAAAAACATCTAATCGAAATAGTTTCGCTAACGGGGGCGACGATACAGTTGGACTATAGCGCTAATTGTTAATAACTAAAAATAACAGCTTTGTAGTAAAATAATGACAAAAATCTCTTTGGGACCTTGAAGAAGGAGTTTGAAACTTGATTTGGTCACTTATTGAAATTCATAATAATACTTTTAATCGAGTTATTAAGCCTTGAAAATGGCCTTTTCGTATTTTTCAAATTTTTAATCGCATGTAACTCGACAACAATCAATTTTAGAGAAAAATGACAAGAGACCTTTTTTGCCCAGAATGACCCAGTTTATCTAAAAAAATATTGCTCGAAATGAAAAAAATATTTTTGTGAATTTGTTTAAAAAAAATGTTTAAACAATTTTTCGACCACGGTACCGCCCGGCACCCTGTGGATATGTTATAAGGACTTCTTTTTGAGTAAGTTTGTTTAAAAATATCGAATCGGAATAATTTTGCTAGCCGGGGCGACGATACTGCCCGATCTAATTTAAAAAGTAGTTTTCGAGGCAATTTGTCATGTAAACATGTGTTGTGACAATAAACACATCTGCACCACACCAAACTGAAACCAACGTAAACGTTCTATGTATGATAATGTGAATGGGCAGTCCGATTGACGGTCTGCAAACGCTACGTGCCGAAAACGCGACGTGCATTATAATATGACGCGACCTTAACTCTAAATTTGACGTAAAATTTTTATTACTTTAAGAATGAAAATGGCTATTACTTTAAATAGTTAAGTTTTTGAGACTAGATGATGTTTTCGAATGCAATGCTTGCAGTATCCAATTACTGGCATTAAAGATGTTATCACATTACTCGTTTATATGTATATTTAACTGTGTACATTTCTCTAATATGGACATTTAGATTAAATCAATAGTAATCTTCTAATTATAAGTATCTCACCTGTAACGAACTACTTTAATGATTTTAATAACAGGACAACAATAATTCAAGACCTTTTCAAAATTAAACCGGGGCTATTACGGTTTCTAATGTATTATTAGAATTTCTCGATTTTCTCCTCATTACTGGTTTTAGATATTTCCTCGTAAATGGAAATTGTTGATTGGTTTGATCTTTATCTGGCGTATTTGCAAATAATTAATTTATTAGGAAGTTTCTAGTCATGCCTACACCCAGCTCTTCCATTAGATTTGTTTAAAATCTGTTTAATTTTGTGAAAGGAGTTTACTATTCTTAAAAAAATTTCGGTGGCAATTAATTTGGCGACTACGTAAAAATGGAACAGAGTAGGAAGTTATGTTCTGATTTTTCGCAAAAATTCCAGTATCAGTATTTAATTATAACAAATTTTGTGTAAATAGCGAAAACAAAAGTTTTCGGTGTTTTATTGTTAGATTCTTTGAGGCTTCAATTTTAATATCTATCTTGGTTCCTATTAAAGAAGCTTTCTATCTAGGCCACGCAAGTACCACGCAATGGTAAATAGCAAGTCGTTCTTACATGGCATATCGTTTGCCTGTATTTATATATAGACAAGGCGAAAACGGCGGGTTCGTTGGGAAAAATGTTCCCATGAAAGTTTTTTGCATAATCACATTCGTGAGACACCCCATAATAAGGTTCAAGAAGTCGCCCACGCGAAAAGTGGGCCAAATTTTTTTTAACAATTTTTTTTAGTCAAATTGCAATAATCAATATTTTTGGTCCGGACAATTTTTTTTAGGTTTTTTGGACCATTCTGGACAAAAAAGGTCTGTTATATGCTTTCTCTAAAGTTAATAGTTTTCGAGTTATAGGCAATTTAAAATTTGAAAAACGCGAAAATATCTATTTTCAAGGCTTAATAACTTGGTTAAAAGTTAATATTATGAAAGTCACAAAGTGACTAATCAAAGTTTAAAGCCCCTGCTACATGATCCTGAAGAAATCTGTGTCATTAATTTAGTATTGTCGAAGTGAAGATCGGTGGAATATGCGCATTTTATCAATGAAATTCGATATTTTTAAGATATTCCAGAAGCCGCTACAGATAAAATGTTTTAACGACCTATTCATCATTCAGAATTACTCAACGGATATTAGCAGTGGCGGCTCGTGATTTTTACAATAGGGGAGGCTATACCTAACTGTAAAATATCTAGACAAATTTGCACTAGCAAAAAAATGCGCCAAAAAATGTAATTTAAGGCCCAATCTTTTGACCATTTTTTATTTACATTTCATAATATCATCCTAATTCATAATTTCATGATATCATATCATTTTAAAAATAGTTAGGGCCGGTTGTTCGAACGCTAATCAACAATGATCATTATTAAATATTTAATTACTGTCACCAAAACTGTCAATGTCAACTTTGTTTGGGTTGCTGAAAACATAATTAATTACAATTATGAGATTTATTATTAATTATGTTAATAATTATTGTTATATTAATTGATTATAGTCTCAGAATTGTAATTAATTATGTTTTAACAATTGACATTGACAGTAATTAATTATTTGATAATGATCATTGTTGATTAGCGTTCGAACAACCGGCCCTTGGTCTAATAGTAAAAGTTTAATACCAAAGTTTGTGTAGTTTATTTGTTAACAATTCCATCTATTTGTAAATAGATACCTATGCATATCAAAATAAATACAGATTTGAAGTTTTGCCGTCCATACATAATGAAGCTTAAAATTTTTTAAGATACTCAACTGAATTTTTTTAATTCTAAACGCGGCCTACTGCGAATTCAAAAACACGATAAATTACCGATATTTTATTATTTTTAGTCAGGACCCTAAAATTCGTTGTCCCGAGACGCATCCAACCACCCAACGGAGCTGAGAAAGTACTCTGCCTCCCTTGGTATATCTCCGGGCAGCGTGTGATGCCGCCGTAGATGCCAGACCGGGTCTCCTTAAACGCCTGCTGCGCTGCACGGAGCATTAGCAAGGGAGACTGTTGGGCTTCTCGGCTCCGTGCTCCGTTCATGCATCTCGGGATAACCCAGGGTCCTGCCTACAATAATATGTAATAAAACTGAGACGCGATCATGCGTTCTAATGCTAATGCTCCGTACGTATGGATAATTAGTGATAATATGGAATTTACACGTTGTATAATAGTGAGAGTAATTGTTGTTTTCGCGATTCATGATAAACAAAACAGTATAGAGTGTGTAAAAAATTTATGGGGAGGCTGAGCCTCCCTTGCCTCCTCTGACGAGCCGCCACTGGATATTAGTACAGTTAAAATAATTAAGACGATAACCGGATAACATTGATTTAATGAGTAAAATTTAGTTTTTTTTACTTTAATGACAAAAAAAGCAAGCCCATTAGCAGAACCCAATTAAAAATTATTTTGCACATCATATTTGAAACATTATTTGGTTGAAAAATCTCATTTTTGTTGGCAAAAAAATATATTAATTTGTTTGGACTAAATTACAGTTGTGCTTATCTTAAAAAGGATATGTTACTATCAACATTCGCACAGTGTTGCCAAGCTGAATTTTGTTATTTTGGGTGTACATTTTTTCCACGGATCTCCGAGGGTACAATACTTAGTTGTTATTTTTAATTAATAACAATGAGCGGTTAGATCGTATTGACGCGGCTGTAAATGTGAGTGCGAGTAAGATGCACAAGTGGACTGCCGGAATGGCATCTCTCTCGCACTAAGCATTTACGGCTGTAATAACAGCTTAGTAATAAAATAATGACAAAAATCAAAAAATTTCTTCAGAATCTTGTAGGGGAGGCTTTAAACTTTGATTTAGTCACTTTCTGACTTTCATAATATTAACTTTTAACCGAGTTTATTAAGCCTTGAAAATGGCCATTTTCGCGTTTTTCAAATTTTAAATTGCCTATAACTCGAAAACTATCAACTTTAGAGAAAAAGTATAACAGACCTTGTTTTGTCCAGAATGGTCCAAAAAACCTAAAAAAAATTGTTAAAAAAATTTGGCCCACTTTTCGTGTGGGCGACTTCTTGAACTTTATTCTGGGGTGTCTCACGAATTTGATTATGCAAAAAAATCTCATGGGAATATTTTCCCCAACGAACCCGCCGTTTTCGCCTTGTCTAATAAATACAGTGTGGGCCAAAGAAAACAGTCCACCTCGATATTTGGCATTATTTCTTAGATTTTTAGGAAATGCCGAAACAGGTCGATTTTTGATCTAAGGGGGACACATTTTTACGGTACATACATCTGTCATTTGTCAACCCCCTCCCTTCCACATCCCCCTTATTTTTAAATAGGAAATAAGGGTTATGTGCTAGCTCATTTGAAAGATTATTCAATTCTCTGTTCAGTAATATTAACATTGACATAATACTTGTACAGGGTGTCAAAGAAAAATTATTTTGAATTAAATTGACACAAAAAGAAGGATGTATCTAATTTATTTAACTCAAAATACATTCTACTGCTGACAGAAAACAGAAAAAAATGTTTATTTTATAAATAAACATTCTTCTTGTAGTTCCCGCTCCTATCGGAGGTTGGCTATCATCATAGCTACGCGTACCTTATTATCGGCGCCTCTGAAAAGATCTACTAAGCTGCAACTATACACTCTCTTAAGTTTCTCAGCCAGGAAATTCTTCTTTTACCTATTGATCTTTTCCCCTTAATTTTGCCCTGCATTATGAGCCGTAATATCTCATATCAAATAAACATTGTTTGTTGCTTAAATTCAATATTATTCAACCTACCAAGAGACAGATGGGTGGCAACTTGAACACCGAAATCAAGCGAAAAGCAATTTTTATTTATCAAAAAACATTTTTTTCTGTTTTGTGACAGCAGTATAATGTATTTTGAGTTAAATAAATTACATACATTCTCCTTTTTGTGTAAATTAATTTAATTAAACATTTTTGTTCTTGGACACCCAAAAATAACACCCTAAAATAAATAATTATGTTAATAATATGTACTTATATTACTGAATAGAGAATTTAATAACCTTTCAAATGAGCTAGCATACGACCCCTATTCCCTATTTAAAAATAAGGGGTGGGGGAAACGGAAGGGAGATGGTTGACAAATGGCAGATGTATGTACCGTAAAAATGTGTCCCCTTTAGATCAAAAATCGACCTGTTTCGGCCTTGTTATACCCATACCCATTTAGGCGACGCTATCGAAGAACACGTTTTCGGAATTATACGTACCAAATTTGGATTAATTCATAAAGAAACTTTATTCTCAAAGTGCCCCTAACCAATTTACATGACTTCTTGCGAAACTCAAACTCTAACACAGTCTACGGTCAAGGCGGAACATCGCTCTGGAACACGTGCTGCGAAATTATTCCCTAGGGATGTTAACGAACTATTTCATTGGGAATTCTAATGCCATGAACGCTCTTGCCCTAATGTTAAGATTTTCAGCTTGTGTGAATATTAAAATAAATGTAAAAATGAGTATAAAAAATATGGCATTAAGTCGATTTGACTCTACCTTAACCCGGCATCCGACAGGTGAATTTTTGGCCACTAACAGACAGGTGGGGTGTGACAAACCCCAGCAACTGAAAAGGTTAAAGAAACTTAAAAAAATATTTTTACGTTTAGTTGTCTGTGATATCTGGAACGTCAAAAACTTGAAGCTGGTCAGTTGAAAGTTACTTTCAACTGAATTTTTAATTTATATCTTTTTTTCTACTCTAATTCTCCACATTTTAATTTATATCTCAGTTTCATGTACCTACATTGTTGTCTATCAATTCACATTTATTACTGTTTTATTATATGACTGCTAATTTAATATTTTAGCTACAACTTCTAAGCTTTCTGATTGGTCATCCCTTGTACGACCACTACTCCTTTCATTAAAAACATCAAGAAGTACTGACCTTAACAATTTAGGTTACAGCTGCACATCCACATCTAACATACATATTACACATTCGACCCGTCTTAATCCAAACGTTGTCAATCTTACACTAACACATACACTAATAAATAGAAGTCTTTTAATAAATATAAATAAAAACAAAATCTTTTAATAAATAGAAATAAAAATCTTTAACCATTAAAACCATCACATTTTAAAAAAATTGTATATATGACATTCACTGTAGTTTACTTCACAAACATAATAACAGGCACAGATTTGGTGGTTGTCTTCCAACAACTATCGCTTCACCCTCAAGAATTCCCAATTCCCATAAACTTGTTTACCTTTGCAACATTCTCCGTCTATTCCACCATATCCCGTTAGCATAACTTAAGCAAAAACATCATGTTAATGAATACTGAGGTAGTAGCTCCTTGTATCGGAATGTAAGTACGACACGTTATAGTTGCATGATTATAGACGGTATACATCTGCATGTGTTTGTAAGCTTGGGGACGTTTGTTACCGCCCGCGATTTTACATGCATACGTATTTGTCTGCTGTTTTCACTACTTTTATGTATGTTGTTCAACATTGGCTTGATCTTATGGATCTTTAGCATCTTTTACAACCGGACATTGTTCTAACTCTGGTTTTTTATTTGTAGCATTTAGTGACTTGTAACCGTTGACCTGAAGATGCTCTACATACTTTAAAGAGCGAAACCGGTCGTCGGAAGTTACAATAAATGATTGAGAGTACGTCTGTCTTTTACTTCATTTAATTTACTTAGTATTTAAAGATTAAGAAAATACTTGAGAGAAGGAGCGAAACGAAAGTGGATTTGGGTAGCCATGCTGTTTAACATTAGTATTAGTACATGATGCTAATTTTGTTTTTTAGATTGAAAAAGTTGTAGTCAGATGTTACCAAATTGCTTCGAGAAACAATTTTAATGAATCTGTCAATATTTCATTCAAAATTCATGTTTTTTTATGCAATTATCAATGAACACAAGAACAATTACCTACAAACTGAACAAAGCGTATAATTTATGGAATCTTATAATGGATAATAAATATTAAGTAGAAATTTCGACTCATATGAAAATTAGTTCCGCTGCTTGTTTTACACTAAAAAATGTTTAGATGGCAATCTTTTATTTACGCAAATTTGTTTCACATAAACGTAATTTCAAAAGTTATGCCCCACCTAAAATTATGTTCATTTTATAGTTGATTTTTTTCGTAAACAGATTAACGGATTCCCCTATTTTTTTGTTATTTTAGATTTTTCTTTGGTATTTACGCAGTTCGGCAAAGGTTTAGTCAAACTTCTTTTTTTAACTAATACCGGGTGGAAATAAAGAAATGTTTTCTTATGTTAAGTTTGAGACGTCCTGTAAGGAGGACAAGGTACAAGTACGAGTATACATCGAAATCGTATCCTACCGTCCTAAGAAATAAGGCAGTATCTCCACAAATGTAAGTTTCGAGATAATGCAGATTTTAATAAACGGGGCTGAGCCACCATGAAAATATTTATGTATTTCAGAATTGTTAACTGCGTTGTAGTTCTTTTTCATATCATTGGATAATTTTTTTTTATAAGATATTTTTATAAATTTTAATGAAAATGGCGGTTACTGCTTTTAAACAAGGTATGTTATTACACACCACTGGCGAAGCGTCCATGTAACCATTGTTACCATTGGTAACAGTTAAAATTTGTAAATAAATATTTTATGACTACTATGAAATAATTCCATTTATATTTTTTAAAAATAGAAATATTTGTTAATAGTATCTACCTAATTCAGTAAAATAGCCAACTAGACGCACGAAAATATCAGAGAGTTTATGTAAAATCGGTTGCACGTTATTATAATACGCCCTTACCACAGTATAATGAGGTTCCATATTTATTTATTATACTGTGCCCTTACCGTGCGCCGCGCCGTTTACCACTTCTGTGAGTGGCAACGATAGTAGGATCATTGACTGGATCGTCTCTGAAAATTTTGCGGGGACGATGGCTCTGAAACCGCGTATTGGTGTTACCAAATTTTAATTTGGTGACGCTAGGTAGGGCCCGTGTCTATCGGGACAGAAAATACCGACCGTAAGAATATCAGACTTAATAAATGCAATTTTAATTATTATTATAATTATAGGTAATAATTATAATTCCATTTATGAAGTCTGTTATTCTTAGGGCCGGTATTTTCTCGATTAAACTCCGGTTAGTTAACCGTACCGGCCCTTTGGATTCGATTATTAATTATTAGTTTATAACTTGTAACTGTACTTGCTTATTATACACATAATATATCTATACCTTTTTATCCTATATAAATCATATTAATCGATTTTAATTACTTGTCGAAATATATTAATTAACAACAACATTATTATAATATGACATATAATAATATTGATTATACAGTACATTGTAGTGTATAATCAATAAAATAAAAATTATTTAATATTTTAGGCTAAAAATGACAAATGAATGTACTGATTAGTATACTAATTATACAATTTGGATTTTTTAATAAAGTATAAAGGTGATATAATACATATTTTACCTAAAAACAACAAATATGTTTTTAGTTTGTAGATACTTTATATAATTTCTTAAATTTTTAATTTTTTTTAATTTTATTTCATCTATTTTTATAATAGACCTGGATCGCGCGTACCAAAAAAAAGTTGATTAATAGCTAGCTGAAAATTCACGGTGTCTAGTCGAACAAACTTTGATGTATGGGAACACTGTATATATAAAAATATTTATAAAATACATTATATATATATATATATATATATATTGTTGTGATCTTGATTATTGATATGAGATAATAATTTTATATGTCATTTAATTTAATCAATGCTTTAATAATAATCTAATTAATTTACCAGATCACATATCAATATGTTTTCAATCTCAGGGTTTTTTTTTAAAATTAATTACTTACATACGTGGCTTCTAAGTATTTCTTAATGGTTCCTAATCGGGATAGGAAAGAAAAGAGTAAAATAATAACACATATGGGTTACAATTGTAATCAAAATATTGTTTATTTTATTTAAATGGCAATCACTGCTTAATATTTGCTATATCTTATTATTCTTAAACATAACATTTATACATGGGAATCTTATTTTCTTTTGATTTCCAATTGAAAGTTTTTATTAACATTTAACTATTATGATTTATCAGCAACAATTCTATTTAAGTTTGATGAAGCTTTTCTAATATTATTGATTATGTTTTTTCAATTTTAAATGTGGTATTTACTACGAAAAACCCATACATTCATGTCCAAACAAATGAGACTGACCTTTTTCTGGTGCACTGAGAATGTCTTCACAAAAGACCCGTTTCCTGCTATCCTTGGCTGCAATCCAAACCTCGTCCTGGCTTCCAGTAATGTTCTCCTCTGAAACTAGCTCATATAGCTCTCGTTTCCTGCTTCTGTCGTGATGCTGTGTTCTACCTTTTTCGAAACTGCAATCAGCTACCGGGAACTCTTGGCTCAAGGAGGTTCTTTTACTCTCAACCTGGCCTACCTCTCGTTCTACGATAGATACTCCACACTCACGGAACTACACAGGCTTTCTCACTCTCCATACACTACCGTCTACTACTCGACTTCACTTCTCGACAGCTCAAAACATTCTGATCTCTATTTGTCATTCATTCCCCTACTTTCTAAATATCCCTTCCAGATTCACAAACCAAAATTCCACCACCAACTCTCATTCGCAGTATTCCTCAAAACCAATTTTTAAACTTTCTAAATATGCTTAATGGATTTCAAAGAAAATAGTTAATTCCCATTCTAAAATTACTTTCTACTATATACAAATTTTAATGACCTTTTAACGATTTCACTTGAGTCTTATTTAATCACTTCTTAAAATTAAATATAACAATTTGTTGTATACAGGTTGTTCTAAATTTATATGCCCGTGGTTGAGAAAATTGAAAATATTTTATATTAAATTGAATTCTGTTTATAATTATCAAATTTTAATTTTCATATCACATAGAAATATAACAAATCCCCGCCTTGTATTCGATAAAATTTATCTGCATTTTTAAATAAATTTTCTCGAGGCAAAACCAACTCCCTGTATATTTCCTTACTTTAATCTACCTCTTATACCCCTTCTTCTTGTATTACTCTAATTAGTCCCACCTGTAGAGTAATTGTTTCCTTATTTTCAGTGTCCTCATCCTGTGTTAGAGTGTCGGCTATTATGTTGTCTTTCCCTTTTTCCCATATCAATCTTCTGTCTTTTTCCTCAGATTTTTCACATACTTTTACCGTGCATTCTGCATCCTCGTTTTCATATGCCTCCTCTTCAAATGCCACTGTTTCGATTATATCTTTTTCGCTTTCATTTGTTAGCTTTATTTCTCCTTCTCCTGAGCTCATCTCTTCTTTTGAGGAATCCCAGTTTTCTTTTGCTTTTGATACTCTCAATTTTTCTTCTTCTGGGCTCAACTCTTCTTTTGAGGAGCCACAGGTTTCATTTTCTTTTGTCTTTTTCTGACTTTTTCTCCCTTTTCTTCTTTGTCCTTGCTTCGTTGCCAAATTCATTTCCACTGTTTGGTCTTTACCTGATTCGTCCGTATTTTGTTTCTCCTGTTCCTTGTCCTGTTCTTCTTCTTTTTCTTCTGTTAGATTCATCGTATTATTTTTAAAATCTATCACTACATGTTTTTCTGCCAATTCGTCAACTCCTACTATCATGTCATGTGACATGTTTGGCATTATTACACATTGTAGTGCATACATCTTCTTACCCAGTCGTACCATTACTCGTATGCCTTCATTTATAGTTGCCAATGTCCGTTTGTTTGCGCCCACTAAATTTACCCTAGGTATTTTGTAAATTAAATTTGTTAAGTTAACTTCTTCTATTAGTTTTCTGTTGACCAATGTTATTTCAGATCCAGTGTCTATCATAATTTTAATTGGTTTCTCGTTGATAAATCCATCCACAAATTTTAAATTAACTCCATTTTTCTTTTCGTTGTTCCTTGCCAATTTAATAAACTCCTTGGGGTTACAAAAGATTCCTGTTTGATTTTTGGTTTTTAGTGAGCGCCGTCGTGAAAAAACGCCGGTTGCTCATCGTAGTTTATATTTTCGTCATAATGTCTCTCTCCGTCATATTCATCTGTCTGGGTATTATTTACTTCTCTTCTATTTTCTCTTGGTCTGTCGGATCTGTTTCGGTTTTCTCGATATCCCTGTTCATTTTGTCTACCATTATTTCTGTTTTCTTGATTTGAGCGTGTGGTGTTTCTATTCTGGTATTCTCGATTTCTGTTCTCATTCCATTGCCTATTTCTTTGTTCATAATTTCCTCTTCCGTTGTCTCTATTTTCGTTTTCCCTTCTGGGATTAAAATCTCGTCTTGTATAGTCCCTCCTATTTTGATTTCTATCTCTGTAATCCTGTGTTTCTCGGGGCCTGTAATCTTCTCGCGACCTTCTTGATTTTCTTTCCCTTAAACGTGATTCTCTTATTTGTAGGAATTGGCATAAACTATCTATGTCTTTGTAGTTTTGCAATGTGATATGGTCTTCCAGCGTTTCTTCGAAATGTCTTGCAATCAGTTCGACTAATTGTTCCGATGAGTAATTATATTGTAAATGTTTTGCGTTATAGTAAATTTGTAATGCATATGTCCTTTCTGATATACCCATCCTATCATTGTATTTCCCATTTTGCAATTCCTTGTTAATTTCCAATTGTTGGACTTTTCCCCAGAAATAATTCAAAAATTTTTGTTCAAATTGTTGCCAACTGTCAAATTCTTCTTCTTTGCAATCGAACCATAGGCTTGCTTCATATTTTAGATGGTTTCTGATAGTTTCTTTTGCTGTTTCGAAATTTCCGATGTGTTGTATTTTCTTTTTCAGGCTATTTATGAACGGCACTGGGTGTAATCTTCTTACATCCCCGCCAAACCTTATCTTCACGTCATCTGTGCTATGTATAACCATTTCTCTTCTTTCTCCTACATTTTGTTGAATATTGATTTCCGCAATCTTTCTTTCCATTTCTTCTCTGATTGCTTGAATAGCGTTTTCAAACTTGTTTTCCAAATTTTCTATTTCCTTTTTCTGGCCATTCGTTAACTCCTTTATTTTATCTTGAATTTTCATTTCTTGTTCTTTCATCTCGTTTTTCATTGTTGTTAAACATCCTTTTACTTCCTTTTCTATGCGTTCCTCCATTTTCTTGTTGTTCTCTTCTATTGCTTGTTTCATTTTTTGTTGTGTTTCATCCATTTTTTTATCCAATTTTTGTTGTGTTTCATCCATTTTTTGTTGTGTTTCATCCATTTTCTGTTGTGTTTCATCCATTTTTTGATCCAATTTTTGTTGTGTTTCATCCATTTTTCGTTGTGTTTCCTCCATTTTTTGATCCATTTTTTGTTGTGATTCATCCATTTTTTGATCCACTTTATCCATTTTCTTTGATGTTTCTTCCTGATTTTTATCCATTTTTTGTTCTATTCTTTGTGACTGGAGTTGCATCATTTGTAATAATTTATCTATTCCTGATAATTCTTGCTGTTCTGATGCCATGATTGTCGTGTCTAAAATATCTTCTTGGTCTGAATTATTCTCTTGATTTGAATGTTCTTTTTGTTTTTTGTTGTCTTTGCTTTGGCTTCTTGTCACAGACATTTGTTTTCAAGAAGTACTGTCCCCGCCAAATATGAAATTTTACTAGTATGTTACCAAGACGACTTTTTCTCACCCAAATATTATAAATTGTCAATAAATATATCAAATGTAAATATCGTAAAAATAAAATATTAAATCAGTTATGTAAAATTTGTACCTAAAGAGATCTAAAATTTTATGTTATCAAATGTAAGTATCTCACTTTTTACCACAGGCATATAAATTTTCAAATACCGGCTTTACTCTTTCTATCCTTCAAATTTGCCACTAGAAATACTTAACAATGCTTTCCACGTTGGACGACAGTTGTTGTGATCTTGATTATTGATATGAGATAATAATTTTATATGTCATTTAATTTAATCAATGCTTTAATAATAATCTAATTAATTTACCAGATCACATATCAATATGTTTTCAATCTCAGGGTTTTTTTTTTAAATTAATTACTTACATACGTGGCTTCTAAGTATTTCTTAATGGTTCCTAATCGGGATAGGAAAGAAAAGAGTAAAATAATAACACATATGGGTTACAATTGTAATCAAAATATTGTTTATTTTATTTAAATGGCAATCACTGCTTAATATTTGCTATATCTTATTATTCTTAAACATAACATTTATACATGGGAATCTTATTTTCTTTTGATTTCCAATTGAAAGTTTTTATTAACATTTAACTATTATGATTTATCAGCAACAATTCTATTTAAGTTTGATGAAGCTTTTCTAATATTATTGATTATGTTTTTTCAATTTTAAATGTGGTATTTACTACGAAAAACCCATACATTCATGTCCAAACAAATGAGACTGACCTTTTTCTGGTGCACTGAGAATGTCTTCACAAAAGACCCGTTTCCTGCTATCCTTGGCTGCAATCCAAACCTCGTCCTGGCTTCCAGTAATGTTCTCCTCTGAAACTAGCTCATATAGCTCTCGTTTCCTGCTTCTGTCGTGATGCTGTGTTCTACCTTTTTCGAAACTGCAATCAGCTACCGGGAACTCTTGGCTCAAGGAGGTTCTTTTACTCTCAACCTGGCCTACCTCTCGTTCTACGATAGATACTCCACACTCACGGAACTACACAGGCTTTCTCACTCTCCATACACTACCGTCTACTACTCGACTTCACTTCTCGACAGCTCAAAACATTCTGATCTCTATTTGTCATTCATTCCCCTACTTTCTAAATATCCCTTCCAGATTCACAAACCAAAATTCCACCACCAACTCTCATTCGCAGTATTCCTCAAAACCAATTTTTAAACTTTCTAAATATGCTTAATGGATTTCAAAGAAAATAGTTAATTCCCATTCTAAAATTACTTTCTACTATATACAAATTTTAATGACCTTTTAACGATTTCACTTGAGTCTTATTTAATCACTTCTTAAAATTAAATATAACAATTTGTTGTATACAGGTTGTTCTAAATTTATATGCCCGTGGTTGAGAAAATTGAAAATATTTTATATTAAATTGAATTCTGTTTATAATTATCAAATTTTAATTTTCATATCACATAGAAATATAACAATATATATATATATATATATATATATATATATATATATATATATATATATAGATAATATATAATATATCTGGTATATATTTAATATCTGGTTTTGGTAACACTTTAGAAAAAGTCACGCGTCGCCACTGTTACACACTTACTTAAAAGTAGTAAAAGTAGTCAAGCAGTTGCTAGATTAAAAAGCAGTACCTCCATTTTTTTCTGTAGGAGATACTGCTTTTTAGGCTTGTATAAGATACTTACTGCCTTTTAACTAAGTAATGCCTAACAACAAGTTGAGTTACTGCAATTTTAATAGTCTACCAGACCCAGGAATGCAGGCTTACTGCTTTCTAATTGTGTTAGGTATATTAATAATTGTATAATAACAACCCATATAAAAGAGCAAACTCGAAAATTGTAAAAATTGGGGATACTGCCTTCTTGCTTAGGACGGCAGTATTGTAGTCTTATGTTTTGTGAACGGTTTGTTTTTTGAATGTCCCTGATATCTTTAGAAACAAAGAAAATCGACGGTTTTATTTTTTAACATGTGTTTTAACCAAAACAAACAGTTTGAGACAACCTGTAGGGAGGAAAAGCTATAAAGGTGGGTATATATATCAAAATTATGTTGTAGTCTCATCGAACATTTTTTTTTAATTTCTCTGATATCAGATCAGCAAAGAAACCAGACCTTTTTACTCTTTACTATGTAATTGAGGACATGAGGACATGCGATACGTGGGGAGGCCATGTCTTATCATACCTACACGAAGATGAAATTATTTTTTATATATAGTGCGAAAGGAACAACGTGTTCAAAGAAAAAAAATCTGTGCAACGTACCTGTCGCTAATTAAAGAGCCTCCACGTACATAGACATCAAATCCGTACTTACTCCCAAGGAAATTCCACCCCAAAACATCATAGAGCCTCCATTAAACAATCTCGTCTCTATTATGTTGCGCTGTCCATACCGCTTACCTGGTTTAAAAATAACTCCTATAGGTGTCGATCAAAACTGTTTGTTATCTGCCTTTCTGTTTTTAAATTCTGTTAACGGCTATTTTTTATTGTTACTTAATTTAGTTTTGTTTCAGTAAAAACTGAAAACACATCATGTTAAAGAATAAAACCATCTACTTTCTTTGTTTCTAAAGATATCAGCAGTGGCGTAGCTGACAGGTCCGCAGGGCCCGCAACGCGGGCCCCTTAAAGCCTTCAAGCTTAATACTTTTACTTTCTTTAAATTGGGGACCAAAACATATTTTCCTAATAAGCATCGAAATACAGTCCCTGGCTATATTATTATGACCACCTATGATTTTTTACAAAAATGAACTATTCCACTAGGTAAGCTTTGTTTAAAATATTATTTTTAAATTTAGTTTTGTTATGCAATGTTAATGTTATGCATTAACTATAATATATTTAATAATAAACAACAATAAAATATTTGAAAATATTACATTTATATTTTTTTAATATTTTGTTGAACTTCTGACCTTAATCAGATGGAAAATATTTGGGAGCTTTTAACACGAGAAATTTCAGATGAAAAGGTCACTAGCGAAATTGTTTTGATTAAAGAACTAATATATCATTGAAACCACAATGACAAATTAAAGCACAAAAAATGCACCTGCATTCAAAGTATGCCAAGACGGGTACTAGCGGTAATCAAAGTTAGAGGGAGCTCAGCAAAATATTTAAAAAATGCAAATATGTGATATTTTCAAATGGTTTATTGCTGTTTATTATTAAATGTATTATATTTGATAATAAACACAAATAAAACATTTACAAATATCACATATTTTTATTTTTTCAATATTTTGTTGAGCCCACTTTAACTTTTATTAACGCTTGTATCCGTCTTGACATACTCTGAATGTAGCTAATTTTTTTTTTGCTTTAATTTGTCATTGTGTTATCAATGATATATTAGTTCTTTAATCAAAACAATTTCGTTAGCGACCTTTTCATCGGAAAATACTCGTTTTAAAAGCTCCCAAATATTTTCCATCTGATTAAGGTCAGAAGTTCAACAAAATATTAAAAAGTATATAAATATGTAATATTTTCAAATGTTTTATTGGTGTTTATTATTAAATATAATATAATTATTGTATAACATAAACATTACATCAGAAAATTTAATTTAAAAATCATATTTTAAACAAAACGTACCTAGTGGAATAGTTAATTTTTGTAAAAATTCATAGGTGGTCATAATAATATGGTCAGGGACTGTAGGTAATTTGGAAGAAAGTAATGAAGCAAGTAATTGACGTAACTCTTCTTACTCTTTCCGGGTGCAAGGTGCAATTTAGCGTTTCGTGGACATGTTGGCAGTTTAGATGAAAGTGAATCCCGAAAAGGTAATTTTTTGTCAGTGGATTTTTTACTAAATAGCTAAATATGATCCTGTTTTAGCTAAATTAATCGATAAAAACAATAACTTAAAATAAATTATTTGAGCCACAAATACAAAACGTAGTTATAAATTTGTTGGCTCAAGAAACTGAAAACAAGTTTATTAATTTAATTAAAAAAATTTGTTTTTATTCAATAATTCTTGATATACCGCTCAAGATATTTCAAAATACGATCAGCTTAGTTTTATATTCCGTTATGTAAAAATAACTTGCGATGAAAATAATTTACCTTCCAAAGCAGAAGCTGTTGAAAGTTTTTTGGGATTTATTTGCATTAGACCAAAGTGAATAAGGTCTGGTAAATGAAATTTTAAAATTTATACAATCAAAGCACCTTTCCGTACACAACTGCAGAGGAAAGGGGTATGATGGGGCAAGCGTTATGAGTGGTGTATATTCAGGCATACAAAGGCGCATAACTTACATTGAAAAAACAGTTTCCTATCTCCATGTGCATCCCATAGTCTGAACCTAGTGTTGAATGATGCCGTTGCTGGTGTACAGAAGTTGGTTTTTTTACGACATAATTAAGAATTATATGTTTTTTAGTGCAAGTATTAAAAGATGGAATGTACTGTATAATAATATGTACTATTATCACTTTTGATTCATCGCGTTTGCCAACCTTAAAAATGTTATGTGAAACCCGGTGGTCAACCAGACATGATGCTGTTATGGCTTTGCGTCGAGCTTTCCAACAAGTAATGAAATCTTTAACGAAAATTTTATTGCTATCAAAAAACTATGAAAAATTAGAAGCTATAATGCATTATTAGAGCATATGTTATGAATAATTTTGAATTTGCCGTTAACATTACTATTCAATCTAAAATACTTAACTTTATTCAACTAACATCAAAACTTCTGCAATCTGAAATTGCAGAGTTTACGGTTTTTCAACTTTTTGAAAGAACTCGTGATAATCTTCGAGAAATGAAAAATTCGTTATCCGAAATCTTAGCAGAAGCAGCAGGAATAGCAGAATAGTGGAGATTAAACCGGAATTTAAAAATAAACGGAAAAAACGTATAAAAAAAAATTACGATGAGCTCAGCTGCGCCGAAAAAATAACTTGTAGCAAAAAAAAAATTGAAGTTAATGTTTTCAATGTAAATTTAGATATAATATTGCAACAACTTACTAATATGTTTAGGTTTGTCGGATTAAGAGACATGAAGGTATAATAGGTAATCATGTCTATTCCCAAAAAACTTATTAACACAAACCGATGAAGACTTATTAAAGAAAGTCCAAATATTGTCATTTATACATATTTTAGTATATGTTTATAATACGGGGACCCACAAAAATTGTCGCGGGGCCCCCAATCTTCAGCTACGCCACTGGATATCAGGGACATTCAAAAAATAAAAAACTGTTCACAAAACACAAGACTTCAATACGATTTCGATGTATATCCATACTTATACCTTCTCCCTGTAGGGTGTCTTAAACTTAGCATCAGAAAAACATATCTTCTTTTTCACCCGGTATAAGTTCAAAGGAAGATTGAGTAAACCATTGCCCAACTATGTTAATACCAAAGAAAAATCTAAAATAAAAAAATCGCGAAATCCGTTAATCTGTTCACGAAAAAATCAACTATGAAAATGACCATAATTTTAGGTGATACATAACTTTTGAAACTATGTGTATTATATTATCTTCGTTTTGTATCATTACTGTGCCAGAGCAGTGAATTTGTTGTCGGCTAGAAAAATTATTATAGCAATATATTATACTAATGACCAGCCATTTTATTAATCCGTAGCGAAATTACTTGCTTTTAGTTAACAACAGAAGGACTCTATCTAACTTGTCTATTTTATTGTGGTATATACAAAGAACATTGCTTTAACTACATATAAAGAAAAATGATCAACATAATATTATTACTTGATTAACGTTGTTGAAAAGAATATAAAAGAGGATAAATATATTACTGTTAATGTTATTACAGTATGTTCTTTTAAAATACACACACCCAAAGTTATATGGAATCATCTGATATTTATTACTATTTCGTGCGAATTTAAAAAAACGAACACACGAAGTCAAACAATATTTATTTTAAAGCAATTTAATAACAAATACATAACAATTAAATAAAACAATAAAGTATGTAACAAACAAATTGAAAGTAGTTATTTTAAAGTCAATAGCATACAAAATTTCAATGTAAAACCAATAATGTTTAAATTGTTTTTATTTATTTTTTTGTATTTTGTGGCAGTCAGTGTTATCACCTCTAGTCCTTATGCAAGCTTCAGTTTGCGTGGGCACGCTCATAATCAAATTATCAACATTTTGTTGTGGTAGGTTACTCCATCCTTTAAGAGCAGCTTGTACTAGCCGTGCGGTGTTTTGTAGATTATCCCGACGAGCTCTAATTTTTCTTTTAAGCATATCCCATAAATACTCTATAGCAGCGGTTCTTAATCTGTGGTACATGTACCACTGGTGGTACATATCATTATTTGCGGTGGTACACAAAACGCAAAACTGTCAAAATCACCACTATTACAGTTAATTAGATTACCTATCTAGATAGGTAGTTATTTCAGTTAGGTGGTACCAAAAGTATTAAAAAGTATTTTGTGGTACATGACTCAAAAAGATTAAGAACCACTGCTCTATAGGATTGAGCTCGGGTGAGCAAGCAGGCCACTCCAAACAAGGGATACCTTCTGCTTCAATGATGTCTTTAGTCACTCTAATGGTATGTGGAGGTCCATTATCATGCAATAAAATTAAATTTTCTCCTGTTGCACCTCTCCAGAGCCTGATTACAGGTTATCAACATACCTGTGAGCAGGTAAAGTTGATTGGATGAAAATTAAAGGAGTTTTTTTACAGATCATATTTCCTCTCCAGAACATTACACTTCCCCTTGTATATTTGTGAACAGATCTGGCAGTTTTCATTCTTGCTTGTCTTCCTCGACCTCTAAGTACACGATATCGTGGGTCATCTGATTTTACACAAATCCTGACTTTTTTTGAAAATAGCATATTTTGTCAATTCCCAATGTTCCAATTTTGGTGGTGAAGACACCAATTTAGGTAATCAATCTTGTGCTGCCTGGATAACTCGGGAACCCATAACTGTCTCCTGCTGTACACTTCTTGGTACGAACTCTTTTTCTTATCGTTTCAACTGAAACAGTTACACCTGTAGCTTCCAAAAGCTGCCTTTGGAGGTGCAGGTGAGAAATGGTTGGGTGTCTTTCAGCTGATTGTACAATTAAACGATCGTGGCGAGCTGTTATTACTTTTGTCGACTTTTCTTTGCTTTATTTTTGAGCTTTCCTAGTTCCTGTTACCTAGCATGGGTTTTGGACAGAATGCCCTGTGTTACGCCTCGCTCTACAGCTATGTCCCTCTGAGAACATTACTTTCTCCACAAGACCAATAATCTTTCCTCGTTCTATAACCCCACATGAGGCATATTTTCGTTTTTGGACGCAAAAGTTAGTTTATTTATTTTCGTTCAATTTGCAACTCAAGCAAATAACCTATACCGTACCGAGCTGTACTATCCGATTGTCTTATATAAGTACATATTTGTTTATTTTCAATAAAAACCTTTATTCTTCGCAACAATAACCAGTTTTTTCAAAAAAAATAAATATTACTTTGAAATACATGGTGATTCCATATAAGTTTGGGTGTGTATATTGTAAGCATCCTATCTTAAGCTGGGATCCAACGGAATGTGGAGTGGCACGCCAAGAGAAATAGAAAATATGTAATACATAATAAAAAAAGATAAAAACTAAAAACAAGAATAAAGGCAACGTAAGAAATAGTATTACTTTCCTCAAAATTTGTGATTTACGATCCTTGGGCTAGAACCGAACCATTTATATATGGCCGGCATGGATCGGCGCGAAGTATCCCACCTTTTGACGGTAAATGAACACGACTCAAAGGAAGTCAGAAGCTGATACAGACCCTTCCAACTCGCTCGAGAATGGTACGGTCAGTGTCGTGGTAATTTTACTATGGACTGACTGGTCTAACAATGTTGTGTTGGAATTTTTATCATTGTACCAATTAACCAACTTTCTCAATACTAAAATTATTTCTACCTTCCACACTGGTGTAAAATAAAAACTACTTCAAAAGTAAATATTTATTAATTTCACAGTAACCTGGAGCCGTCTACACACAATCAGGATCCATTAGTTTAGCAATCAGGATCCATTAGCCATGAATGAATAAATAAATAAATGCTTACTGCAAGATTAAATCATAAAGTTTTTATGGTTCTCATCACATGTTGGAATAGCAGGTAATGGAGGAGCAGACAAAAATGCAAAGAAGCTATAAATTATAACAGTATCTCCATGTCATTCCAATCTGTAAGTATATATCTAAAAAGCTACTTCATAAAGCACCTCTTCGAGAACTGGATCAGTGATCAATAAATGGAAATCCACACCTTCAAAGCTTCAGGAGATAACAAATAAGATAGGACCATCTCAACCACCCGAGGTATCCATACGAAAACAAATAATTGGGTGCGTTCGGACGACCACAGCGGCTGGACAGCTGAGCCAGCAGTAGCTGTGAGACGTCACCGCTGGAAGCCAGCCGCTGAGAGATTTACTAAGCTTTCCCTATCACGGCTGGATTCAACCACGCAGCCGATTTCTGCTGACAGCTAGCCGCTATGGTCGTCCGAACGCACCCATTATTTCCCCTTTACGATTTGGACTTGCCCAGTTTTCTCATGAACATTTGCTTAAAAAGAAAGAGTCCGGTTCACCTCTTACAGTAAAACATGTGCTAGTGGAACAGTGCGAGAAGTTCAATCAGCACAGAATTACATAAATACCATTTAATTAATAGATACTCTTAAAGACATTTTAAATTCAAATAACTAACCTACTTTTGTTTTTAAGACATTTTAATTTACTGTAATTAGCTGTTACCGCTCCGCTAATAATCTTATTAGATTAAAGCAAGTTTTTTCACATAAAAAAATCTTTTTTTATGTGAAAATAAATTGTCAATTGCGACTCATATATCGCTCGTCAGGAAGAAGTGACACAATAGGGAACTTGCACCTTTGGAGCAAAAATTGCAGCAAGATTGTTCTTTATTAATTTTATTAAAATGCAACCAAACATTGCTTTTGGGTGGAGCCATTATTGTTTCGCGTTTTGTTATTATTAACTACACACAAATTCAATAATAGGTACCTACTTGGACCAATTCTCTATGTTAAAAACGAAATGTAGGATTCCAACACCAGTAATCTTTAAATCTTGAGTTTTAGGGTTTTAGTAAATACAATACAAGTATTATAAAACTTTATAAGTGACAAATGTTAAATTTGAAATCGTTTTATTACGGTTTACATAGTGTGCCCTTTTGAAAAACATTGTTAAAAGTTAAAAAATATTATTATGGTACAACCTGATTATATGGTACAACCTGAATATATTATTGTACTACCTGAACTTTTAAGGTAGGTGGTAGATATATAAGATTCAAATTAAATAATACTGGTCGAAAATCTTGATTATGATATTTCTTTAGGATAGTAGAATATTTCTTTAATAGTATACTAAGGGTCTCAAAAAAGTATTCATTATTCCTGTGTGGGCCATACATTGAATCTTGAATCTCAAATATCGATGTATTGAAAGTTGAATATCGATATAAAAATATCGATAAAATTTTAAAATATATCGATATATTTAGTGTATCGATACACCGTTGCCATCCCTATTAAATTATGTTCTGTTGTGATTTATAACATTTTTTTCGAATTTAAAATTTTATGCAAGTTCCCTATTCCAGCTATCTTGTTAAATTGTCTCCAAAAATCCTATACCTACTTTGAGTGTTATGTACATAGATGGCTACTTCCACCTTCGTAAGATGGCGGTAAGTAGTGTCGTTATTCTTTTGGCGGTAAAATGAATATTTTTATTACGGAACAATGACATTTTTAAGATTATAACGTCAAGATCTGATGCTTGACGTGAACGTACGTTATTTATTACAAAAACCGTTGTATTTCGAGAAGTGTCCTAATAGGTATTTTCGTCAATGTTAAAAACCAATATTTTAAAATAAAAGTGACATAACTCAAAATTTGATCTTTTTTTTTCTTTGTTAAATCAGATATTATAATTTTTTTGGTTTTGCTTCATACACAGTTAGAAACCTTCATTTATCCATATTCTTCGTTTTTAATTTATAAATTTTAGCAGATACCGTTTAAAACTTACAGTTAAATTAAGATATAAAAAATCAATTTTTTGTCTCCTGAAAAAAGTGTTTTTTGAGTTATGACACTTTTCTTCCTGGTGAGCGATATACATACTTACTTTCTTATTCATACTATTATGCTAACTCATACATACATACATATTTACATATAAAATGCAAATGCAATTATTGTGAAAAGTCATTTTGACTTAGTCATCGTATTTTCCACGTTGTTCTAAGAACGAAAACATCCACTACATTAATTAATAAAGGGGTGAATATCAATTGAGAAAAGCTCCAAAGATCGATAGTGTTTAAACCAATGGGATTATGACCTAGGGGTGGGGAATAACTGATTGAATTTGATATTCCGTTATATGTTAATTCAGTACCTATATTCTGTTTTTTATATTCATCTACATTTTTGATTAATTACTGCATCTGTATTTGTCAGCACAACTTATGTTATGTAAAATACAGTAACACCACAAATGAAACCTTTTATCCAGTATGTTGATATTTTAATAGTAGCAATACATATGATGAGACATTTTAGAAAAACATTTGCTCTCTCACTGGTTATTCAGGAAACATAAAAGTCAATAGAAAATATTAGGATTAGTAGGTGTATTAACTGTTAAAATTATAATTCCAAAAATTACACTAGTATAAAAAAGTACTTTTTATAATACCACGGTTGTTTAAAATGGTATATATAATAATTAACTTATAAAATATGAATTTTAAGTATATCAACTTTTAATTATTTATAGGAACTAGGAACTCTCGATCTGCAGATTCCAATGCCACTGACCCACCATCAATTTGTAGATATCGATTTATTAACGTACTTTAAAATATCTTTGCATTAGTCACATTTTTAAAATAGTTTGAAATAAAAAAAATCGATTGATTGAAACAGGGTGATTGATTAGTGGGGTAAAGCTCCGTAGATCCGTTATAGTAGTAGATAATCAGTAATCGTAAATTGTCAGTTTTAGACAATTCAGTCATGGCTTGCCTAAAATTTGGATAGATTTAGACCCGTAATTAATAATTTGCTCTGAAAAATGAAAATATCTCGAAAACTAATAAATTTAGACATAGGGAATGTTATAAAAATTAAAGTACGGTAATGGTACTTTTCGATAGTGATATAAAATAGAGGGTGTTTCATTCAAAAATACTGAGAAAATAATGTACTTGCGTTTTGATTCACCCTGTATTCAATATAAATAAAATCAGCAATATCGATTATTTATGAAAATTTTGACAATAAAAAAATATGGCATTAATAAACCATTGCCGTTGTGCTTATTTTTATTTATACAGTGAGTTAAACTTGTTACGATTTTCATATAGAATTGGTTATAACTTTGTAAATATCCTGTATAACATACTAAAACTTTATATTTTTGTAATGGAGAAGTTAAGAAGATTTTGAATATGAAATAAAATACAGGGTGTTCCATTTAAAAAACATAACTTTGATCTGTCACTATGTTATCGAACACCCTGTAACATTCTAACTAATTTTGTAATGTGAAGTTCAAAGTTGGCTACAATTTTTGTTATTAACTTTTATCGCTATCCATTACTATAACGGATCTACGGAGCTTTACCCCACTAATCAATCACCCTGTATAATAGCAGTTAAATATTGCATTGTTAGTTAGTCCTAAGCTATTCTGAAAATTTCAGGTACCTAGGTAGCCTAGAACTATTTTTAAAATAAATTACAAAATTTACGGAGACCGTGACAACAACCAAGCCAAGTATTAATATAAAAACATTTTAAAAATGATCTTAACTACTTCGTTTGAGTGAGTCTACCACTTTCTGAAAAATTTCAGAGCGCAGGTTGGACGCGTTCCCGCGTCCCGCATCATTACCATATTTACGTTGTCGGACTAACGAAACGCGGCTGTAAATTTGTCGGACAAGAGATCGACAATCTTTACTAATTAAATATACACATAATCTTTAGACTTTCTACCCTCTCGGGTGTAGGTATGACGTGTGCTGTGTTAACAGTGCACAAATCTCTTACATTGCTTCCTCTCCTGAGCCATAGCCTTAGCTTCGTTCCATGATATTTCTTTTTTGTCAAGAATCCTTGCCATCACTTCGTTCCATGCCTCTCTCGGTCTTCCTCTACTTCTTTTCCCCTGCACCTTCGTTTCCCATATCTTTTTAACTGGTACTTCTTTCTGTAGTCGTTGTAAATACCCTCACCAACTTAATTGTCTTTTTTCAACATACTCCATCATTGTCTTGATTTTCAGTTCTTCTCTTTTGTAGTTATTCCTTACCTTATCCCTTCTAGTGACTCCTTGAACTCTGCGTAGATACCTCATTTCTGTTGCCTGTATCTTACTTCTGTGTTGTCTATTTAGTACCCAGGATTAACATCCGTATGTAAATAATTAAATATAAGTACTTTAAATTGAACATTAAGAGTTTTGTAATAATAAAATCGTAGAGTCCGACACCCGCAAGATGTCAGTGCGGTAGTTTTGTTATTGCAGAACTCTTAATTTTCGATTTAAAGTACTTATATTTAATTAATAAAGATTGTCGATCTCTTGTCCTACAAATCTATAATGAAGTATTTATCTCTAACTAAATTACCGTCAACAAAAATAAAATCGTGTTTTGTCTCAACAACATTTAAATAATATTTCTATTTGTATAATATTCGATCTATTTTATCAGTAAATATTATTGAATACTTAGAGCTTCGAGGGTCACAGGATGTATAAATGCAATTAACCTTATTGTAACAAGCTCATTTATTCATGTATTCATGATAAGAACGGTAAAATATAAAAGTTTTTTTGGAAAATAAATCATGAAAATTACTAGAGCACCAAAACAAAATTTGTTTAGTATTTGAATTATTATCGAAAAGGTCATACTAAAATAAAATTGGTAGTAAGATTGCAAATGCAATCAAGGCATAAATCATTTAATTTTGCATCAAAGCTTTTCAGTGAGTCCCTACCTGCTTAATATTGTTATGGATAATGGATAAAAAGGGAGTAAGGGGGGCTCTCTTTGCTGATGATAGTATGATAGTATGACGATAGCAAAATACTACAAGTAAGAGAAGAAAATCGCAATTATTCATGTATAATAATGTTAAATATTGCTAATAGTGTGATATAGAAAATACCATGGACAGAAAGAGTATCTAACAAATCAAGATGTTTTGCTGAAGATGGGGAAGGAATGCGAAGTCATAAAAACCATACAAACGAAAAAACTGGAGTATCTAGGCCACATAATGAGAGGAGAAAAGTACTCTCTGTTAATGACTCATAATCCAAGGAAAAATCTCGGGAAAGAGAAATGTGGGACGTAGGAGGATTTCCTGGTTGCGAAATTTAAGGGACTGGTATGGGTGCAGTTGAATACAGTTGTTCAGAGCTGCAGTCAACAAAGTTAAGATTGCTGTGATGGTAGCCAACCTCCGATAGGAGACGGTACTGCAAGAAGAAGAACAGTGTGATACACTCTAAAACAAGGGGTTACACACAGAGGTACGTCACAGTCAGGGCAGAACGTGACGTCAGCAAAATAGAATTCTACTCATCGTGATCCCATCCCAGTCGGCAGTCGATCGTAGAAAGTTTAAAATTAGAAACGAAAAAACAAGTGGGCACGGGTGCCCATATAAAAATTTTTAGGAGGGGCCAGACGTGAAGATGTTGCAGATTACATTTCGTATACTTTGGATAACCATATAACTTAAAGCACCCGAAAAGCTAGGGGGGCACGCCCCCCCTGCCCATAGGTATGGACGCCCATGTAAGTGGGGATAGCGCCTATATCGTACAAATATTTTAAACATGAATTAACTCGGTTAAGCGAAAATAGAAATAGAAACGTAGTTTAAAACCGAGTTAACTCGGGTACGCACGTTGCGATTATAATCCAGTGTCAAAAATACAAAAAAAAAGGTTAAAGACAAAAAATTATGGAATAAAATAACCGTTGCCCTACCCAAAAATATCTATCTATTTATCTACCCAAAAATATTTATCTCTGGAAGATCAATAGGCGTACCAGTTTTCGTTTTTCTAAATAGAAGCGTTCTGTAGGAGCTCTAGATCCTGTAGGAAGCATTTTCGAGCTAGATGAATTGGGTTAAATTATCTTCAAATTATCTGAGGAATATCCGGTCTTCGTTTGTCGGGAGAGTTTCTGGACACCCTGTATACATAACTTATGCCTCACAATTTATTTGTAAATATATTATTGTCAACAAGGAAAGTATTCTTCCTGCAATATATGATTTACCTAGATCTACAAACAGCAGGAAATGGAAGATAACATTAACATGAAGATGATTCAACGTGAAGCTGTTGAAAGTATCGTCAATGATTGATCAAGAGCAGTTTAACAAACAGAACGTTATGGATGATAAACGGATCAGATAAATTTGACAAGCGATTGATTCAATAACGAATGGCATTATATAATTTTTCAGATGAAATCTCAACAGGAAGATATTAGCAAACAGTTTAGAAAGCGACAACGTTGCTTTCTGCACGTATTCCGTGTACTTTGAAATCCTATCAGTGTTTATGATATCTATCTATAGATAAAACGCTTAGCAAGGATGACGTATTGTATGAAGTGTGTGATCAAAACCAAAGTGCACACTAGACCGATTGGTACCTTCTTGCAAAACAATCGTTTTTTTTTAATTTTAGATAAGATTCGTAGAATTAAGTTAGATAATTTTACTTGGAATAATTTCATTGATTAATATTTGTTTTTAATTCAAATCTGCGTTTATTGCTAAATTACAACAAACCGATTACAACAAGCCGACCCACACATTTATGGACACATTATAGATTTTTTAAATATTTAATTTAATCAGAGTTGATGATATTCGTTTCTGTGAAATAAAAAAAAATATCTGTGAGATAATACAGACTAAATTTTATTCATTGTTTTTAAAAGAATTCGATCGATCCCATAAGTGATCCCTGTGCGCTGTGCGTAAGAGACTTTTCAAAAATGATCCTATAGACATGCACCCGATTGCGATTGTGTGTTTTCGACAAGCCGTCCCCAGATTGAAGATTTGCTTGTAATAAGAAGCTATGGAATATTAGCCGATGGGCAACCAATTATACATTTTCCGTATTTATTTGAATGGCAAGTACGGCAGAAACCAATCTGCCGAGCGGTGATCTGCAAACTGTAGCAAGACACGTACCTAGCCACGTACCTTGCTAGCGCGCCCGGGATAAAATTATGAAATAGATAAGTAGGTAGTTTTACGTCGTTTAATGATTGATATTGTAATTTTTTTAAGTTGTTAGGAATTGCCATTTAGGTGACAGGGTGCATCGGAGGATTCGTTACATCAAGTTAATTATAGAGAACAATTAAAATTGTTTAACAAATTTTCTAATTTTCTTTCTGACTCGAAGACATTTAGCGGCGTACCTAAAACAGCACAGAATGAAAGAATCAATTAGTAGTTACATTTTGATGCTTTTCGGTAGAAGTAGACGAAACTATCTTAGGCTACGGCTCCACGGGCGAGAAATTGACGCTAGCAGTAGCCGTAAAGCGAACTTAAGGTTCAGCGCAACGGAAGAGGAATAGCCGAACTGAACCGACTACAGGACTTGTGCGTAGTCGGTTCAGTTCGGCTATTCCTATTTCGTTTCGCGGAACCTTAAGTTCGTTTTACGGCTACTGCTAGCGTCAATTTCCCGCCCGTGGAGCCGTAGCCTTAGACGTATCAATTGTTCTTCGATACGCGTTACGTCTAATATTTCTGAGAGGTTTTTAGGTTTTCAGACGTGAGTAGAAGCCATAAGACAGAATATATTTTTGGTGTTTTAAAGGACATATTAAAATATTTTGATATCAAATATAAATTAGTAAGGCAAATTTATGACGGCGCTGCCTTGATGTCCGGTGAATTGTATGGTCCCAGGCAAAAGTTATAACTATTGCACCAGGCAACACTATTATTTACTCACTGTTATAAGTCATTGACCTCTTTGACGATTCAAAATTTAAAAGTTACGCCAAAGAATTTTCAAAATATCTATTAGACAAGTTCATTAAAAATTGTCCATCATTCTTTAATCAAATAAAATAAGAAAATTGATTAACAGGCTTATATGCTGATCCAAATATTTTCGGAAGGTGGGATAAGTTACAAAATATGTATAATTTTATATACTGCAATTCATTAGGTACAACAAACTGTTCCCGAAATTAATAAATTATTGTGGGCAAATTCTGCCTCAAATGAACGGGATTTCTCTTGTCTCAAAAGAGTCAAAGGTCAAAACGTATTGTCGAAACACCATGAAACAAGAGAGAATGTCAAACTTGTTTCAAATTTCAAATGTCAATAGAAAAAAACTTTTAAAATCTCTCCAAAGCAATAATAAATTTTACAATGACGTTATAACCCATTTTGCTACTTCGAAACAACATAGACTAAATAGACTTAATTTATAAACAGGTTTAGGTTCTAAATTTATAGGAAAAAACAAAAAAAAAACAAAAACCAAAAATCTCCTATGAAATTGAAGCCTTTTAATTAGATGGCATACCTATCTGAGGAGACAAAACCTTGCCGACCCTGTCCCTAAAGCCACGAGCCGCCTCTGACCAATATAGAAAAGAGAAAAGGCAGTTTTTGTTTTATTTTATTCAGAGTTGGACCACCATCTCCAGATAGCTATTTCTGCCTCTCAGGCGTTATCAATGGAGCTGTGCAGTCACAACTCTGAGCCAAACACTAGCAGGCCGCCTTATGTAAGGTAACTTACCGCGACTGCAATAATTCACCTTTGAGACGAAAATCAGCGACAGAGAATTGCCAAAATCAATATAGAAAAATTGCTAAATAGATATAGATGAACTGTGTAGGGTCAAACAGAAAGGTAGCTCATAGCCTGGAACGATTAGATTTTATTTTTAAAGATCAAACATTAAACAAATTAGGGATCGTTCAAGTATTACGTAACGCAGGTTGGGGAGGAGGGTCAAAAATCTTCAAAAGTTGCGTTACGCAATAGTTAAACTCCCATAAGAGTGCGTTACGTAGGGGGGGGGGGTTAAAAATCTTCAAAATCGCGTTATGTAATACTTGAACGCTCCCTTAAATGGTTTATTTATATTTATTTAAATAATTCGTAATTTCGTAATGTACTCAAAAAGGACATAAAAATTAAAAAAAGAAACGTTGAAATCCATAAACAATAACCAAAGATACAGTTAATAGCTCCTTCCTCTCCATAGCTCCCGCAAGTTTAAAGCCAGCCGGTTTTGAGGAACACATTTTGAAGCTTTGTGGACGATTCTGTTAAAAAGCATCATTTTCAAACCTCTTTCAAATAAGACTAATTAGATTTCTTATTTGTCATAAACAAACCTGCTGTGAATCTTAAAAAAGACTTACTTCCTTACATAAGTCCAAAAAATCGAATGCAGGAAACATAGGTATAGGTTCTTGTAGAGGTTCATACTACTCAAAAAAGCGTCGTTTGTTTGGCCGGGTCGTTCTGTCCTAATCAGAAAAATAATTTTTCCCTGAACTATAAGGCCACGTTCACATGACAAGTTAACACGTGTTTTGATAACGCGCAATTACAATTACGTTAAGCACTTGTCATGTGAACGTGACCTAGGGCGTAAAGTTTGCTTGATAAAATATGACTATCCTAAATTGTCTATAATAGAATGTAGGGGTAATATTATTTAGAAAATACTTAAATACATACTACGAAGATTATACATAAGAAGACGATAAAAACAGACAAATTAAAAAACTGAAAATCAATGTTTTAACAACCATTATATCTAGATATACTTAATAAACATTTAGCTAGATCTTTTAATGGTTCAAAACTTTCACTGTTAACCATTCACAACTACTAAACTGCTGAAATCACTTTCAAAAATAAATTCAATTTAAAAGGTCATTAAATAAAAGACAACTTCATTTTCAGTATCGTTCAAACGATAACCATGTATTTACTACCGAGAAACTGTGTAGTTCATATCCACCAAGCAGCAAGTAGTGCCATTATGAAGGTTGAATATGGCACATGTGGTTAGGCAGGACGGATACATGAGTATCTTGTTACAGAACACGTATATTTTACGAACATTTCAGAACAGATGTGAAAACACCAAACAACGATTGGCTGGAGGAGAGGAATTATGTGCAGTGTATATGTATAGTCCAAGTAATGAAGCTTAATATAGGACAAAACCTCACAATTTTTACAGAGTTGATCAATTTGCTTGAAAATTTGAGAATAAGTAGTGGATAGTCCAAGGATCAAAATCTATATGATGCCGAAAGGCGCTTTTACCATCAGTTTTCTGCTTATAACTCAAAGAGTTTTCGTTTTATTAAAACAACTTTGCTTGTACCTTTTGAAAAAATAAACAAAACCGGTTTTTCTAATTTTCTTTAAGACCAACAGTAATCGAACTATACTTTATTATATGTTAGCTCTTCTTCGTCAAATGCTAAATATTGTAGTTTCAAAGTCAAAAGACGGGAAAACTGTGCATTTTTCGAAGATATCTTCAAACTAATTTAAATTATTTAAAAATATCTATCTCCAGAAATAAAAAAAGTCTCTAGCTCAAAAATTAAGTGACATAAAATAAAAATAATGTCAGTCCCTATTTTTTTCAGCGAAAAAGTGATCGGAAACCACCCCATAATTAAATTAGTCATTGGCCTTATTTGGTCTTCTTTATTTATGTATTATTTATAGGTTCTAGAAGTTTGACCGGCTTAGAATGATTAGTTTTTAAAAAAATGGAGTTAAAAGCGAATAACGAATTTTTGTAGCTTGGTAAAAAATGCTCTTTTCTTCAGAATAGAAAGATTAGCATCGGAGATACAAAAAAATATTTCCATATGAAATTGTAGCTTATTTAATTCTCAAGAACTTGTTTGCAAAAAAGGCAAATTTGTTTTCTACGGCAAAAATTGAGTGGGCTATTGACAATTAAAACTTGTAATAACATGCAAAAACTACCTTTACCGTCCCTTTCAAAGTCACCGTTTTTACGAATGAAGATTTTAAAAGGATTTAATATTAATAGCCTTATTATAGATCTTGTAAAAACCTACAAAATTATTTTTTACCAAACTTTCCATGATAAAAAATGAAAAACAGTTAAAAATTTAATAAATTTTGTTGAAAAAAAAAAGAAGAAATCCAATTAAAAGCATAATAATGTAAGTTAGCGGTGTTTTTAGTCATTGGCCTTATTCATTCTTATTTATTTATGTATTATTAATAGATTCTAGAAGTTTGACTGGCTTAGAATGATTGGTTTTTAAAAAAGTGGAGTTAAAAGCGAATAACGAATTTTTGTAGTTTGGTAAAATTGCCATTTTCTTCAGAATAGAAAGATTAGCATCAGAGATACGAAAAAATGTTTAAGTATGAAATTGTAGGTTATTTAATTCGCAAGAAATTGGTTTAAAAAAATTTTTTCTACGGCGAAAATTGAGCGAATCGTAAATGAGTATATTTATATCGAAAAACATTTATTTTTTCGATATAAAACTAACACTTTCTATATCGAATAATTCGAAAACTATTAATTTTATCAAAAAAATATATAGAACATTTGTTGCTTAATGAATGTTTGTGAATGAATGTTTTTATCAACTTTTTCGGTGAAAATATAATAAAAATTTCCACCCCATGTTAAAAGCGCCTTTCGGCATCATTATAGAATATAGATATTGATCCTTGGACTATATCCACCACTTATTGTCAAATTTTTAAGCAAATCGATCCATTCTGTAAAAATTGCAAGGTGAAAAGCTTCGGTTCCTGGACTAATAGTGTGATGTATATCCGGTAGATTGTAGATGAAAAATAATAACATTCTTATGGTGACCTTGTGTTGGGACAAAGATTATAAAAATGATTCAAGTAACCAGTTTTTATTGTTCCAGGAAACATAAATGGAAACCGGTTGATGAGAAAATTGAATACACGTTCATATTTATTTATAAGAAATGACTTATTTTAATCGTTTCCCTCGAGATAAACCACATACATACTACAAATTTGTATTTTTCTCTATTTGCTGTTTTGCAAATATGATTTTGATAAATCATTTTTTGCTTCTGCGAACAGAAGCATCAAATAATAGACCAAGAGGCAGCGCTGAAAAATCTCTTTGAATTTATTAAAGCTAGATTTTTCACAGTTGATTACTGTAAGTTTGTAGAGAAACATACTGCGGTCGGTCAAGCGAAACGTAGAACAGGAGTTACTGAGAGGGTATCAAAGTTGCTTTCCTACGAAGGTAATTATTTCCATTTACTAAGGCTGAAAATCAGTACACACATTCTAAATTAAATATAAATAAAAGTTATTATAGTCGGTCAGCTGTATGACGGGACAGAGCCGGTCGGTCGGCCCCAATAGTCGATTGAGGAAATGAAGCATTTTGGCTCGCAATTTTTTCGTCCAGCATGGATTTACTTGAAATTTTCACAGAATGTAGGGAATAGTCCAAGGATCATTTTCTATATCATGCCGCTATCATACGCTGAAACCTTGGGGGTGGTTGCCACCCCATCTAGGCGGTGGGAATTTTTTATTACATTTTAACCATGTAATTGGACGGAAAAAGTGATTCTAAGAAAAAAATGTGTTTTACATTTTCTTCGTAACACTAATATTTTTCGAGTTATTCGCGCTTGAAAATAACAGTTTTTCGACGAAAAAATCAACTTTTTTAGAGGGTTTTTTGAGAATACCTCGAAAAATATGCATTTAATCAAAAAAACTGTAGATATCGAAATTGTATCTTTTAGTAACACAAACCAAATTCTTTTCCTATTAAGACCAATACAAACCGAGATACGGCATGTTAAAGGTTAGGTTTTTTCGTCAAATGCATAATTTGAAATATTCAAAGCCAAATAATGGGAAAAATTTGCATTTTTCGAGGAAAACTAGGGTAAAAAGTTTCTAGCTTGAAAATTAAGCGACTTATAATCAAACAAAATGTCGGTACCTGCTTTTCTCTACGAAAAAATCAGTGAAAACAACCCCCTAACTACCTTCCTAATTCAAAATTGGTCTTCACCTTTCTGTAGTTCCTTTTATATTTATATTATAAATACACTCAAGGAGTTTGACCTATTTAAAATGCCTAATTTTGGAAAAATTGGAGTTTAAAAAAAATTGATTTTTTGCAATTTGGTATTTTTCATCTTTTACTTCAGAATATCTCCGATGAAAATACTGAAGATCCGAAAAAAATTATAAACTACTAAATTGTAGCTTTTTTAATGACTAAAATTACCCTGTGCATAGATTTTCATCACAGTGAATAGTTAGCCAGATATAGCTGTTTAAACCTCTATTAACCAGCAAACACCCCCTTATTCGAGCCCTTTAAACCCGCCCCAATTAAAAACTAAGGGATCTTACGGAATTTAATTTACATAGTCTTATAGCTCTTTAAAAATCCTACAAAATCATTTTTGAAGAAACTTTTTATCACCAAAAATATATGGAATATTTTTCGAGGTATTCTCAAAAAACCCTCTAAATAAGTCAATTTTTTCGTCGAAAAACTAAGCGCAAATAACTCGAAAAATATTAGTTTTACGATGAAAATGTAAAAAACATTTTTTTCTTAGAATAACTTTTTCCATCGAATTACATGGTTAAAATGTAATAAAAAATTCCCACCCCTGAGATGGGGTGGCAACCACCCCCAAGGTTTTAGCGTATGATAGCGGCATGATATAGAAAATAATCCTTGGACTATTCTCTACCTTCTGTGAAAATTTCAAGTAAATCCATGCTGGACGAAAAAATTGCGAGCCAAAATGCTTCATTTCCTCAATCGACTATTGGGGCCGGCCGACCGGCTCTGTCCCGTCATACAGCTGACCGACTATAATAACTTTTATTTATATTTAATTTAGAATGTGTGTACTGATTTTCAGCCTTAGTAAATGGATTTACCTATAGGAAAGCAACTTTGATACCCTCTCAGTAACCCCTGTTCTACGTTTCGCTTGACCGACCGCAGTATGTTTCTCTACACACTCACAGTAATCAACTGTGAAAAATCTAGCTTCAGTAAATTCAAAAAGATTCTCAGTGCTGCCTCTCCGTCTATAACACAATGAATTTATTTTTTGCCACAGGACAATTTTTATTAATACGTAATCATGTAAAATGTGAATTTTATAGACTTTAAAATAGATCAAATCCAGGTTTGTTATAGGTTTTTACAGGTTTATTTTTTATTTTGTGTATTTTATCAAAAACTACATATATTTATATTTTTTGTCAGATTTTTCTGTAAGGTGCGATTTTTTTCGGGTTTTTCAAAGTGGTCATTAAGTTTTTGGATTTTTTTTCATTTTGTAGACATTTTAAAATATATCAAATCCAGGTTTTTTATGTTTTTGTAATTTGAAGTAATTAAGCCCTTTAAGAGAAAATGGGAGAAAAACGTTCAAATACCTTAAAAAAAGTGGGGAGTTTTTTGGGGGTTTGAAGGTTTAGCCCAATTTTTGAAAGTCATAAAGGACTCCATTACTTCAAATTATCTTTAAATCATAAAAAATTCTTGATTTCCTTAAAACCTCCTAAAAAATTCCTTAAAAATCAGGTTTTTGGGTTTTTAAATGTGGAAAAATATTGAAAAGCGTTGAAAAAATCTGAAAAAAAATTAGAAATGTAATTTTTAATAAAATTCACAAAATTCAAAAAATTGGACCTGCAGCCATCTCAAAATAAGTTATACGCTTTTTGCAAAAATAAATACATTTTTTTAGTTGTGTACACCTAGGGTGACCAAATCATAAACTTGAAAAAACATCCAAAGAGGGTTTGGCGGCAAGACTCTCTCGGGGCCTCCATCGAGACGTAATCATAGAAATATGCTCTTTTTAGCTAATTTGAGACAAAACCCTTTATCAATTTACCTATGAATATATAATTTAATTTAAAATGTGGGGGGATAATAAATAAAAACAACGATTTTGCAACTTTAAAAATGGGACAATCCCGTTTTTACGGGACGTTTGATCACCCTATGTACACCCAACCTGCGGGTCTATAAAAACGGCACTAACGGGTCTATAAAAATAGGGATATTTTGTAAAAGCCTCAACTGTGCGTGTAAATTTTTTGAAAGTTTACAATTGATTTCATCCCATCTAAGAAAAAATAAAAAATGTCTTCTTTTGTGGTGTGGGAAGTGGAAGGACGGGTTTAAAACTACACTGTTTTATTTTTTATCACATAGAACGTAAAAAAATGAAAAAGAATTGAATTCTGGGAGTGATGTCAGGGCATTTTCTCTATAATATCTTAACCTTTGACACCACAGAAATTAAAACTGGAGAATGGGATATAGCAATAAATAAAATTTATATTTTTTCTTGTTTTGCAAAATCATACATGCTTTTTACAGTACATACCTACACTTCTAAAACTCATAAAACACAAAAGCAAATCGAAAAATAACGAACGGTCAATAACCTTTTAATTATCTTATTAATATCTTCAGCAACATGGAACGATAATTTTGTTTTGTAATGGTTTTCGTTGCCGAAACGGTTTTCATTATGAAATTATTACAAGAGATCGCTCGATTTCACATTTCCCTTTATGTATCAGCATCAAATTACCGGGTAATGCAAAAAGTCCATTCACTCACGGTGAAATATTGCAAAACCTGCAAATTCTAAAGAACCCCTTGGATTGATATAAAATTTGGCACACACATAGCTAACATGTCAAAGAAAAACTAGTCATATTGTGCCGATGTGTGTTTTTGCCCTGGGGGTGAGTTTCACTCCTTCTCGGGAGTGTAAAAATATATGTTCAAATTAAGTCCGGTAGTAAATAAACTGACTAATTCCAAGCAACTTTTGTTCTCTAGCTTTTTTTCACTAATCAAGCAGTTAGTTGCTAGTGAATAATATGTTTATTTTTCAACAAAAGAACGATGTTTTTGGACGGTTTTTCGCAAATAACTCAAAAAGTAAGTATTTCTTCGAAAAATACGTTCTTAGCAAAAATATAGCCTATAAAAAAGTGAAAAAAATGGTGTATGTATGAGGTCTCTAACCCACTAGAAGCAGAGTTGTAGCTAATGAAAAATAGGTTCATATTCGTGAAATTCCAAATCGAATATTTCAACGTGAAATAACCAAAAAATTAAGCAGTTTTTGGGAAAACAATAGTTATTTATGAAACAGTTCGTGAAGTATGCTTTTTGAGAACGTACGCGATACGCGACAGCGGAGCGAGTGCTAAAAGTACTTCACGCACAGTTTCATACAATATTTTATCTACGATAAACAAATAAAAAAACTGTAACTCTTCGTCACTGGAGTTCATTTCTATTCTACAATTTTTAGAACTTTGACATTTAAAAATTCTAACTTCTTTCAAACCACAAAACTGTCAAAACTTTTGTTGTAATTTATTGCTCATTATGTCATCACCATGACAACGCGAACGTTAAGGATATTTGATTATAACAAAGTGTGCCAAAAAACAGTGCGAAAAGTAAACCCCATTTAAAATTCATTGTTACTTCACGCACACTATCTATAATGACAGTTTTCACAAACTAAAAACTTATGCATAATATGAGATAGAGTAGATAAAATACTTTTGATGCTCCTAGAATCAAAAGTAAGGAAGTTACGCTCAAAATAAAGTTGGTCCCTTTTTTGGTAAAAAAATCGGATATATCACATCCTAATTAGCATCTCAAATGAAATTATTAATCATTACCGCTTTACAAGTTGCTTTACTTATGTATTATTTTTGAAAAAAATATGGTCTTAAACTAACATTATTTTCTTAATTTTGAAAAACCTGTTTTTTTTCAAAATAACTTAAAAAATATTAGTGAAACCAAAAATCTCAAAGAGTAATCAAATGTAGTTTGCTTTTCTGAATATTTTGGAGTTTTTGTTTTCTGTAAGACAAAAATATGGCTGTTCAAAATTTGCATACACTAGTGATTAGTAACTAGTTCAAGCCCTTTCAAGAAAAGGACCAACTTTATTTTGAGCGTAACTTGCTTACTTTTGATGCTTTGAGCGAAACTTAAAAAAACAATAATAAAGCTTTTTTTAAACAGTTTTAAAAAGTCGTATTGAGTTGCTCCCAAAAAGTGCTTCGTTTTTTGGTTATTTCACGTTGAAATATTCTATTTGGAATTTGACGAATATGAACCTATTTTTCATTAGCTCCAACTCTGCTTCTAGTGGGTTAGAGACCTCATATGTACACCATTTTTTTCACTTTTTTATAGGCTATATTTTTGCTAAGAACTTATTTTTCGAAGAAATATTTACTTTTTGAGTTATTTGCGAAAAGCCGCCCAAGAACGTGTTTTTTTTTTGTTGAAAAATGAACATTTTCACTCTCAAATAACTCGAAAACTATTAACTTAGTGAAAAACGCGATAGAAAAAAAGTTGCTTAGAATTAATCAGTTTATCCATTTCCGAACTTATTGTGAACATATATGTTTTCACCCCCCATGAAGGGTTTGTACCCACTCCCCAGGTCAAAAGATATCACTTTTTTTTGACATGTTACCTATGTGCATGCCAAATTTCATGTGAATCCAAGCGGTTCTTTAAAATTCCTAGGTATTGCAATATTTTACCGTGAGTGAATGGACTATTTATGTATCAGCATCAAATTACCGGGTAATGCAAACCTTTATTAATATTTCGCCTGCATATTTCTTTTACAACCGTACGAGATGTAGTTGACGACTGAAGATCATAAATTAAGTTTTATTAACATTTATATTGAGTCTTATTTTTTACCCACTGTGTTAAAGCAATTTAATAAATGTTGTAGAACTTAAAAGTTATTGCCAAGATGACCGTATCGTTGGTATGGTCATGCACGGCCTCTTTCTTTTTTGCATTTGTAAACCGGCAGTGGGAACAATATCTAACTGTTTTAAACCGCAAAAAAACTTGTTAAAGACTGCGGTAAATATTTACTGCCGGTTTTCAAATTAGTACTAGGAATAGGAAGATATTTTACAATGTTGAAAGACACATACAATGCTTACTTACTACCATAAACTCTGGTATTTCACAGTGCAACACATAATCATACTGAAGGTTTAAAATGTGTTAAAAGTTACAAAGCTGTATTAAAATTCAGGAAAATTCATGTTCATTCATTCAAAAAGGCAATAAAAAAATAATATGCGTTTGTCATAATATGCTATTTTAACGCTCAAATCAGCAAAGAAACCACAGGGAGAATTAACTTTTCACATTTGCGCACACTTTTTTCCCAAATTGCAGGAGTAGCAGTATTCAATGCTTCTTGCGATGTTTCCCAAACTTATGTGTCATTGTAACCAACCAGTACGTCCAATATAGTTATTATCGAAAGTTTGGCATATTGTCAAATATATTCAATAGGATTTAAATTACAATGGTATAATAAGGTGGCAGTCTTAACCTTAACACACTACTAGAAATATCTTTATAACTCCTGGTTAAACAATTTGAGAGCTTCTGCTGATATCTTTAGAGCAGCAGTATCAAAAGTGCACATTGCCATGATGGTTGCCGACCTTCTTAGAGGAGATGGCACATGAAGAAGAAGAAATATTTGTAGTTTTCAATCCTTTTGGCCAGCTGTAGTAATTATGGCTTGAAAGTATCGACAGGAAATGAAATAAATTCATTTGTTAACCATTCTTTTCTTTTATGTATTGTCTATGGGGCATTATTCAAAACTATAACAGATGATTCGTATAAACTTGGAAACAGTTTTTTCTTAAACCATTTCACAGACATCTCCTATTCATGTTATGGTGATAATCAGCCGATTTTGATTTTGACGAAAGCACAAGATTTATTCCATCCATCAAACTATGTTTTGCACCAGCATACAATATATAACATGTCTCTTTTCCTCAATATCGATGTGTTTTACGTATTTTATACCCTTCACCCTTTACCCTGTGAGGTAATAGGATTTTTTAGAATGAAAAGAGCAAATGGCAAAGATTAAATGAGTCTAGTTATTATTAAACGAATTAGTTAAATTAAATAAACGGTTCTAGCTACATACACCTAAATAAAAGTTGAAAAGAAGCGTGGTTTGGAAATTATCTATGAAAACAATATAAGAAGTGATCAGAAAGTTATAAAAAATTATCAACTACAAATATGAAATGATATCAATATGTTGCAGATTATGAACAAAAATTGCACTTTAAATAGATGAAAGATACAAAAAAAATTCCCACTACTGTACTGTATGGAAGTAAAATGTGCCATGGCAAATCAAAGTTGCCAACTGACAAATATTTTGTATCACTAGTACTACTACTATCAGTTTACAGCGTTCTGCGACGCCTTCCGACTCCTAACCGCCATTCTTCCCTATTTAACCCTGGAAGATCAAACCTATTTTTTGTTAACATAATCCGCACACATGGGTATCAGATACCCAATGATTTTTTGTGAAGAAATAAAAAAAAAGTAAACATTTTATGATTTCCAGAGACTGTCTAATTACTATTGAATACACAAGAAGGATTAAATCATTCATTTTATTTTCTTTCTGTTAATTGTAGTAATACAAAAGAAAAATATATAAAAATAATTAAAAAATATTTTCTACAAAACCAGAAACATAATTCAAAATATTTAAACTTAGTTTAACAACAAAATGGTCTTTCTAACTTAATGGTCATTTTGGTGACTACATTCATAACACAGTTTAGCTCTATGCTCCATGCAGAATGCTTTATGGCTAGCCCAGTATACATATTTTGTTTTTTTTTCTCTTTCTTTGAAGATATAACACCTAGCTCAGGGGTTCCCAAACTTTTTTGTACCACGCCCCCTTTTGTTGAAATGAAAGTTTCTCGCGCCCCCCCTCCTTTACAATAAATTGTATGCTCCTAAATAGGAACAAAACAAAAACAAATAAGAATTAGCTTGAAAACAAAACATTTAATTATTCTGCCATGAGATACAACAATATAAGTTTCCGTAAAATCCAAAAATTATTAATAAAAGAAAAATAGATTAGGTTGGTTAGTGAGAGGGATGTGCTTGCATTTTATTTACTTGTATGCTTATTCGTGGCCGAGTTTTAGTAAGTGCACAACACAAGTCACTAGCAACATCAAGTTTATTCCGATACTTTGTTTTAATTGCCACAAGTGTTGAAAATCGCACAAATAGTTACTTGAAAAAGGCAAATATAAATGAAGAGCTTCCCGTGATACACTAAGATACACTTTGAAACATTTTAAACAAAATGAAGGTTTGTCCATTATAACAAAGTATTTGGCAGAGGAATCATGCAAAAAATCATTTGGATTTATTTGCAAAGCATCTTCTTGAAGTGACTCAGGCAGGGAGTCTATGTTGACATGGAATGGATCAGTTGACATTCTGTAAATAAAATTGTCACAAGTGTTTGGTTTTCGCGATGGGCCACATATTCAAATCGCGAGACGTACACCGGAAAACAAAACTCCGGGTATATAAAACAATAATCAGTCCCATAGTAAGTTATTGCTGCGAAACATGGGTGGTGACACAGAAATCTGCCAATGCATTAGATGTGTTTGAAAGAAAAGTATTACGTAGGATACTGGGCCCAATAAGTGAAAATAACAACTGGCGAATTAGGTATAATAGAGAAATATACGAGCAATATAGCGAACCAACTTTAGCACAACACACTAAACTGCAGAGATTACGGTGGGCAGGGCACGTGGTCCGCATGCATGAGAATAGAATACCCAGAAAATTGCTGAATGCAAGAATGCAGGGAAGAAGATCTGTTGGAAAACCTAAAAAGAGATGGGAAGACGAAGTCGATGAGGATGCCAGGAACTTCCTGGGAACGCGTTCATGGAAAAGAACAGCGGTAAATCGAAATGATTGGAGAAGCTTATTGAAGGAGGCCAAGGCTCGATTTGGGCTGTAGTGCCATTGGATGGATGGAAGTGTTTGGGAAGTATTTCTGGAACTCTTCAATTAGGCTCTCCAAATGATTTGATATTTCGATTTTCAAACTTGATCCTTCATAAATATCCTTGAAGCGTGTTTCTTCTGAGATTGGCTCTACTTTAGAGAAATTTGAATAATTTCAGGGGATTGCTGATATTTTACGCCTCCAAAGTTGAGTAATTAAGCCTCCATCACAATGAGTAACTACTATGTTTGAGTCTCCACCCTGCAGTTTTAGGTTAAGGCTGTTCAACGAGTCAAACATGTCTGACAAATAAGCAAATATTACTTGGGTACAATGTTTTTTAAAGGCCATGTTTAGCTCATTTTGCTTTTGATGTTCCCAGGTGATTACTTCATCTCAAAGGTCAAATAATCTTACCAAAATGTTTCCTTTTGAGAGCCATCGTACTTCTATATGAAGTAGTAGTGTTTTGTAATCACTTTCTAAATCTTCACAAAGAGTTTTAAACAGTCGAGTATTCAAAGCACTGTTTTTTTATGTACTTCACTACTTTAATACACAACTTTAAGACAGCCATAAGTTCATTTGGAAGGGTTTTTGCTGCCAAGGCTTGTCGATGTATAAAACAATGTATCCCAATCACATCAGCATTTTTCCCTATTACTAATTGCAAATAGCCTGAGCGAAAACCAAGCATTGAAGGTGCGCCATCTGTACATAAACTGATCAGTTTTTGTCAAGAGAGTTTGTGTCATGTTTGTCAAAAAACTCTCACACTGCTTTCATAACATTAATAGCTTTTGTCGTGGTCTTCAGTCTCCAACTCTGTAGAAAAAAGTAGCTCGTCTTTCATTCTTTCGTTTTGAATATACCGAACATAAACAATTAACTGATAACATTGTACTATGTCAGTACTCTAGTCAAGCTGAATAGTAAAAAATGGCGATTATTTTACTGCATCAACCACCTGGTTTTGTATGTCTTCGGTCCTATCATCAATGCGGCGTTTCACAGTGTTGTCAAAAAGAGGTATTTGAGATAACTTTTGCTTACTCTGCGTTACCAGACACAGTTTAACAACCGGTTAATTTTGAGTTTTAGAAAAATAACTAAATTTAATGTAATGTTCAACTTGTCTCGCGCCCCCCCTGATATGACCTCACGCCCCCCAAGGGGGGCGCGCCCCCCAGTTTGGGAACCCCTGAGTCCTAGCTGCTTTACTAATCTTGTGGGATGTTGTGTTGGTAGGTCTTTAACTTGAAGGCACACTTGATCGCATACCTCACACATGGGTGCTACATACCCTAGCATGTATTCAATAAATTTTCGTGATTGGAAATATTGTTCAAATGAGACCGCAACTACACGCACGTCCTTGGTAGACTACAGACTGAATTTGCATGAAGCGGCATTACCATTGAAATGCGATTGAGTTACATTCAGTTAAATAATTGTCTCGATGGGTATCTCACACCCAAGTATGAGCTACCAGGGTTAACCATGACCTGGAGGGATTTCTCTTTCCTCTGGTTCTTTTTCAATTCCCTGGTCTTGAATCCAAACAAAAGGCCCTGAATCTTGAATAAAAATGGAATACATTTTTATTTTATTTCCAAACAAAAGGCTAACGAGTGCTGTGAACCTGGTTCTTCGGCTCCGAAACGAATTTGTGTCCAGAAATCGGCCAAGAAGGTTTTAGCATCAGTTTTTTTAATACGAAAGGAGTTTTGTTTATGGATTCCTTGCAAACTGATAAAACAATAAATTATTGTAACGTTTTAGACCAGCTCAAGGAAAAAATCGTGAAAAAATACCCGGTTTGCAGAGGAAAAATCCTTTTTTATCAGGACAATGCACCGTGTCATATGAGCTTTTTGATAATGGCTAAATCCATGAATTAAAGTTCGGATTGTTGAAGCATCCACCATATTCACCAGATTTTGACCCTAGCGACTTCCATCTGTTTCAATACCTAAACAAATGGAAGCAGTTCGTGTTTTGTATAATATCAATTGTATTCCTGAAACATACTATTATATTATGAAGTAGGTTATCTCGCCGCTACTAACAATTTCTTTTCAGCTTTTACTTGAATATTGGTAGCTATCAATTAAAGCACCATTAATGAATTAACGAAGGTCGTCAACTAGGCCATTATTCAATTACCGTTATCGTCCTCTTAGCTCACCAGTGCTGGTGGCTCTTAGCCGTTGCAAACGCCGCCTCTCAATGTTCAACGTTTTTTCAAACTTTGTCCTCTAATTCCACATCTATTAACTATGTATTTGAGAAACGTCTACAATGTTGGTTTTATAAAGCTGTGTTCACAATGGGTGCCGCATTCGCTAACAATGGAAAAAAAACATTTTCGACTTTCTCAGAATTATTTAGAGCGTTCTCGAAAGGATAAAGTGGATTTTGTGCATCGATTTATCACTATGGATAAGATTTGGGTCTATCACCATAATCCTCAATCAAAACAAAAGGCTAAAAAATGGTGTGGACCTCATTCTTAGGCGACGTGTTAGGCAAACGCGTTTTCTAACGCACTCGTATGTTCAGGGTCTTAGCCGCTACTAACGCCGCCTCTCAATGGCTAAGCAATGGCTAAACCCATGAATTAAAATTCGAGTTGTTGGAGCATCCACCATATTTACCAGATTTTGCCCCTAGCGACTTCCATCTGTTTCAATACCTAAACAAATGGAAGCAGTTCGTGTTTTGTATAATATCAATTGTATTCCTGAAACATACTATTATATTATGAAGTAGGTTATCTCGCCGCTACAAACAATTTCTTTTCAGCTTTTACTTGAATATTGGTAGCTATCAATTAAAGCACCATTAACGAATTAACGAAGGTCGTCAACTAGGCCATTATTCAATTACCGTTATCGTCCTCTTAGCTCACCAGTGCTGGTGGCTCTTAGCCGTTGCAAACGCCGCCTCTCAATGTTCAACGTTTTTTCAAACTTTTTCCTCTAATTCCACATCTATTAACTATTTGAGAAACGTATACAATGTTGGTTTTATAGCGGACTGTATGTAATCAAAACAACCACTGAACATGATTTCAAGTTTCTATATATAGAATACCTACTTTACTAAGAAGAAGAAAAAGAAGTAACAGTTTGTCGATTATAGAGATGGGCGTTGTCATGCCTTATCGTAGATATCTTCGGCGACTTACTACTTCTAATCGAGGTTACGTCTGTTTGATTTTTGGTTATAGAAATTAGTAGAGATCAAACAACTATGCGTCTTTCAGATATATAAGGAAACAATTTTTACGAACGAAAGTTCCACTTTTAATGTTAACAACATTAAGCAAAACTTTATTAGAACTAATCTTCGGGTTACACCATTCGTGGCTTCTAAAATTTGCAAGCCAATGAATTGCCGGAGATAAGAAGGTCGAGGGTGATCTATAAGGTGTCCAGCACGGTAAAATTCCAACAAAGATTAGTTCTGAATACTCAGGAGTAGAACTGTTACAGATCAAGTTGATTCTCAGTTAGAGTTGACTCCAACTAGTTGGAGTCAACTCCAACTGAAACGAGCAGTAAAAGTTGATTTTAAAAATTTAAATCAACTTTTACTAGTTGGAGTTGACTCTTCCTGGATCGATTCAGTAAATGTTGATTATACGAGAATCTCAAGTGCACTTTTGATGAGTGTGTGTTTCTTTGTTTTGACTGTTTCAACTACTTATTAGTACAGTCTGTAACGTCGCCCCCGTTAGGTAAATTATTCTGATTCGATTTTTTCTACAAACTTACTCAAAGAAATACATCCGTATAACAATCCTTATAACAAATACACAGGGTGTCACGCGGTACCGCGCTCGAAAAATTGTTTAACCAATTTCAGTAAGTCAGTCAATAAAGTGACTCTTTATCGAACGAGTCTGATATTACGAGCAGAGAAACAGACGCGTTCGATAAAGAGTATTGAGGTGGTGCGTACAAAATTGTATCGTCAATCATAAAAAACATTAACACTTACTTACAACTTTGAGGAAATTTTTTTAATTTTAGACGAAATAAAAATCTCGTATGACAGTAATGACAGATGACTTTTGCATGATGGCCGGTTTTGATGTTTAATCGATAGTTATATCAATATTGTATACCTACCTAATTACTAAATCTGTAAAGTTTTGATTTATTTTGTATGAATATAATTGCGAAACACTACAGAATTTTACTTTTTAACATAAATTTTATTAATAATAAGATAAATTTTGTACAATATTTTTAATAATTAAAGTAAATAAATTTTAATTTCACTCAAATAAATAATCGATTGCTGCCATTGACCACTTACATTCAAATCTCGGTTAATTTGATTAATTATCGCGGCAGGTAAAGTAACATTCTTCTTTCAATACAACAAAGTGTTACTTTACTGCCGAAAATGAGGGCAAATGAGTACAATAATGAATGATTTTAGTGAAGTTTGGCGATAAACAATGATTTTAAACAAATTCGCAAAAATACATAATTTTTTCACTTCGTACAAATTTTTTTTTTTAGATCCGTTGGGCCTTTTTTTCTCTAAAATTGACTGTTGTCGAGTTATTAGCGACTTAAAATTTGAAAAACGCCAAAATAACCATTTTCAAGGTTTAATAACTCGGTTAAAGATAATTATTGTGGAAGTCGAGCGAGCGGCCGTGTAGTAACGGCATAATCGCTGGCCTCATACGCCAGTGCACGTGAACGTGAGTTCGAGCCCTGCTAAAGACAAACCATTTTCATTTTCAATAATGACACGAGCCGTCTCACCGTGCCTCGGAGAGCACGTTAAGCAGTCGGTCCCCCTGGGCTAGTGTACATCGACACTAGTTACTTAAAACAGGGTTAAAGATGTGATTGGCGCCGGAACTGTCCGAAAGGCAAAAATGCCATACGATATTATATATTATGAAAGTCAGAAACTAAAAAAAATCAAAGATTAAAGCTACCTCTAAGATCCTGAAGAAATTTTTGTTATTATTTCATTAATAAGATATTATTTTTAATTATCAACAATGAGCGCTAACCGTGTATTGAGGCGGCCGTCAATGTGAGTGCGAGTGAGATTCACCATTGGACGGCTGGAATGGTGCATCGCTTTAGCACTCACCATTGACGGCCGCCTAATACGCACTTAGCGCTCATTGTTAATAATTAAAGATAAAGCTTAGTAATAAAATAGTGACAAAAATTTCTGCTGGATCTTGTAGAGGGGGCTATAAACTTTGATTTGGTCACTTTCTGACTTTCATAATAATGGATTTTAACCGAGTTATTAAGCCTTGAAAATGGCTATTTTCGAATTTTTCAAATTTTAAATCGCGTATAAATCGACAACAATCAATTTTAGAGAAAAATCACAAAATACCTTTTTTTGCTCAGAATAACCCAAATGATCTAAAAAAATTGTTCGAAGTAAAAAAAATTATTTTTGTGAATTTGTCTAAAAAAAATTGTTTAAACAATTTATCGATCAAGGTACTGCCTGGCACCCAGTAGATTTGTTATAAGGACCTCTTTTTGAGTAAGTTTGTGCAAAAAATTCGAATCGGAGTAATTTACCTAACGGGATAGATACAACCTAGACTAATTTGAACATATTCAGTAACATTTAATTGCTAGAATCGGCTGTTTGTGTGAATCAGAATCAACTTTTACTAAATGGCATTGGGAAGAGTATACTTTTCCTAGTTGGAGTCTACTTTTACTAGTACATGTTGAATATAAATCTTCATTTTATATTTATAATCAACTTTTACTGAAACCAGCCGTTAGAGTTGACTCCAACTAGTGGGAGTCAACTCCAACTGGATAATCAACTTGAACTGTAACAGAACTATAAAACTAATAAATAATCACTTCGTTGTGACCCGAAACAAGAGCCGTCTTATTTTAGTTAGTTCAGAGAGCGCCAAAAGCACTCGTAACTGGTTTCAGCCCTTCTTAAGTAGTGATGTTGATTATAGTTACTTTCGAGTATTCGTTACAAATCGTTACTTTTGTATAAAGTAATCATTTACCAGTAATCATTTATAAAGTAATCATTTACCAAGAGGTTCCCAACCAGTGTTCCGCGGCACGCTGGTGTGCCCTGAAGTCCCTGCAGGTGTGCCGCTAAATTTGATTATACTCACTATCATTATAGAGATTATTTACCCAAGTGCGCCGTGGCTGAACTAATTTTTAAGTTAGTGTGCCTCAAGCTAAAGAAGGTTGGAAACCGCTGATTTACAGTGAGTACCGGTAATCATATCGAGAATCGTATTTCTCAGTAGGTAGGTATTTTGTATAGGTATTCCGATATAACAACGACCTTCACCGATCTGTTTAAGGGATAAAAATGATTTGATTACTATGATTACTTTTGTTACTTTTTTATTTGAGTACCGGTAATCATATCGCGAATCGTATTTCTCAGTAGGTAGGTATTTTGTATAGGTATTCCGATATAACAACGACCTTTATCGATCTGTTTTAGGGATAAAAATGATTAGATTACTATGATTACTTTTGTATTTTTGAGTACCGATAATCATATCGAGAATCGTATTTCTCAATAGGTAGGTCTGTATAGGTATTCCGATATAACAACGACCTTCACCAATCTGTTTAAGAGATAAAAATGATTTGATTACTATGATTACTTTTGTCTTTAAGTATCGGTAATCATATCGAGAACCGTATTTCTCAGTAGGTAGGTATTTTGTATAGGTATTCCGATATAATAACTACCTTAACGAAGTACGAAGTAATCAGAGTAATCAAAGTAGATACAATAGTCGGTACTCGCTCTGATACGATTGGTACGAAGTAACGAAGTAATCAGAGTAATCAAAGTAACGATTTGCCTGTCTGTATAGTAATCGTTACTTTCGAAGTAACGATTACTTTGTAACGAATAGTTACTTTTTCAACATCACTTCCTTAGGGTTTCTCCAGAGAGCGCATATTTGATTGTCTCTGAACCACTAAAATTCTGTCAGCAGATGCCGCCACGGCATCCATGTCATAATGTTATTTAGTTTGTGAGCCGAGGCCAGCGGCCCGAATTTTAATGGTTCAGAGAGAATCAAATATGCGCTCTATGAAGAAACCCCAAGAAGGGCTGAAACTAGTTAGAGTGCTTTTGGCGCTCTCTGAACTAAAATAAGACGTCTCTTGTTTCGGTTCACAACGAAATTATTATTTATTATTTTTATAGTTCTACTCCTAACTTAGTATTGGGAACTAATCACTCAAACAAAATTTAATTCGTCATATTGATTAATAGTGATTATTGAATAGTATTTCGTTGTAACAACAATTTAATTTTTTGTTTCAACGAACTTTTAGACATTGATCACTGTATTTGGTTATTGTCACAATGATTGAATAATAATTGTGAAAGTAACTAGAGTAGAATAATCAATAACATCAATTTATTCAGACAATAAGTTAGTTTCGTATAGATATTTAATAAATAACGGTAATTCTGACAGCAAGGCACTTTCTTGATTTCATAGATTATAAGATATAGACTAATATTTGATTATTCCATAGATGTAAACTGATTGTTGTGACAACGAATCCATTAATCAATCTACTACTGCGTTTAATAACCACAATCAATGCGTTAATGGTAACAATAAACGAAGTTGTTGAAACGATAAACGTTTTGCTTGACCAATTGAAATGTAACGGCTTTTCTTTATCGTTCTTTGTTAAACAATGCTGTTACCTCTGCCGAAGTGCCGAATACATAATTTCATTTCGTTTCCAAGTGTATAGGTCTGGATCCCGCGTATGAAAAGAAGTTGATTAATAGCAAGCTGAAAATTTGTTAATAGCTTAAGGGTGTCTAGTCGGACAAACGTTGATATATAGGAACACTGGAACAGGGAAAGTTTTAATTGTGGAACAGGTTAAAAATTTGGAACGGTCAGACCACGAAAACGTCACATGTATTTTTTCCGACAGAACTTCCAATTGATTTGCTACCCTTTCATTAAACTCTCATGCAAAAATCAGGCTGCTATTTATCACCAAATGGGCATTATAATGAGTGGAACACGTAGAAAATGTTAAATGACAGGAATTATGATAGGTGAAAAATAGCAGTCTGATTTTTGCATGAGAGTTTAATGAAAGGGTAACAAATCAATTGGAAGTTTTGTCGGACAAAATACATGTGACGTTTTCGTGGTGTGACCGTTCCAAATTTTTATCCTGTTCCACAATTAAAACTTCCCCTGTTCCAGTGTTCCCATATATCAAAGTTTGTCCGACTAGACACCCTTAAGCTATTAACAAATTTTCAGCTTGCTATTAATCAACTTTTTTGTCATGCGCGGGATCCAGACCTAGTAGTTCGTACTGGAAGGAAGTTTTCGTGTATCTATTATCGTAGTTCTATAATGATTATTTTAATTTAATAAGTCACAGGGGTGAAAAAGAGAAAATTTAGTATGATTTTTAATTTCAATTATGTTTAAATATAAATTATAAATATAAATTCTATAATTTCAGTTTATTTTAAGGGACTTTCAGCCCTCGGTAATGATGTCATCTTTTATTCAGCGTTTAAATTTTTCAAAAATACTTATTAGTTTTCTCAGGATTCCAAAAAATGAATGTGTTTAAAAAGAATTCGATCGAAATTTTGCACCTGCTCTCTCCAAAAGGATTAAAGTGTTATACATTTTTGGAATCACTATTTCAAACGCTTTTAAATGAGCTGTCACAATGATGCACTTTCCCATTTAAAAAATCCAAAGTTGTGGCTGTCACCTGAAGAGGGATCGCGTAAAGTTCGAAACATTGATGTTATAATTACTTTGATTATTTTAAAAATCGATCTGTCCGAGCGTTTTGCTTATGTGCTAAAAATAAATAAGTTAATAAGGGAGCAACACTTTTTCCAGCCCACTGTATAAGTGAAATCATATGAGAAATCACACAGTGTAAAGTCCATTAGGTTTAGGACAAAAAGGGGGATTTGCAAAATTATTATTAATCAATTAATATCATACATTGAGCTAATGTATTCAGTAATTATCAATATAAAATACATTCATAGTAGGAATGAGCGAAACTGATTGTAGGGATGAAAAGAATTGCTTGTAAGAATAAACGGAAATAATTGTAGAAATAAACGAAATACGTTAGGAGAAATAACACTGTTATTGACACAACGAATAGTCTTCGTCGGTCAATTAACGACGTTGTTGTTTCAATGAATAGTGTTCGTTGGCTCAGTGAACAGTGTTCGTAATATTAATAAATGGATGTTCTTCCATTCAGTAAACGTAATACATTGGATCAACTAACGAATAATATAATGAATTGATGAACATCGCTTTATTGTTCCAATAAAACCAAGAATAGGACAAATTTTAAGTATTGCTTTTGTTGTCTGAATTAAAATTTTTATTAATATTACGTACCTTTTTAGTTGAGTGTAAAAGGCTCACAACGAAATGATTATTTATTAAATATAAATAATTTCTAATTACGCAACAACTTCTTCAAATTCTTTCCGAATTTGTCGAATGTTTTGGTCGAAATTCATTGGTATAATCTCACATCTCTTTTCACAATAATATTTATCGCATGTTGACGACCGGGAGGTCTTGCAGTCTCGTGATTTTCCTGCTGTGGCGGATCTTGTTTTTCGAGTTTCATTTTGAGCCTTTAATCCATGGGTTACCAATTTTCTTATAAATCTCCATGCCGTTTACTATTTTTGGTTCGTCCGTCTTTAGCGGAGAAATGCAAGAAATAGTCAACTCATCTTGGACACCAGTAAAACTTGGTGAAACGAAAAGAAAAAACAGAAACTCCCTCTCCAACTAATGTTTTTTGCTACACCTTAAGTTTAAAAAAGTGTCAACCATTGAAGACCCTGTCACACTGATGATGACGTTTCCTCTTTTAGAAGATATTTCCGACTAGCTTTAAATGCAGAAGATTGCGCTGGTAGTAGCAAATATAGTTCTTGGTAAACATCGATATTCGAATTTAAGTATCGTAAAGAGTTCTGATTGCTTAGAGAAGAACTTAACATATCTATAAATTCATACTTAGAATTTGCATCTATTATGCAAATGCAAGATCCACATAAGTATGAGAAAATGTGAAAATAAACATTACATATCGTGTGAAATCGTTCGTACTCCGGTCTAAATTTATGATATGACCTAGTAGACCGATTATTAACTCCTCCATCTCTTACTAAGAGCAAGCATAAGAAGTAACAGTTCGTCGTATTATGCGTTCATCTCGTATAGTTGTAGTTGCTGCTTTCTTGGCTATTGCAGAGGTCACCAAGTCTTTTTTATGTTTAGGTATATTGGCAGCGCCTTGCACTACACGCTGTATGCAACATACCACTCACTGGTCCATTGTTGAATCTTTACGTTGTTGTCAACTCTTACATAATTTCTATAAAATGACTATTTATTACCTAGTATTCTATCTTCATTAAAGGTAAAAAATTTATACCAATATGTACTTTGTACTATAATTTTACTATATGTACTTTGTACTATAATTGGACTATATGTACTTTGTACTATATTGGACCATATGTACTTTGGACTATCGAAAAAAAAAAACGATAAAAGTACGATCCAAACTTCGGAATGTAGATCTACAGAAGAATTCTACACGTGTCCTGAATAGAACACAGAACTAACCTGTCAATTGTGGTGAAAGGATGTCTGGATATCTGGAAGAACATAACTGGAGTTATGTCCTTAAAGTCACACGCCAAACAGACATGACGCCACTAGATCCTTACGAAGGAGAGAAAATCGAGGATGTAGTATTTGCTAGTTATCTTTTATTCTACGATCTAAGCCATACTACTATCAGTCTCTACTGAATTTTTTATATTTGGAATAAGCAAATTTTTTGGTTTGATTAAATCTGTTAATGTCGAACTTTAAAAAAGAAGAAATTTAAAATATTAGGTACAATATCTGTTAACGTGTATATGGAAGCTGTCAGTAAAATTCTCTTCTATTGTTTTTTTAGGTCACAGGTATAGTATGCGGTCTACCGTCGCGTTTCTGCTACAGCTTGGGGTCTACCTGTACGGGTAAACAATACAGGAATTCGACAACCAAACCTACTTATGCTTCTATACCCTTTCACCAAGATAGGCTCTCTGGGGATATTTCGAATATTATCAAAAGATCAGTAGACAACATCCAAATTTCTTTTAAAGTATCCAACAACTTAGGAAAATCTCTATCCAATTTCAAAGATAGTATCAATTACATGAATCATAGTGGTGTTTATAGACTACAATGTTCTGACTGTGATGTTACTTACATAGGAAGAACTTGTAGATCACTTGCTTCTCGCTCTCTTGAACACACCAAAAGAAAAAGAGAGAACACCTCTACCTTTTCTCAACATCTCAAACATAAAAATCATGCTTTGAATATCCCAGATGATGTCTCTCTATTTCACAACATCCCACAGAAAGACTTCTTAAAATTAGACTTGTACGAGAACCTAGAAATAATCAAAGAAAAGCAAAAAAGTCCGAATTGTGTCAACCGCCATATTTCGTTCAATCGGGACTTCCAACCACTCCATCGACAACTTTTTTCCTAACACATTTACAATATTACTTTTCACCCTTTCTACTGCTTCGTTCACATTCACACTTATAATTTATCTGGTACAAGCCACAATAATCTTATTTTCATTTTTAGCCATCAAACCACTTTCATCTATCCATAACATACATATAAATTACTGATATCATTATCCACAGACATCCACATTATATAAATTCTCATCTACATACAACCCACCACCATATTTCTACATATGACTATTCTCACCCTACCTATTCAATCTGTCATTACCAACATATAACACTCATCTATAGTAAAACCCAATCAAAAGTCTAATTTTCTTTCTGGGTCCCGTTCATGTTCCTTTCTCATTAATTTCCTCACAGACATTTCATACCCCCCAGCCCCTACTGTCATCATCTTATGACGGTTTTGGTTTTTGGACCCTTAGGGATCCGGGCAGCCTGCGAGGTCTTCGGGAATTAGTCGCCTTTGGGAAGTTTGAGCTTGTGCTTTCTTAATCATACATCCCCCTAGATTATTTAAGACATTTTTACACCTGTCACCTCCATTGTGATCTCTTTTTTAAACTTACACAAATTCCAACAGCTACCAATGAGTTAAATAAATTCGATAACTTTAAATCAACACAAAATTGCTTTTTTAGGTCTCTTGACAACAAGATCAACTTCCTGTGGAACTGCAAATGTTTATTACTGTGAATAAATATATTTGTCTACAAAAGTTTTATTGCATTTCTTATTTGCATGGACCGCATACCGTAGCAGCAACATTAACTTGCACTAAATCAAAAGAAATAGGATGCACGAGTGCATAGGGCAATAAACATAATATACACTGGTATAATTTTACTGACAAACACTCAGAATAAACGAGATCTACTAAGAAAACTAAAAATCACTATTAGTCACCTAATCGCTTAAATATATTGTGTGACTTATTTCCTGGGTTTTCTTCTTTTTAAATAAATGTATACGTTTGCGAAAATATTAACCAACTGGGTATAATATCGTTTTCTCTTTCCATAAAAGAATTAGCAGAATTCTCACTAATACATATGTATAAAAAATTCGCGGGATATAATTTCTGCCCTTGAAGGAACTCATCTCCTTTTCCTAAAATATCAGTATCACGTAACATAAATATTTTTATCAACGAAGGAAACACTTGTAGGATGCCATAAAAAAACTGCCATCTGTACATATTTCTGAAGCTGAAGACCGGAGGTGTAAAGGAAACACACACAGATGCGCATTTATTCGTTATAAAGATGCCAGATGTTCATAAAGCCTTGTTTTAGTTCACACAAAATAAACATTACATTTTTCAAAAATAGTCGACCACCCATTTTTACAGAGCCATTGGTAAATATTTATTTGGCTTGAGTTCGGTTGGAGAAAGACTATTATTCTTCTTGAAAATCTAGTCCAGTTATTTTTAGATGCATAAAATTATAACATACTAAGACTAAAGTTAAAGTTACTAGTGCAAAAGGTTTTAAAAAGTTTGTTCTTTCGTGAGTCTTATTTCCGATAAGAAATAGTATGTATACCGGGTGGTGAATAGTAAAACGGGCCATAGGAAACTCAATGTAAAATTCTAAACTGTTGAATTCCTGCTTCCTTATTCTTTTAAGTCATGAGAGAATATTTGTAGAGAATTGAAATCTGTATTAAAATAAAAGTTAAAATTGTTTTACGATTTAGTCGCATTCCAAAATTTTTAAAAATACGGTATGGTGCAAATGAAAGGAATAAATTCGTTATTTCGTAAACCGGCGACATTAGGGAAAAATCCCGAAACAGGTCGATTTTTGTTTTTAAATTATGATTTTTGGCATATATATCATACTAGTGACGTCATCCATCTGGACGTGATGATGTAATCGATGATTTTTTTAAATGAGAATAGGGATCGAGTGCTAGCTCATTTGAAAGGTCATTAAATTCTCTATTTAGTAATATAAACATTTACACAATTATTTGTGTAGGGTATCCAAAAAATGTTTTTAATTAAATTATTTGACAAAAAAAAGAAGAATGTATGTAGTTTATTTAATTTAAAATACATTTTACTGTTGCCCAAAAACAGAAAAAAATGTTTATTTCAAAAATAAACATTGCTTTTCGATTAAATTCAATGTTCTCAAGTCAGCTCCCGCCAGCCACCTGCCTCTTAGTTGTTTGAAGTTTGAACATTTTTAAGCAAAAAGAAATGTTTATTTGTGATTTGTGAACATTTTTTTACTGATTTGTAACAGCAATAAAATGTATTTTAAATTAAAAAAATTGTTTGGGCACCCTCTATAAATAATTATGTAAATGTTTATATTACTAAATACAGAATTAAATGACCTTTCAAATGAGCTAACACACGACCCCCTATTCTCATTAAAAAAAATCATCGATTACGTCATCACGCCCAGATGGATGACGTCACTAGTATGACATAATCAAAATATCATAATTTAAAAATAAAAATCAACCTGTTTCGGGATTTTTCCTTAATATCGCCGGTTTACGAAATAACGAATTTATTCCTTTCATTTGCACCATACTGTATAATAAATTTGCCACAGTGGGTATGTGTGTAAAAGTTAGGCCACACTTTACTATTCAACTGACAGTGCTCACACCACTGACTGAATAAAAATCTTTAATATTAATACTTTCTCCGCAACTGAGGGTATCTTATCAACTATATTGTTTTTAAACAATAAATGATAAAATAAAAATATTGACAGTTCAAAAATGTGAAAATAATAACTTCATTGTGACACAAGTTTCTTACTTGGGGAAAATTCAAAACTTCACAATACTAGAACGTCTCAGCAAGACTACTGAGATTATAAAAAGCATCAAGAAGAGAATGCTGGAGTATTTCGGACATGTAATGAGAGATCCCAAATATAGGTTGCTACAAAATATTATGTAAGTGAAAATAGCAGGCAAATGCAGTCCAGGGCGAAGAATCATGGTTGAAGAATTTGCAAGGTTGGTATGGTATTGATACAAGCCTTTAATTTAGGGTGGCATTGAATAAAATTAAGATAGCTATGATAGTAATCAACGTTCTAAAAAAACATGGTGCATGAAGAATAAGAAAGTGCTGGTCAAAAAATTCGCGCGTATTGAAAAATAAAATAAAAAGCCACGAAACGCATCCAAAATGCATTTGAATGATGTACAAAAACAACTGAAACCTAGAATGCTTTTGAATGATGCGCAAAAAACAAGAGCAATAATTGTCAAACTCAAGGTTGGTTACTAAGGCAAGTTGATGCAGATTTCAACGTGAGCCATATGTGCCTATGGAAAATGAAACAAAGGTGGGTATGTAGTTCAACTCTAGAGCATGGTTGGATGGTTCAAGAAGGCAGAAGATATCCACAGCACACTGTGCGTTCTGATGATATCTGTCTCTTCTGTATTTATGCCGCTTTGATTTAACAGCATCGATATGTAAACACTTAAAACAATGTATTACTTTTCATAATCAATCACTATAAAATGGCAAAATGTTTTCTAAATCAAATAAAATAAAACAATAATTATGTTACTTTCTCTACTTCTGTTTCTGTTGCTATTTTATTATAGTCTTAATTATTATTACTTATAGTATATTATTTGCAATAAAATTAGAAACATTATTGCCACTATAAGTGTATCGTTTCACATATCCTTTCATATAACAATTATTATATAATAGACCTGGATCCCAAAAAAAGTTAATTAATAGCAAGCTGAAAATTTGTTAATAGTTTAACGGTGTCTAGTCTGGCAAACTTTGATGTACCTACGGGAACACTGGAACAGGGGAAGTTTTATTTGTGGAACAGGTTACAGATTTCGAACGTCACGCTACGAAAACGTCCCATGTATGTTGTCGGACAGAACTTCCAATTGAGTTGTTACCCTTTCATTAAACTCTAATTCAAAAATCAGACTGCTATTTACCACCAATATAATTCCTGTTATTTGACATGTTCTACGTGTCGGACTTATTAAAATGCCCAACATATTTGTCGGACAAACATTTTTTCAATAAAGTTTGCTATTGAATAAATTAAAAACAACCTGCTATAATAATCGACTTTAGTTTTTACAAAAATTTAACGCTAATATTCATTTCTTTTATTTATATCATAACACTACTGCCAAAATACTAATGCTAAAATAAGTTATTTTAAAAAAGCGTGTAAAGATTCAGGTTAAACCATGATTTTTTTTACCTGAATTTGGGTTTCACAAACGTGATAAGAGGGCAGGCCTACTGTCGTGCACCAAACAAAAAAAGAAATTATTTTTGTCACTGTGGAGGTATCCCATGGGCATACATAGATATATTGTTGTCCTGAATACCTGTTGTGACAACATTAATCATTTTAGTTATGTCATTCTAGCTGAGCTGCATTGTTTACTTTAGTCTTGACAGTCTGCAATCCATAATTAAAAAGTATTACATTACTATGTCAAGGTTTAAACATTTTCTGGTATTTTAGGATTGTTGTTACAGTGATGGAGAACCCTATATTCTTGAGATGTCTGTAGTCTATTTAACCAGTTTTGATCGGTTTAAAAATAGTTAAACAGTGACGAATGAGGGAATAATGATATATAGAAGAAAAGAATTACATGTTTCTGAAACTCCTTTAGTCCTTTATTTCTGAATTTGCTTTTTTAGATTTATACTTCGCAATGTAAAGTTGCAATTAATATCTGCTTCGTAGTAAACGATTAAGAGCAGGGCCGGTCCCAGGGGTGGGCGAACCGGGCGGCAAATTTTAGAGGACAGCCAATAATGTTTGTCTATCAATACAAGACTGCAAATAATTTCATCATTGCAAATAAATATTAGGAACCCTTTCAAATGAGGTATCTAGTGACCTTGGCTTGTATTTAAAAAAAATTATAAAAGTCATCTTATTTCTGAAATAATGAATGTATTCCATAATTTTGCATCATACTTCATACTGTATGTATATATGTGTAGGTTGGTAGGGTAAAACAGGTGTAGGTTGATATTTTTTAACCTACTTGAAAATGTAGCATTGTGTAGAAATTTAAAAAATGAGGTAATATTTTATTTATAATTAAAAATTTCCTGAAAGGATTGCGCTCGTTAACTATTTTAGGAAACATTAAATGTTTCTTTCGCTAAAATCTCTCGGAACGATCTCGGCCTCACTCTCCCAACTTTTTCTTAGGCTCGAGAAGTTGCAGAATTACACTGGAGCACGTAGCGAAGTAATTACAATCAGATTAAGAAAATTAGGGTCTGCTTTTGCTCAAGGTTACTTAACAAGACCGGGTACACGTTGAGAAATCGCAGTTTTAAAGAGCTTCCACCGGGATAAAAATTTACCCAGGATTTTCAACGGGAAATAACGTATTTTTCCACGTTATAGCCGCTTGAATCTCACTATTTATTTTTAACTCTTCCCTATTAAACTGAGATTATCAGTTTAAATCACAATTATGTTTACGATATAATTTAATATTAAGATATAATTTAAATATTATGTTTGCATGGATGTGTAATTAACCCTTTCGGTCCCTTGGGATACATATGTGTCCACTAAAGTTTAAACATTTTTACTGGCTCAAATACGTTCCGAGTTTAAACGTAGTTTTGCTTTAGTGGTATTATTAGTGCAAAAGCAAGAAAATAAAACTGAATTTACAACACTGGGTGACTTCCGGAGTCAGTTACAGATTTATTTTCACAGGTTCTCAACGTTTCAATGCGTTTATATTCGCTTTTTACCATTGTCATCGAGATTTTTTAACAGTAAGTACTTGAATATTTTTCAGCATTTATATCAGTGATACACCATATTCTAAATTAATATGGTATAGTATTTTGATAGAAATATTCCTGATTTTCTAGGAATAACCCTGGTGGGACAATTATGTCTCAGTGGTATTTTTAACCTTTAACTACACGCGCTGGCGTACTTTGTACGCCAGATATAAGAATTCTACTGGAAATATATTTAAAAATTAAATTTTTGACCTTGCTTATTTTTCTAACCTATCACTGGAATGTGCTTTACAATTTGGTTTTAGTTTCGTTATAATCGGCGTTCTGGAAAGATCGTAATTTACATTTTATTATTTGTTGTTTCCGGTGGTGGACAATATACCCCAGGATTATATTACTATAAGTCCTAATATAAGTACATATTTTAATTGTTTTTTAGTCATTATGGCAAAAAATATATTTTTCTTTGTAAACAATACTTTTTCTCCTGTAAAAAATCACATTTAAAAAAAATTTTTATTAGTAATTTTATTTATCATGGAATCCAGTTATTCCATGATTCCAGTTATAAATCCCAGTTGGCTTACTGAAAAGGAACTCCAAGTATTCACTGATGCCGAATAAGGTTTATAACAAACAACTAAGTGTATTTTTTCAAAAAAAATTAAACAAATCCGCTGTTTTTAAGTGTATTTTCTTGTGGCGTACAAAGTACGCCACGCGTGTAGTTATGTTATAACTTGATGCGCGGGTAGTTAAAGGTTAAGCGGGACATATTTAACCCATTGAAAAGGAACAAAGAAGTATATAACAGATTAGCTGTATTTTTTCACTATACTGTTTCTTGTTGAATAGTAGTAATCACTGAGAGAGGATACAAGAGCGAAGAAAGCGTCTTTTCACTTCAAGAAGTCAGAGAGATTCGCGACACTCTTCACCACGTGGTAACTACTGGTTATCATTAACAGAGGGTAATCCCAGAGGATAGAACAGAGCGTCTGTTCTCTTCGACAGTCAAAACCAGAGAGAGGGAGTTTTTCTCTTTCATTGTTCGAAAATGTCTGTATTTCTAAAGGAGTGAAGTAGAGTCGGTGACGGGTTGTATGTCAGGAACCACTCATCGCAGTTCAACTTTTTGAAGTTATACTTCTTTACCGGCGATAGAGGGTGAATTTTTATATGTTAAAACCTATCAGCCCGGCGCATGCGCATTATAACTTTCCTGTCGCGTTATTTCCAATACCGTTTTCTTAATTTAATTTAATTTAATTCTGTTTGTTTATAAGTCAAAAAAATTGTTTATAACTTCAAAACATTCCTGAGGCCGCTAAAATAGTCCAATTTCAATTCTGTAAGTACGTTATATAAGTATAGTACCTTTTTATACGAAAATCACAGTTATAGGTACTGGTGTAGGTACGTATCCGTTAAGTTGGTACTCCGTGTAACTGCTCGAATGGATACGGCATGCGCTCCTCTACATTATAAATTGCCAACGATTGGATAGCCGAGGGCGAGCCAGAGACGTGTTAACCGTAGACAAGGCAAACTGAGCAAAAAAGCGTAACGCGCGGCAGTCGATCGGTGGTCTATCTGTCTCTTTTTACTAAGCGATACCGCTCATATTACGGACAAAGATGGCTAGACCACTCAAAATGAATATTGACCAATGGCGTCCTTGATATCGGCGTTACACCTCGATGCACAGAGCGGCCCATAGCTAGCTAATCTACAGGTTATTATATCTATGGAGCGAGCACCGTGGGGAACACCAGCGTACCCACTATGTCCAGCAGCTACACGGAGCACCAACAAATGGACACGTATCTTTTAATTATTGTTGATAAATAATTACTTCCCTAAAATTTTAGTTGAAAATTAAAAATTTTGTTGGGAAAAGCTGGATAATCCGAGGAAAATTTTCGTCAAATGAAATCGGAAAAAATATTTCTGTGCAGAATTAATATAAATTACGGTGAATTTTTATTTGGGTGTTTTTGGTTTGGAGTTGAAATCTTCGGAGTTACAAAGCAATAATAAAAAAAAAATTCGGAGCGCTAATTTGTTTATAAACGAAATAGCACATATCGCTCATCCGGAAGAAAAGTAACACAATTGAAAAATTGCATAAATCGAATTATCTTGTTAAATTGACTTTTATTAGAAAAATAGCCTATACTTTTTGTTGCACTTAAGCAATTTTTTGTGGCATTTTTATAATTAACTATTTTTAATGGGAAATAAGCCACAATTTTACTAAAAAAATGATTTTATTAACGTTTCGACTTCCAAATCGGATGCCGTTGTCAAAATACAAATATTTTTTTATTTTGACAACGGCTTCCAATTTGGAAGTCGAGACGTTAATAAATATTTTTTTTAGTAAAATTATGGCTTATTTCCCATTAAAAATAGTTAATCGTATACTTTCATCATAAAAAATGTCTCATAGATGTTTAATTCCAACTTCGAATTATGGCGGTGCGTGGTGTCATTATTCCTTTGGCGGTAAAATGAATACTTTTATTCCGGAAAAATGACACTTTCCAGTTATGCTCTGACATTTGACGTGAACTAATCGTTATTTATCACAAAAACCGTTGTATTTCGAAAAGTGTCCCAGGTAATTGTCGTTAATTTAAAAAAAAAGTGACCAACCAATATTTCAAAAGAAAAGTGACATAACTCAAAATTTAGACCTTTTTCTTGGTTAAATCAGACATTGATTTTTTTGACTTTGCCTCTTACACAATAATTATTGTAAACATTCACTTACCCATATTCTTCGTTTTTTATATAAATTTTAGCACTTACCGTTTAAAACTTACTACATTTAAATAAGATTTAAAAAATATATTTTTGTCTCCCCTGAAAAAAGTTTTTTTTTGAGTTGGGACACTTTTCTTCCGGATGAACGATATGTACTAATACATGCAATCTTAAAATTCGATTCCAGCAATAAATTATGTAGGTGCTAAATAATTTTTCCCAGAAATTGCCTTTTTTTCGATAATCTGCCCAGGCTAGTATTGTAGTTATTGGACTATTTAATTCCAAAAAATTTTGCATACTTTCTCAAATCATTTTCTCAAAAAGTTTAATGACGACAGTCACGATTAGCTCTTGCTAAGAATCTCTCCGAGTCATTAACTCTTCTTGTCTATTTACAATAAACAATTATGGTTTTAAAATTAGTTTCAAAATTAATATAATATCACTTTCCACAACTAACCGATAATTGAAATTATTTACCTTCTACATTGGAGATTACACGAATTACACGAATATATTTTTATGTAAAGTTGTGGGAGAAATTGTTTACCAAAGATTTGTTTTTAAAGTAATTATGTATATTATTTTCGTAATTATGTAAACGTGAACCATGTAGGGGGCCAAAGGGTCACCCCCTTTTATTCATTAATTTGTTTTGTCTGAACTAAAAGCCAAAAAAAACTAAACTGGAACTAAAAGCCAAAATTTTTTCAAGTCAGTAATAGTAGTTATCAGGACTAAGAGGCTTCTTTCTGCAGCTAAAACAAAAACGTAGGATATTAGTATCTTCTTATTGTGTCGTCTTCTAACGAAGGCGATCACTTCTTTAAACGCTTCTCTATCTTTTACGACGTGAATATCTGTTCAACACTGAGGTTAATCCGATCTCTGATATTTCTCAGCCAAGGTTTCTTCTTTCATCCCAATCATTTTCTTCCTTCTTCTCTTCCTTTTGAAAAGCTGCACAGTGGGTATTATGTGGAGGTAATGGATTTTGACAAGGGGCTATGACCTTGTAAATAACACGTAAACATATTAGGTCTGGATCCCGCGTATGAAAAAAAAGTTGATTAATAGCAAGTTGAAAATTTGTTAATAGCTTAAGGGTGTCTAGTCGAATAAACTTTGATATGTGTGAACACTGGAACAGGGGTAGTTTTAATTGTGGAACAGGTTAAAAATTTTGAACGGTCACAGCACGAAAACGGCACATTTATTTTGTCCGACAGAACAGACTTAAACTCTTCGAACAGAGATTAAACTCTCATGCAAAAATCAGACTGCTATTTATCACCAAATGGGCGTTTTAATGAGTGGAACATGTAGAATATGTCAAATGACAGGAATTATGACAGGTAATAAATAGCAGTCTGATTTTTTCATGAGAGTTTAATCTCTGTTCGGAGAGTTTAAGTCTGTTCTGTCGGACAAAATAAATGTGCCGTTTTCGTGCTGTAACCGTTCCAAATTTTTAACCTGTTTCACAATTAAAACTACCCCTGTTTCAGTGTTCCCATATATCAAAGTTTATTCGACTAGACACCCTTAAGCTATTAACAAATTTTCAGCTTGCTATTAATCAACTTTTTTTTCATACGCGGGATCCAGACCTATATTTACTGTTTCGGTATAACTCATAGCTCCTGTCAAAATCCATTACCTCTATTATTATAATAATTATCAATATTATTTCATTGAGTTGTGCGTGGACGCTAAAGACTGTGAGCTTAGATAAAATAGAAGTCTTCAAGTTAAGTATTTATCATCGAATCTTGGAATTGTTTTAAATAGCAACAATCTAACATCTAAATGAATAATATCCACAACGAATTTCATTTTCATTTCCATTCATTTAAAAAAAATTGCCCAGCTGACATTTTTTGTACTTATCCTTCTTTTCTTCTGCGTAAAGCGTCGTTTTCACGCTACGTCTTATTGTACGTTTTGTCCAGTGCATAACAAGAAATGTAATGAATCGAAATGAAATGAAAGGTCAGATCGAAGATGAATGTGAAAAGCATAAGCGCCGGACTCCACCTGCGATTTGTAGTCGCGCGATTGTTTTGTTGCGAAGATTGAACACATTGTTTGAAAAACGTTAATATGTATCTATACACTTGATAAAACGTACGTTTTGTCGTACGTTTTGCATGACACACAAAACGTACAATAAGACGTAGCGTGAAAACGACCCTTAACGGCTACGAAATATTAAGATGCCATAAATTTTATTATTCGACGTATTAAAAATGGGAAAATCTATAGTCTCTGCTATTCAAACTCATTCGCTATATAATGCATCCTAGCTCTTAAGCTTTTCTGGCACCTATTTTTACTCTGGTTTAAATTTAGTGATATATTGAAACGCCTTCTTGTAGAAGCCTGTTTAATTTTATAATAACTGATGTTACTAGTTTTCTGCTGCGTATATTTAAACCACTTCAGTTAAATGCATGGCAAAATAGTGTAAGTGTAATGTAACCATTTATTTAAATTGAATTTATCTGAGGTAAAAGATAACACCCTTAATTGCTGTAGCTTATACTGGAATATTTTCGCTTTATACTAGTTGACTGGTTCTTGATAAAAATGCATGATATAAATAAACTAGTGATTATTCTTCTGCGATTATTGAGATTAATTCATTTGGAGTTTGGAGACCATCTAAAAAAGACGATATAGGTATTCTGTATTCTCTGGGAGCGTTAATTATGATTATAGGTCACGTGGTACTCCCAATTTGGAGGACGATCTTATGTGAATGCTTTATAATACGTGATTTACAAGAACAAGAGTTTGTTTATAGTTTTACCATTAATTTTGTGCTAATGTATTCATATATTAGAAATTTGCTGTTGAGAATGTTTAAAAAAATATAATAATACCCTCCTTCAAGATGAACCACAAATCAACGTATTAAAAACATTACAACTTTAAAACATTTTGGACACATTTCGGCCCAACACTAGCCATCATCAGCAACAACAGGCAAAACAGGAAAAGACAACAAAAAACCAAAACAGGAAGGAGATCTGACAAACAAAAACATATCAGTTTAGACACATTACAGTAAAAATTGCATTTTGCATATTATACATAAAATATATAATATAATAAAAAGCATTATATAAAAATTAATAGTTTAGAATCACCAAAAAAGTAAACAGTGTTTAAAAAAAAATAGTAAAATACCAGTGTAAAGAATGGATGCAAAAAGCGTAAAAAAGAATAAATACTTAGAATAGAGCTCTGTAGATGGCACGTGACGTGTTGAAAGTACTTCGCTGATTTTAGTAAATAATTTTACACACTATAGAGTGTTTTGAGAACATGCACCTGTTGACAGTTTGACCTATATTGAGAAGTGTGTATAAGTTATACAGTTCTTTTCCAGTTGAATTAATAATAATTTCTAAGTTGACCAATTATGATATAATGTAGAATTTTTATCGTATTTGCTTGTTGTATTACAAACAGTTTCATACTATCAACAGGTTTATCCAGATTTTAATTAATACGTTATATGAAAATTTTCATAAGAGTAGTTTTCCATGAAATATTTTATATTTTTGCTCAATTTTCTGTCGACCAATTTCAGTATACCATTTTAGATGAAATTGAATGTGTACCTAATTATTATAAACAACATTGTTTCTAACGTTAAAATGTTTTTTGTATACATTTTGATGGACCTGAATGAATTATATTTTTTGAGTTAATCCAGCGAAATAAAAATTCAAAATCTGCAACAGATTTATTTTTAGAGGTAAATCAGGGAGGGATCTGTTTTGACAGCATAATTTAAAGAGTATTTAAATGTTTTTGAGCGCCAAATAAGTAGCAGTTCAAGTACTAATGGAGATTTTTATTGGGTTTCTTGAGTTCTTGAATTTTTTAATTGCCATTATTATATTCAGAAGATCAAGAAATTGAATCTTAATGTAATGGTCCAAGTTTTACAACTTTGGTTTAGTGTAATGTGTAATACGAGTATAATGTGCGTTAACGCACCCGACTTAGTATATGTGATTCGTATATACATACAGCATACAGTACATTAATATAACCATTATACACGTATTCAAAACTGTACAAATGCAGAAATATTCATATAATACCTAAAACGTATTTTCACTACAAAGCTAGTCCTGTCGCCAGGGGGGGTACAACGGCCTCCTCAATTCAGATGGACTTACCCAAGTTTTTTTTATGTATTTTGACCCGTAGAACACGCATTTTTTGGGTAACAGTTGATCCCGATGTCGATAAGATTGTTATAAACAAAGAACTTGAGGAACTACATAACAGCGATTTTTCGCAAAACAAAACATTTTTTTGTATTTTTTGGGTGCTTCTCAGCAAAAAATAGTCTTACAAGTTTTTTCGTAGAATGCATAGTTTTAGAGATAAACGCGGTTGAACTTTCAAAAAATCGAAAAAGTGCAATTTTTGAACCCGAATAACATTTGATTAAAAAATAAAATAGCAATTCTGCTTACTGTATTTGAAAGCTCAAGTCAAATTCTATCGGTTTTGATTATTTGCATTGCTAAAAATTAATTTTTTATTTGTTAAACAAAGCCAGAAACACATAGTGTTTCCCGTGCCCAATGCATGCGTTTTAATGTACGTACAGTAGGAAAAATGAAAGAATACCCATGAACGAACATTTAAAACACGCTGTATTTTCCTGTCACCGTGTCACACAAAAAATTGGCCAGCGCAAGTACATGGAATAATTATTATTACATGTACTTGAGCTGGGCAATTTTCTTTGTGACACGGTGACAGGAAAATACAGCGCGTTTTATATGTTCGTTCATGGGTATTCTTTCATTTTTCCGACTGTAATATACGTAGAAATGTCTGTATGCGCGCCTACTCGTTAGATTTCAAATGGGAAATGCATTGAAAACATCATTCAATCACTATGTACTTATAGCTTTGTTTACCAATAAAAAAATTAATTTTTAGCAATGAAAGTAATCAAAACCGGTAGAATTTGACTTGAACTTTCAAATTCGGTAAGCAGAATTGCTATTTTATTTTTCAATCAAAAGTTATTCGGGTTCAAAAATTGCAATTTTTCGATTTTTTGAAAGTTCAACCGCGGTTATGTCGAAAACTATGTATCCTACGAAAAAACTTGTAAAAACATTTTTTGCTTAGATTGACCCAAAAAATACAAAACAATATTTTGTTTTGCGAAAAATCGCTGTTATGTGATTCCTCAAGTTCTTTGTTTACAACAATCTTATCGATATCCGGATCGACTGTTATCCAAAAAATTCGTGTTCTACGGGTCAAAATACATAATAAAAACTTGGGTAAGTCCATCTGAATTAAGGAGGCCGTTGTACGTCCCCCACTGGCGACAGGACTATATTATCATACTATATTATTACCACGAGCACATTTGTTATTGCTCGAAAGCACAAACCTAAATGGTTTGAAGCTTTGAGGCTTCAATAAGAAAAACACAATTTTATGGTTTGAAGTATACTTTATTATTCAACATAGATAGTATACCTGAACATCAATACACTTTTCCAACAAGAATTCACTTAATGAATTCCATCCTTGAAGTGAGAATCTGGAAAGGCTGCCAAATATGGTTCTACGGATGTTGTGACCACATCATTTGATAAGAAACGGTTTCCAAGCATGAATTATTTTAGGTAGGTATTCAAACAGATGGAAGTCGCTTGGGGCTAAATCTGGTGCATAGGATGCTCATAGGACACCGTACATTGTCTTGATAAAAAATGATTTTATTCTTCTGAAAGCCGGGTCTTTTTTCACCAATTTTTTCCTTCAGTTGGTCTAAAAGGTTACAATAATATTCAGAATTTATTGTTTTATCAATTTGCAGGCAATCCTGAAACATAATTCCTTTCGCATCCCAAAAACTGATGCTCACCACTGCTTGATCGAACTCTAGAGACGAACTCGTTTCAGTGCCGAAGAACCAGGTTCACACCACTCATTAGCCTCTTGTTTTGATTCGGGATCATGGTGATAAATCGAAGCCTCATCCTTGGCGATGAATCGATCGACCACGCGGTACTCTGCACCAGATGGTAACTAGTGATTATCACTATGAGAACAGCACGCGTGTTCATTTTGAGAATCAAAATGAGAGAGATTCGCGTCTCTTCACTTCAATAGGAGAAATCAGAGAGTTATTTTTCGTTTACATTGATTAAAAATGTCTGTATTTCTAAAGAGAGGAGAGTCAAGAGGAGACATCAGAGAGAGTTATTTTTCGTTTACATTGATTAAAAATGTCTGTATTTCTAAAGGATTGGGTAGAGTCAGTAGTGGGAAGTATTAATAAGGGTTGGCTTAAGTAATGATTCGAAATTGGGGTTGGAGATTATCGAATAATACAGTGAAAAATATATGATTTGTTTTTTGCATGTGAAAAATTGAACAATTAATATATATCATTTTTTTTTTATTTCAGGTAAGGACATTATGATAATGTTGACATATAATATTGGTAAGTTGAACGTTTTTGTTTAAAAAACTGGAACATCCATACGAATAGAATACCATGATACAATGAGGACGAAGATATGGTCAACAGCGTCACCAAGTCTCGCCCGTTTTGCGCAGTGACGTCAGTGGAGAGTGGCGTTCTTAAAATACAAGGAAGGACTGCTTTAATTTCGTCAGTTTAAATGTTTTTATTATTTTTTTTTACGATGAATGTGATATTAAACGCCGGATTAAGTATTTTTTGGGCCGGGAACTAAATAGCAAGGGAGCCCATCGTTCATTCAGAACTGGTGATATTAAATCAAGGCTTTGGTATTTAAAACTAATTGATGTAAAAGTCTGCTGAGATTATTAAAAACTTCTTTTATTAGCGGATACAGCATGATTTTATTTCGATTATAATACAAATAAATAAAAGTAGTTTTATGTATCATGTACATATATTTACATTTTATTGACATTTAAAATTAGAAATTAAACATCGTAATATTTTTAAATGGTACCTATGGTAGGGGAGCCCAAGCGGGGATTTTTGCAGTTACTCGAGCGCGTCAGATTAGCATATGGGGAGAAACCTGGTACCCTGCAGATGTACATCTACCATATATTGGCTCTTACACAGGGGAGTTCGTTAAGGGGGGCCCGAAAAATAAAATCAATCCTTATATAAACTCGAAATTGTCAGATTAAGATAAGGTAAGTTAAGTACATGCAAAAGAGTGTATATTTCAAAAATCTGACGATTTGAGCCGGGCGTAAGGAAATGGGTGAGTCCCAAAATTTCACAAGAAAAAAGCCAATATTTCGCGAAATAAATGACAGATCGAAAAACTAAAAAATATGTGCCCAATATTTTTTAAAAATCTATCGAATGATACCAAACACGACTTCCTACGGAGAGGGGTGGGGGGTAAATTTAATATTTTAAATACGAATCCCGCGATATTTCGCGAAATGAACATCAGATCGAAAAACTGTAAAATACACTTATTCAATAGTTTTGAAAAATCTATCGAATGGCACCAAACACGACCCCCATGGATGTGGGGTGGGGGGTTACTTTAAAATCTTAAATAAGAGCCCTCATTTTTTATTGCAGATTTGGATTCCTTACGTAAAAATAAGTAACTTTTATTCGAAACATTTTTTCGAATTATGGATAGATGGCGTTATAATCGGAAAAAACAATTGTTGGAAATGGAAAATTAAATTAAAAAATGGCAAGCGCCCACTAAAATGGAAAACTTTACTTAACTTTTTTTGGTTTTAGGACCTACTATTCACAACCCAGTAGGTCCCCAAAGCGCTCGAGTGACTGCACATTTAGCATACTTTGCTCCCCTACCACTACATACGTTATTAAAATAAGTCCATACAATTCACAAAAATATGAGGGGTAAACACACTGATTATAATGATACATATAAACAGCCTATGTAACAAAAACCTTGTCACATAAGTAACGACATTTTTTTTAAGTCTTTGCAATAATTATATGGTCACTTGTTATAATAATATGTTTTCCTGCTTCAAAACAAATGAGGTATTTAGTACTTTTGGCTGTTTTTTAAATGCAAAATTATTAACTGGAAAAATTGAATTTTCAAGAATATTTAAGCGAAGAAAACAAATGGGTCAAAAATCAAAACTCGCCGTTGAATATAAACTGCATTTGCATAAATCTATGATACAACTAATTTGGACCTATGGTGTTTCTAAGGTTGTTCAAAGCCATCAAATATCAAGATAAAATAAAGAGTCCAGTCAAAAATATTGAGAATGATATATTCAACGCGCCCTGGTATGTAAGCAATAAAACCCTACACAAGGATTCAGCTACACCTTTGGTAGAGGAAGAAATTCAAAGAATCACAAAGAACTACTTTGATGGACTGAGAAATCATCCAAATGATGAAAAAAGACTGCTAAACGCTCCTCCCGGATTGCAACTGACGAACAGACCTAATCAATTAAATTTATGATCTAATGTATTTGAGCCCACCCATTGCAACGATGGTTCATGGAGAATTAAAATGAACTACCAGCTAGATAAACTAATGCAAAGCCCAGATATTGTAAGATTTGTAAAGTCACAAAGAGTAAACTAGTTTCGTCACTTGGAAAGAATGCTAGATAATCGATCTGTAAAAGTAATCAAGAAATGGAAGCCCAAGGAAATAGAACAAGAGGAAGACCCTATAAAAGATGGATAGACAACATAGGGAAAGATCTTAAAACCATCAACATTAGGCAGTGGCGAAGGAAAGCATCTGACATGGCAGAATGGAAGAACATTGTTAAAGAGGAAAAAACTCACAGAGTTATAGAGCTAATATAAGAAGAAGGAGACTATCTTATGTAAAAAATTAATAGGAGGGTTGTCATAGGGCAGCTTCTTCCTCATGTATATATCACTTAAACTATTTACTTATAGCTTCGATGAAGCAGATTGTAAATTAAAATATGTAGCTAATATAAAAAATAAAAAGTCGTCTATTTATTAAAAAAAAATTACAATATTATTTTTGACATTTTTCTTTTTTTGCTGACTGTCTGATCTCGCAAGTTTTTATTCAGTTTTCTTAATCTATCCTCATCTTTAAATAACGAAAAGAGTATCTTTCGCTTAAAAAAATTCAATGGTAAACCTACACTTCACTAATAAATACTAGTTCGATAATCAAAAGTTTTAAAAACACACAATTATTCTGTATTCATGTATTCTTTGTATCATGATAGAATACCGTTAAAATCTAATTGCCATGTATGTAGTGTTAGGGCTTTTCTGAACGTATATTTTCTGGATATATCTTATGTGAAAAAATCTTTTTCTAAAATAAATATAAACCACCCTGCTAATAATCCTAGAGGATGACGCAGTTAAAAAAAGTTAAATTAAAAAAAAATACAACTACTATACGGATTCGCATTCGAATGAATACTGAAATCCTACACATTTTGATAACGCTAACTACCAGTGTCCTATTTATAGATCAGTAAAATAAAACTTATAATGACGACTCAACAATATATACTATTTCCGAGATTTATTCATGAACCTTACGTGCATAGAAATCCACCCACTTAAAAATTTGGTCATTTTTGATGTCTCGTATTTCCTAAATCTGTTGGCCGATTTAAGTGATTTTTTTAATATGTTATAGCCTGATTCTTTTCAATACCGCTGTAATAATATTGTTGCTAAACAGGTAAATTTTCATTGTATACCGGGTGTACCAATCAAACTGTATTTTTTTCTAAAAGTTCGCATCACCCTGTGGAATATTCCAGCATTTATAAAATACTGAAATTAAAACCTAACTATAGCCTCAGGTATAACATTCTATGTTTTGATTCATTCGTTTATGTTGCATAATAAAAAAGTTAGGTACTTTAACAACTAGACATGTTCTTCATCAATACACGGTATTTCTAAATAAGTGCGATAAACTTTAAGGGTTAATTCTGCATGAAAAAATAATGACAGTTTGCTTTATAATCGTATGTCCGCAAATGTTTGGTTTCCGAGATATGGGATGTTGAATTTTTTCTTACAAACTGACGATTTATTTATTGCTCTAAAACCAGTTGCGATATGCAAATGAAATTTGGTAGCTTTTAAGAGATAGTTATTGCGGATTTTTTTACATAAAATTAAGAAATTTATATTCACCACTAGCGTGCATACGGGTAATATGATCGGGTAAGATGACCCGTATGCACGCCAAAGGTGAATATAAAATTCTTAAATTTATGTCAAAAAATTCGCAATAACTACGTCTTAAAATCCACCAAATTTCATTTGCATATCTCAACCGGTTTTATAGCAATAAATAATCGTCGGTTTGTAAGAAAAAATTCAACATCCCGTATCTCGGAAACGAATCATATGCAAACATACGTTTATAAAGCAAACTGTCATTATTTTTTCATGCAGAATTGCCCCTAAAAGTTTGTCGCACTTATTTAGAAACACCCTGTATTGATGAAGAACACGTCTAGTTGTTAAAGTACATACCTAACTGTTTTATTATCCAACATAAACGAATAAATCAAAAAAGAAATGTTAAAAAACCTTAGGCTGTAGTTGGGTTGTAAATAATTTTAGTATTTTATAAATGCTAGAATATTCCACAGGGTGATGCGAACTTTGAGAAAAAAACACGGTTTGATTGGTACACCCGGTATACAATAAAAGTTTACCTGTTTAGCAACAATATTATTACAGCGGTATTGATAAAGAATCAGGCTATAACATATTAAAAAAATCACTTAAATTGGCCAACAGGTTTAGGAAATACGAAACATCAAAAATGACCAAATTTTTAAGTGGGCGGATTAACATGAATAATCCAGTAAGTAAACGATAAAAAAGATCCGATATGAAATTTTTTTTAAAAAAAATTTATGTGTACAATAAATCTAAATTAAGTCATATTTGTCCGATGTTTATAATTTCTTTGAAGTGATATATTTTAATGCAACTTTTTTGTAATATAATAATAATTACATTTCTTTGTGAATGCATCCATTCTATGGGATCTAAACCTCAAAATTATGCAGTATTAAATCATCAGAGCAAATTACTTGCATACCAATCAGAAATAAAATAACAGAATACGAACATATTGTAGCGGAAGAGAAATCTTGGCCGATCCCCGTATAACAGTAAACACCTCGAGAATGACGTAATCGGATGTGCTAGGCCTCGCCGGAGAATTCTGGAAGGTACGTCACGTAGGCGGAACAAGCCGATAGCTCGAGATGGGAGTCGATTGTTCCAGAATAACAACTGGGTATAAATACGGGCATATTTTGTGAATAAGTTTAGTGTATAAGATAAATTCGTCTTTAACTTATATAAATAAAGTCGTATATAAATTACGAACCGCTAGTTTTATTGTAATTAGAAGTAATTACACTAATCACGCTACAATATTTTTATATCCTCTTCGAAATCTATATTGTTATCTATGTATCTACGTTGCTATTTTAAGCATCATTTTCCAATTATTTTAGCTAATTATAAACCCAATGAACTTATATTTATGTGCTTTTTAAAATACCTATGATTTGGTAGTTACGCCCATCGTAGGCACACGAAAAGGGAAGAAGCAGCTGCATACTACATCTGCCCAGGGTTGTTAACAACGCAACTGAATATTTCCGTAGATGGCGCTTCAAAAATCCGTAGAAATCCGTAGTGCAGAAATCTGACAGAAAATGACACTTGGCAGACCAAAAAAAGAAGAAGAATGACACTTGACAGACAAAAAAGAAGAAGAATGACATTTGACAGACCAAAAAAAGAAGAAGAATGACACTTGACAGACCAAAAAGAAGAAGAATGACACTTGATAGGCCAAAAAAAGAAGAAGAATGGCATTTGACAGACCAAAAAAGAAGAAGAATGACACCTTAAGAGTAAAAAAAACCTCATTTTAGCTTCTTATGGCTGCAGCCGAAAAATCCGTAGTAATGTGGTCGATATCTGAAAATCCGAAATAATTTCGAAAATCCGTAGATCTACGGAAAAATCCGTAGAGTTAACAACCCTGCATCTGCCTGTCAGAGACCAGAGAAGACTTTACTTTTTTTAGACTGATAATATTACCCTATCTACTACTTCCGGTAATGCATCCATATAAATTTGACGAAAATGTATCATCTGTCTCAATTTACCTAAACTTATACAACGCTTATACAATTACCGATAAAATATCACATTGAAAATAATCAATGTCTTCTCTGTAGTTCCACTTTTTTCAGTTTATATTTTTGCGATCGTACGTTGTTTCTGAAAATATTTCTTGTGGCATGTTTTACACTGACACTGATATATTTTTTTAGATGAGATTAAATGACAATGGCAATTGGCGTCTCTTTGCAAAGACAATGACGTCGACTTTGCAAAGTAACAAGACACTTACTCAACACACACACTACACATTACACCTGAGTTAGTGATAAGTTATACAATTACGTGGCTAAAGGTTCTAGTTCTAAACCAAGGCCAGAATCAGAGAAAAAAAAATTGACAATGGACCGTGATAGTGTGACGTCAAACCGTCAAAAATGTTTCCAAATAAAGCAAACGTTTGCCGTCTGTCAATTGATTATACACGTGATTTGTGTAATTATTTGAATTTTAGTTTGTTTTAACAATAATTATCTGCTCATTTTTTCTAAAGACACAAACTTTGTTAGTCATATCAATCATATTGCTTTTAATTTTATAAATGTCCCTGCACAAAATCAAGGATTTACACACTACATGGTACTTACTGCGTTTCTATAGGTTCTTAACTTGTCCCATTTGGAAATATGGTGGGAAATATACTGAGCCTTGATTACCATTTTGTGAAAATTAAACATCCTACAAGCATTATATTCCAATTATAAAAACGAAAATAAACACCACGTGTGAATTTTTCACACATTTTTGTTTTGTTTGAAAATTATTTCAGAGTTGCCAACAGTGATATGACGTCACGACTATCACGGTCCATTAATTGTAATGATAAATACTATGTACATTTTTTCTTATTGACTTTTTGACGTTTATTTTCTCCAATCCGAAAATCGTTCTCAAAAAAAATTTGAAATAAAAGAGCATCAAAGATTTTTGAAATTCTTTAAATCAATTGTCCACGGTGGTATGAGGCATACCACCAGTGCGTTTCAAAACATAAAATTTTGACTTGATTTCCGCCTAATTCTAGCATCATCTTAACATTGTCGACAAAATACATTAAGAAAATTCCAAAACTATAGCCTGCATTTGTGTTCTCAATCCACGGATCATCTGAAAAGCCACTGAGATAGAAAAATGCCCCAATTTTCTGAACAAAAGGGATGACGTTATCACGATCGGAGGGCAGAAAAGTCATAAGGGCTAAACAGAAAACATCACAACGATAATAATTATTTTTCTTACGTTGACCAAGGCACAGTATAAAGAGGGACAGTAAAACCTCTTCCATGTCGGCACTTTGATCTCAAGAAGTAATACCGGCAGTACGCACTTGGTAATTCACCAGTGGTGGATGCGGGTTTTCCCTGTTAAAACCCATACGTTTCTATGCGACTAACAATGCGAGAGTGGGGCAAAAGCGACTAAGAACATTGCGCGGTCGCCATGCGCGACTAAAGATTTTACTTCCAATTTTTCGGAGAGTGGTTCTACTGTCCCAAGGGGTGACGGTAATAATCCAATCGTATACCAGGATGATCCGAGGACCTCATTGCTGAGAGTCGCGAGCTTTATTAGAAGGGAGGGGAATGGATAGTGGATATGACAAATAGAGAAATAATAGATAAATGATAAATAACAGATAGATAACAACTAAATAGTAATTTGAGAAAAGGACTATAAATCTTAAAAAAACATATCAAAGATTGATAAAGATTGATCAAACAAATATAGACATGTTTATCTATTTGCTGTAAATAAAATGTATATCTTCAAAATAATATAACTTTTAAAAAAATATATTTAGTTAATAGTCATCTTTAACCCTTAACTGGTCCGGCGTCGTCTGACAGACGATTCAATAATTTTGATTATTTTTTATTGGAAATTGGCACCGCCCACAGGCAAGTCGTTATATCTAATCCTTAAACTATTGGAGCTTGACAAGTGGGTATATTTGAGACAAGTTTCTCTCAGTTCCTAAAAAGTTATCGCAACAGTTAGGTTGAGAGTAGTTCCTCAGACGACGCCGGACCGTTTGTGTCACTTTTTTGTGTTCATACTTGGAGTTCAAGAAGAGCAAAAGGATGTTCTTATTTTAGAAAAAGCGCAAGATTTGCAGTTTATGTCCTTGTAGAAAGCGCAAGATGACAAAATACCTGTGCTTGAGTTGCAAAAAGCCTGTTTGTTTGGGATGTATAAAACCACTACCTATGTAAAAATTGCATATAAAATAGGTAAATTTTGACTGATGCTGGAAACAAACATTTTTGATCGATTTTTATTTTACCTAGTTTTTTGTTTAGTGTGCAGTTTGAACATCTATCCTAGCAATACATTTTTTTTCATGTTGTTTTTTATATTTTTTTTATTTACTTTACAAAACTATGTACTTTTTCACAAATATTTGTGCGGATTTCAGTTTTATTTTAATATTTTTTTCTTAACAAAAATAATGCCCAAATCTAATACGTTCACTTTTATATAAACATATCAAGGTATGTTTGTAACATTTATTCTTAATAAAAAAATTATTTTCGAGTGTTGTTTTGCTTTCTTGAAAAGAGTAGTTTCGCAGACGACGCCGGACCAGTTACGCTACTGCTACAGTACCGGACCAGTTACGCTACTGCTACAGTACCGGACCAGTTAAGAGTTAATATTCAGTAACATTTTATGAAATTAAATGGTGAGTGTAACGAAGTGTCCTTCTTTGGGTGACTATTCGTTCTACTCGTATACCTTGACGGTCATCTATCTGTGTGTTAACACATTGAGGTATAAAGTGATGAGTACGTACACGTCCTTTTCAAGAGCCTTCTGTAAATCCACAATTCAAAATTATTGTAAAATTTACTTTCCATAATATTCGGCAAATACTTCGATGTAGCTATGACGATGGTGAAATATCATTATTATATACCCCAGGAAATAAAATACTTATAAAATGTTCACGAGGAAAAAATTTCCTGTAGTTGGCTGTATACCATTTATTACAAAAATAATATCTTATAAAATGCTTCAGATAAGCAATTATTAATAACAAATGTAATGACCCCGCGCAACTAGATAAAATACTTTTCTACTCAAGAATGTAAATATTCTATTTACGATATTGAATAATCACTTCCGTAATTTCAATTATGTACTTATATTCATGGCGGTTTTCTATCTAATAACGTTATTCCAACAAAAAACTGTATCACATTAATATTAATTGATAAAATATTGGTTAATAAGACAATCATTTCTTAGAAATTCATTAGCCATAAATTATAATTGGTATTTGTTACAATTAGTAGTAATTTCAAAACAATTTTTGCTTAGTCAATTATATTGTTCAATTACGTAATGTAGACTTTAACTTTATCACACAAAACTTCAAGGCTACTGATGATATTTTACACATGTTTAAGTTTAAATATGGTTGTAAGATTTGTATTTGAGTCTGTTCCAATGTATGTATTTTTAAAATGTTAAGCAATTAAATATATCAAATAAAAAGTCTAAGATTTATTATATATTTTGAAATCTTTAATCTTACCTCAATAAATGTTACCTTTTTATTTCGTTATTTGTATTATTATAACAATATAATCTGTAGATATTTACTAATACGTTTGCCAATAATTATGATTTTACTGTTAATAAAATACTAATTAGTTCTGAAACTGTTTCTGGCTTAATTCTACAGGGTGTAACAAAAATACAGGTCATAAATTTAATCACATATTCTGGGACCAAAAATAGTTCGATTGAACCTGAAAAAAGTTACTGCCCTTTGAAGTTACAAAATAAAAATCGATTTTTTCCAATATATCGAAAACTATTGGAGATTTTTTATTGAAGATGAACATGTAAGAAAAAAAGATAGTGAAATTTAGACACCCCATAAAAATTGTATGCGGGTTTTGTTCTTTAAACCCCCCCAAACTTTTGTGTACGTTCCAATTTAATTATTATTGTAGTACCATTAGTTAAACACAATGTTTTAAAAAATTTTTTCCTCTTAGTACTTTTTCGAAAAGTCAGTTTTTATCGAGATATTTTGCATATTTGTCAAATCCACCACATATTTGTATATGGCGAAGTACGATTATGGAGACGTACAGAAGTGGGTACATCACTAGTACAAAAAACACAAACGTTTTCGAACCAATCAGTCCATCATCAGGTTGAAACTTCAGATCCAAAGTAGTTGGAACTAGCTACATAGATAGGTCGAAAGACCTTAGTACAGTGGAACCTGCTTAATTCTAACTTCCATAATTCGAAATCTTCTTTAATTCGAATTTTTATTCTGGTCCCTAGCATTTCCTATATAAGTAATGGGAAAAAGTCGTGAATAATTCGAATTATATTTTGGATAATTCGAACTTTTCTGCTATCTTTTCTGGATATCTTAGAATATTTTGTCATTACTGAGAAGCTAAATTCTAAAAAGCAGCTAAAAATTTCGGATCTCTTTGGAAAAAAATAAAGTCGGTCTTTTTTATAGCTTGCAAATGTTTTAATTGGTATTTTTGGCCGAATTTTGTTAGCCCATTTTTTTAGGTTGACAAAACTCGGGCAAGAATAGGAACAAAAACATGTCCAACGATAAAAATGATCAACTACTGTTTTCTTGCTGATCAAGTGCTGATATTTATCATTTGCAGATGTTTTTGTAGGTAATCCTTGTTTTTGTAGATTTATTTTTTAATTCGAATTTTTGGATAATTCGAATTTTTTTAACGGTCCCCTGAGATTCGATTTATCCAAGTTTCACTGTATTACAAGAATTAGGCCATTTCGACTACAACAATGTCGACAATAAGTCGATGTTAGAAGAATATAAAAATGTAATGAGACTATAATGGAGTCCATCTTGGCTTCAAACTGACAGCTACCTGCAAGTGAAGTTTTACTTCCTTAGTAAGTTTTTTATTATGGTATACAGCCAATGAGAGGAATCTTCTCTTTTATATTTTAATTTCTTGTGTTATTTTTTTCAAATTTTTTAAGAATTCGTTTTAGCTATTTCATCATTTCATATTGTTCTAATGTTGAATCAGTTTTTCCACTTTAGAGCTTCATTTCACGAGCTAGATAGGAAATTTCTCTACATTTCACGATTATTCAGGGTTTCCAAATAGTATGTCTGTTGTAAGATGTTAGACTTAATCGTTTGTTTTTTTTTGTCAAATTATGGAGTTTATTTCGACCAATAAATCTCTTTCCCTCCACTTTTCTTTGTATTATAAGGCGAACCCGAATAGATGGTATTTAGGTCCACTAATTATATAGCGGAGGTATTCTGTTTTTCACCTCTTTATGATGTTTATCAGCAGACGCTTTGCATTCATAATTTTAAGAACATCTTCATTGGCATTGGAAGTGTGCGAAACCTACTATCTTTAGGATCCATCGATATCACCAGAATTCGATGTCAATGTCTCACAACCATATAATAGGATAGAGATAAACCATACATAACACTTTAGGAGTTTCTTGCGCGAATGTGCAATGACTGATTTCTGTTACATAAAACTGGTTTCTAGGTCATAAAGGCCTTACTTTATATTTCTATCCTGGTTATTATCTTCATCAGAGACAATTTACATTTAGCTAGCTGATGTACCCTTGATCTATATTAAGCTCTTCAACTACCATCAACTTAGTCTGTGAAAAGTTAATTTTAAGGCGTCTCTAATAACTTTCTTCACGGACTAGATTTACTAATGTCTGCAGATCTTGTAAAGATATGGCATCTTCATAAATATGAGAAAATTCTTCTACAACAGAGATATAAGCATCCCTCTACGATTAGGAATGCTAAGAGGCTACCTATTTAACACGCTGTTATACGGTGTAGAGGCCTGGACTCTCAAACAGAACAACATAAAAAATATTGAAAGTTTCGATATGTGGTGCTAATGTCGAATGCTGAAGAAAAGTTGGGTTGAAAGAGTCACAAACTTTGAAGTAATACGAAGGATAAGAAAAGTGTCAGAAATTTTGTTAACGATAAAACGAAGAAAACTCGAATATTTGGGTCACCTAGAGTTGCACAAGTTTGACTTGAATGTTTGAACTTGACTTGAGTTTTGAGTTTGACTTAATTTCAAGTCAAACTCAAGTAAATCCTTCTGACAAATAATTCAAGTCAAGTCAAACCTGGTCAATCGTACAGGTTTGAAAATTCAAACTGTTTGCCAAACTAGTTTGAAAGAGTTTGAAAAATCATTTATTTAGTAGATATACTTTTTTGTCGAGATTGATATGTCTATTAGTTCCAATTAAGATAAGAAAATTAATAATACAATGAGTGCCACACAAAAGTATCTTGATATAGGAAGCGATTATAAATCAAAATAGGGTAAATTTTTTGAAAATTATTCCTGTATGCTTAGAATTGCTTGCTGTCAAGTTTCGTTTTATCGATATAACTTTTTTATATTTGAGTGTTCTTCTTCTTATGGTGCCTATCCGTTACGGATGTTGGACACTAACATGGCTATTCTGACTTTGTTGACTGCTGCCCTGAAAAGTCCGGTAGTGGTTAAGTTAAACCATTTTCGCAGGTTATGCAGCCAGGATATTCTTCTTCGTCCTGGACCTCTTTTCCCATGCACTTTACCTTGAAGTATGGTCCGAAGTAGGTCATATCGTTGTTCATTGCGCATTACATGGCCCAGGTATTCCAGTTTGCGACGTTTTATGGTTACGACTAGTTCGCGCTCTTTACCCATTCTATGTAGAACTTCTTCGTTGGTAACTCTGTCTATCCAGGAAATCCTCAAAATGCGTCTATAGCACCACATCTCAAATGCTTCGAGTCTCTTCAGTGATGCTTCAGTTAAGGTCCATGACTCCACGCCATATAAAAGAACGGAGAATACGTAGCACTTTAGTAAACGAATTTTTATTTCCAATTTTATATCGTGGCTGTTAAAGATTTTTTTCATTTTGACGAAGGCTGATCTTGCCTTCTCGATCCTTATCTTAATTTCCGTCGATTGGTCCCACTGTTCATTTAAGTTTGCACCCAAATAACAAAAGTTGGTGATTTGTGTTATAGGTTGTTGGTTAACTAGTAATTGACCAGGTGGTATCCTATTTTTGCTTATAACCATGTATTTGGTTTTTTTGATGTTAAAATCAAGCCCAAACCTGCTACTTACTTCTGCCACCCTGGAGACAAGTGTCTGCAGACCTTCAAGACTGTCTGCAAAAATGACAGTATCATCAGCGTATCTTATGTTGTTCAATCGTTCTCCGTTTATAAGTATTCTCTCGTCTATGTCCGTTAGCGCTAGGTTCATAATGTGCTCTGAATATGTATTGAACAATAATGGGGACAATATACATCTCTGTCGCACACCTCTTTTTATCTTTATGTCGTCTGTTAACTGATCCCCTACTCTAACAGCTGCAGTTTGTTCGTAATAGATATTGTTTATTATACGGGATCTCTGCTGTCTAGACCAATTGAATTTAATATTTTCATCAGTTCGTCATGTTTTATTCTATCGAACGCTTTCTGGTAATCAACAAAACACACATATATATCACAATTCACGTCTCTACATCTTTGAAAGAGAACTTGTATTGCAAAAAGTGCCTCTCGAGTACCCAATGCATCCCTGAAGCCGAATTGTCTGTTTGTCATGTCTTCTTCACACTTTTTATATATTCTTTTATGTATAATTTAGTTTTCAGGAGATGGCTCATAAGGCTTATTATTCGATAATCTTCACATTTTTTGGCATTGGGTTTTTTAGGGATTGTTATAAAAGTTGATCTTAGCCACTGTTGGGGTATTTTTCCACTTTTTTTTTGTTGAAGATCAAGGTAAGTCTTTTTACTTCGTCTTTATCCATAATTTTCAAAAATTCTGAGTAGAACTCGTCTGGTCCTGCGGCTTTTCCCTCCTTAAGGTTGTTTATAGCAGCTTCTACTTCCGCTTCGAGAATAGGTGGTCTGGTATCGTCATTTTTATTTTGTGTAATGGTGACATTCCTATCGTCTTCAAATGTTGTTGTCACATAGTTCATCCATGTTGTTTTTGTTTCTTCAATATCAACTATTGGATTTCCTTGAGCGTCTGTTAAGTGTCCCGGCCTTTTTGATTTATAGATGCCTGCTGCTTCTTTGATCTTTTTGTGGAGGTTGAAAGAATCGTGTTTACGTTCCAACATCTCGATTTCTTCACACTGTTCTTCCAGATTTCTGTTTTTAGCTTCTCTGACAGCTTTTTTTATCTCTCTCTTATTTGAGTGTTACTAGATTAAAACAAAGAATTCGTTGGATAGTTTTTTTATCATACCAAGTGTAATTTAATCTACTTTGGAAGCTTTCAAGTATTACGTAACGCAAGTTGGGGGAGGGGAGCCATGTAAAACGTTACGGCGCGTTATACGGTGGGGGAGGGGGGTTCGAACAGCGCGTTACGTAACATTGTTTTTTAACTTTACGGAATCACAATCTCACAACTTTTCAACTTTCGTTTATATTTTACATAGAACCCCTGGATTGTATTATATTGCCCCCTCACGCTCCGCTCATAGTACAATAGTATTCAAGTGAAAAAATCTTAAAATTTGTATTAACCAGATCAAGCACAGTAACACGTGTTTGCAATAAATAGCTGGACCTTTCTTCACAACAAAAAATGAAAAGATACAGATGGGATAAAGAGCTTCAAAAATTGCGTTTCGTAATACTTGAACGGCCCCTTTAACAAAAATTTATGAAGGAACAACAAAATATTATATTTTTGATAGAGTAGGTTTAATAAATTTTTTGCGACTTTGCAATGTCGTTTTAAAGAATTAGTTCACTGTTTGTCATTTTATAACGCTGTTCTTTATTTTTACATAATAAAAGTATGCAGATTTTTTTCTCTTAATTTTTGCACTGGAAATACCTTCAAAATCAGACTCAATTTGATCTGGTACTTATTCTGAGCCGAAAAAAATTCAGGTTCAGATATTATTTCACAAAGCACACACTTCAAAACGAACGTAATAAACAAGCCAAGCATAATATACTTCTTAATAATATGAACTACAAACTAATTTGAGGAGTAGCAGATTCAGACCTATCCAAATACATAAGTCAAAACAAAAGTCGGTACAAAGAAAGTTTGGTTGTCAAGTCAAGTTTGTTGAATAAAATCAAACTAGTTTGACTTGATGCATCTCTAGGGTCATCTGATAAGAGGACATGAATACGCGTTAATTCAAAATATAATGCAAGTAAAAATAGAAGGACAACGAAATCCAGGCTGTAGAAGAATGTCATGGTTGCGGAATTCTCAGCGACGGAGCTTGGCAATCATCATGGCTATTCTGATCTTAGATACTGCTGCTCTGAATAGTTCAATTGATGTGCATTCGTACCATTCCCTCAAGTTACGCAACCATGATATTCTTCTCCTTTCTACACTTCTCTTGCCCTGGATTTTCCCTTGTATAATTAATTGAAGTATGTTGTATCTCTCATTACGCATAACATGCCCAGGTATATCAGCTTTCGTGTGTTGATAGTTTCCAATATTTCCATTGTTTTGTTGACTCTTCTCATGACTTCGTTGTTTGTTACATGCTCGGTCCATGGTATCTTCAGGATTCTTCTATACACCCACAGTTCAAAATAAAGATAGACTAAGATAGAAAGGATAAAGGCTACTTGATTGTAATATAGGTATTTCAGCAGTCTTATATCGTAGTGTTCAAGTTCTGCTCCTTATTTCGTCCATGTTATACAAATGGATGTAAGTTTATTGTTAGGTCTTCTTCTATTAGTACATATTATGAAATTTATTTCCCTTTATATTATATAAATGTATATGAATGTATTTTGAAACTGCCTCGTATGTATTGAATGAGAATGTTTTGTTACATTGTCCTCATTGCCCTTAATTTCTCGATTTCACTGTGCACTTCGTGCCATGCCTTGGCTCGGCCGGTATATCTTGTCTTACCGTAAATAGAAACTTGGATAAAAAATAAATGAGTATCGATCGTTGCCTAAATTCTGAGAAATTCGGTGGCCAAACTGCTTTTTGTCCATTGGCAACGCAGCATCAGAGATCTACGATCAATACAATCTGAAGGATTAGTCCCGTCCTTGACGGTGAGGCGTAGAGAATCGGAATCGATTTCTAAGAAGGTCCATTTAAAGTGAATCTACCTATGTACGATTATAATCAAATGTTTTATGTTGTGGCCGATATATTTTTTTTTTGTATTCCTGGCAGATATTATGTACGGTTACAATTTATTCATAAATCCCCAGATAGTGTGAACACCTCTTAAAATCAAGTGTTTCATAATTTACTAAATTTAAACGTAATATTTGTGATGCTATAATGAGAATATACCAATTTCAAATATACCATGGACGGATACAATCCAATGAGTCCATTGTGTGATTCCTAAGTGTTCAGCTTCATTTTTTCATTCGATGGATCTTTGTTGCACTGTTAGCTGTTCTTCTGGGCTACCTCTTCTCTTTTTGAAGATAACTGCCTAAGTCTTCTCTGGATTTACGGCTATTTTCCATTGGATACTCCTTTTTTCTATTGTATTCAGTGCCGTGTGTAGGTTTCTTACAGCTATATCCAGGTTCCTGGGTTTTGTCGCTATTGCAGTGTTGTCTGCGTTCCACAGTGTTCTTGGAACGTCTGCTGTGTATATGCCATAAACAGGGAATAATAAGTCGGTACCCTAGCTTTCAGGGTTCCTTGTCTAGACAGGTCGTGTCCTATCTGGACCCAGAACCTCCGGTCGCCTAAATACGAGATAATGAGTCTCGTCATAGCCTCGCTGTATTCATATTCTCTCATTTTGAATGTTAATCCCTTATGCCACAATCTATCGAAGGCTTTGCTTACATCCAGGAAGGCTGCTTCTGTATATTGATTGTCGTTAAATCCATGTGTTATGTGCTCCGTTAGTCTGAGAAATTGTAGTTCGATGTGAGACTCGAAGCTTGTGCTTCGGTAATTATTATTCCTAGTCCATCTAATTCTGTTTAAAGCCTGAATTGGGTGATTCTCCCTGCTGTATTGCTGACTGCTGAACGTAATTTAATCCGCCTGTAGTTTTGCGAAAATGTGTTATTTTTTCCAGGCTCTGGTATCATCCAGGATTATTTTCATCTTCATATTTGTCCGTTTCTTGTTGTTTCCTCGACTTCTTCGATCAAGTCTATACCTATATACTTCTTGGGACCAGCAGTACTCCTCATCACCTCAGCATTTTGTTCTACAGAGTAAACGATTCCGTTTTTTCCGTGTAGTGGGGGCATGGGTTTCCTGGCCTCTCTTATTGTTCTTTGGAGCTTCCAAATTTCTTGCATATTTTGGCCCCGTTCTTCTATTTCTTTTACATGATTGTCGCACTTTTGGCTCGTACGTTCTAGTAGTGCCTGTTTGACTATCCAATTTAGTTAGTTTGCCATATTTTTGTGATCCTGGTATCTTGTTCTTCTGGCTATGTTCTTTTCACTTATCATTTCTCTGAGTTCCTAGTTCACACCTACCTCTAAATCGTCTCATGTGTATTGTATACTCTTCTGCAACAGTACTGTTTCTTTGAGTTTCTTGTGGTTTGTTTATGTTTCTCCAATTCCTGTGCTTACTCGTCTTTTGAAATTTGCCCTCCTTGTTTTCTTTCTTTTCTTGTTGTTGTGTGGTCTCATTCCCATGTGCCTATATCTAGGAGTATGGGGTTGTGATCTCCTGATTCTTCGTTTAAGGTTTGGATTTCTAGATTATTACCTACTGCTATATCCAGATGGGTTGATAGAGCGCCTCCTGGAAATTGAGTCGGTTTGATGGACCCAATTTCCATGATGTCTTCTTTATTTCCAAGATAATTATTTAGTAGTCTTCCGTTTCTGTTTGTAGTTTAATTGTTGTAGTTAGGGGATCTGGCGTTTAGGTCTCCTATTATTATGGACGGTTCTTCTACGCATATTGAGAAACACATCCAGGTCGTAGTCGTTTAGAGGATCTCTGGCCTTACATATACTCAAAAGTGATTTTTATTTCTCCTTGTCTCATCTGCAGTTCAATTGTCGTTGCTTCCATAGCGTTTAGTACTGCAGCCTGTTAAAAAGTATGAATTATTCCTTTTCTCACTAGGATAGCAGTTCCTCCGGAATTTACTCTATAGTCGTTTCTCGTAACGTCCCATCCTGGAAATTTTATATTATAATATAGTGTGTAAGTTTAGTTTCCTGAAGTGCTACGACATCCATTTCATTTCGGCTCGTCAAGCACGTTTGCAATTATTGCTCTTATTCTAGGAGTTCTAGGAGCCTATCCTCAGGTATCCCCTTGGTTCTTTACTTAGATCAGTCCTATTTTAACATTTTTGATCGCCTCGTTGACCATTTTTGTGACCAACTCTTCCACCATCATGGTCATTGGTCAGTCCTTTTTGTTGTTCTTTTGATATAAGTATTGTTGTTGGAGTTTGAATTGGTTTTTTGATTTGGCCGTATGATCGGCTATTTGTTCTTCTATGTGGGTGTTTTTTTATTATTAGTTGTTATTTGTGTGCGTTTATCCCAAGCAGGTACTATTGGGCATCCCCTATAACTTGTCGGGTGTTTCCTCTGCAATTATCAGATTTAGCTGGTTGTTCTTCAGCTGGAATTTTACATATATTGTTTCTGTGGTCTTCACGTAAATTTGCAATAACCCAATACCAAATTTGATAATGCCATTAAGACTCAAAGTGACGTTCCTTGAAGAAATAGGAAAGGTAGTCCAAAGAACAAATAATCAGTCAGAGGTCGTTTGACTCAAGGTACAGGGCAGGGATTATCATTATCTAGTTCATCATCATCATCCTGCCTTCTGCATCCAAAGTTGAACATAGGCCTCCCCTAATTTCTTCCAGTTTTGTCGATCTTGGGCTTTCTGCAACCAATTCCCAGCAATCCTTTTGACGTCGTCTGTCCATCGTGTAGGTGGTCTACCTCTACTTCTTCTGTCTTCTCTTGGTCTCCACACTGTAATTTTTTGGGTCCATCTCCCGTCCTTCATTCTGGCTACATGGCCCTCCCAATTCCACTTCAGCCATGCTACTCGCTCGCTCTATGATATCTGTGACACCTGTCCTATCTCTGAGCCTATCTCTGAGAATCATTCCAAATAGTGACCGTTCCATTCTTCTTTGGGCCACTCTAAGTTTCGTTGCTGTGGCCTGGGTTAACGATAATGTGTCGGCGCCGTAAGTCATGACTGGAAGCACACATTGGTTGAACGTCTTCCTTTTCAAATAATTTAGCAAGTTGCTCTTGAAGATGTCTGATAGAGCTCCATATGCGGCCCATGCTAAGGTGATCCTTCTCTGTAATTCAGCAGTTTGATTGTCCCTGGTAATTTGGATTTCATGCCCTAAGTATTTATATTTATGGAACAATTGCATTATCTAGTTAGTTAGGTTATAATATACCTATTTTGTCTATAGGTATACTAATAGGTATAGTATTAGCGTTGTATTAGTCTTATAGTAAACTAAAAATATTGTTAATCTTAACCGATACTCTAAATAGCCTTTTTACAAGTAACAAGCTAATAAACAGCCACTTCTTATCTTATTCCACATTTCTTGATAATTAGTTTCCTGTTTTTTAAATGCCTGCATTATGGCACAAAAACAAAGCCATACATCTTGTTTTAATGATAGACATCAAGTCTTGTCATTACAACACCAAAAATTCTAACAATAATAAATCAATTTCTAACCATGCTTAAGTTTTTAACGTCCTTGTTTTTATTTTTATCTGAGATTTAATCGTCTCTGACCGAACTAGACGACCGCGAGATACCCAAGATTTGTTTTGGTACTATGGCTTGCATGGAACATGGAACCACCGATTTAGTCTAAGAGCCAGTTAGGTTATAATGGTCTTTTCAATTCTGATGGTTCACCAAAGTTTTTTTTATGTATTTTTGATCATTTTCTAGATCAGTGGTTCCCAACCTTTTATGTGTGGCGACCCACCTTCTGATGTTTTTTTAAATTCGCGACCCATCCCTCACCCATGATGTTATATATAGGGCGTCCCAAAAGTAGCGGAACGGTCGAATATTTCGCGAACTAAACATCGGATCGAAAAACTGAAAAATACGTGTTTAATCATTTTCAAAAATCTATCCAATGACACCAAACACCAATCTCCAGTACACCACCAGGAGGTCTGGTGGGGAGTAACTTTAAAATCTCAAATGGAAACCCCCAGTTTTTCTTGCAAATTTGGATTCGTTACGTAAAAGTAGACAACTTTTATTCAAGACATTCTTTCAAACTGTGGATAGATGGCGTTATACTTGGGAAAAACGATTTCTTCTGATACCATAGGTAAATTATACAAACGGTCTAATATATCATGAAATACACTTCCAAATGAGAAACCAAAAAACAGATTTTTAATCTTTTTCGAAAACCAATCGAATAACACCAAACATGACCCTCCAACCCACCCCCTGGAGATGGGGTGGGGAGTAACTTTAAAATCTTAAATAGCAACCCCCACTTATTATTGCAGATTCGGATTCGTCATAAAAAATTAAGCAACATTTATTCGAAACATTTTTTAAAATTTCTGATAGATGGCGCTAATAAATCGTATTTTCCAATTAAAGCGCCATCTATTAACAATTCTAAAAAATGTTTTGAATAAATGTTGCTTAATTTTTCATGACGGATCCGAATCTGTAATAAAAAGTGTGAGTTGCTATTTAAGATTTTAAAGTTACCCCAACCCCAGGGGGTGGGTTGGAGGGTCACGTTTGGTGTTATTCGAAAGGTTTTCGAAAAAGATTAAAAATATATTTTTTAGTTTCTCATTTGGAAGTGTATTTCGTGAGATATTAGACCGTTTCTATAATAATTTACCTATGGTATCAGGATAAATAGTTTTTCCCAATTATAGCGTCATCTATCCACAGTTCGAAAAAATGTCTTGAATAAAAGTTGCTTACTTTTACGTAACGAATTAAAATCTGCAAGAAAAACTGGGGTAGATTAAAATCTACTCCCACCCCACCTCCAGGGGGTGTAGTGGGGGTTTTTTGTTTGGTATCATTGGATAGATTTTTGAAAATGATTGAACACGTATTTTTCAGTTTTTCGATACGATGTTTAGTTCGCGAAATATTCGACCCGTTCCACTATTTTGGGACACCTTGTATATTTACGGTATTCAGCTACTGTAAGAGCCACGCCGCGACCCACCTGAAATCCGCTCGCGACCAACTAGTGGGTCGCGACCCACCGGTTGGGAAACGCTGTTCTAGATCATAATCATTCTCTTAATGAACAGTTTAAAATTCTTCAATAAAGGTTTTACACAAGGTTTATTAGAATCTATGGAAATTAATAAATTGAAAAATTCAGATATAATTCTGAATGGCCAATTTAGACAAACAGCCCCCTCCCCCCCACTCCTCAACCTATTCAACTAGTAATAAATTTTGTGGAAGTATTAAAATCAAAAGTTTTCAGTGTTTTATTGTTAGTTTAAAATTAGATTTTTTAGAGCTCATTTGCATTCGTAAAAGCCGAGTTACGATGGAAAAAGCTTCGAAGAATACTTATTTTGCACTAATTTTACAATATCTCGAGTTCTAATCATTGGATTAAAGTTTTCCAGCCATTGGATTAAAGCCATTTTCTTTGGTTTTTTTTTTCAATGAATGAATTTTTTTTTTTAATTTTTCATCTTTTAGTTTACGAGCTAGAGCCTTAAAACAATTAAATTTTTTATAACAATATTTTGGCCACTTGGATCGAAATCCATCCTCGAAATTCGTAATCAGGAGCCAAACATACATAAAAAAAACTTATGTGGACCCATAAAAAATGAAAAGGCCACGGTAACCTAGCTCTTGCTAGCTCCTAGACTATTATTGTAGTACCCAGATTGCGGCGGACCAAATTAATATTTGTTAAACTGCAAGGTAGACGCTATAGACTGGTCGATTCTAAGCACATCTTAGGAGTTCCTCCACTAACCAGTTCTCGACCGATTCGTACTATGTAATCAGTTGTGTAATCTTTTGTGTTTGGGGTTATGTTGGTGAATAGTTGCTTGGGCGACTGCATTTAAGGAGTGGGTTTGCTGAGTTCGGATTAGGCCGTTTAAAAATCAAAACAGACCTATACAATTGGACCCTTATTATGTGGCCAGGGTCATAAATTTCCATACGGCGTTGTCAGCTTTATAGTTAAGATTTATTGCAAGGAAATACAGAATACGAGGTGTTCAAAATATGTTAAAAAAAAGATAAAGAAAATAAAAATAAGCAAATGAAACTACCAGTGTACATGTACATGCTCACATTTGATCATGAAGAAGACATCCATAAGATACGAAATTCGTGATATAATAGGAATGAGAGTGACTACTATTAAAACCATCAGACGTCTCAAACTCATACTTCAATGTCAAAACTGCCAGGAATATGGGCACTTACAGAAATATTGATATTAAAACACCAAGTTGCCTGTAATATGCTGAAGAATATCACACAAATAATGCCAAAAACCGAAAAGGATAAGTTCAATATGTGCAAACTGCAATGAATAACACCCTGCTAATTATAGTTGCCAGGTAGCCAAGACTCTACAAAAATGTAGAGAAGTAGCTACTGTGAAGAAAACTCCATTCAATAAAACAAAGAGTGCTAAGTAATAACTCCAACAAGCTTGGAGTTACCATCTACCTGGTGATGGAAGCAGGTGATGAATGCAAATTGTATATTCTCTCATGTCCGCTGTTTGCTTTATAAATTGTAAAAAGCTCAACCTATTGTTACCAAATATTCTGCATTCAGACCTAAAGGAAAATTTTCTATTTTCTCTTTTGTTTACATCTTAATATGGCATCGTCTGCATAGCAGATTATTTTAAGTTATTCTTCTCCTATTTGGTATCCTTTTTTCGTTCTTATTTTTTTGTATTTCAACTATGATCAGGATGAAAAATATGGGACACAGGGAATCCTCCTGTCTTATCTTGTCTTTTTTTTGCTAATGTTATAATGTCATTCACTTGATTTAATATTATTTTGGTTGTTGATTTTAGTGTTGTGTTTAATAAATGAATTTCTCTGTAGTTCTTTGTGTCCGATTTGTCTCCATTTTGAAGAGAGGTATTCAAATGCTTGTTCTCCATTCTTGTGGTATTCTGTTTTGTTCTATTATTTTTTGGATTAGTTTTAATAGTTGCTTGGTCAGATCTGGTCTTCCATACTTTAGAGAGTTCGTTTGGTATTCTGTTCTCCTCTTTTGCTGATTTTCTATTAATTTTCTTAATGTTTCCTTTACCTCTCCATCCTCAATGTTTAGTTCTTCATTTGTTGTCACTTTTAGTGTTCTTTGGTGAGAACATGGTGAGCCAACCAAAAAATACAAAGGTCAAAGCCTTTTAAAAACAGACTAAAAGTTTTATATAGATTGACATGGCAAAATCCAAAGGATGGATAAAATTCCTATGGTTACGGCCCTAGGACAACATATGACTCCCACACGTGGTAAGTGGGTCAATAGGTAACATTAGGTCATTATGTTAAAAGAGGTGACAGGCAACTACCTCTTGTAACATAATGACCTAATGTTACCCACTTACCACGTGTGGGAGTCATATGTTGCCCTAGGGCCGTAGCCATAGGAATTTTATCCATCCTTTGGATTTTGCCATGTTGTCATCTATATAAGACTTTTAGTCTGTTTTTGAAAGGCTTTGACCTTTGTATTTTTTGGTTGGCTCACCATGTTCTTGTAACACTGATGATGCTCTTGTTCCAGAGCGAAAACGTTTTGTTTGTATGTTTGTAGCCCTATAGGGGCTTTTTAAACTAATATACCTTTTACCAAGCCAAAAATGTTTTATTAAATTTTACTTGTAATTAATGGTATACAGCCAGCTACAGAAATTTTTTCCTTGTGGAATTTTTTTATATTTTTATAAAATTGGTTTGGTAAGGTGTTTCAAACATTGTATACTTTTAAAATATATAAAGACATAGTATAGTTGATTAATAAAAATAGCAAAAAATAACAAATCAAAATAATACAAGAAAAACACTGATAAAACGCTCAATTTTTAGGGATTGGTGATGGTTTTATAGGGGTGAAGATATGTTAAAACTTATTTAGACGAGCTATTCCAATTAAAAAAAAGAAAGCTCTGCATTACGTAGAACCCGAGATATGCAAATTTTTCAAGCGCGCTCCGTTTTTAACTTCCATTTTCCATTTTTTATGTGAAAAATTGAAAATTGATATTAATATATTTTTTTTTCTTTCAGGTAAGCACTCATATTATGACAATGTTGACATATTAATTGGTAAGTTGAATGTTTGTTTAAAAAACTGGAACATCCGTATTCATTGAGTACCGCCAAAATCTTATTGCATGTATATAATATTAAGGTACCACTTTCAAGAAAGCTGTCTGTTGAACGTTTTGTTTAAATTCCACTAAAAATTATGACGCAGTAAAAAATTTCGATACCTACGCGATAGTACGCCTTTTCTATTGACTTCCACCAGATACTCGAGTTGAAAAATAGCACCGAGTAATTTTTCGACTTTTTAGGCTTCGTTTCCTGGGATATTTTTAAAGAAATTAAATAAGTATTAGGTTGAAACTTTGACTTTCAGTTGCCAGATGTCGCTAGACACCTACTCCATAAACGTCAGTTGCAATGCGGGGATAAGCTCTCGGAGTTTCGTCACTTGGGACAGAGAGCAGCAAACCTGCGCCTCTCTGATGATGACTCCAAATAGAGTCGAAAATCGTCGAATTAGAGTGCTGGACTGCGCTCCGTATTCTAAGTGAAAAATAAGATTGTTTTGCCTTCGCATTGCAACTGAATAAAAATGGTATACATTTTTATTTTATTTTATATTAGTTTTACTCCTTTGAGTAACTAGGTCTATTTTCGGTTGGAATTTACCAGCTGAACAGACGGGGTCGTGAATTGTAAGTTTTTTGAATTCCCTCTTGTCATCTTCGCTTCAGCATCCATCTGGCTTGCAATTTTTAGAAGCCATGGAGGTGTTACCACGAAAATGGTCCAATAAGTTTTCAATTAAATATCTTTTAGGAATATTTTTAATATTTTTCAATAGTTTTAATATTTCTATTAGGTTGAAAACTTTGATTTTCAGTTGCCAGATGTCGCTAGACACCTACTCCATAAACGTCAGTTGCAATGCGGGGATAAGCTCTCGGAGTTTCGTCACTTGGGGCAGAGAGTAGCACACCTACGCCTCTCTGATGATGACTCCAAATAGAGTCGAAAATCGTCGATTTAGAGTACTGGTTTGCGCTCTCTGTTCTAAGTGAAAAATAAGACAGTTTTGCCTTCGCACTGCCACTGAATAAAAATGGTATATAATATACATTTTTATTTTATTAAATAAGTATTAAGTTATAATAGAAAAATCTTACCTACTTGTAGATTTATCGAAAGTGTAGTAGTATAATACCTAATGTTATTTATGTAACGAAAGAGTACATCATATCGACTCTTGTTAAACATCTTTCAGTATGAATTTATGTGATGCAATTAGGTGCAGCCGTCTGCCCCAATCGGCAACGTTGCTTACAATTTCTGACTTTGTGCAACCAGAATCCACGTACGTACCATACGACAGCAGCGGTCATTTTTAGTGCTGGTACTATCGTGAAGGTTGTTTCTCTATAGTGACTTTCGTGCGCGAATTCGTTCTCTTGGCAAACTTCTGTCAACATTTTTGTGAATAGGAGCAATAGTGTGTGCCGAGTCATCGGGAAAACCAGTGCTACAGATCAATGGTACGAAAAACAATCCACCGGTGTGTCTAACGACCAAAAAATAGCAATTAAAATATGTTGTAGTCGTTGCTAGGCAACACGAGATAACGGGAATTTGTTTATTTGGCCTAGCACGACATATTTTCGTGTAGGGGGCTTGCAAATGAGCTTGATCTCGAGAGTGGCGGATAACTGTATGTCCAGGTTTATCTATAGAATATCTATAGTATTTTAAACAAGAGAAGTACTTAGTAACTTTCTAAAATATAATTGACAATTACCTATAGGTTTTTGTGGAAAAACAGGTTAGATTCATTTTCTTTTAATATTGCAGTGTCAACAAAAAAGGTAAAATATGCACTCGGTTGGATTCTTATTAGGGTTTGGGCCCTTGAAAGTACTCGTAGATATTGAAAATCCCCTCTGAGCTATCCTTCTTTGCCGGAAAATATGAAAAAACTCACGAAGCTATATTTTCATGTCCAAAGTCTCTTGAGATTTTTTTTATTTTTTGGATCAAACAGGAAAAATATATTAAAATTTTCAAAGTTTAGGTTAGGTAGGTAATTTTTGGCAAACTTCTAAATAATTATTTTTTGTGTGTTTTTTCTGTTCTTTTGAAGGGCGGAGTTAGATTTGCCAATTTCTCTCCGGATCATTCTCAAAAATCGAAAAATCCAATTTTTTTGATTTCCCCCCAGTTTTTTAGCAAATAAAGGATTTTTGATAGTTTTTTTTATTTCTAATACTGGGATCAGACTTGCCATTTTCAGTCTAGAACATGATCAGAATACGACAAACCTCTTTTTTATATTATTTCCCATATTTTTAGCACATAACCTCAACTGCATATGAATGAAAAACGCTTTTTCGTATATTTTCCCATTTTTTTCCAGTGGCGAATCTAGACATTTGCCTTGGGAGGGGAAATTTGTCCATCTATAGAAATACCAACCAAAAAACATAAAAAAGATAAACTACCTAAACGACATAATAACTTATACATAATATGCATTAAATTGCCTTAATGTTCTTAACTAGCGGTTTTTTGGGTTAAATTTGTCTGTCTGTGGTTGAAGTTTCATCTCAGTCTCAGCTAATATATTATATTTTTATGTTTCAACAATTTTTTTCTTAAATTTTGAACCTTGTTAGGGGGAAATATTCTCATTTTCCCTCCCCGTAGATCCACCGCTGATTTTTCCTAATAGCAGGGTCATGTTGGCCAGTTTAGACCAAAATTATCTAGATTTTCGTAGTATAAAAAATATTTTTTGAAGAAAAATAATACGGAATCGTTTATACAAAAATTCCTTTTATTATAATCTATATCTATACCTATACCTATACCCTTTGTAACATGTTGACTTGTTTGATTAATTATGTTTTTAATTTTTACTCATTTTATACTTAAGTATAAAAAATATTACTAACATGTTAGTGACCGATATGTTAATTATTATTAGTATTAGCCAAATATTTTAAAAATCGAGAACGTTTGTTAGCCTATGTCGTTTTTATATCAAGTTAGCCTGGGGAAATAAGATTTCTCTCAGGACTGTGACAAATTTGGGTATCCCAATTTTTTAGTTATTATAGGCCTCAATAAAGAAAACCTAAATGTTTTCTGTAGATCTTTCGAATCTTTTGTTAAGAATTATTAATAATTTACTGTCAAAAATTACATTTTTTTCGATTTTTTGCTTGCCATTAAAAAGCTTACCTAATTGAGAAAAAATTAAAACTACATACTTACACTACTACTTATACTTACTTATACTACTTTGTTAGTAAGACTAGCGGTTCATGGTTCATCATAAGTTGTTTCTATGGCAAGGCTACTCTTTCAAGGATACTATTTTAACTTGTTTATACTATTTTAGAATTTTGGTGAACAAATTTAGTAGTGATGGTTTATGTGTATCAAGGTGGCCATGAGATATATATGTCACTTTTTATTAATTTCCAAAGAATCTAACCAAATTCAAGGTTAATTTCATATGTAAAATTCCAAAATCTAGTATTATAATCAGAGCAATCGTGACAGAGTAATAATTCAAAATTTTAAAGAGATTTACAGCACGGGCTGCTCAAACAAAATATTTATTACCAAAAATGGGATATTTTAACCAAATAGTATTTCAAAAATTATGTGCAGAATAACTTTGTATTCGGTTCCGCTAATGAAATTGCGTTTTTTGTCGTTAAAAGTAGAAAAAACTTAATAGTTTTTGTTGCTTAATAATTTTAACTGTAGGTACTAATATGCAAGTTGACTACTAGTGACTAATTAACATGATTAATTGGATGTTAAAATATCCACAAACTTTTATCTTTAAAGCGGAATATCGAATTTCTTAAATAAATATTGAAACCGCACTTTTTTGCACATTGTGACAGTTTCTACTATAAAATACTATATTACTATAAAATACTATACGACTATAAAATATACTTAAATTCTATATGACAAAAATTTACTGTTCCATGCACCTTGTGATAACTTATATTATTTAAATTTTTGATTTTACCACACTTTTTATCTCAGTAGATATAATCCTTAAACAACTCTTTGATTTTTTCTAGGAACCTATCATAGTTGCCTGTACACTTCAGTTATTATATATTTTTATAGCGGTAGCGCAATAGATTAAAAATTTGAAACTTTAACTTTCTTCATGGTCACGAAAACAGAAATTTCTACACGACAGAAATTTTCAATTCATTGGACACGATGCTATATCAATCAATAAAACTGATGGTGTGTTGTTCCCCTTGTCATCCACCGTGTGCTTTGAAAAGTGTGGGTATTTATTAGATATTCTAACAAGAATTTATAGTAAGTAAATGAGCCTCTAATGCACAATCGTCATAAATATTGTTAAAGAATTTTAACGTGAGGGTGTGAATTGAGTTTTACTGGTCCTTTACTGAGTTTTAAAAGAATGAATCTCTCTGATGCATGTTTTTCTTTTTTGAGAAGTAGTATTTCATCATCAACAATGCTTTTCATTTCGAATGGTGTTTGCCGTTCTTACTTAGAGCTCTCTGATTCGCATATTGCAGTGAATCACTTCGCATTCTTCAAAGTTTATTGTATGGCTTGACTTTCGTTACAATAATTTTCTTCCACTCATTTCGCTAATTGCATAGTTTCCTCCAGTTTTTCACTTTCAGGATTTTGCTGTCTCTCATGACCTGGTCCTCCCATCTCTCTCTGGTTCTTCGCTTGTCAGTTTCTGGTTTCCACCTAGTGACCTTCTTAGTCAGTAGGTCGTTATTCCTTCCCTCTATGCTTCCCAGGTATCTGTCTATCCTTTTAAAATAGGTAGAGGAGTCCGACAAGGATGTATTGTATCTCCAAGTCTTTTTAATTTCTATGGTGAATATATGATGAGAAAAGCACTCGACAAATGGACTGGCGGTATTTCTATCGCAGGAAAGAAGATCTCAAATCTCAGATATGCAGATGATACAACATTAATAACTGCACCCGAAGAAGAAATGTCCAGCCTGCTGCAGCTAGTGGAAGCCGAAAGCAATAGATGTGGTCTCAAGATCAATAAACAAAAAACAAAAATTATGATAGTAGATTATTCAAATTCACTTCAGACAACAGGAGCCTTAGACAAGTTTGAAGTGGTTAACGAGTTCAATTATCTAGGATCCTACATCAGTAATACAGGATCTTGTGAAACAGAAATACGTAGGAGAATAGGCATGGCCAAAAACGCTATGAGTCGATTTTCGAAAATCTGGAAAGATCGCTCCTTGTCGAAGAACATCAAAATAAGATTAGTACATGCCTTAATTTTTCCCATATTTAATTACGGATCCGAAACATGGATGGACAATGAAATCGGACGACAGAAAAAGAATAGACAGACGCCTTTGAAATGTGGTGCTGGTGAAGAATGCTTCGGATCTCATGGACGGAACACAGAACAAATCACTCAATCCTCCAAGAGCTTAGTATTCAGACTCGACTTTCCTCTATTTGCCTCTCCACCGTCTTAAAATTTTTCGGCCATATTGCAAGAAGAAGTGAAAATAATCTTGAGAGACTTATAATTTCGGGAAACGTTGAAGGGCGCAGAAGTAGAGGTCGCTCACCTACTCGATGGACGGATCAAGTACAGAAAGCCAGTGGAAAGACATTCTCTGAATCCATGAGGTAAGCTCAGGACAGAAGCCGATGGAAAGAGATAGTTGCTCGTATTATAGGGAATCACGACACTCAGCAATGAGGAGACGACTGAGGAGGAGGACCCATAATTATTCTCCTAGGATTTTCCTTTCGAATATATTTTCAGTTTTGTATTTCTGGATAAGTTCTCTCCATCTATGTCTCCAGTATGTTTTGTTACCTGCTAGTCTTCGGTCCATTACTTCTTCACTTCTTATTTTTGCCATTCACAATTACTCCCAAATATTTAAATTGTTGAAGTAGTAGTAAGTTTTAAGTAGTAGAAGTAGTATTTAGTGGTACTGTACTTTATAAGACTACGGCCAGATAAGCGATAATTTACGGCGCTGTAAGAGCAGTAAAATGAAGCGCGAAAAATGGGTCCCACGGTGAGTGTAGTGGATGGCCAGACTGAGGTGTAAATCCTGGTCTGACCATCCACTACACTCACCGTGGAACCCATTTTAGCGGTTCATTTTACTGCTCTTAACGCGCCGTAAATTATCGCTTGTCTGGCCGTAGCCTTATGGTTCTCCAAGCATTTTGTTGAATGCCGCCCTAAAGGTTCGGTAGTGGTCAAGTTAAACCATTTTCGTAAGTTACGAAGCCAGGAATTTTTTTTCTGGACCTCGTTTTCCATGCACCTGGTCTGAAGTAGGTTGTATCGTTATTCATTACGCATTGTATGACCTAGATATTCCAGTTTGCGACTTTTATGGTTATGACTAGTGCGCGCTCTTTACCCATTCTGTGAAGAACTGCTTAGTTGGTAACTTTGTCTATCCAGGAAATCCTCAACATACGTCTATAGCATCACATTTCAAATGCTTCGAGTCTCTTCAGCGATAATTCAGTGAAGGTCCATGACTGCATTACATATAGAAGAACGGAGAATAGGTATCATTGTAGTATTTGAACTTTATTTCCAATTTTATATCGTGACTAATAAAGATTTTTTCATTTTGACGAATGTCAATTGTACAAATCTCGTATTTCCATTGTTGTTCTTTTACGGCATCGAAGCTGGTAATATCTTCCTTGGGTTATTAAGTTTCAAAAGTTTTATCATGGTCTGAATAATTTCTATCTATCTATAAGCGAGGTTCCTACAGCCTCTGCCGCTTCTCGCATTTCGACCGCCATCTTTTTCTGTCCATCCATTCGTCTTCTTTGATGGCTCTATCTCTCATGTTGTGCTGTACATTTTCTTCCTATGCCTTCCCCTTCTTTGTTGTAGTATGTAATTTAAAACTTTCTTTGGCCATCTATCGTCATTCATTCGTTTGACGGGACCATATCACACTAGTTGTCTCGTTTCAATTCTATCTTCACTGGAATATACAATATTTCTCCTCCTTCTAATATCTTCATTCCTAAAAAAGAAACCCGCGCCTGAGGTTTATGTGTTAACTGAAACTGTGACTCCATCTGTGCCTGATCTTCTGTGGCTCTAAGGGAAAAGCAGAGACGTTCCCGGCCTCTTAGGACGGAATGGACTCATGGAAGCTGTTACAAGAGACATACCATACCTATGAACTAACATTTATTATTTGTACAGAAAACTAGGAGAAATTTATCAAATGACAGCATTTCAATAAAAAATAAAGTTTTGGAATGTAAAAAGTGGGTTGTGCCGAGACCGTTAAAAATTGGCAATTTTCAACTTGTACTTTATACCGAACGGTTCGTTTGAAAAAAAAAGTAAATAGTGATATTTTTAGATAATTTTAAGTAATTTAATTTCTGTTAACAGACCATTTGCTAAAAGTTAGCAGTCTTCGAGATTTGAGCAAAAAAGCGGAAAAAAAGCTGAAATTTTTCGCTTTTTTCGCGATTTTTTCAATGTTCCGGCAAGAAATTTTGTCCGCACACCTCATATTCGGATTCAGCAGCCCAAAATCCATATATAATGAAAGAAATCAGAACTACCCCAAAACTTTCCCTGTCAGAACACAATTTTATTGAATCATATCTCTAGACTCTAGACCAGCGATACTCAACCTTTTTCTTTCCTGGGCCACATAGTAGCTATTGCCACAGCTTGCGGGCTGCAATGAAGATGAAGTAGTATACAGGGTGTTTCATTGGGAAACGGAAATTCTTGAATGGTGAATAGAGGTAAATGAGGCGGTTCTAGACATATTAAATTTATTGCTCCACCGACTTTATAACTGAGTTACAGGGTGTTTCATCGATTTTGCCCATTTCTTTCTGGACCCATAACTTTATAACCACCTTGTATATTTTTTGATATTTGGTACACATATGTCACATTTAGAACCCAAACCACCCAACTACTAATCAGAAGAAAAATCCAGATTCGGATTAAACAAAATTATAAATCCATTGTGACCTTGAAACATCATGCTGTATATTGAAATTTTCAAAACCCGTTTGCACATTTGGAAAGAGCTTTAATGGAGCTTCCATTTTTTCCGCAGACAATTCAATGACTTTAATTTTGAAATTATGTCGAAATTTTTAAGAACTCGAACTTTCAAAACAAAAATTTCGATATAATTTCAAAATGAATGTCATTAAATTATCTGCGCAAAAAATTGAAGCGAGCAATTAAACTTAGTTTTTTGTGCCCGTTTCAAATGTGCAGACGAATTTTGAAAATTTTAATATAGAGGATGTTGTTTCAAGGTCACAATTATTTTAAATTTTTTTTGTCAATCTGGACCTGAATTTTTCTTGTGATTACTAAATGGGTCGTTGCAATGTAGTACATAAGTATTGATTATTTTTAAAATGAGTATTTGTTCATCAACTTTAATAATTTATTATTAAAAGTTAATAATACCTTGCTTTTAAATCAGAGTTCTTAAAAATGTAAATATAATTTACATTTAAAGTCATTAAATTGTCTGCCTCATGCACAAACACGCCTCAAACACAACGGCACACTATCAAATAATTTGAAAAACACGTGGAATTTGACAAATAATTTGATCATAGGGCCCTTCAGTTAGCTTTCGGGCCGCATAAAAAAGGCTAGTGGGCCGCAGGTTGAGTATCACTGCTCTAGACCATAGTAGAGAGCTTAGAATGTTTATCCTTTTTTTTTGCCCTGCTGCATTCTGTTTTCGATGTCTCGTTTAGTAGTGCGTTCTGTAGATAATATAGATCCTCTGGGTTATCTTAGATTATAGATAACTCTGGATCTTCTTCATCATCCCCTATTTTTAGATACTTTGTCTTTGACATATTTATATTGAGACCCCATTTTTCATATTCTTTCTTTAGTTTTCTAACATGCAGTCCATGTCTTCCTCATCATTCGCTACGACTACCTGATCATCTGCGAAAAACAAAGTTGTCAGTAGACATTTACTACCGCCTACTATGTCTATTCCCATTCCGGATACTTGTTTCCTCCACTGCTCTAGCGATGATTGAATATATATTTTAAATAAGATCGGAGACAGACAACATCCTTGTTTAAGCCCCTTGGCTATTGGAGATGATTCAGATATAACGTTTCCTTCTTTAATGAAACTTCTTGCATTTTTTTGTATGTTTGCGATAACATCCACATACTCTCTACTGGGACCCATTTTCGTCAATGTTTGAAACAGTTTTTTAAAGATACCGTATCGTATGCCTTCTCTAAATTTACAAACAATAGGTGGGTAGATAGATTCCTTGCCTTCCGTTTTTCTATTACCTGCTGCAGAACGAATATATTATCAGTGCTCGATCTTCCTGCACGAAATCCATTTTGTTCTTCCATGTCTTCGTATTTTAATTCTATTCTTTATTTTATTATTCGACCGTACAACCTCGTACAACAAATTAAATGTATGTACCTTTTATAAAAGATTTTCCTAATTTTTTGTGATTAATGCTTTACAGCTAGCTACAGGACAATATTTTGTTTGAGGATTTTTCTATTTTTTATTATAGTCGATTTCTCGCGAGGGCCTATTTGCACAAAAAAATTCCATATAAAATTTCACAATGACCTTACTTCCAGTTCCTTTATTTGTGTTGACATTTATGTTGATTCTATTTCTTAGGCCTAGTGTGTATTGAATATTATTAGAAAGTTTCTCCTAACGTATCCCACGGGCGCGTTGAAGCGGCTCTGACCTTTGTCAAGACTTTTTTCTTTTCACCCACGGCTTCAAACCATCACACAGAGCAGCAGCATTTTTAACATCTGTTGTATGTAATTGTAATTTTATTAATCGTGTCTTACGCATTCGTGTATAATACTAAATGCTCACACATTCATTCATTAACCATGTATGTATTGCATGATCTTCTGGGCTTGTCAGGATATGTTTATACCTTGTTGCATTTTTCATAAATTAGCAATAACTTTAAGCAAACAACGTTGGATTAACATGTACACGGAATTATTTAATTAAGTTAGTAGAATGGTTATTATTAGAGATGAGGAAGCTTTTACTTGGTTTAATGCGTGACGGTATATACAGAGAGGTTCAGAAAGAAAATATGCAGCTGAAATAATTGGTGTTTTTATGCATTTTTTCAATACATATAAGTACTATATCTACGGTGACCATATGTACTTATTTAAGTAGGACAGTACTTATTTTTAAATATTGTACAAATGTACTTTAAAACATTTCTAAGGACACGCAAATGTACTTATTTTTTCTAAAAAAATTAATATTTTTATCTTTTATAAGTACCGCATGTATACTCAGTCCTGTTGGACAGTGAATTGGGCAGGAAAGTGGGCAGCTTGAACGTGTAAATAGCTTACTCGCGCTGCCGCTGCTAATGCTACTGCCATTGCAGTTTCATGAAGCCATTCTGAAAGTAGAAGGTGATAAAATAAATGCGGCAGATGCTGCCCAAGAATACTTTAATCTTAAAAACAAATTACAACATCGGGTGGACGCATTATTTTTGCCGCTTAAAGTGAGAGAATGTCTTGGTAAACTTGAAGACGGGCAAGCCGCTACTGAAAACTTCAGTACACAAGTGAGACATTTTTACACAAAATGTGTAACCTACCTAGAAAACTGGAGTACAAATCTTCATGAGTTCAAACTATTCAAATGGATAGATCTAAGAAATGAAATAACATGGAACGATGTTTGCTATTCTTTTGAAGCTTTTAAACTGTATATCAAGGCAACCATTTCAAATGAAGATCAACTCCTTGACGAACTGGGAATTTTGAAAGACGTCGCTACAAGTGAAAAAATTGCTGAGTGGAAAGTGGAACAGAGAAGAAAAAAATAGTGAGGATCGATGGCTTGAAGTTTTTAAGTGTGTAGATCAATTCAAACTGAAAAACTTACAAATATTATGCGAATTTATGTTTTGTCTTCCGGGTACTAGTGCAGCTATCGAGCGTTTATTTTCTGTAATAAATAATTATTGGACGTCGGAAAAGTCACAAATGTCCATCTCCACTCTCAAGGCAGCGATGCAGGTGTACGCAAATTTTGATGAGACTTGTAATGAAATGTTTCATTTACTTCAGTCGAAGCCGCACCTTCTTAAATTAATTTTAAGTTCAGAAAAATATGAATGGTACAAAAAACCGGAAGAAGATGAGGCTATTCCAGGTCCCTCATCTAAAAAATTTTAATTACAGGCTTCTAACTTTTTTAAAGTTTATATAATATGTTATGTTTAATTTAATTGATATAATTTTTTATGTTTAGCTACATAGTTTATTTATTTTTATTGACAAAAAGTTATGTTTGTCCAATAAAAAGATACATTTTGCGTTTTTAATACACTTTTATTTTTTTGTACTTTTTTTTTCTTTAAAAAGATATGGTCACCGTAACTATATCAATGTCACAATTTAATTATTTTAAAAATAAAACTCCGTAATGTTAGTTATATTTTTCTTGAAAGTTCTAAATTAACCCATTAACGCCCAAAGTACTTTAAATCTTCATGGCCTGTGATAGCGAACTTGTCCTGTATATGTGTATATGAATATCAATATCGCCACTAATGCCATTTTCTTGACTTGCTGGATCTGTTTTGTAAAGTTTAATCTGCTCTCAAGATGGACTCCTAGGTACCAGACGACCTCTTCTGACTGGATTCTGTTACCGCTCATCGTTAATTCTTTTCTCATTGCTAGGTACGGTCTGCTATGCAGAGATGATCTGGGCCTTCTCTGATGTTTATCTTCTATTTGTCGTGTGAGGTGTGCATTTTTTCTAGGAGGTAAAACTGAAACAAAAATATTACCAAGTATTGGTGATAAAAATTGGGAGCAGCATAGATGTGCAGAAATTTGGAAGCATTTGAGATGTGGGTGTATTGGAGAATATTTAAATTCCCGTGAACTGACCGGGTCAGTTTAAAAACCACCTCATAAGTTATAGTACTTGGGGCACATTTTGCGAAATGAATCCAGATATGCCCTCCTATAAGCCAAGAGGTCCAGGAGGAAAAAGAACATCCTGGTTAAAAAACCTCAAAACCTGGTTCAACACAACATCTGTGCAGCTTTTCCGCGTTGCTGTAGATAAAGTGAAGATTGCCATGATGATCGCCAACATTCGTCACGAACAGGCACATCAGGCAAGAAGAAGATTGGTGATAAAATGGATGCACTGAGACATCTCTTCTTGAACTGCTTGCATCCTGGACATCTTCATGTCAGCTGAAACCTAAGAAGTTCGCTTAGTCAAATATATTATGTTGGCTAAGTAATCAGAAAAACTAGCTCTTCTCATTTTGTAGAAGTGATTACAGTAGTGATATTGGTCTGCAACTTTCTGGTCTTCTTCCGTCCTTTTTTGGTTTTAGTAGAGGAATAATTTTTACATGTTTCCAGTTTCATAGGATATAACTATACCCTTTTATTCTACGAAATTATATTTAGTTTTATAGAGTAAACGACTCGGTGAAGACTGGAGTAGGGTAGCCGTCATTTCTTGTGTGAAATTATCTAAAAACAACATTTAAAACGAGGGGAACAACATTTAATAACGAGTGGATGACGGAGGGTCTTTTAAATTATGTACATGAAAAACATAGATTGTAATGTTGTTCTGAAGCTATTTCCTTGTGGCATTTTTGTAATAAACTATTCTAGATGGGAAATAAGCCACAGTTTAACTAAAAAAATGATTTTATTAACGTTTCGACATCCGATTTTATTACATAGATTTTATGAGCTAATCCAAGATCCCACAAATAACTTAGTAGAACAACGATTATAAAAATAAATTACGACTTTAATTAAAAACATAAGAAATAATAACTGACAAAATAGAAATTGCAAATGAATTAATACGCATTACAGTACATTATAGTCTAAGAGCTAGTGAACTCTCCGACTAACGGTCGTCCTGTAAGGCTAGAAATTTTTCTAGTGATAATTCATAGCACACCAAGGCTAAAAACCATGACCTGGCAGGCCTCAGCGGTGCACGTGTATCTACCAGGTGAATCGAAAATTGCAAATTTAGGGGGTAAAATAAACTTTCTCCTGTAAGGTTTAAATTTAAGTATGTGTTTGAGTAAGTCATTTAGAAGAAATGTGTACAATGACAGGCGATTCTGAAGAGCATAAGACCTTGCCAGGCGAGGGGAAAGATTAGGGGTGTTTACTAACATTTTTATTTTTGCATCGAACAAATTTTTTTTAGGTTTTTTGATACATTCCAAACAGAAAACGTCTTTAGTGATTTTTCTCCTAAGTTAATAGTTTTTGATATATAAGCGATTGAAAATTTTGAAAATTGCGAAATCGGCCATTTTTAACCCTAAATCGGACATTTATCTAAAAATTTCAATGTTGCCAAAATACGTAGATATTCTTTAAACATTGATTGATGAAATCCCGAAGAGTTATTTGCAATGAAATATCGAAAACCCCTTTGTTTTTTTAATTGCTAATCAAGCGGGTGCGTCACTGTAGTATAAGTGAGGACGTTTGAGTTTGCATAAATTCATTATCTCGATAATGGGCAAATTTCAAGAGAAATCCTCAGATAGGTCGATTTTTATTTTTGAATTAGGACTTTTTGGCATATATATAATACTAGTGACGTCATCTATCTGGGCGTGATGACGTAATCGATGATTTTTTTAAACAAGAGTAGGGGTTGCGTGATAGCTCATTTGAAAGGTTATTTAATTCTCTATTTAGTCATATAAACATTAACATAATTATTTATACAGAGTGTACAAAAAAAATTTTTCTTCTATTTGTCAAATTTAATCAAAGTTAATTTAATAAAAACAATTTTTTTTTGTTCACCCTGTATAAATAATTATGTTAATGGCTATATTAGTGAATAGAGAATTAAATAACCTTTCAAATGAGCTATCACACAACCCCTACTCTCATTTAAAAAAATCATCGATTACGTCATCACGCTCAGATGGATGACGTCACTAGTATTACATATATGCCAAAAAGTCCTAATTTAAAAATAAAAATCGACCTGTCTGAGAATTTCTCTCGAAATTTGCCCATTCTCGAGATAATGAATTTATGCCAACTCAAACGTCCTCACTTATACTACAGTGTCGCGCCCGCTTGATTAGCAATTAACAAACAAAGGCGTTTCCGACATTGTATTAAAAAAAACTCTTTGGGATTTCATCAATCAATGTTTAAAGAATATCTACCTACCTTGGCAACTTTGAAATTTTTAGATAAATGTCCGATTTAGGGTTAAAAATGGCCGATTTCACAATTTTCAAAATTTCCAATCGCTTATATAACAAAAACTATTAACTTAAGAGAAAAATCACTAAAGACCTTTTCTGTTTGGAATTATTCAAAAAAACTAAAAAAAATTTGTTCGATGTAAAAAAGAATAATTTTAGGAAAAACCCCTAATCTTTCCCCTCGCCTGGCAAGGTCTTATGCTCTTCAGAATCGCCTGTCATTGTACACATTTCTTCTAAATGACTTACTTAAACACATACATAAATTAAAACCTTACAGGAGAAAGTTTATTTTACCCCCTAAATTTGCACTTTTCGATTCACCTGGTAGATACACGTGCACCGCTGAGACCTGCCAGGTCATGGTTTTTAGCCTTGATGTGCTATGAATTATCACTAGAAAAATTTGTAGCCTTACAGGACGACCGTTAGTCGGAGGGTTCACTAGCTCTTAGACTATTATGACAAAAGTATGGACAAAAAATACCTATTTGTAATTATACATATCAGATATCGTATCATGTACCTACCTCAGCCACAAAGTGTAAATAAAACACCAAACAACACAACAAAATATCTTCGTGCGACTCAATTCTTATTGTGTGAAAAGGACAAGTGCGTCAAAACTACCGCACGAGAAAACCCTCGCACGTTCAAAATTCTTATAATGTGAAACAGCCCTTATGGGGCACGTTGAAGATCGTCTCATATGAAAAGCATTCGCTAATTTGATGCTATAACGGGACGGAGCGACAACGTGGCGGAGCGACAACGCTGCCGTGCTTAGCTTAAAAGTGGTATCTCCAATTTTGTGCAAAATGGAGTTATGATGTTATACATATAAACCTTTACATTCTACATCATTTTTCTTAACTTAAAAGTTGTAAAACCTTATACAAATAAAAATATATTGTTAAAAAAATTGTGGTATGTACAACAAAACAGCGCAGTAATAGTCTTAAACGTGGTATCTACTATTCCTTAGCTAGTAAGTGGTATGTTCTCAAAATTCTATACATACCACTTTTAAGACAAGTAATTCACCGGCTTATGAATGCGCGCCTAAAAATGCAATGTTTGTTTTCTATTGATTTAAATCAAAGCAACAAATATGTTAGTGTTTCATTCTACCTAGTAAATTTGCTTATTATAATTTTGTTTTTACCTAGAAGTGGACACAGTTTAGGTAAGTGTAGTTCTGGGGAAAAAGTACAAGTTTGCAAACAATTTTTTATATCGATATTGGGATACAGTAAAAATAATGATCGAATACTACAAGACTGCTTTTCTAGAAACTCAGAAAAAAATTATCTGTCACAGTATTAGTAAACAAGGTAAGCATACCAAGACTCCCAAAATTTATAGAAATGTGATAAGAGCTCATGTTGAAAAGTTTAATCCTACTGTACCTCATTATCGCCGCGAACAAATAAACGATATCTACCGAGTGATTTAAGTATCCAGCTTTTGTATTCAGATTTCAAAGAAAAACACCCCAATTTTCTTTGTTCTTACGAAATATATCGAACGGTAGTAAGTAAAGAAATGAATATTTCATTTACAAAACTCGGCCATGAAGAGCGTGAAGCCTGTGAAACGTTTTTGCTACATAATCCGGAACATACAAAAGAAAATCCTTGTGTAGACTGCGAAGTTTGTTTATTGTGGCAAAACCATATCATCAAGGCAAATGAAGCTCGTTCAGCCTACCAGCTAGACAAAGAGTATTTAAATGACAAAAATGTGTAACTATTTTTCGGGAGATCTTCAAAAAGTTATCATGCTCCTCAGATTGGTTATGTTTAAAAAGGCGATATTTTGTCCAAGAATCATAGTATTCAATCAGAGTTTTATTCCGATTGGCATAAAACAAAAATAAATTATACCAATTGCCCTACTTTGGCATGAAGGCCTCGCAGGAAGGCAAAAAGGAGACTGGTGACCATGTATTAAAATTTCTTTTTAGAAATGGGAGATTATAAACATGTTGTGTTATGGGTAGACAATTATTGTTCGTCACAAAATAAAAATTGGTGGTTATTTAATTTCTTAACTTACATTGTTAACTCACCAGAGGTCTCTATTAACGAGATTGTTATTAAATACTTTGAACCTGGGCATACGTTTATGTTTGCGCACAATTTTTATCATCAAGTAGAAGCTTCTATGAAAACAAATCCAAAGATATATGATTTTAAAGATTTTGTTGATGTTGTCCAAAAAGCTAATTCCAGAAAAATAAAAGTTATTACACCTGAAAATTTTTATGAGCGAGATGATCATTCTTCAATTTATAAATTAAAGAAACAACAACCGCGCATTTATCTAAAGGATATTCTGCAAATTCGAGCAATAATAGGAAAAAAAACTCAAGTTGAAGAACTTGAGCTAAATTTTTTTGAAAAATGAGAACTTGAAAAATGGAGGGCTTTTTACCAAAAAGAATAAACCAATAAGAGGTATCACTAAAGAAAGAAAGGCCAATATTATTAAAACCTTATCTTCCTTAATGCCAGAAAATAGGCTGACATTTTGGGAACATTTGCAAGTTAACAACAAAGCCACTGATTTGCTAAGCAACGCAGAAGATTAAAAAATATCCGTTGTGGTTATTTGCAAAATAATTATTTAATTTTATTTTCAAATTTTTTTCTTTAGTATACTAACGTTACCTACATGTTTTTTTTTAACGAACATGAATAAACTATTTATATGTACTCGTTTACATTTTTTTTCTTCTCCTGCTTTATATCTATAAATATAACAATTATGATTTTTCTTAACTTGAAAGTGGTATCTTCACTGGCAGTACGTTACCACTGTTAATAATATAAATAATTCTTGACTTGAAAGTGGTATCTACCATATTTTAAATAAAAACCAAAGATAACTACTTTTTTATTATTCAGTGAGTTTAAATCTACCTATTACTAAATAAAATGCATCGTAGTATCACACAATATAAATTTACATGGGGTCGGAATGTGCTTACAACTTTAAACCCCTTTTTCTCAGTTTCATAATTCTGGCAGATACCACTTTAAAGCAAAGCACGGCAGAACGGAGCTGGGAGGTGCACTTTCTATTGTTCTACGGCACATATCGTGCACGCCCGGTTCTAACATAGATCGGCCTTTAATTTCGAACATATGACAAAGCAACAACAACTATCAAAGGAACAAATATCAATTTAAGCGCTATTTTTTATAGAAGATAACTGGATTTATCAAAGGATAAACATCGACAAGTTAGACACCGAGACAAAGCACATAATAAAAGCAATAGGAAAAACCCAATAGTTGGCTGTATACCATAGTTTAAAAAAACTCATACAGAAGTAAAAACTTCAACTTGTATTCTGGTATAAAATCGTTTATTTAAAAACTATCTAAAAAGTCATCCAAATGGTGTGCAGAACGTTTTCGTTCTAATTCAGAACATCTTCAGTGCCTAGAATGAACTATTTCCACGTTAGACTAAAGCAAAAAGGTTAAAATTGTGACTGTTAGAAAGAAAAAACATGTGGGAATACTTACATTCTGCTGAGTAGTTTGAAACTAGCACACTATTCAAAGTGGTAACCCCATAATATATGGTTTAAATATCTTATTTTAACAAAACATGGTGACTACAAGTCGACGATATTAGATACATATAATATAACACATGCTCAAAGGGCAACATGGTTCCCTGCTCGAAAATGCTAGGTACTTGCCAGTTCAATGGGCACAGACCAACTGAGAAAGACATAATAGTCATTGGACTCACCATTTAAAAAAAAATATTACTTTCATCATTAGATTTTTTTATTCAGATATTCACGACGAGTCTGACTAACTTTTTTATTTCGGAAAATTTTCGGTTGGGGGCATTCGTAAATGTAGAGGTTTCTAAACTTTGGTGCGTCCGACAACTGGTGTACCTTTAAAAATGTGTTGTAAAAAAATCATTATTTACGACTCCATAGTGCATTTGTAGTATTACAAAGAGTTATAAAATTTATACCCTCATAGCCTCACAGCTGATTTTTGCAGGGTTGTTTGATAAAAATACTTACAATTTACCGGTTTTAATAACGCTGACTAATTTTTAAGGGAAATCCAGTTGTCCGAAAATTTCCCTCCCCCGAAAATTTTCCGAAATAGAAAAGTTGCCCAACTCAACATGATTAACTGAATAAAAAAGTCTCATGAGGGAGGTAATAATTTTTTTAATGGTGCGCCTAAGGACCATAAACCTAATTAATTTTTTAACTCTTACCTGGTAACCTTAGAAAAGAGGTTAAACTCTTTTTGTACCTTTATTAAAGTTGATGGTCTTTTAATACAAATTTTTCGTGTTGTTTTATTTTCATCCTGTCATCGGATGTTGGGCGTGTTTGTTAGAATAATTTTCCGTGTATAATAAACCTGTTTATAGTAAGTTAACGAACTTAGTTATGATTTAATATGTGTGACTGCTATTTTAAAAAACATACTTATTGCCTTATAGAGTTCATGTTTGTTGTCTTTGCCCTTAAATATCTGACTACACGTCTTTCATCGCTCATTTTAATTATGGTAATTTTCGTTCATCTTTTAGTTTTTCAACGTCTTACATTTCAATTAGTTTGGCTGCAGATTTATTCATATTCGTGAGACAAAATATATCTGATCATTTATTTTAAATATAGAGTTCGAATTTACTTTAATAAGAGCTTAAGTGGAGACATTAAATGAAAGCCATGTATATGGACTGAATGGACTTAAAACTAAGGCAATTACAGAAAGTGAACAATTTCAAAACTACCGTCTTAATGGACAACTTTTTAAGTTAATAGACCCAAAAACAAACTAAAGACACCATAATTTTAATTTTTAGGTACTTTGAATTCTTTCTATAATCTATATATCTGTATCTATAGATCTGTACAAATATACGGGACATAATTACAATCTAACGTCGCACAGATTGGTATTTTACAGATTGTTTAGTTTTCAATTAGATATACGTTCTATAATGGCAACATTGCCCACTTAAAGGAGAGCGCGCATTGAATCGGCTTGGAACGGTACGATTAGATCGGCAACGTGTACAGCGCACTGCCTCGGTCCCCTCGGCAATTTTGTAGCAGCAGAGCAACCGTTTAATACAGACGTAAATTACCTATTTTAAAAATGAATTCTAGTTCATCAGAGTATGAAGATGTTATGATTGTCTTTGTGCCATGAAGTACAAAAACAAAAATCAATATATTGAATTCATAACATTAATTTAAAACGAGAAAGTTATAGGGAGTTTTATCATTTGTTTCCCGACCTACTCGAAGATGACGAAAAGTTCTTTAAATATTTTCGAATGTCTAGTGTTAAATTTTATGCACTCGTTGAGATATTACCACTTAGAAAGCAGGACACAAACTTTCGAAAATCAATATCTCCTGAAGAGATGCTATCGGTTACTATTAGTATCTTAATTTTCAACTAAAATAAATACATAGGTAAAACATAATTTATTGATGGATTCGACCGTTACTTGATGGAAGTTCATTTTATCTAACAATAAAACACTGAAAACGATTGTTTTCTATACTTCCACAAAATTTATTACAACTAAGTGACTACAGCTGTTTCGGCAGAGTGCCTTTCTCAAGTGATATAGTTTACAATGTGTTTGCCTTTTTAAGTCTTTAACGGAAGAGGTTGAGGAGTGGGGAGCTGTTTATCTCGAGTTGGTCATTCAGAATTATATCTGTATTTTTCAATTTATTAATTTCCATAGATTCTAAAAAAGATAGCTTAAGGCCTTTATTTTGAATATGCAGAATTTGAAACTCTTCATTGAAAGAATGATTATGATCTAGAAGGTGAAGTGCGTATGTAGAAGTGTCTGTTTTTCTATTGTTGAAAGCCCTTTTGTGTTCTGCTATCCGTTTGCAAAGGTTCTGCCAGTTTGACCGATGTAAGTTTTCGGACAGTCACCACAGAGTGGTGTGTACAAACTAGCTTGTGGTGACTGTCCGAAAACTTACATCGGCCAAACTGGCAGAACCTTTGACAAACGGATAGCAGAACACAAAAGGGCTTTCAACAATAGAAAAACAGACACTTCTACATACGCACTTCACCTTCTAGATCATAATCATTCTTTCAATGAAGAGTTTCAAATTCTGCATATTCAAAATAAAGGCCTTAAGCTATCTTTTTTAGAATCTATGGAAATTAATAAATTGAAAAATACAGATATAATTCTGAATGACCAACTCGAGACAAACAGCTCCCCACTCCAGTGGCGTGCTGGCCATATAAATGAATCGGTGCAATCACCGAGAGGCCGCGGCCTCTTGAGGCCGGTCAAATAAGTTTTCATTATAAATAATGAATAAAAATTTCTGATCATAGAAGGTAACATGAGGATGGAAAGCCGCTTTCCTATAAAATCACCGGGCCGCTTGAAAAGTTCCAGCACGCCAGTGCCCCACTCCTCAACCTCTTCAGTTAAAGACTTAAAAAGGCAAACACATTGTAAACTATATCACTTGAGAAAGGCACTCTGCCGAAACAGCTGTAGTCACTTAGTTGTAATAAATTTTGTGGAAGTATAGAAAACAATCGTTTTCAGTGTTTTATTGTTAGATAAAACATAATTTATACAAAAAAACAATTTATTTTTGAAGTTGTACTTCTTTAGGCACGAGGGTGAATTTTTACATTCCTTGGCGCATGCGGACACCGACAGTATGGTATTAGTCGCTACATCTTTTAAGTTATGTAGCGCAAATAAGGTGTGCGTTAAAAGAATATATTGTTAGTGTTTTTAGTAAATATATTTATTATAATTTTTATGTCTGTGGATTTGTCTTCCTCCTAATAAATATTATTAAAAATGTTTATTTTTAATTAATGTATCTGTCACCGTGATTGTAATTATGTCCGAGAAATGATCGACTGAATACAAAAACGGTGGTAGATGATCGGTAGAGCATTCGCCTAGGGATCGAGAGGTCCCCTGTTCAAATCCCGACAAAGTCATATCTTTTTTTTTTAATTTTTGGTATTCTTTTTGTTCTTTCTAAAATTAGTTTAATATTTAAATACAATACAAAAAAACTGTTTAAAGTAGATAGATATATTTAAGTTAGATTATATTATAATAGAAATATAACTTCTTACGTGCGTACAAAGTACACACACATTATTTTTTTAATTAAATTACATATAAAAATATACATAATTGATAAATATTAGAAGTTCGTCGGCCATAGTGCGTTAATAAAATTCAAAAGTCTATGTTCATTAGTTTCTATGCATAAAACACTACTAAAAATACACTATGGCATCGGACCGTTCGGCAGTTTTTGTTCTTCTATCATCCTCCGCCGACGCCGAGACGATCTGGCCGGTCCGAGTCGAACGTTCTTAAGTGGTGCACGGTGGCTCGTTTATTTCCATGTATAGCAAAATCTGCTCATTGTTCTTGTTGCCGATTTTAGTGCTTCCTTCATTGGTGTATACCTACGGTGACCATATCTTTTTAAAGAAAAAAAAGTACAAAAAACAAAAATGTATTAAAAACGCAAAATGTATCTTGTTATTGGACAAATATAACTTTTTGGCATTAAAAATAAATAAGCTATGTAGCTAACCATAAAAAATTATATAAATTAAACTAAACATAACACGTTATATTAACTTTGAAAAAGTTACAAGCCTATTAAGAGTTTTTAGATGAGGGACCTGGAATAGCCTCATCTTCTTCCGGTTTTCTGCATCATTCATATTTTTCTGAACTTAAAATTAATTTAAGAAGGTCCGGCTTCGACTGAAGTAAATGAAACATTTCATACAAGTCTCATCAAAATTTGCGTACACCAGCATCGCTGCCTTGAGAGTGGATATGGACATTTGTGACTTTTCCGACGTCCAATAATTATTTATTGCAGAAAATAAACGCACGATAGCCGCAACAGTACCCGGAAGACAAAAAATAAATTCGCATAATATTTGTAAGTTTTTCAGTTTGAATTGATCTACACCATGGATCTACACCATGGACATGAATACACTTAAAAACTTGAAGCCATCGATCCTGACTATTTTCTTCTCTGTTCCACTCAGCAATTTTTTCTTTTGTAGCCACGTCTTTCAAAATTCCCAGTTCGTCAAAGAGTTGATCTTCATTTAACATGGTTGCCTTGATACCTATACAATTTAAAAGCTTCGAGAGAATAACAAACATCGTTCCATGTTATTTCACTTCTTAGATCTATCCTTTTGAATACTGTAAATTCATGATCATTTGTACTCCAGTTTTCTAGGTAGGTAAAAGGTAGGTATTTTGTGTAAAAATGTTTAACTTGTGCAGTAAAGTCTTGTGCACGACCACCGCACCATAAAGCTCCGTGAAGTTAGCCCGAAAAAGTCGGGAAAAAAAATGCGATTGATGCCATTCGTTTGTCCATTGATTGTCCACGTTTGTCCACCATTTTATTTCGTTAGTCCACCCATCAATTCTTTTTTATAAACAAAAATTTTTTTTCGGGCTAACTTCACAAATCCACAATTTTTCGAAAATTTAAAAAAACTCTTGCCATATTGTTTGTCCATCGTTTGTCCATGTTTGTCCACCACATAATTTTTTTTGTCCACCTTCTGAAACGACCCCCTGTTAATTGTAATTATTTTTTTATTTCTTAATTCGGGCTAACTTCACGTTCTCTTAAATGGGCATTTAAACGTTAATTCGGGTGCAGAATCACAACTAAGCGTTTGTCGACCCCTTTGCAGCGTTTGTCCAACCCCTTAAAGTGCGAAACAACCCCCCTGTTAATTGTAATTATTTTTTTATTTCTTAATTCGGGCTAGCTTTACTTTCCCTTAAATGGGCATTTAAACGTTAATTCCGGTGCAGAATCACAACTACCCGTTTGTCCACCAATCGCAGCGTTTGTCCAACCCCTTAAAGTGCAAACAACCCCCCTGTTAATTGTAATTATTTTTTTATTTCTTAATTCGGGCTAACTTCACGTCCGTTTAAACGCGTATTTTAAAGTTAATTCGAGTGAAGAATCACAACTACCCGTTTGTCCACCCCTTCGCAGCGTTTGTCCAGCCCCTTAAAGTGCGAAACAACCCTCTAGTTAATTGTAATTATATTTTTATTTCTTTATTCGGGCTAACTTCATGTTCTCTTAAACGGGCATTTAAACGTTAATTCGGGTGCAGAATCACAACTGCCCGTTTGTCCACCCTTTCGCAGCGTTTGTCCAACCACTTAAAGTGCGAAACAACCCCCTCGTTAATTGTAATTATTTTTTTATTTCTTTATTCCGGCTAGCTTCACGTTTCCTTAAATGGGCATTTAAACGTTAATTCGGATGCAGAATCACAACTACCCGTTTGTCCACCCCTTTGCAGCGTTTGTCCAACCCCTTAAAGTGCGAAACAACCCCCCTGTTAATTGTAATTATTTTTTTATTTCTTAATTCGGGCTAGCTTCACGTTCCCTTAAATGGGCATTTAAACGTTAATTCGGGTGCAGAATCACAACTACCCGTTTGTCCACACCTTCGCAGCGTTTGTCCAACCCCTTAAAGTGCCAAACAACCCCCTCGTTAATTGTAATTATATTTTTATTTCTTTATTCGGGCTAACTTCATGTTCTCTTAAACGGGCATTTAAACGTTAATTCGGGTGCAGAATCACAACTGCCCGTTTGTCCACCCTTTCGCAGCGTTTGTCCAACCCATTAAAGTGCGAAACAACCCCCCTGTTAATTGTAATCATTTTTTTATTTCTTAATTCGGGCTAGCTTCACGTTCTCTTAAATGGGCATTTAAACGTTAATTCAGGTGCAGAATCACAACTACCCGTTTGTCCACCCCTTCGCAGCGTTTGTCCAACCCCTTAAAGTGCGAATCAACCCCCTCGTTAATTGTAATTTTTTTTTATTTCTTAATTCGGGCTAGCTTTACGTTCCCTTAAAAGGGCATTTAAACGTTAATTCGGGTGCAGAACCACAACTACCCGTTTGTCCACCCCTTCGCAGCGTTTGTCCAACCCCTTAAAGTGCGAGACAACCCCCCTGTTAATTGTAATTATTTTTTTATTTCTTAATTCGGGCTTGCTTTTAAATACCCATTTAAGGGAACGTGAAGCTAGCCCGAATTAAGAAATAAAAAAATAATTACAATTAACAGGGGGGTTGTTTCGCACTTTAAGGGGTTGGACAAACGCTGCGAAGGGGTGGACAAACGGGTAGTTGTGATTCTGCACCCGAATTAACGTTTACATGCAAATTTAAGAGAACGTGAAGCTAGCCCGAATTAAGAAATAAAAAAATAATTACAATTAACAGGGGGGGTTGCTTCGCACTTTAATGGGTTGGACAAACGCTGCGAAGGGGTGGACAAACGGGTAGTTGTGATTCTGCACCCGAATTAACGCTTAAATGCCCATTTAAGGGAACGTGAAGCTAGCCCGAATTAAGAAATAAAAAAATAAGTACAATTAACAAGGGGGTTGTTTCGCACTTTAAGGGGCTGGACAAACGCTGCGAAGGGGTGGACAAACGGGTAGTTGTGATTCTGCACCCGAATTAACGTTTAAATGCCCATTTAAAAGAACGTGAAGTTAGCCCGAATAAAGAAATAAAAAAATAAGTACAATTAACAAGGGGGTTGTTTCGCACTTTAAGGGGCTGGACAAACGCTGCGAAGGGGTGGACAAACGGGTAGTTGTGATTCTGCACCCGAATTAACGTTTAAATGCCCATTTAAGGGAACGTGAAGCTAGCCCGAATTAAGAAATAAAAAAATAATTACAAGTAACAGGGGGGTTGTTTCGCACTTTAAGGGGTTGGACAAACGCTGCGAAGGGGTGGACAAACGGGTAGTTGTGATTCTGCACCCGAATTAACGTTTAAATGCCCATTTAAAAGAACGTGAAGTTAGCCCGAATTAAGAAATAAAAAAATAAGTACAATTAACAAGGGGGTTGTTTCGCACTTTAAGGGGCTGGACAAACGCTGCGAAGGGGTGGACAAACGGGTAGTTGTGATTCTGCACCCGAATTAACGTTTAAATGCCCATTTAAGGGAACGTGAAGCTAGCCCGAATAAAGAAATAAAAAAATAAGTACAATTAACAAGGGGGTTGTTTCGCACTTTAAGGGGCTGGACAAACGCTGCGAAGGGGTGGACAAACGGGTAGTTGTGATTCTGCACCCGAATTAACGTTTAAATGCCCATTTAAGGGAACGTGAAGCTAGCCCGAATTAAGAAATAAAAAAATAAGTACAATTAACAAGGGGGTTGTTTCGCACTTTAAGGGGCTGGACAAACGCTGCGAAGGGGTGGACAAACGGGTAGTTGTGATTCTGCACCCGAATTAACGTTTAAATGCCCATTTAAAAGAACGTGAAGTTAGCCCGAATAAAGAAATAAAAAAATAAGTACAATTAACAAGGGGGTTGTTTCGCACTTTAAGGGGCTGGACAAACGCTGCGAAGGGGTGGACAAACGGGTAGTTGTGATTCTGCACCCGAATTAACGTTTAAATGCCCATTTAAGGGAACGTGAAGCTAGCCCGAATTAAGAAATAAAAAAATAATTACAAGTAACAGGGGGGTTGTTTCGCACTTTAAGGGGTTGGACAAACGCTGCGAAGGGGTGGACAAACGGGTAGTTGTGATTCTGCACCCGAATTAACGTTTAAATACCTATTTAAGAGAATTTGAAGTTAGCCCGAATTAAGAATTAAAAAAATAATTAGGTTATACAATTAACGAGGGGGTTGTTTCGCACTTTAAGGGGCTGGACAAACGCTGCGAAGGGGTGGACAAACGAGTAGTTGTGATTCTTCACCCGAATTAACTTTAAAATACACGTTTAAACGGACGTGAAGTTAGCCTGAATTAAGAAATACAAAAATAATTACAATTAACAGGGGGGTTGTTTCGCACTTTAAGGGGATGGACAAACACTGCAAAGGGGTGGACAAACGCTTAGTTGTGATTCTGCACCCGAATTAACGTTTAAATGCCCATTTAAGAGAACGTGAAGTTAGCCCGAATAAAGAAATAAAAAAATAATTACAATTGACGAGGGGGTTGTTTCGCACTTTAAGGGATTGGACAAACGCTGCGAAGGAGTGGACAAACGGGTAGTTGTGATTCTGCACCCGAATTAACGTTTAAATACCTATTTAAGAGAACTTGAAGTTAGCCCGAATTAAGAATTAAAAAAATAATTACAATTAACGAGGGGGTTGTTTCGCACTTTAAGGGGCAGGACAAACGCTGCGAAGGGGTGGACAAACGGGTAGTTGTGATTCTTCACCCGATTTAACTTTAAAGTACACGTTTAAACGGACGTGAAGTTAGCCCGAATTAAGAAATAAAAAAATAATGACAATTAACAGGGGGGTTGTTTCGCACTTTACGGGGTTGGACAAATACTGCAAAGGGGTGGACAAACGCTTAGTTGTGATTCTGCACCCGAATTAACGTTTAAATGCCCATTTAAGAGAACGTGAAGTTAGCCCGAATTAAGGAATAAAAAAATAATTTCAATTAACAGGGGGTTGTTTCAGAGGGTGGACAAAAAAAATTATGTGGTGGACAAACATGGACAAACGATGGACAAACAATATAGCAAGAGTTTTTTTAAATTTTCGAAAATTTGTGGATTTGTGAAGTTAGCCCGAAAAAAAATTTTTGTTTATAAAAAAGAATTGATGGGTGGACTAACGAAATAAAATGGTGGACAAACGTGGACAATCAATGGACAAACGAATGGCATCAATCGCATTTTTTTTCCCGACTTTTTCGGGCTAAGTTCACGGACCTGCACCATAAGCCTGATGTCTCACACACTTAAAATGTTTTTAAAGATCATTCACAAACGCATTTACCACACACTTGATATGGATATTGAAGAAACCCACTTTGGATTCCGTAGAGGCGTAGGTATCCGTGAAGCTCTGTTTGCATTCAACGTACTAATCCAGAGATGCTTGGATGTGAACCAGGATATGTACGTCTGTTTCATAGATTACGATAGGCTTTCGATAAAGTCCGCCACAAAGAGCTAATGGACGTCCTTAAAGCAAAAAAAATTGCAATACAATGACTTTTGAATTATAACAAATCTATATTAAGTATAAACAGCAGGCACACATACAACAGTTCGAAATTAAAAGAGGAGTGCGACAGGGGTGTGTATTATTGTCACTACTACTATTCAGTCCATACTCTGAAGAAATTATGAAAAAAGCTCTTGAGGGAGGAACAGCAGGAATAAAGGTAAATGGAACGCCAACTAACAACATTAGATATGCGGACGATACTATCATAATAGCGGACAACCTCCAAAAGCTAATGAACAAGATAGTTGAGTATGGAGAAGAATATGGATTATCAGTAAACATCAAGAAAACTAAATTTATGAGGATATCAAAAACCCAAAGTAATGATAAAAGACTGACAATTAAAGGTAAAACTTTAGAACAAGTTGAAAACTACAACTATCTTGGCACAATAATTAATCACACAAACGATTACTCCAAAGAAATCAAAGTTCGAATAGAGAAGACAAGAACAAACTTCAATAAAATGAGAAAGGTAGTTTGTGCAAGAGAACTGAAATAATTAAGTAGGTCAAAACGGCAATATTTTTTCCAATTGAAATAATTAAGACTTGAGAGTTAGGCTGGCAAGGTGTTATATTTTCTCGACTCTGCTTTACCGGACAGAAGCATGGTCAATTAACGCGTCGACTACTAAACATTTGGAAGCATTTGAACTGTGGGTGAAGGTACCTGAAGATAGCATGGACCGAGCCTATAACAAACAACGAAGTCATGAGAAGAGTCAACAAAAGAATGGAAATATTGGAAACCATCAAGACACAAAAGCTGCAATACATGGAGCAGTATACAAAGAAATTTGTTTAAAAGTAGTAAAAGATAAAAAATATTCATTTTTTAGAAAAAATAAGTACATTTGCGTGCCCTTAGAAAGGTTTTAAAGTACATTAGGACAGTATTTAAAAATAAGTACTGTCCTACTTAAATAAGTACATATGGTCACCGTAGTATACCTAATCAAAGACTAAACAGTTAAGTCTGCATGTGACGATATCTGGCTTTATCCCCTCCTTAAATAACCTAATCATACAAATTTGACAGATGTCTGATAGATGAATGTCTTTGTAAAACGTTGTGGTTGAGTTTTAGTAGAGAGATTTTACTACACTTTTTTGTGCGATTTGTGATTTTCTTCAGTTGTTTCTTCTTTTCAGTTTCAGCATTCTTTTTTTGAGTTTTACTTTTTACGAAACTGTTTTTCTGTGGCTTATTTAAGTTAAACATTATGTTTATATGAGATTAAGCTACAATTGATTGTAATGAAAATTACATTTTCAACTAGGTACTGTTTAACGTTTTGAACTCTACTCCTGAATCATTTTCAAAAAACAGTTATTTTAAAAAATTGTGCGAAAAATGTATAACCAACAAGTTGTTAGCGAGTTATGTTTTTTCAAAATTGACTGTTGACTTACTTGGCTCGATCTTTTAGGCAGTACCATGCCTTTGAATGAAAACTGAGGGTGGTTTTTGTATTTCTGACTGTTTTGAATATGAGAAAACCAAGTGTGTTAATCTACACATACACAACACCTATTTTATTTTCTATTGACCTTCGAAATTAAACAAAACTGCAACATTAATGTTAAGAGCATGCAGTTTTGTTACCATATCTTTAAAAATTACAGCATCTGGTAGAGTAATATAAATAGATACAATCACTGCAATAATTTTTAATAGAACTATGAATACAACTCAGGAAAGAAATTACATCACGGTTAATATAAAATGCGGATAAAAGTTTTTACCTTGATAAGACGTTTTCTGCTGGGTATTATAGATAATTAAAATATAGCGGACAGCTAAGATTTATTTGTATTTTACGTCATTTCACCGTTCGTGTTACTCAACAGAATATGTTTCCCATTGTTATATTGGTTTTAAAAAATATGAATTATGTGTGAATTGTCTACCGAAAGGATAAAAAATAAAACAGATACAATCGTAAATTAAGAACCTTTCGACGGTTCTGTTATCCTTCCATCCATCTTGAACCTCAACTAATGGTATAGTGAGTGACAAGACTGTAGCAGCATTGATTGTAGCTTTCAATTTCATTTTGACTTTGACTGGTATGATTTGCCTAAAATCATAAATGGCGTTGGGTGTGACTACAGTAAAAAGGTGGCAATATCCAATGATGTGATAATCTTTCTCTTGCTTTTCATTTAGTCAATGTAATTTTCGGGTAAATTTGTTTAATAAATGTACATTTAATTTACATTGGCCAAACTGACAGAACCTTTAATAAACGTATAGCATAACACAAAAGGACTTTCAATAATAGAAAAACAGATTGTAGGTATGCAGTTGACCTTCTAGATTCTAGATCATAACCAATATTTTTCATGAAGTTCCAAATTCTCCATATTCAAGATGTAGACCTTCAGACATATTCATTAGAACCTATGGAAATTAATAAAAAAGAACAGATATAATTCTGAATGACTGAATGACCAACTTAGGACAAACAGCTATCCATGCGTCAGCAAAGTTCCTGTTTACCCTAACATTATCGGTAATTCTCCAGAGATCTCATCTGGACCAGCAGCTTTAACTTTTTTATGATCCTGAGCAAATTCCTCTTGTATATTTAGAGACTATTCATGTTAGTTCTTCTGATTTTTCTACTGGTTCCTTTATTTTCTAGTAATTTTCTTACCAAGTGAATAGCCAGGGAGGTAGTGTCAAATTTGACCGGAGCATTTTAGCATGGCTATTTTCTTTTTATTTAGGTAGGTGTTCCAAAGCTTCTTAACAAGTGATGTGTCAGCTGGACCAAAACCGGGGATTTTGGACAAGAAAAGGTAAAATATGAAAGTTGATGGACAAACGCTACAACTTAAATGTCAAATATTTATATACGTTACTCAGAACATTTGATAGACTTGCTTACTTGGCTCCTACCTATCACTCAGGAGATCCGGGTTCAAATCCTGGCGCGGAAAATTCTTTTTGTTTTATTAAATTGACATTTTATTTTGAAAAATAGTTATTTTTATAATACCACGGCATGTCCACTTGGCCAGCTAACATTTTTTGCAACTGACATTGTACATCCTGCAACTGACGCTTTTTTATTACAATCTAAAATTCATAAATTATTGATTTATACTTTTTAATCTTTGCCACATTAGTCCAAGAATATTTTTTTATTATTAACTAGCAGACCCGGTAAACTTCGTACCACCTTAAAACTAAATAATGTTTGAAAGTTTAATACCTAAAAATTACCAGAAAGCCAAAAAATACTAAAAAATATTGCGTACCTATACTTTTTTCTACCAAATGCATAGTTTACGATTCTATAAGGGACATAGGTACAGACAAACATTCATTTTTATGTATTATAGAGAATAGGGAAATATTTAGATTGCTATTAAAAAATGGAGGTTGGTGAGAGAAAAGTGAAAATTTAGGGTTGTATCTTTCGGTTCTACAACATATAAAATTAAGAAAAAACAGTTTGTCCAAAAAAAATAACAAATAATGTCTCTCTTTCCACTTAGATTGTTGGTCTTACCAACTCAGGAACCTTCAGAGGTTCATGTACAACAAATTTGCTTATTAAGATCAATCATAATATTATGACCAAGAATGCATAGTTTGCGATTCTATAAAAGACAAACAGATTTTTTTTATATTGTCTCGTATAAATAATAAAAACGTGGTATTATAAAAATAATTATTTTACAAAATAAAAAGTCAATTTAAAAAACAAAAAAAAATTCCGCGCCAGGATTTGAACCTGGATCTCCTGAGTGAAAGGTAGGAGCCAAGTAAGCAAGGCTATCAAATGTTCTGAATGACGTGTATAAATATTTGACATTTGTTGTATCGTTTGTCCATCAACTTTCATATTTTACCTTTTCTTGTCTAAAATCCCCGGATTTGGGCCAGCTGACACATCATTTGTTAAAAAGCTTTGGAATACCTACCTAAATAAAAAGAAACCAGCCATGCTAAAATGCTCCGGTCAAATTTGACACTACCATAAATATTTGACATTTGTTGTATCGTTTGTCCATCAACTTTCATATTTTACCTTTTCTTGTCTAAAATCCCCGGATTTGGGCCAGCTGACACATCATTTGTTAAAAAGCTTTGGAACACCTACCTAAATAAAAAGAAACCAGCCATGCTAAAATGCTCCGGTCAAATTTGACACTACATCCCGGGCTAGAAGTTTTAAGTAAATATTTTAATTTTCAGGTAAATTAATTTCTTTTCAAGTGAAATTTTAAATAAAGTTGTGAAAGCCATGTTTTTTGTGTGGCTGATTTGTCAATCTTTAGAATTGTCGTCATACCATCTATGTTATGAGCCATTTAAATATATTACGTTTACAACATTACCAAGAATCGCATTTTTTCATATCTAATTGCATAATTACAAGGTATTGTATAATTACAAGGGGAAGGTGATCCATTCAACTCATATACATTTTAAAACAATCTTTATGCACTTGACGCCAATTTAATAATCAATTGTCTGTTTTATTAAAAAAATGGCGCTATATTGCTGCACCTTGCTCTGCTATTTATCTTAATAGATTGATCAATGATGAATATATTTATAAATATGGTAATTCTTTATGCAATGAACGGACAATTAATAACAATTAGAAAAACTATAACAATTACGGACAAGCAAATTATTACTAATACTAGGCAATAATAATATTAATAGTTGATACCCAGTGAAGGCTGAAGTTCGTGCATTTTTAACCTCTTTTTTCGACAATTTGGAAATTTTCATTGTTCGATCGAGTGAGACTACAAACTGCAAAAAGTAACGAACTTTACTGCTTTTTATTTGTATTCATTTCTTATTTTTATAGTTTGCATAATTGTTACTTATGCAACAAGTGCAATAGTGTTGTCTAACTCGATCTAATGCCATGGATTGAAAATTTCACGTTGCATGTGCAATAAACCCCTTTTTGTGTGAGTTGCATACAATATTATTTGTCTACGTTGATCCAAAAACCTTACAATGTTTTATTTTGGTAGAAAAGTCAAGGAAAATAAAAAGCGTAATATACGGGTGACCATATCTTTTTAAAGAAAAAAAAGTACAAAAAACAAAAATGTATTAAAAACGCAAAATGTATCTTGTTATTGGACAAATATAACTTTTTGGCATTAAAAATAAATAAACTATGTAGCTTAACATAAAAAATTATATCAATGAAACTAAACATAACACATTACATTAACTTTGAAAAAGTTACACGCCTGTAATTAAGAGTTTTTAAATAAGGGACCTGGAATAGGCTCATCTTCTTCCGGTTTTTTGCATCATTCATTTGCTTCGACTGAAGTAAATGAAACATTTCAGTCTCATCAAAATTTGCGTACACCAGCATCGCTGCCTTTCGATGTCCAATAATAATTTATTTATTACAGAAAGAAAATAACCGCTCGATAGCCGCACTAGTACCCCGAAGATAAAAAATAAATACGCATAATATTTGTTTTTCAGTTTGAATTGATCTACACACTTAAAAACTTTAAGCCATCGATCCTGAATTTTTTTCTTCTCTGTTCCACTCAGCAATTTTTTCACTTGTAGCCACGTCTTTCAAAATTTCCAGTTCGTCAAAGAGTTGATCTTCGTTTAACATGGTTGCCTTGATATACAATTTAAAAGATTCGAGAGAATAACAAACATCGTTCCGTGTTATTTCACTTCTTATGCGAGCTCCACACTCTAGCCGAAGTCGATCGAGGATCAACCAGTACGAGAGTGTAGATGGCCACCTTGTGTAACTTTGCCTCACTTAGTTCTACTTCCATTCTCTGTCGGTATGGTCAAAGGGATCTTGGTCGGTATCGCACCGCTCTTTGTCGGTATCGCACTTCCTCGCGAAGTAGAACGAGTGTGTAGAGAGGGTAGTTCGGACTTCGGTCAACTTTGGCGAAGTTACTTCGCCGAGAGTGTGGAGCCCCTTTAGATCTATGCTTTTGAATAGTTTAAATTCATGAAAATTTGTACTCCAGTTTTCTAGGTAGGTTACACATTTTGTGTAAAAATGTTTCACTTGTGCACTTGTTTTGTGTACAACCACCGCACCATAAGCCTGATGTCTCACACACTTAAAATGTTTTTAAAGATCATTCATAAACGCATTTACCAAACACTTGATATGGATATTGAAGAAACTCATTTTGGATTTAGACTACTAATCCAGAGATGCTTGGATGTGAACCAGGATATGTACGTCTGTTTCATAGATTACAACAAGGCTTTCGATAAAGTCCGCGACAAAGAGCTAATGGACATCCTCAAAGCAAAACAATTACAATACAATGACCTTTGAATTATAACAAATCTATATTATAAACAGCAGGCACACATACGCATTAACGAACACACATCAGAAGAGTTCGAAATTAAAAGAGGAGTGCGACAGGGGTGTGTATTGTCACTACTACTATTAAATGCATACTCTGAAGAAATTATGAAAACAGTTCTTGAGGGAGAAACAGCAGGAATAAAGGTACCTAAATGGAACGCCAATTAACAACATTAGATATGCTGACGACACTATCATAATAGCGGACAACCTCCAAGACCTCCAAAAGCTAATGAACAAGATAGTTGAGTATGGAGAACAATATGGATTATCAGTAAACATCAAGAAAACTAAATTTATGAGGATATCAAAAACCCAAAATAATGATAAAAGCCTGACAATTAAAGGTAAAGAACAAGTTGAAAACTACAGCTATCTTGGCACAATAATTAATCACACAAACGATTACTCCAAAGAAATCAAAGTTCGAATAGAGAAGGCAAGAACCAACGTCAATAAAATAAGAAAGGTAGTTTGTGAAAGAGAACTGAAATAATTAAGACTTGAGAGTTAGGCTGGCAAGGTGTTATATTTTCTCGACTCTGCTTTACGGGATAGAAGCATGGTCAATTAACGCGTCGACTACTAAAAAGTTGGAAGCATTTGAACTGTGGGTGAAGGTACCTGAAGGTAGCATGGAGCCTGTAACAAAAATAATGAAGTCATGAGGAGAGTCAACAAAAGAATGGAAATACATATTGGAAACCATCAAGACACAAAAGCTGCAATACCTGGAACAGTATACAAAGAAATTTGTTTAAAAGTAGTAAAAGAAAAAATGTTCATTTTTTAGAAAAAATAAGTACATTGGCGTGTCCTTAGAAAGGTTTTAAAGTACATTAGGACAATATTTAAAATTAAGTACTGTCCTACTTAAATAAGTACATATGGTCACCGTAAATATACAGTATGTTCCTGTAAGTCGAATACTAATTATTATGCATAATAGTTTATATATTACCATTAAATCATAGGAATGGTTTTCTGATTAAATTTTGATGTATTTTCAACGTGCGTCGCCTTAGAAGATTGGTTCTAAAGTTCTAAACCTACTCGCAGTGTGTTGTAAGTTCAAAGTATGAAAATAATACCTATAATATATCTTTATTAGCAGTAATAAAAATCACCTCAAACTGTCTACAGACCACGTATACGTCTTTGAACACGTGCATTCACAAAGAACTCCAGAAATAGAAAATAGAAACGGGCTCGTTCGTAGTCATAGTCGTAGGCCGTAGGTGCTGTTCTGCTCTACCCCCAATGGCTAAACGGCAATAGTTCACGATCTACGAGGTTGACAACATTTTTTGGTAGCTGCAGGTATATATCAATACTTTTGGTATTGATAAACAACAATAGGCCCTACCTTAGATCTTTAAATATTTACCTATATTTAACCAAGATAACATTCTACCGAATTCTAAGAAATCTTTGCTGCTGCATTCTCTGCAGCAGCTCATTTTTCAAACATGCTTGGCAATCTTGATACGCGTTATGAGTAGCGCCTGGATCACAATATAGGATTGGTCGCCTGGATAGCGACCACACTGAACAGATTTTTTAATGCAGCAAAACTTAAAATACAAACTTTAATTAGGTATTGGTCTTATAATTTTTTATGTTTAATGAAGCTTCAGTTAGAGTAGTACCTAGTATATATGTTACAGTTCAAGTTGATTATCCAGTTGGAGTTGACTATTCCTAGTTCGAGTCAACTAAGGCTGATGCCACATTATGCGTTTTGACCGGATGCGGTGAAAACGAATCCGTTTCCAACGCAACCGGACCGACCTGTCACACTATGCGTTTAGTCTGGTGCAGTTTGTAAGCGCGTACCGATGACTCAAAACGCATCCGTTTTCAACGCAACCGGACCGATTTGTCACACTATGCGTTTTCACCGGATGCGGCGGAAACGCATCCGGTCAAAACGCATAATGTGGCATTGGCCTAAAACGGCTGGTTTCAGTAAAAGTTGATTATAAATATAAAATGAAGATTTTTATTCAACATTTACTAGTAAAAGTAGACCTTAACTAGAAAAAGTATACTCTTCCCAATGCCATTTAGTTAGAGTTGATTCACACAAACAACCAATTCTAGAAAAGTAATGTTACTGGATGTGTTCAAATCGTGATAAGTAGTTAGTCCCGGCTGTATCGTCGCCCCTGTTTGTAGGTAAATTATTCCGATTCGATTTTTTTGCACAAACTTACTCAAAAAGAGGTCAAATAAACAAAAACAATTTTTTCACTTCGGACAAATATTTTTTACATCATTTGGGTCATTAGGAGCAAAAAGGTATATTGTCATTTTTTTTTTCTCTAAAATTGATTGTTGTCGAGTTAGATGCGATTTAAAATTTGAAAAATGCTAGAATGACCGTTTTCAAGGCTTAATAATTCGGTTGAATATTATTACTATGAAAGTCAGGAAGTGAGAACATCAAAATTTAAAGCCCCCCCCTTTTATTTTTGTTATTATTTTATTACTGTGAGTGCGAGTGAGATGCACCATGAGATGTGGACGACCGGAATAGAATGGTGCATCTCTTTTGCACTCACCATTAACGGCCGCCTAATACGCGATTAGTGCTCATTGTTAATAACTAAAAATAACTGCTTAGTAATACAAGAATGACATAACTTTCGTCAGCATCTTGTAGGGGGGACTTTAAACTTTGATTTGGTCACTTCCTGACTTTCATAATAATAATTTTTAACCGAGTTATTTAGACTTCAAAACGGCTATTTTCACGTTTTTCAAATTTGTTTAAAAAAATTGTTTAAACAATTTTTCGACCACGGTACCTCCTGGCACCCTGTGGATTTGTTATAAAGACCTCTTTTTGATTAAGCTTGTGCAAAAAAATCAAATCGGAATAATTTACCTAACGGGGGCGACGATGCATCCTGGACTAAGTTGAAACGGTCAAAACAAAGAAACGCACACTCAAAAAAGCACGTGAGATTATACTCATAAAATCAACATTTACTGAATCGATCCAGGAATAGTCAATTCAAACTAGTAAAAGTTGATTCTATTTTTCCCGCGATCGACTTTTACTGAGAGTCTACTTCAACTAGTAACAGTTGATTAAATCAACTCTTACTGCTCATTTTAGTTGGAGTTGACTCGAACTAGGAATAGTCAACTTTAACTGAGAATCAACTTTAACTGTAACATATACATATTATAGTATTATATTATAAATTTGAGGGGTATTGTGTAACACTACCAATATAAAAAAAACTACATGCAGTCACAGCTTTCCTTCTTAAAAATAGGTTATATTATAGCTTTAGTAGATACAGGAAGATGCGACTCTGGTTGCCTTCTCTTATTGTAATTACCTACTGCAGTTCCACACGTGGATTAATTAACACATAATCCCGCAAAACAACTGTATGAAGACATAACTGAAACTGTAGATTTAATTCATAAAGTTCGTTACATATCAAGTTATTTTAAGGTTTATTCTCTGTGCCAACAAACATTCCAAAATAATAAGCTCTGAAACTTTAAAAAATATACACATAGTTTCAAAAGTTATGCATCACCTAATATGCTCATTTTTATAGTTGATTTTTTCGTGAACAGATTTATAATTTTAGAGTTTTATTTGGTATTTACACAGTTGGGCGAAGGTTTACTCAAACTTCTTTTTCGCTGGAAGAAAAGAAATATTTTTCTTATGTTTCCTTTGAGACACCCTGTAGGGAGGACAAGGTGGTATAGTCGAAATCGTATTGTAGTCTTTACGTTTTGTGAACATTTTGTTTTTCGAATGTCCCTGATACCTTTAGAAACAAAAATAAACAGTTTTATTCTTTAACATGACATGTTTTAACTGAAACAGAACTAAATTAACAATAAAAGAACAGTTAACAAAATTACAAAAACAGAGAGGCACATAACGTTAACAATCCTGGTCGACACTTTAAGAGTTATTTGCCGACCAAGTGAACTGGATACTCAGCGCAACGTCAAAGAGACGAGATTGTTTAATGGAGGCTTTGTGATGGTTTGTGGTGGAATTTCCTTGAGAGTAAGTACGGATTTGGTGTCTACGTGGAGCCTATTTAAATAGCGAGAGGTACATTACACACATACACCCATACCTCGCTATACGGCCGCTCTTTATACGGCATTTCGCTATAACGGCGCTCTTCAATTAAGGCACGTTTTCGATTTACGGCCTAAAATGTTTCGCTATAACGCCCAAAAAACTTTTTTTCGATGTCAATACAACTACATTATGGATAATTATATTAACTATATTATAGAAAAAAAATGGAAAACTATTGATATATGATTGATTATATGGATTGAGGACAATAACAAACAGAATGCCAATAAGTCAAATGACTATCCATGAAAAACCTTAAAAGTATTTTCGAAAATTTGGAATAGAATGGAAATACTGATGAATCTGCTGAAGGTGTCATTTTTCAAGCAAGCCAAAATAGCTTGAAGATAAAAAATGGTTTAATTTGCATCATATGAAAATGAAAGATGAAACAGCTAGCGTTGTTGAAACCGCAAGGAATATCAGGAAAAATCAAATGGTCATAAGCTATGAGACTAGTACACAATTTCGATGTATGCCCATCTTTGTACCATTTCCTCCCTAGAGGGTGTCTCGAAACTTTTGTTTCAGTTAAAACACATGTTACCCAATAAATCCGTCTATTTTATTTGTTTCTAAATATCTCGGGGACATTCAGGTGACACAAACAAGACTACAATACGACTTAGATGTACACTCACACCATACTAACTTGTACCAAGGAGGACAGGGAGGACAAACATTTTTTTCTTATGTTAACTGTAAGAGAAACAAGTGTGTAATAAATACCAAAGAAAAATCTAAAATAATAAAAAAACAGCGAAATCCGTTAATCTGTTCATGAAAAAATCAACTGTGAAAATGAGCATAATTTTAGGTGAAGCATAACTTTTGAAACTAGGTGTATATTTACAATTAAACACCTGGTATCTACTTTAAATATAATCATTAATTATTGTCATACTTGGCATTTTCCAGTGATCATCCTTAAATTTAATCGACTGATAAAAATACTTTAGCGGTATATGGTTTTAATATGGTAATCAAGGTTGAATATGTCTTGTAGTGCATAAATTAAAAATTGTTGCAGTTAGTCGACTACCGCATTTTTTTAGTAATCTCTGAATTAATTTTACTAATAGTGAACGAGTGGTGCTGAGTAGGGCTTCCAATCCCGCAGCATGAATTCAATCTCGGTATTTGCGGGACTACCAATTTTCAATCCCGCGGGATCTCGGTATTTGCGAGATCCCGCATATTGAAAATAGTCGTATTTATATAAGGCAAATAAAACAATGAATTAATCAATTAACTCCACATTTATTTAAGTATTACTATTAGTATGAGATCAATCAAATTACACCGTTTATTCTTCACAAAAAACAGTAACAAATACTGAAAAAACAAAAACTCTATCTTCCAAAAATACACCAAGTTTTAAAAATGAACAAAAAAACACATTTTCAACTGAAAATTGACATCTAATTTGCTTTACTTATTTAGTTGATATATTACTTAGCTATTAGGTTACTATTATTTATCTAAAGCTTTCAATTATTTCAATGCGAAGGAAGCACAACATATTATCTAAACTGTCGTCTGCCAAACTACTGCGTATTTTAGAGGCAATATAGCCGGCAGCAGAAAACGCCCTTTCGGCATCCACACTTGTCGGCGGCATTCCTTTTAAGGCTTTATATGTAAATGTAACATATTGCCATTAACCCCCCAGATTCATAGAGTCTTTTTTTTATAATGAACTCAAATGTATTAGCTCGATATGGTGACGGGCAAAGTACATTACATGCTGACGATAAAGTTAACTTTAACTCCTTTTGCAATGTAAGATCAAGATCGGAACCCCATGTCAAGATCGGAACCGCATGGCGGAACCTCTACATTTACGTTACTTATTTGATTAGCCTCTTCGTCATCATTGCTCTCAGCCTCTTCGTCACACGACGCGTGATAAATCAGTAGTGCAGTCACATTTCTATGTTGACAAAGCCAATTCTGAAGCTAACGTTGAATGATTATCTTCCAGTTTCTTGACAATAAAGAGCGTAGCTTGAGCAGTAATGATATTGGCATCTTGACGGTCGACGGTAAAGGAATTCAACAGCAAGTTTTACCGGCTTCAAGATATTTTTTAGATTTACTAAAGCATCAAAACTCACAAAAGTCACCGGGAGATAGCGCTGGCTAGAGGTCGAATGTATGTACTCTTTTTTCAGTCCCGCAAATCCCGCGGATCCGCGCCTGTAATCCCGCATCATGCGGGATTGGAAAATGACGCGGATCTCGCAATACCGAGATCTCGGAATTCCGGGATTGGAAGCCCTAGTGCTGAGTAATATATAGTACATACCTATCAATATCAATATATAGAAAACTGTAACGCAATCCTATTACAAAGTCGTTTGTATTTGAGTAGTATCGTTAAATTTCTAGAGGTGAACTTACTGAATAGCAGGTATAATAACTAAAAGTACAATAGATTAAAATTTATTAAATTTTACCTGGGCCGAAAACCACATCACTAAAATACAAATGACTTTGTAATAAGCTTAACATTAAGGTTTTCTAAAATGTATTGATAGGTAATACCCTGATCTGATTTATCTAAAAATATCCGATAAAAATCCTATATCTATAAATGTCAATTCTCAGTTAAATTAAGAAAATTACAACAAAAAAGATGTACATCAAAAAAAGATATACATCATTAGATCTTTCTTTTGAAAATCGATATTTCTCCTTCAGTTAATCTGAAAATTATTATTTTTTTGCAGCGGGAAAGAAACATTCAGCGTTTTTTTCCATACGTATATTAGGTATGAAAAAAAATATCATGCTGAATGTTTCTTTCCCGCTGCATAAAAATATTAATTTTCAGATTAACTGAGGGAGTAATATCGTTTTTCAAAAGAAAGATCTAATGATGTATATCTTTTTTGATGTACATCTTTTTTGTTGTAATTTTCTTAATTTAACTGATAATTGACATAACAATGCTTTGACTAGATATAGGATTTTTATCAGATATTTTTAGATAAATCAGATCAGGTATCTTTGGGATGTATTTTACGACCTGGCGTTTTGACGGTAGTAAACTGATACTTCCAGCAACTTCCAGTAATAATAAAATAATAAAAGTCACTTCTCCTTAGGACATGCTTGTACACTGTTATAAATAATGCTTTTATAAGACGTATAAATGGAAGTATAATAAAACACTTCAACGTCAACACAATAGGGCATTAAGCAGGTAGTATAAATTTATGTCTGAAAAAGTCCTGAAATAAATTTTACATAAAATTTAAAGTCCCTTTCCTGTTGATACTCGGTAGGTAGGTACCTACTAATTTTTTTATTGTCTGACCTTGTCATACTAAAATAATAATACATACTTCATTTTTAAAAGAATTTGTTGAATGAGAGTTGGCTCTTGGCTCTACCCAGATACAATTATTGTCGCCATTTTCGAATAAAGCTTCGAGAAATTTTTGGTTCTCTTTTGTAGTTAAAAAAATCAAACACAACAATTACAAGAAAAGTAGTTTCTATACTTTGAATTTTGTAACAGAAAAGCAATGGAAATTTTCCCTTATTGGTTTATTATAATTTTTACTTTTGACCTTAATTTTTTCTTTTGCTTCTTCTCCTTTAAGTACTCTATTATTGGATGTTAGCAATTATTTTAGTAAAACATAACTCAGTTGCTCATATAAATTCGCTGTGTCTTCTTTATATTTTACCCTTTGTAATTAATTAAAGAACAGATTGAGAAAGCTTCAAATAAGAAATATGACTAATCATTAACCTCTCTGTGAAGTTAAAAACAACTTTACTCTGAAATAGAGCTGTTCACAAAATATATCCAAGAAGCAGCATGAAACAATCTTCTTCTTCAAGTGCCATCTTCGTTCCGAAGGTTGGCGATCATCAGGGCTATACGTATTTTCGAAACTGCTGACCGAAACAATTCGTTGTTGCTACAGCTATACCATTCCCGTAGATTCTTTAGCCAGAAGTTTCGTCTTCTTCCTATGGACCTTTTTCCTGCTATCTTCCCCTGCATAATTATTCGAAGCAGTTCATATCTTTCGCCTCTTGTAATGTGTCCCAAATATTGCAGTTTTCGTTTTTGATCGTAAATATGACTTCCTTTTCTTTATTCACTCTTCTCAAGACCTCGACGTTTGTGACTCTCTCCGTCCATGATATTCTCAAGATTCTGCGATACACCCACAGTTCAAATGCCTCCAATTTTTTGATATCAATCTTTTTCAGCGTCCATGACTCCATTCCGTAGAACAGCACAGAAAGTACGTAACATCTCATTAGGCGAAGTTTCATTTCAAGGCTCAAATCTCTTCCACAGAACACTCTCTTCATTTTAGTGAATATAGATCTGGCTTTTTCTATTCTTATTTTGATTTCTGCTAAGCTATCGTTGTCTTCATTTACAAAAGTGCCTAAATATTTGTATTTGCTAACACGATCGATAATTTCATTGTGTAAATATAGATTTTGGACATTTCGTGTTGAGTTTCGATATTACCATAAATTTAGTTTTCTTTATGTTCAAAGATAGTCCATATTCTTCGCTGCAGTCTGCTATCTTATTCACCAATGTCTGTAGCTCTTCAAGTGTTTCTGCGATCAGAACGGTGTCGTCGGCAAATCTCAGATTGTTTAATCTAACACCATTTATTTTAATACCTATGGATTGCTCAGAGAGTGTTCTATTCATTACGTCTTCGGAATAGAGATTAAACAGGGTTGGTGACAGAATACACATACACCCTTGTCTCACACCTCGCTTTATTTCGATTTCTTCAGTGGTATTATTCTCTACTCTCACTACTGCTTTCTGATTGTAGTACATATTTGCTATTCGTCGGATGTTTCGTTTATCTAAATTCTTTTCTGCCAGGAGTCTGATTAGATGATCACTTTATCAAAGGCCTTGTTATAATCTATGAAACACATGAATACATCTTGATTTATGTCAAGACATCTTTGAGACATAACGTTCAGTGCAAACAACGCCTCTCTCATGAAACAATACAACCATCCTAACTCGAATAGAAAGAAAAATATTACCCAAAAGATACTTATAAAGCGGGCTCCACACTCTCGGTGAAGTTACTTCGCCAAAGTTGACCGAAGTCCGAAGTACCTCTCTACACACTCGTTCTACTTCGCGAGGAACACATTCAAGCGGTGCGATACCGACAAAGATCCCTTTGACTCGGACACGCCAGACCGACAGAGAATGGAAGTAGAACGAAGTGAGGCAAAGATTCACAAGGTGGCCGTCTACACTCTCGTACTTGTTAAACCTCGATCGACTTCGGCGAGAGTGTGGAGCTCACATAAGAGTATAATCTAAGAAAATAGGAAGCTAAGATGAGGGCGGCAACAATGCAAATATCCACCCTAAAAACCGAACTAAACAATTCAATGCAAAAACTCAGAAGAGAAAGCCAAAACAATACAAATTAATCATTTGGACTTTAGTTTAGCCAGTTTACGTAAGTATAACAAAAGCATTGACTATTCACTATGGAAGGCTACTAAGAGACTGAAAGGAACCATCATGTTATCATGCACAACTTTCCAGTAAGAAATGCAGATGGTAGCTGCGGCAGAGACAACAAAAATCTAGACATTTTGCAGAATATTTGAAGAACACAGTCCCACCAAACAAGGGAAATGATCTTGGTGGAGCTAACTAATATCTACCAAAGTCCAAAAAGAAATGAAAATTATATTTGTTACTCCTAAAGAAGTCCAAAAAGAGATAAATGAAAATATTAATCCTAGAAAAGCTCCTGGATTTGATCTGGTAATAGGAGGTGTTAAAACAGTCTCCAAGAGAGCTATGTAGTGAAAATTACTCACCTAATAAATGCATCGTTAAGACTTAAGAATGTGCCGATTTACCTGAAAGTTGCAGAGGCCATAATGATAGCAAAGCCAGATAGATCTCAAAATGAAGTTTCATCAGACATTCCTATAGGTATCTCTATTGTGTATCTATGCTATCGAAAATATTTTTGCAGAACTCTTGTTAAACATATTAAAACCAATATGTACTACCACCACCACCATCAAACTCATACCACCTCTTCAGTTGGTTTCGGGGAAAGACCTTAGATTGAATTTTTGGAATGTTTGTTTCGTGTTGGTATTTTTCCTGTATTTCTCTCTTCTGTAGTTGGTATATTGCTATTTTTTAATAGGTATATATATTTTTCAATGTAATGTATAAATTTAAATATACAAAAAATAATTTTCTCGTTAAAGGACAAAATCTAAATACGGTTGGTATTCATCTTTTGCTTAAAATACACGTTTTATTTGTAAACGGATTCAACCCGATTTACGTTTCCTGTCTAAATTGTCAATAAACAAAAACAACCCCTTTTAACCCTTGGGAAAACACTAATTGATGACTGATACATGTTTTAAAAAGGCATGTTTTACTAATTTTAACCCTACTCCGCGAACATATATCCATCGTGACAGAATACGATTGCGACATCCTGTATTCCGGCTGGAAATCCATATATAGTGACCCAGAAGATGAGGAGTAATAGTAATATAAGGTCGTCCACCTTGACACCCAACCCTAAAACCGTCTCCACGCCTAAAAATAAAGTTCACTCTTCTTTTTGGATGGCGCTCACTGACAGTATGTTGTTTATTGGCGCTCCCATCCTAATCAACGACAGCTTCGGTTTATTAGTACAGCAACAAATCGCAGATTTTAGGTCAATTGTTGCCACTATTTCCGCACTGGATACTGGTCATTCTAAAAACGATTTTCATGTTTTCGAGTCTGTTTTATTTGCAATTAAGAAATTGACGATTGGTCAGATTTAGGTTAAAGTCTCAGGCACGCAAATCGTATTTTTAATATCTAAATGTTACGTTTCATTTAAGAAGTTCTAAATAGGTGCACACAAGTCACACAACAGTTGTTGTTACCGACAATTTTTATCTATTGCGCTTTTCACTCTGTAGATATAAAATGCACATTCATCTTTATCTTATGGTTTCCTCTCTCTATCGCTGGTTAACATTAAGGTTATTTTAATTTATTGGCCGCCACACTAAAAAAGAAATGAGATATAATCGTATCATTCTTTGAGGTTTCTCAGCCAGTAATTTTTAATCTACCCTGGATAATGATATCGTACTTCCCTCCTCTGATAATGACCAAAATACTCAAAAAACTGAGTAACCAACAAGTTGATAACTTCTTCTTCTTCCTCTTTATAAGCAATTCTGCTTCTTCATTGTTGTTCACACGGGTCTCTTATGTGGTTATTCCATTCTTTTTTCTATTTAGTGTCAATTCGTGTATACACTGTATGTTACCTTTTCTTCTAATGCCTTCACTCCTCTTTAGATCTCTCAACGTATTTCCTGTAATCCTTCTCAGTAATCTCGTCTCTGCTGTTTCCAGTACTGTGTGTGTTTTGGCTGTATCGGGTATTGCTTCTGATGCATATCTCATTATTGGTCTTGCACTGGCTTTATAAATTCTTGACTTCCCTCAGTGTTAATGTAGGTTTTCTTTAAAGACAATCGTAATAAAAGTCCGTTTGATGTTTAACAGTTTTAATTAGTAAAATAGATAGCTAAATTATTGATACTATTAAATTGACGAAATATAAAAGTGTGTAATTGCGACCAAAATCTTACGTGTTCTTATTCTTACAAAAACTAAATGTATTTATAGATAATTTGCGTCTAATCAATATAATACCCGTCTTAATTCGTCTTTTCTAAGTATTATCCCTAAGAGTGCGTCTGCCGTCGCTGTGATGTTATAATCGACTGCCTGTATTCGTTCTAGTTCCCTACGCTAAAACCAACCCTCTTAGGCTAATCTCTTTTTTCCTGTGAAAGAACCCAATTAAAATTGGTTCAAAGTATGTACCGACCCGCCGCCGTCTTTTTCCAATAAACTAAAACTATATAGTTAAAAGTAGTCCGCTACCGTCGCCGTAATCCCCAATTCGTTCTGCACATCTGTGCCAACGTCCATATGTGAGACCCTTATCCCGTTCTCGTACTAATAATTAAGAAAAATGATATACAGGGGAATTTAAAATATAAGGTAAACTATTTACAATCCTACATTATTGTGGTCGGTTTCGCCATATAGAGTTATTAAGGCATACATTTTCTTTCCACGGCTTTTGTCGGACAAAATGTCCAACATATTTGTCAGATAAACATTTTTCATATTATATTATATAAGAATATATTAAAAACCGCTAAACGCCGTAAAAATGAGTGGCGCATACAATATTCCAGCTACAAAAGAGCTGATATGAATATTACATGGAGCGTAAATGTATTTTCATTTTGATGGAAAATAAAATTCTAGTTTTATTTTAAAAGATGTTTCCATAATATTTGCTAAATTTGAAGTAAAACGTGCCACAAAAGAGTAACTTTGCGAGTTTGTATTTTGAAGCCCTTTTGTGGCGCGTTTTACTTCAAATTTAGCAAATATTATGGAAACATCTTTTAAAATAAAACTAGAATTTTATTTTCCATTAAAATGAAAATACATTTACGCGTCACATTATTCATATCAACTCTTTTGTAGCTGGAATATTGTATGCGCCACTCATTTTTACGGCGTCCAGCGGTTTTTTATTCTTGTATCAAGAGTTTTTCCCAAGTTATTTATAAATTAAATGTATGAAGTTAAATGTAATGTTTCTCGATTCCACTTTAAGCGTTATAAGTGGTCGCCTTTCTAGCATTATCTCTCAAATGATCTAGTGTCCATCGAATGTACACTAGATTTTTTTTCTATTCGAAAAAGATTGAAAAAAAAATATTGGGATGGCCGGTAAATCAACTCGGATTGCTTTATTAAATTCAGCGTCGTAACCACTACAACTACATAAACCGTTTCGGCGATAATGGTCTAATGGATTATACTTTGGAGCTTGATAACTTCGAAATGGCTTAACCGATTTTGATCACTAAACATTAGTATTGACAAGTAGTATCTGATGCATCCAAGGTCAAGTATGATAACTGAAGGTATTACAGGAATTATTGAGCTTGGAAAACAGTTTTTCCCATAGGAAATAGATTTAGAGCCTACTTATGAAGTAGGCTTTAAGTAGTATAACTTATGAAGCCTATAACTTAAAAATTCGAATTTTCCCAGATATGAGGTATACACCGTTAGACGCGTCTAGATTCCTAATACAAACGCTCAGTTATTGGCGCAATTCGTAGGTTGAAATTTTGAGTATTTGTCGAAAAATAGACGCGTCTAGATTCCTAATACAAACGCTCAGTTATTGGCGCAATTCGTACGTTGAAATTTTGAGTATTTGTCGAAAAATCAAAATTTTCAAAGTTTAGTTTTTCAGTTTTTCGGCTATACTGATCCGTGTATATGTCTGATCCTAACCGCTTAGGCACCATTTGAAAGCTTAACTCAACGCTATTGTTTTGGTGTATTTGCGGTTTTCCTGTCTCTCCTTGAACCTAAGATAATAATATATACCCCCAAAAAATATGCCGTTTTGTACATACCTACTAGTACCTAGTCCTATAGCTGGCATACGGGTGGTCTAAAGTTACAAACTACACCGGTTCTGAATCGGCCCTGAACCCCTCTTAAAACACAGAAACAAAAATTCAGATCGGTTTAACTTTTCCACACACATACACCCTTTTTAAATAGAAATTGAATAAAATTTCTGAGCTGAGTAACTTTTGAATGGTATAACCGATTTTCAAAATGAAACATGCGTTGGAAAGCTAATCATAAGTACTATCAGAATCCGCAAAGGTCGGACTTAAATTTTCGAAATTTTTGGGAGTTTTGACCCTAAAATCCCCACACTTGGACCAAAATGGATGGTTGACATATGGATGGGCGAGTCTTTTCCTATAATTTAAGATGGATTTGGCCCAATTTTCAATTCAGTCAGATTTAGAAAATGTCGCATTTGGTGCGCCATTGGCGAGAATTGCAGTTCTCTGGGATAAATTTTGCTATTGAATAAATTTAAAAACAAACTGCTAGTTTTCACAATCAAAACTTCCCCTGTTCCAGTGTTCCCATACATCAATGTTTGTCCGACTAGACACCGTTAAGCTATTAAATTTTCAGCTTGCTATCAATCAACTTTTTGAAGATATTCTTCTTTAGCGGCGAATCGATTGAGGGTAAAATTGTACATGATCCGCGCGCCTGCGCACACTGACAGTATGTAGTTCTGACAGTATGTAGTTCATTGCTAATCTTTCAAGATAGGTATGTATGTATCTGTAACCGTGCAAATAAGTCATTAAAAGAATATATTAGTGGTTTTAGGAAATGTATTATTTATTATAATTCTTGTGTTTTTGGATTTGTGTTTCCCTGTAGTAAAATAATAAAATATTATGTAAGCATAACATTTTTACACTATATGTCGCCGTGTTGTGTAATTATATCCGAAACTTACATGTCTATTTCTAGGGCCTCGCTGGAGTAGGGGGAAATGCGTTAGCACTGAGATTGGAAGGTTGCGGGTTCAATTCCTGGGCGATTCATATTTTTTTTTATATTTGGTTGTTTTAATAAAAAATTTTTGAAAGTGGTAGATAAGAAAGTTTGATTTTTAAATAAAATACAAATAACATTTTAAGTATATTTACTTCGTTTAAATTACCTATTATATAATAGAAGAATATCTTCTTACGTGCGTACAAAGTACACACACATTCTTTTTTTTTGGTACGCGGGATCCAGGTCTAGTAGAAGGTTACAGTAATCTTTAGCGGCGTGTATTAAATGGAAATGATTAATATTATAAAATATAAGTTCGATTATTAAGGCTTTGGCCACACGGGCGATTTTTTACGGCGCCCATTGGTTTGACTACCTCCTCCACCAATTTTAGATGAAATCATTTCATCTAAAATTGGTGGAGAAGGTAGTCAAACCAATAGGCGCCGTAAATTATCGCGCCGTAGCGCAATAACTCTACTTTACTTTGAATGTACTTTATTCATCTAGTTATTGGGTATTATTAGCCTAAGAGATTTATTAAGGTAATTTAGATTATATTAATGTAAAATTATTACTAATATTAAGAGTTTCTTGTTGATACAGAGCTTTTAGTAAGTATATACCTCGTATAATATATCGGAAGAAGTGGTTAAAGAAGATTATCTAATTTGTGACTACTCACTCTGCAGGAATATATCATAAACTAGGTAATAAGCAGTAGAAGTTGTTGTAGAGCAATTTGTGCTCTATATTTAAATCATAATTTGCAGTGGTGTCCGTAATTGAGGAAATCTTACAGTACACTAATAAATCTTGCCGTCATCTATAACTCATACATTATTAATACATAACAAATGTCCCAGGAAACGAGGCCGGAAAAGCACTTGAAAAATTACTGCTCGGTATTTTCAATTGGAATATCTAAGGGAAGTCAATAGAAAAGGTGTACCATCTCGTGGATATCGAAAATTTTACTTGCGTCATGGTTTTTATGAATATTGTGAAAAAAACGCGCATTATTGATGAAAACAGTCAACAAAGAACTTTCTTGAAAATACTTCTTTTTAAAATGAGATTTTCTAAATTAAAAAAGGGCGACTACGAACTTCACCACGCTACCTAGGTACTTGAATAATATTTTGCGAACATATATAGTTTTTATTTTACTTTATTGTATTCAAAAAGGAACCCAATTCCCAAAGCATGAGCGAAAATTTTAAATGATTAAATAATGAAACTATAACAATACAGGGTGATTGATTAGTAGGGTAAAGCTCAATAGCTCCGCTATAGTAATAGATAGCAATAAAAGTTAACAACAAACAGTTTAACCACCTTTGAGCTTCACATTACAAAATTAGTTATGTAGAATGTTACAGGGTGTTCGATAACACAGTGGCAGACCAAACTTATGTTTTTTTTTTAAATGGAACACCTTATATTTTATTTTAAATTCGAAATCCTGTTAACTTCTCCATCACAAAAGTATAAAGGTTTGTATATGTTATACAGGGTATTTACAAAGTTATAACCAATTTTATATGAAAATCGTAACAAGTTCAACTCCCTGTATAAATAAAAATAAGCAAAACAACAATGGTTTATTAATGCCATATTTTTTAACGTATTTTCAAAATTTTCAAGAATTGTCGATATTGCTAATTTTCTTTATATCAAATACAGGGTGAGTCAAAACGCAAGTACATTATTTTCTCAGTAATTTTAAATGGAACACCCTGTATTTTATATCACTATTGAAAAGTACCATTACCGTACTTTAATTTTTAGATAACATTCCCTATGTCTAAATTTATTAGTTTTCGAGATATTTTCATTTTTCAATGGACCAGTAGCGTGGCCACCCAAATCACCAGAATTTAAAAAACTGGACTGATTTTTTTGGGGTTACGTTAATAATGAAGTTTATAATATACCTCCAACAACAAGGGATGAGATGAAAAATAGAATACAAAGTGTATTTCGATGTGTTAATTTACAAATGCTCCGTAGAGTAAGTAGCTCATTCAATGGTCGTTTTTAGGCGTACATAAATGTGTTAGGAGATAATTTTGAACACCTTATGTAATTAAATATTAAAAATATTTTATTAAAAGTAGCTTCTAATTTTTTCAAACATGTTTTTTTGCAAAATGTATTACTGATAAATTATGTTTCGTTCTTTATTTGTTACATTGTTACATTTACATACAAAAGTAGTGTTTAATTGTCTTCACAAAATATTGTATTTTGTGTATGTGTGTTTTTTTGTAAAATTTATTACTAATTTTCTTTGTTTATTTGTTGCATTTACATAAAAAGATAGTTTTTAATTGTTTCAAAAATGTTGCATGTAGTGGTTGTGTTTTTGTTTGTAAAATGTATTACTAATAAATTATTTTTATTTCTTTATTTGCTACAGTGTTACATTGATTACCGGATTGATAATCGGTAATCTTCAATTGTCAATTTAATCATGGCTTACTTAAAATTTAGATAAATTTAAACACCTAAAATAATTTGCTCTGAAAAATGAAAATATCTCGAAGACTAATAAATTTGGGCATAGGGAATGTTATATAAAAATTAAAGTACGTTAATGTTACTTTTCAATAATGATATAAAATACAGGGTGTTCCATTTAACATTACTGAGAAAATAATGTACTTGCGTTTTGACTAACCCTGTATTTGATATAAAGAAAATTAGCAATATCAATAATTCTTAAAAATTTTGACAATAAATAAAAAAATATGGCATTAATAAACCATTGCTGTTGTGCTTATTTTTATTTATACAGGGAGTTGAACTTGTTACGATTTTCATACAAAATTGGTTATAACTTTGTAAATACCCTGTATAACATTACAAACCTTTATATTTTTGTGATGGAGATGTTAACAGGATTTCGAATATAAAGTAAAATATAGGGTGTTCCATTTAAAAAAACATGTTAGGTCTGCCACTGTGTTATCGAACATCCTGTAACATTCTAACTAATTTTGTAATGTGAAGCTCAAAGGTGGCTAAAATTTTTGTTATTAACTTTTATTGCTATCTATTACTATAGCGGAGCTATTGAGCTTTACCCTACTAATCAATCACCCTGTATAATCGAATAAAGTTTATTTATAAATCTACATTAACTTATATACAATAACAAAAACTACAGTTAAAAAATAAGAATGCTTAATTCTAATGTCTGATTAGTGATTAAAATAAGTAAGAGTGAACACTATATTTTAGATTTTAAAAGTTAGCTGCATAATAATTGCAAACTGACTTAATGAAGTCAAATTTAGTAATGTTTTGATTAACGTAATATTAATTTGGCCTATTTTCAATAAAATCAACTTTTCTTTTTGCCGTTTTATCAAGTTTTTTTTCGAATCTATCTGCAGTTCTAATGTTCACATATACTTCTGCTTGAAAATTTAACAAAATGTCTGTAAATTTAAATACGTCAAGATGTGATCTATAAAAACATTCGTTAAATTTCGAGTGAAATGATTTACATCGTTTGTAGTAAATATAAGAGATGGTGAATTTGAAGCCCACATGTAAGGTGGAAATGTTGAATCTTCCGTTAAATAATAATTATCAACTAGGTAATCACAAAATTGCAAAACTCTGTCATCTTCCGGCATATTATTAAAAAGTTCATCAGAAAAAAAGTCGCCAACATCATTTGGATCTAAATAAGGAATGCCGAAAAACAATTTTAAATATTTTCCAATAACAGTTTGATTTTTATATTCCGAGGACAAACCTGAATTTTGAAATTTGCAACAAAAAATAATAATGTCGGGCCACACTAACTTGGCTGCATTTTGAATTGCTATTTCAAAATCAGAAATTATTCGCTTCGGTTTGAAATTTAAATTCAAATCTGTACATATTGTTATTAATGTATCAAAAGTACTTTTGTACGATTGCTGTGATTTATTTGGTAACAAACAAAATACTAGAGGAACATCAAAACCATTTTTGTAGCCATGTATAGTAAACATCTAACAAAAATATTTAGAACAGTATTGAAAAGTTCCATCTACATACAAAGAATCTACATTACACAAAAAGTAAAGATTTGTGAAACAACTAAAAATTGCGGAATTATTTTTCGTAGATATGTAATAAAAAGTTTTCACCTGTATTTGTTTTTAAATTTTTTTTTTTTTTTTTTTTATTTAATGTTGTAATATTTACAATCTGTCCTCAACTGAGAACAATAGGTAAATTATTTGACAAAAATTGAAAATTTTGACCTGTAGAGGGAGATCCAGTGATCACCCTCTTTACATAAATTAAATTAAAACAAATTAAAATAAGTTTAGTTATCACAGATTATTCGAATCTTCTTGCTAGATCCACTACTTTGAATCTCTTCAGGCGTCGTACATCATTGTGGTCATCAGTAAGGTTGCTGGCTAACTCATTTGGATGAGATTCTAGTCTCTTGGAATATTTTTTGTAATATTCCGTTATTACTGTTTTTATGGATGGCACATTGAGGTCTTGCTCTATCACATAGTTTGGCACGTACCAAGGGGCATTCAGCATTGTTCTAAGGACTTTGTTCTGGAATCTCTGCAATATTTCTAGGTTAGTTTGACTGGCTGTCCCCCAAAGTTGGATACCATAAGTCCACACTGGTTTTAATATAGTTTTATATATCAGCAGTTTGTTTTCAAGTGATAGTTGAGATTTACGACCGATGATCCAGTACATTTCTCGAAATTTTATTCCTAGTTGTTTTCTTTTTGTAAAAATGTGTTTTTGCCAAGTTAATCTCCTATCAAGATGGATTCCTAGGTACTTGACAGTATCGGTTTGTGGGAGTTGAGTTTCATTTAGTGTTACAGATGGACATGTTTGTCTTCTCATGGTGAAGGTTACATGGATGGATTTACTCTCATTCGCCTTTATCTTCCATTTTTTAAGCCATATTTGTATATTATTAAGGTCTTTCTGAAGGGTTCTGGATGCTGTATTTGGATCATGGTGAGAGGCTAGTAGAGCAGTGTCATCAGCAAAAGTTGCACACGTTGTTTTGTTACTTGTGGGTAGGTCAGCAGTGTAGAGCAAGTACAATATCGGTCCCAAGACACTTCCTTGTGGTACTCCGGCTTTTATTGGTCTTAGGCTTGTGTATTCATTATCCTGCTTGACTAGGAAATGTCGGTTGGAAATATAGCTTTTTAGGATTTGATAAAAAGGATGAGGAAGGTTTTTCTTTAGTTTAAAGAGCATACCAGCATGCCATACCTTGTCGAAGGCCTGACCAATGTCCAGGAATGCAGCAGAACAATACCTTTTATTTTCTAGATCACTTCTGATGTGTTTTACCAGTCTATGTACCTGTTCTATCGTTCCGTGTTGTGTTCTGAACCCAAATTGGTGTTGGGGAATTAGTTTCCTTTCTTCTATAACTGGGGATAATTGTTTAAGGGGAAGTTTTTCCAAAATTTTTGATAGAACAGGTAGCAGGCTTATTGGTCTGTATGAAGTCACCTGAGTTTTATTTTTCCCTGGCTTAGGTATGAGAATAATTTGAGCAACTTTCCATTGTTCTGGGTAGTAACCTAGTCTAAATATTGCATTAAATACTTGCGTTATCATTTTCAGACCTTTGCATGTCAATTGCTGCAGTACTTTCCCGTTGATCAGGTCATACCCTGGAGCTTTTTTTGGACTGATGTTTTTAAATTTAAGTTCACTTATTTAGGATGCTATTAAATTATTAAATCTATTTAAATTAGTGTCTATTATTATACATATTTAATAATGGATGCTGTATCTGGGACTTTCCTATTTTCTTTAATAAATGTCGCGGTAGCGTCCTAATGGTGGATTTTAATCTATTTTTGAAATTCCCCTTAAAAAGACAATCTCGTTTAGTTTTGATTCAGAGGCGGATACGCATCTACACTGATGAAGTCCTAAGCAGAAACAGCTGCCTGTAGATTGTGCCTTGCCTCTGAATCGAAATGAAACATAAATTCCCATGGTTCCCATTGTTTTCATTCTGGTGGGATATGTTATATGCCATTAGAGTGAAAACTTAGTCTTTTGCTAGCAGTTGCCGCTAGGGCATCTATGCCATTTCGTTCGTTGCAATTCGGGACTGCACGCTGGGGTTTGTTTTGGTTGGATCAGGGAGAGCAGCATATGTACCTCCTGATGAGAGACTAATAAGTTTCGAAACCGGTAGAGGTGCTTGCAGCACTCTCTGATTGGACTGGAATATGGTTCGGCTGTATTTTCGTTTTGCAACGACATTGAAAATGGTTATTCATTTTTGATTTTTCATTTTTGAAACATAAATTGTCTTTTAATTCATATAGTATATGCCTCGTACAATATATCGGAAGAAGTGGTTAAAGAAGATTATCTAATTTGTGACTACTCACTCTGCAGGAATATATCATAAACTAGGTAATAAGCAGTAGAAGTTGCTCTATATTTAAATCGCAATTTGCAATGGTGTCCGTAATTGAGGAAATCTTACAGTACACTAATAAATCTTGCCGTCATCTATAACTCATACATAATTAATACATAACAAATGCCAAAGGGAATTCCAGACCAGACCGAGTAGGCGAAATGTCGCCAATTTTCTTTAGTAATTAAGTCTCCAGCTATCACGTTTCCATGATTACATAATAACGATTAGATACTTACATTCCAAAAACTTTTTCAAGCTAGTCATATTCAAGTCTGTCCCCAGCAGTCGTAATAAATAAGAAAAAAATTAGTTTGTTCAGATTTACGTCAAATTAAACCTATTACTAATTGTTGTTTATGACACCCAAGGTATAATTGCTAAAGCAACAAACGAAAGTATACGGTTTGGTGATTATTTGATTATCTGATGGTGTCTAAAGTTTGGAAGACAATGTCTAAGGAAATCTATTGTTAGTTTTCTATTCTCAAGTAAAAGGATGTGGTCGATATGTGTGCTCAAGGAAATCAACATACTATTTAAACAGAAACAACGTGACAGCATCCGATAAGAATAGTCATTACTGTGCATTCCCCTAAATTTGTAAGTTTTTTGAGTTACTAAATAACATAGCAAGGAATAAAAATGAAGGAATAATAATTAATGGAAGAACTATTAACATAACATATATGCAAATGATACCATGATTATGGCAAGCTCTGCTGAACAACTAGAATTACTACTAAACAAAACAAATATATCTGTGAAAAATATGGACTAAAAATAAATATAAAAAGGACTAAATATAATGAGATACTATTAACTATGAAAACAAATATACAAACAAACATACATTTGGGAAATGTACTGATAGAAAGGGTTGATAAATTCAAATAGGTACCTGTGAACCTGGATTTCAGTAAATTAATAATGATCAAACAACCCGAATAAGACCCGTGTTGAGCTGGCCCCCCCCCCACTTGCAAAAATTAAAAAACAAATAGCCTTGATTTATGAGCTATTTATGAGCTCCCATATTCCGCAAACTAAAAATTTTGAGCTCGTTCCACTGAGCAGGAATTTAATACCCTAGTGGGGGGGGGGCTGAGTCAGCCCCCCCCACTACTTAAAAATAGGAATATTGAATCGGTTTTTGCGGCAGAATTACGAGCTATTTATGAGCTCTTGAAATTATATAGTTTCGATTTTTGAGCTCATCCCCTTCACCCCCAAACAACCCTTTAATTGATTTAACTTAAGAGAAAGATGCTGAGAAAACTTAAAATATATCGTATTGCGGATATAATTCCTATAGCTTATATACTCTAAGAATAAACTATTAAATCAAGGGCATTTCGATTATTGAGCTGCAACCCCTTCGCAAGAAAACCACCCTATCTTCCCGGCTTAAGAGAAAGTTGTATTTAAAATGCGTTAAACTAATTATTTGGCGACTGCATATCATTTAATAATTTATAAGCTTCCAAACTACGCGCATTTAGATCAGTAAATTGCAATTTATTTTGTATAGTGCAGTCACTGAAGGTAAAAATCAACGATTACCTTCAAGTTCGGTGAACCTTCATCGATTTTCACGAAAATTGGTCAGTGGTTAGAGGATACGTCAAGAAACAAAGGTGACATGGTACCACCTTGCGCCTTTACCCTGAGGGTGGATACCGCCCCTTCTCGGGGGTGAAAATTATTTTATAAAAAATAACTGCACAAATCAATAAATGAACAAATTAAAAGCAAAATTTATTATATAAAGTTAATAAAATAAGTCAATACTTTTTAAGTTATTAAAGATCAAAGATTTTAATTATTTGTGAAAAAAATGCATGTTTTGAAGAGGTTCTTTGTAAATCACTGAAAAACTGTAAGTTTTTACAAAAAAGTTAATAGTAGTTTAATTCGCATAGCTTATATTCTAAGAATAAACTCTTAAATCACGCACCTTTCGATTACATAGCTACAACCCCTTCGCAAGAAAACGACCCCATTTTCCCGGCTTAATAGAGAGTTGTTCTTAAAATAATTTAAATTGATTATTTGGCGACTACATATCGTTTAATAATTTATTAGCTTGCAAAATATACGCATCTCAATTATTGAATTGCCATTTTCTTTCTATAGTGCAGTCACTGAAGGTAAAAATCAATTATTACCTTCGATTTCGGTAAATCTCCATTTATTTTCACGAATTGACAATAACAACTTGGGGTTTTAGCCTGAGGTATATGTCACCCCTTCTCGGGAGTGAAAATTACTTTATTAAAAATAACCCCACAAATCGAGAGAGGGACAAATTGTAAGCAAAATTTGTTATATAATGTGATTAAAATAAATCAATACTTTTTGAGTTATTAAAGATCAAATATTTTAATTTTTGGAAAGAAAATGCATGCTTTAGAGCGATTTTTCATAAATGACTCAAAAACTGTAAGTTTTTACAAAAAAGTTTTCATCACTAAAATTGAAGCTAATAAAGAATATAATAAATTGCTTACTTGAAAAACCTTTAATGTTAATTTAAAGTAAGTTATTGGTAATTAAATGTATATTTTTTTCCGCGACTGTTCAAATCTAAGGGTTCAAGCTTAAATAACGGGAAAAAGATGCATTTTATAACACTTAGGTACTAAATACTTGTCAAAGTACTTTGAAATACCCATCAAAAATAAGATCCAGAAAAAGTTGATAGTATCAAAATCCGCTCACCAATTTTCGTGAAAATGAATGGAGATTTACCGAAATCGAAGGTCATAGTTGATTTTTACCTTCAGTGACTGCACTATAGAAAGAAAATGGCAATTCAATAATTGAGATGTGTATATTTTGCGAGCTCATAAATTATTAAACAATATGTAGTCGACAAATAATTAATTTAAATTATTTTAAGTACAACCCTCTCTTAAGCCGGGAATAAGGGATGGTTTTCTTGCGAAGGGGTTGTAGTTCAATAATCGAAAGGCGCGTGATTTTAGAGTTTATTCTTAGAATATAAGCTATACGAATTAAACTACTATTAACTTTTTTGTAAAAACTTACAGTTTTTCAGTGATTTACAAAAAACCTCTTCAAAACATGCATTTTTTTCACAATAAATTAAAATCTTTGATCTTTAATAACTTAAAAAGTATTGACTTATTTTATTAACTTTGTATAATAAATTTTGCTTTTAATTTGTTCTTTTATTGATTTGTGCAGTTATTTTTTATAAAATAATTTTCACCCCCGAGAAGGGGCGGTATCCACCCTCAGGGTAAAGGCGCAAGGTGGTACCATGTCACCTTTGTTTCTTGACGTATCCTCTAACCACTGACCAATTTTCGTGAAAATCGATGAAGGTTCACCGAACTTGAAGGTAATCGTTGATTTTTACCTTCAGTGACTGCACTATACAAAATAAATTGCAATTTACTGATCTAAATGCGCGTAATTTGGAAGCTTATAAATTATTAAATGATATGTAGTCGCCAAATAATTAGTTTAACGCATTTTAAGTACAACTTTCTCTTAAGCTGGGAAGATAGGGTGGTTTTCTTGCGAAGGGGTTGTAGCTCAATAATCGAAATGCCCTTGATTTAATAGTTTATTCCTAGAGTATATAAGCTATAGGAATTATATCCGCAATACGATATATTTTAAGTTTTCTCAGCATCTTTCTCTTAAGTTGGGTAAGGGGATGAGCTCAAAAATCGAAACTATATAATTTCAAGAGCTCATAAATAGCTCGTAATTCTGCCGCAAAAACCGATTCAATATTCCTATTTTTAAGTAGTGTATTAAGTAGGGTATTAAATTCCTGCTCAGTGGAACGAGCTCAAAATTTTTAGTTTGCGGAATATGAGAGCTCATAAATAGCTCATAAATCAGGGCTATTTGTTTTTTAATTTTTGCAAGTGGGGGGGGCCAGCTCAACACGGGTCCGAATAAGAGCCAGGATAGAAAAAGCAAGAAATGTGTTTGTAAAAATGAAAACAATTATCTGCAATAAATACTTTAGCGAAGAGCAGTAAACCCATTGGTTGACTAACTCCTCCACCAATTTTAGATGAAATAGGAGTTAGTCAACCAATGCCTCGTCAGGTTTACTGCTCTTACGGGCGCCGTAAATTATCGCCCGTGTGGCCTTAGCCTTAGATTAGTTATTTACTCATTTTTAATCGGTTTAACTTTTTTTATGTACCTACCATGCCAATGGCCATTAGTTGTCGAGGCATTAGCTAAATAAAAAAAAAAAAAAAATTATATCTAAATGTCAAAAATATAATTCAAATTACTCATAACTTTGTCAAAACTTGTAATAAGGGTGTCCCGAAAAGATTGGTCATAAATTATACCACAGATTCTGGGGTTAAAAATAGGTTGATTGAACCTCACTTACCTATATACAATAATGCACACAAAAAAAGTTACAGCCCTTTGAAGTTACAAAATGAAAATCGATTTTTTTTCATATATCGAAAACTCTTAGAGATTCTTTATTGAAAATGGTCATGTGGCATTCTTATGGCAGCAACATTTTTAAAAAAAAATTTAAGTGAAATTTGTGCACCCCATAAAAATTTTTTGGGGGGTTTTGTTCCTTTAAACCCCCCAAACTTTTGTGTACGTTCCAATTAAATTATTATTGTGGCTCCATTAGTTAAATTCAATGTTTTTAAAACTTTTTTGCCTCTTAGTACTTTTTCGATTAGCCAGTGTTTATCGACATATTTTGAATATTTGTCGAATCCACCACATATTTGTATATGGTTAAGTACGATTATAATATAGAGGCCTGTTAATAATCTGAAAATTTATTTATAATTTACATTTTTAGGTATATGTATTTTGAAAAAGAAACCACATCTCGATAAAAGATGACTTGTCAAAAAATACTAAGAGGCAAAAAAGTTTTAAAAACACTGTGTTTAAATAATGGTACCACAATAGTAGTTTAATTGGAACGTACACAAACATTTGGGGGGTTTAAAGGAACAAAACCCCCATAATTTTTTTATGTAAATATATTAAAAAAGAAGCCGCATCTCGATAAAAACTGGCTTATCGAAAAAATACTAGGAGGCAAAAAAGTTTTAAAAACGTTGTGTCTAACTAATGGTACAATAATGAATTAATTGGAACGTACACAAAAGTTTGGGGGAGTTTAAGGGAACAAAACACCCATAAAATTTTTATGGGGTGGACAAACTTCACTATAATTTTGTTTTAAGATGATCCTGCCGTAAGAATGATACATGTCCATTTTCAATAAAAAAAGCTCTAATAGTTTTCGATATATTGAAGAAAATCGATTTTCATTTTGTAACTTCAAAGGGCTGTAACTTTTTTTATGAGCACATTTGTAATAAGGTAAGTTAGGTTCAATCGAACTATTTTTGAAACCAGAATGTGTGGTATAATTTATGACCAATCTTTTCGGGGCACCCTGTATGACTAAATAAAATACACAATTATTTTAACTGACCTCAAAGCTAACAATACTCGTTCTTCCCTCATCCAGTTGTGACTTCTTTTAATCTTGAACACATTTTAAACACCAGCGGAAGAATAATACTAAATCACCCAACAACAAAAATAAACTCTGAAAAAACTGGCATTGGTAATGTCCATTGCCCCATAAGACATCGAAAGAAACAAGACGACTCCGAAAAGCAAATAAACAAAAGATTCATATCACTACTACACAATAACAGTTGAGATAATGTATATACATCAGAATAAGTTTCTTCCATTATTTTCTGGTCTAAATTTATAAGTTCTTTGATCTCGATTTATATTGTCTACATTACCTAGAGAGATTACCGCCTCTCGAGATAATAACAATCAGAACTGTTTATTCTATGAATATCTTAAAATATTTCTATGAATGTTTCTACTTTTAAACCTTATCGAAGATTCTAGTAACAGGTTATATACCATACAGGTAAAGAATAGACGGGGACTTTATTCTTTTTGATAAAGACAACACACATGATTCGGAAATTTTAAAATTATTGTATCAAGAATGTATAATCAGCTATACCCGTACCAGGTATCTAAGAGACTCATTAATATTCAGCTCAAAAGGGTGCTCTTGTTGGAGGTGTGAAATTTCATAAACAAGGAATCATTTCATAAAGCAAGTAGATCCTTGTTAATGCAATTCCACATCTCCAACAATAGCACCCCTCTGAGCTGAATAGATACTTGGTACTCCTTTCATCATCATTCTCTTTGCCTTATCCCTATGCGGGGTCGGCTTCCCTAATTGCATTTCTCCACACAATTCTATCTTGGGTCATATCAATATCAATTCTCTTTACCAACATGTCCTGCCTAATCGTCTCCCCCCACGTCTTCTTTGGTCTTCCACTCCTACTCCTTCCAGGAATCTGCTCTTCAGCAATTCTTCGTATTGGGTGAGGGTGATTATCGTCTCGACGTTGAACATGACCAAACCACCTCAACCTTAGCTCTCACATTTTGGCATCAATTGGTGCCACACCTAGATTTCCCCTAATATACTCATTTTTAATTTTATCCTTTTTGTCACTCCACTCATCCATCTAAGCATTCTCATTTCCGCCACATGCATTCGTTGTTCCTCTTTTTTTTTCACTGCCCAACATTCAGGTCCGTACATCATAGCCGGCCTTATGGCCGTTTTATAGAATTTTCCCTTCAACTTCATTGGAATTTTTCTGTCACACAGCACACCACTCGCTTCCTTCCACTTCATCCTTCCAGCCCTAATTCTACTGCATGCATCTCCATCTATTTCTCCATTCCTCTGTAATACCGATCCCAGGTACTTAAAACTATTGCTTTTTACAATCAGTTCACCATCCAAAGATACCAATTTATTTGTAGTAACTCCATCTTTAAATGAGCATTCCAAATACTCTGTCTGTGTCCTACTAAGTTTTAAACCTTTTTCCTCGAGAGCTTGTCTCCACTGTTTCAGTTTTTGTTCTGTCTCTTTCACTATTTCCTACTAACACGTCATCATCAGCATACATTAAGCACCATGGAATGTTACCCTGTAGTTTCGCTGTTATCTGGTCTAGAACTAATGAGAATAAATACGCACTAAGCACCGAGCCTTGGTGCAATCCTACTTTCACATGAAATTTATCAGTGTCTCCCACATCTGTCCTAACACCAGTCGTTACTCCCTCATACATATCCCTCACAATCTTTGCATATTCACCAGGGACTCCTTTCTTATTGAGTGCCCACCACAGAATCTCTCGAGGAACTCTTATCATATGATTTGTCAAGATCAATGAATACCATATGAGCGTTTGTTTCTTTACTCCTGTATTTTTCCATCAACTGCCTTATAATGAAAATTGCATCTATTGTTGATCTGCCCTGCATAAAGCCAAATTGATTCTCGGATATTTCGGTCTCTTCACGTATCCGTCTATCAATTACTCTTTCCCATATTTTCATGGTGTGGCTAAGCAGTTTTATAGCCCTGTAGTTTGTACATTGTTGTATATCTCCCTTGTTTTTGTAGACAGGTAGTAATAGCAGTAGTATACTGCTTCTCCATTCGTCTGGCATTTGTCCAACTTTCATAATTCTATTAAATAAACCTGCTAGCCACCTTGTTCCTGTCTCTCCCAATGCTCTCCATACTTCCCCAGGAATATTATCTGGTCCTACCGCTTTTCCTTTCTTTATTTTTTGAAGCGCTTGAGCCACTTCCACGTTTGTTATTTTGGTGACCATTGCTGCTACTCTCTCCGTTGACTCCACAGGCTGTCTGTCAAATTCTTCATTTAATAAGCTGTCAAAGTACTTTCTCAGAACTGCAGAACTAGCATTTTATTATTTTCATCTCGGATACATCTAATCTGATTAAAATCTTTTGCTTTCTTTGCTCTCTGTTTGGCTATTTTATATATCTTCGTTTCGCCTTCCCTGGTATCAAGTTGATCGTATAGGTTTGAATACGCTTCTGCTTTGGCTTTTGCTACTGCTACTTTCGCTTCCTTTTTCGCGACCACATAGTTTTGAAGATCTGTGTCGGATCTGGTGTCTTGCCACTTTTTATATAATTTTCCCTTCTCTTTTATTTTTTCTTGTACTTCGTTTGATCACCACCAAGTCTCTTTATCCTCAAACTTTTTTCCTGTCGTTTTCCCAAGTATTTCAATAGCAGTCTCTCTAATACTACTGGCCATCTTTCTCCAAATTGTATTAGGGCTTCCTTTCATATTCCAACATATTTTGCCTACTATTCTTTCCCTGAATAGACCTTCTTTCTTATCTTTTAGCATCCACCACTTGATTTTTTGTGGTCCTCTCCGATATTTTGGTTTAACTTCACTTTTTACTTCGATGTCCAGAACAAGCAGCTTATGTTGTTGGTTTACTGTCTCACTAACTATTACCTTGCATTCACGTATGTCGTCTTTCCTTATCATGAAATAGTCTATTTGGGATTGATGTTGTCCACTTTTGTACGTAATAAGATGAGTATCTCTCTTTTTAAAGAATGTCTCTCCCATGTATTACTTCGTATATTGCCTTGGCTTGGCCCACATGTGCATTGAAATCACCTGGTACTCCTTTACCTCTTCTTATTTTTGATATATGTACCTAATTATTTTATTCATCTAGGTGAAATCTAGATAATATATATTGTTTATTTTACAATATCTGCCAGTTACAGCACCTCACTCCATTCCAGTTTTCTAACTTAACTGTTTCCACTTAAGTGTAGTATTGATTATGTACTTTAGAAAGAAACTACAACGTTAAAGGTGTTTTAGTGTTTCATAATAATATGGTAAACGGACTCCCAAATACGAAAAAATCAACGGAGTGTTACCATTTAAAGGGGTGCGTTTTTGAGAAAGGGATGAATTAATTAGTCTATTTTCCGTTTTTTTTATATTGAACTCGAATTCTATGCACTTTTCGTACATATACATCTACAAAAAAGTTGTTCAAAGTTAAATTTCCTATCAAACTGTCACCAAAAGTCAAAAATTATTTTTTTTACAAAAGTATATTCGAATACGAAGCAAAAAACACGAGTAAACGAGTTTTTTCTTTTTTACTCCAATTTTTTCTCCCGTGGGTATAGGTTTAGGCATTGCTTCACAAAACAAAAACTTATATCCTTCCTCTTCACAATAGTGTTATTAGGATTCATAGTACCTACTTATCAAAAATACGATTTTTAACCAGTGTTGAGCTGCCCCCCCCCCACTTGCAAAAATTAAAAAACAAATAGCCCTGATTTATGAGCTATTTATGAGCTCTCATATTCCGCAAACTAAAAATTTTGAGCTTTGAGCTCGTTCCATTGAGCAGGAATTTAATACCCTAGTGGGGCTGAGTCAGCCCCCCCCACTACTTAAAAATAGGAATATTGAATCGGTTTTTGCGGCAGAATTACGAGCTATTTATGAGCTCTTGAAATTATATAGTTTCGATTTTTGAGCTCATCCCCTTCACCCCCAAACAACCCTTTAATTGATTTAACTTAAGAGAAAGATGCTGAGAAAACTTAAAATATATCGTATTGCGAATATAATTCCTATAGCTTATATACTCTAAGAATAAACTATTATATCAAGAGCATTTCGATTATTGAGCTACAACCCCTTCGCCAGAAAACCACCCTATCTTCCCGGCTTAAGAGAAAGTTGTACTTAAAATGCGTTAAACTAATTATTTGGCGACTACATATCATTTAATAATTTATAAGCTTCCAAATTACGCGCATTTAGATCAGTAAATTGCAATTTATTTTGTATAGTGCAGTCACTGAAGGTAAAAATAAACGATTACCTTCAATTCCGGTGAACCTTCATCGATTTTCACGAAAATTGGTCAGTGGTTAGAGGATACGTCAAGAAACAAAGGTGACATGGTACCACCTTGCGCCTTTACCCTGAGGGTGGATACCGCCCCTTCTCGGGGGTGAAAATTATTTTATAAAAAATAACTGCACAAATCAATAAAAGAACAAATTAAAAGCAAAATTTATTATATAAAGTTAATAAAATAAGTAAATACTTTTAAAGTTATTAAAGATCAAAGATTTTAATTATTTGTGAAAAAAATGCATGTTTTGAAGAGGTTTTTTGTAAATCACTAAAAAACTGTAAGTTTTTACAAAAAAGTTAATAGTAGTTTAATTCGTATAGCTTATATTCTAAAAATAAACTCTAAAATCACGCGCCTTTCGATTATTGAACTACAACCTCTTCGCAAGAAAATCATCCCATATTCCCGGCTTAAGAGAGGGTTGTACTTAAAATAACTTAAATTAATTATTTGTCGACTATATATTGTTTAATAATTTATGAGTTCGCAAAATATACGCATCTCAATTATTGAATTGCCATTTTCTTTCTATAGTGCAGTCGCTGAAGGTAAAAATCAACTATGACCTTCGATTTCGGTAAATCTCCATTCATTTTCACGAAAATTGGTGAGCGGATTTTGATACTATCAACTTTTTCTGGATCTTATTTTTCATAGGTATTTCTTAGTACTTTGACAAGTATTTAGTACCTAAGTGTTATAAAATGCATCTCTTTCCCGTTATTTAAGCTTGAACCCTTAGATTTGAACAGTCGCGGAAAAAAATATACATTTAATTACCAATAACTTACTTTAAATTAACATTAAAGGGTTTTTCAAGTAAGCAATTTATTATATTTCTTATTAGCTTCAATTTTAGTGATGAAAACTTTTTTGTAAAAACTTACAGTTTTTGAGTCATTTATGAAAAATCGCTCTAAAGTATGCATTTTCTTTCCAAAAATCAAAATATTTGATCTTTAATAACTCAAAAAGTATTGATTTATTTTAATCACATTATATAACAAATTTTGCTTACAATTTGTCCCTCTCTCGATTTGTGGGGTTATTTTTAATAAAGTAATTTTCACTTCCGAGAAGGGGTGACATATACCCCAGGCTAAAACCCCAAGTTGTTATTGTCAATTCGTGAAAATAAATGGCGATTTGCCGAAATCGAAGGTAATAGTTGATTTTTACCTTCAGTGACTGCACTATAGAAAGAAAATGGCAATTCAATAATTGAGATGCGTATATTTTGCAAGCTCATAAATTATTAAACGATATGTAGTCGAAAAATAATTAATTTAAATTATTTTAAGAACAACTCTCTCTTAAGCCGGGAATATGGGGTCGTTTTCTTGCGAAGGGGTTGTAGCTCTATAATCGAAAGACGCGTGATTTAAGAGTTTATTCTTAGAATATAAGCTATACGAATTAAACTATTATTAACTTTTTTGTAAAAACTTAAAGTTTTTCAGTGATTTACAAAAAACCTCTCCAAAACATGCATTTTTTTCACAAATAATTAAAATCTTTGATCTTTAATAACTTAAAAAGTATTGACTTATTTTATTAACTTTATATAATGAATTTTGCTTTTAATTTGTTCTTTTATTGATTTGTGCATTTATTTTTTATAAAATAATTTTCACCCCCGAGAAGGGGCGGTATCCACCCTCAGGGTAAAGGCGCAAGGTGGTACCATGTCACCTTTGTTTCTTGACGTATCCTCTAACTACTGACCAATTTTCGTGAAAATCGATGAAGGTTCACCGAAATTGAAGGTAATCGTTGATTTTTACCTTCAGTGACTGCACTATACAAAATAAATTGCAATTTACTGTTCTAAATGCGCGTAATTTGGAAGGTTATAAATTATTAAATGATATGTAGTCGCCAAATAATTAGTTGAATGCATTTTAAGTACAACTTTCTCTTAAGCCGGGAAGATAGGGTGGTTTTCTTGCGAAGGGGTTGTAGCTCAATAATCGAAATGCTCTTGATTTAATAGTTTATTCTTAGAGTATATAAGCTATATGAATTATATCCGCAATACGATATATTTTAAGTTTTCTCAGCATCTTTCTCTTAAGTTAAATCAATTAAAGGGTTGTTTGGGGGTGAAGGGGATGAGCTCAAAAATCGAAAGTATATAATTTCAAGAGCTCATAAATAGCTCGTAATTCTGCCGCAAAAACCGATTCAATATTCCTATTTTACAGTAGTGGGGGGGGGGCTGACTCAGCCCCCCCCCACTAGGGTATTAAATTCCTGCTCAGTGGAACGAGCTCAAAATTTTTAGTTTGCGGAATATGAGAGCTCATAAATAGCTCATAAATCAGGGCTATTTGTTTTTTAATTTTTGCAAGTGGGGGGGGGCCAGCTCAACACGGGTCGATTTTTAAATTGTCGCCACTCACCATTTTTACGCCATTTTCCCTATTTTTCGCAAACATTGCTCTATTATTCTACGCAGTTTTACGTATGTACAGTGGTACCCTCAGTCGACACAAAAATCGATTAGGTACCTTTAAAGTGGTCTATTGCAGGAGGTTATAGGACCAATAGATTCTAATTTTTAGCAAGATAGGGTTCTTTCAAGTTTTCTACTTTTAACGATTTTGGTAACGTTGTTTCCTTGTAATTAAGATCGTAGGCGCAAAATTTGCTTGCAATACTTTTTAAATATGTACATTAATTTTTTTCGAATCCTGAAAAAACTAATAAATAATACATATCTTTGAAAAATTTTAACGCAGACTGAAAGATTAAATTATTACCGAGGGCCGAAAGTCTCTTAGAAAGGTTTCTTTTGAATAAGATATTTGAAATTAAAAATTACACTCAATTTTCTTTTTTTTTTCACCCCTGTAACTTATTCAAATAAACATAGAAGTTTTCAGGGACTTTCTGCCCTTGGTAATAATGTAGATAATCTTTCATTTTGCGTTTGAATTTTTCAAAAATACGAATTATATTTCTCAGGATTTGAAAAAAATTAATGCATTTAAAAAGCATTACAAGCAAATTTTGCATCTACTTACTTAAGGTATATGCATTACTAAATCAAAAAAAGAAAGCTCATATTTTGTACTTTAAAATAGCCATTTTAAAAAAATGAGAAAATTTAAATTTCTCAATTTTTTTCTTGTACATTTAGTTCGTGACCCGTCAAAATAGCCCGGTCAAAACAGCCCCGTCAAAAAAGCCCCGTCACAATAGCCCCAACACAAAATAGCCTCGACAAAATAGCCCGCAAACAAAATAGCCCCGACAAAATAGATCGCACACAAAATAGCCCCGGTCAAAACAGCCCGGTCAAAACAGCCCTGGCTAAAATAGCCCCGGCTAAAACAGCCTCTTATAAACAATTACATAATTATGTATACAAGGTGTCCAAAAACTTTTTTTTAATTTAAATTATTTGACAAAAAGGAAGAATGTATTTAATTTATTTAATTTAAAATACATTTTACTGTTGCCCGAAAACAGAAAAAATGTTTATATCATAAATTAACATTGATTTTCGCTTAACTTGAATGTTTAAACTTCCAAGAGGCAGGAAAGACTGGACTCGAGTTATGAAAAGAAAATTTTTATTTAATGTGGTTAAGAGAAGCATCTGAATAGAGGATAATTATTATTTGTAAATGTAAAAAAAAATGTATTTTTAAGGAATTATTTCATGATGAATTCTGAAGGGAGCTTTTTTTTTGGGGCTATTTTGTCGGGGCTATTTTGTCGGCGGGCTATTATTCCGCGGCTATTTTGTCTGCAGGCTATTTTGTCGGAGCTATTTTGTGTGCGGGATATTATGTCGGGGCTATTTTGTCGGAGCTTTTTTGACGGGGCTATTTTGACGGGGTACCCATTTAGTTAATACATTACTAAATTAAACAGAAAGCTTATTTTCTGTACTTTAAAATGGTGCGTCATGCATTTTTCAAGCCTGAAGCCACATTAAACTATTTCTTCGGTGTATGATAGCAATCTTTCTAGTAATACCTAATTAAAAATGTCTTAGTAATGTCGTACATTATCTATTATGACGTATATATAATAAGTTCAAATAATAATTAGTTTTCCATTTGACGGTATTAACTTCTAATACTGCGAGCTACAGATCATATCAGCATAATAGCCCCTGTATTACTATTTTTTTCTCTAAATATTTCTATATAATTTGTAAATCCTTTCAACCACTTTTATAAGAAATACTTCATGTATAACGTGATTAAAAATCATTAAAATAAAGAAAAGAAAATAATGAATCTTTCTCTGCTCATTGAAATGCATAAAAAAATTAATGTATGTGTTACAACGGTTTAAAAACTTAATGTATGTAAAACGTTTTAAATGGGATGATCTCCATATCTTTAACCCATATAGGTGTCAGGTTAATGAAATTTTAATGAACCGAGCCCATTCGTTTTTCATCTTTTTTGACTGGCAGGCTCATTGCAAACAAAAAAAGATTATTTCGGCTGGGCTGTTTTCATTTAATTAAAATCCCTTAAAATACCGGAATTATGTTTTATGTTGTATGGAGGCGTTGAGGACAGATCGATAGTATTTTTTACAGATTTTTATTATTTTATACTACGAATGCCTGGATTTATTCAAGGACAGGTTGCAATAGTAATGAACTTTTTAGTTTTCTGAAAAATCTAAAAAAAATTAAATAAAAAAAATTCAATACAGGGATATTTTGCTTTTTAGAGAAATTGCCGTATAGTGGAGGAGAGACTTTCAAGAGAGTTCTTAGATTCTGTATCTACAAAAAAATAAAAATGATTTTTTTCCTTTTTTTGGTGCGTATTAAAAGAAAAAGTATTCACCTTTCATAAGCTACCAGTAGTATTACCATCATCATCATCAGTAGCTCGACAACTCTTTTTGAGTTCTAGTTGGGAAACCAAACCATTTAAAAAACGAATGGTTTTGTTTGGCAAGGGGTGCCAAGAAGAAACAGTTCATAAAAATAGAGCACACAAAGCAAAGAAGGAATTAATTAACAATTTACGCATACCAAATCATGCTCAAGGATCTTCTTCTTCTTAAAGTTCCCTCTCCTATCGGAGGTTGGATATCATAATGGCTATGGTCATTTTGTTTGCTGCTGCTCTGAACAGTTGTAATGAACTACAGTTAAACCATTCTCTAAGGTTCCTCAGCCAGGAGATGCGTCTTCTTCCTATGCTTCTTCTTCCTTGGATCCTTCCTTGCATAATAATTCTCAGCAACTCGTATTTTTCTCCTCTGGTAATGTGACCCAAATATTCCAGTTTTCTAGTTTTTATACTCTTCATAATTTCTAACTCCTTATTTAAACGTCATAGCACTTCAACATTGGTAATCCTTGAACCCACTGAATTTTCAATATTCTTCTGTAACACCACATTTCGAACGCTTCTATTCTTCTTATGTGTTGTCTCTTCAATGTCCAAGCTTCCATTAGGTATAGCAATATAGAAAATATGTAGCATCTTAGAGCCCTCAATCTGAGAGGCAACTGAAGGAAGGTCTTTGTTTGTAAGCAGTGTCTTCATTTTTATAAATGCTTGCCTTGCAGTTTCAATTCGGACTTTAATTTCTTTGCTTTGGCCATTTTGGTCATCGACCCAGGTTCCCTAATTTCTTTGCTTTGGCCATTTTGGTCATCGACCCAGGTTCCCAGATATTTGTATGTCTTTACTTTTTCTATTTGGGTTTGCTCTATCATTAATCTTTCATTTCCATGTTCTGTTTTTGAGACGATCATAAATTTAGTTTTTTTCTTGTCTATTTTTAGTCTTATCGAATGTAATAATCGTTAATTCTATTTAGCAATTCTTGTAGCGATTCCAGGGTGTCTGCCATTATAACGGTGTCATCAGCGAATCTTATGTTATTTACTATTCTTCCGTTTATAGAGATTCCATCACTTAGCTCTGCTATCGCTTCCTGAAATATGGCTTCACTTTAACAGTAGCGGCGACAGAACACAACCCTGTCTTACCCCTCTCTTTATATCAATATTCTCGGATTCTTGTTGTTCTATCTTTATATTGGCCTTTTGATTCCAATACAGATTTATGATAATTCGTAAATCTCGTCTGTCTATATCTCTGTTTTTCAATAATTCTATTAGTTTTTCATGTTGGACCCTGTCGAACGCTTTTTCGAAGTCGATGAAACAGGAATAAATATCCAGGTTCATATCTAAGCATCTTTGAGAGAGGACATTAAACGCAAACAATGCCTCTCTTGTTCCAAGTCCTTTGCGGAACCCAAATTGGGTATCATCCATATCATATTGTAGCTTTCTGTATAATTTTCCATGAATCACCTTTAGAAATATTTTGAGGGTATGGCTTATTAATGATATTGTCCTATAGTCCGAACAATCTTTGGCATATATTGTTTTTGGTATTGTTACAAAGGTGGACACCAACCATTCCTGAGGGATTTTTCCGGTTTTATATACTTCATTAAACAGATCCAGTAGTACAGGTAGAGTTTCATCGTCTTCAGTAATTCCGCAGGTATTTCGTCTGGACCTACAGTTTTTCCGTTTTTTGCGTTTCGTATTGCTTGTTCGATTTCCTCCATTATGATCTTTGGTCCCGTTTCGCTGTCGATTTCTTCCGGTTCTTGTCTATTATCCTCAAACAGATCTGTTATGTATGTCTTCCACTTTTTTAATTTCTCCGTGACTTCTATGCTCAAGGATAGTTTGGCTTTTTTTATATTAATCAATATTTATCATTCTCTTGAAACATGTTAACATTAACGACCGTTTGGTATATCTTGTAATGATATACGCCCGTTAAAAGTGTTATCAAAATGACTCAATAATTAATATTTATTGTTAACATTGTCATAAAATACCCCTAAGTATATTTGTTGATCTCTCAGCTTCAGTAAATCATCTTTTATCACTATGTAAATAAGAAGTATTATCAAAATGCGTCACAGTGTATCTTCGCCACAACAATGTACTCATACATACTGGAATTTCGATACAAATAACATCTGCAAAGAGAATAGACTTTGTGATGCCCTCAATTCCCACTACACAAAAATGCATTCAGCAGGCAGTGGTTTTTAAAAATGCACATTGTGCAAGTATGCGTCTAGATATATGTGTTTACGCTGCAGTAAACCCATTAAAAAGTAATCAGATGGTACAGAGTATTTTACATGGTTATTATAAACAATTTGAATGAACTTTCGTTTTTGGGTTTAATAACATCTACAAGAATGATTTATCAAATATCGGCCGCAAATATTGAAAGAGAAAGATTTTTATATGTATTAAGGAAATGTTCATCTTATGTCTGCACCAAAGTTAAACATCTACCAGATAGAACAGTGCACTTACTATTTCAATATACCTAAGCCTGTTAGACCACCCTTAAAAACTATTCACAAGAACAATAACAACTACCCTGAAAACAAAATTAGATATTTACCCGTTATACAATAAATTTAGGAGATATGATACCGAAGTATTTCAAATTTATTTGGTTCTGCGCATGACGTCAATACGTGACTAGTCAGCGGCGCCAATTTGAAACAACCTATGGATAACATGAAGAGTGGAAGCATTCTGGTAACAAAATTACGGATTATTTATGTTAAATTTCTTTTTACGAAACGTTGTGATAAAGTAATGGATATAAACTTTTGTGAATTATGGATTTATTGAAGATAAAATAGGCAAATGTGCACTTAAAATAGTGATGTTTTCATTAAAATTATTATCACACTAACGTAATTATGACATTCACTAAATACAATGAGAAAAACCTTATTAATACCCACTAAATTTCAATAGTTTCCGGTATTAAAAAGGTTTTTCGCATCTACATCAGTTCCGTCTTTGAGAGGATGTGGAATCTTATTTTCGTTAGAGGTTTGGTCATCACATCTGTTAACTTGTTTTACACTGGAAATTTGTGTGAAGGCTTTTTAGTTGATCACAATTTCTTAGGTTATATCTTCCTGCTTCCATATCTACCGATTCTTTTATGGTCATCTTCACCATTCTGTGAGATTATTTCAGTATCGATCTCATTTTGTTCTAATTGATAAAAACCATGGTCATTTTTAGAATTATTTTCTATAAGGAGGTATTGTAGAGGCAATTGAACTTGTTTCTGACAACCAGTTTTTCCAAATGTTTAACCTGTATATAAATAGCAGAAACATTACAGAAACAAACAACAACAAATGACAAATGACAAAAATGTCGGGATCGTCATGTATTGACGTCACTTGACATTTGATAGAAGCTGCGTGGTGTCATATCTTCGGTTTCATTATATCATGATATTTACCATCCTAGGGAATAGGTAGGTTTTAGGAAAAACTTGGCACTAAGGACCACTTCCACTGCAGGGATTATATACCCTATTCCACGAACATACGCCTGTTTTGGATTACTTCGACAACGAATATTTTACTGTGCAAAATAAGAAGAACGAAAGTAAATTGCAAATTACATTGTTGTTTATTGGAATAATTATTAGCGCGATTTACTTTCGTACTTCTTATGTTGCACTGTAAAATATTCGTTGTCGAAGTAATCCAAAAGAGGCGTATGTTCGTGGAATGGCCCATATTGTAAGAACATTCATAGAACACAATCAACCATTGGTCCTGGCTTTGTGTAAAGCCGCGTTCTCATTGGTAAATTTTTATTTGTACATATTATATTGAACTTACGGTTCGTCGCAAAAATTTGCGTTGCAAATTTAACTGCTGGATCATTGAAAATTTGTTTATCGTTCATTGTGCGCGTCTGCTCAGGTTGTGTGGAATAACTTAAAAACACACACCGTACCAAAAAATGCGTCCACACTGCAAATCGTATGCGACGCAAATCCTTTGATCTTCGCTCAAAAACCGACAACCGATGGAGTATTGTGTGCGTCGACAATTCTTGCGTCCGATTTTTGCGACAGCACGCCCACATTAGCACAATTTTCTTCGAGCACGCAAATAATTGCGACGAACGGCTGGTTCGTCTCAAATTTTTACCTGTGAGAACGCAGCTTAGGCCTTGTTCATATGGGGCGGTTTGCCAACGTCGACGTCGCGGTTTACCTGTTTTCCCCCTGTTTATCTTGGTGACTTCAAAGGCGGCATTAGGGTGAGATCAAGTGAAACAGGGGGAAAACAGGTAAATCGCGGCGTCGAGGTTGGCCAACTGCCTGCATATAGGGGGATTAGGGTGATTAGGGTATTAGGGTGAAACTTCAAAGGCGGCATTATTAGGGTGAGTCTGCAAATAAACAAGCCCTTAAGATTACACAAAGATATAAACTGTATAAATATCAAGAGAGGAATCAGACAAAGCGATACATTAGGTTCGTTCCAAGACGACACATTTGTACGATCCCTTGAACCGCCACGAAATCGATTGGACTGTTTTAATGCGCAGAATCGCCCTTGAACGGTTTTCTTTCGATCTCGAACCGATTACCGGTACGTAACCCTCTTGGAACGTATTGGTGTACCATTTCAAGTTCGAGTTGCGCCTGAGCCATTTTCATTACGAGTACCACTGTACCACTAGTAGTTTGCTAGATGGTTAGAAATTAATATTTCTAACATGTTCATTAAACATCACTTCTACTTCAAAATCTTCCTCAGAATCGATATCTGACATTAAATCGTTGTCTTCTATGAAAAAAAAATAATAAATTATCCATATTTATAAGATTAATTTGAAAAAAAGAATTAATAATTATTTAAACGGAAATCAAGATTCACAGGTACTAATAGCGTAAATTGTGGATTATTCTAGTTGATAAGATACCCTCAGTTGCGGAGAAAGTATTAATAATAAAGATTTTTTATTCAGTCAATGGTGTGAGCACTGTCAGTTAAATAGTACCGTCTGGCATAACTTTTACACGCACACCTATTGTGGCAAATGTATCATGTTTCAAAATTTTGGAATGCATTTAAATCGTAGAACAATTTTAACTTTTGATTTTAATACAGATTTTAATTCTCTACAAGTATTCTCTCATGACTTTTGATGTAAAATAATTAGGGAAGCAGGAATTCAACAATTTAGAATTTTACATTGAGTTTCCTATGGCCCTTTTTACGATTCACCACCCGGTATAAAATAAAATGTGTACTATTTGTCTTATTATTTCATAATAACACAAATAATACACATATATAGGGTGAGGCAGATAACTGGCCTATTAGAAATATCTCGAGAACTAAAGGCAACAGAATCATGAAAATTGGAATAAGGGGGTTTTGAGGGATGATCTATTAAATGAAAATATTTTCATCTCTTTACAACTTCCGGTTATACCGGAAGTTGCTTATAACTTGCTTTTTTTAAATGGGACACCCTGTATATTTTTACATTTTTGGATTCTCCTCAATATCTTTTTTCTTAAAATATGAGTTTTTGTAATATTATACAGGGTATTTTAAAAGATATTTACGTTTTTTTATTAATTTCGTAGCAACATTCACACCCTGTAGAATTGTAATAGTTTGACATTAAAAACTCTGCTTACGTTCAAGTGATTTTTAATATATTCTATTATTGTTAAGAATCATTAGTATAGCTAATTTTGAAATTTTAGTATACAGGGTTGGTCGAAACTCGGAATGAATATTTTCTGAGTTTTCTTAAATAGAACACCCTGTATTTTAGTATTGTAATGAAATGATATTTCATAGTAATTTTTATTTTATAAGTATTCCCTATACCTAACTGCTTTAATTTGTGAGTTATTGGTGATTCAAGCTAAACATTAATTGCAACAAAAAATACGTAAAATTTTATTAGGTTGGCCATGAAAATATTTAATCACAAATAATTTTTCAGAAATAAATACATATTAATCCAGACTGATCCTTAAAATTACCAATAATGGTTTAGCTATCAAAATACCTACGTAGTTAAGATATTTGGTGTGATTAACAATTAAGCACAAATTAAAGCAGTTAGGTATAGGGAATGCTTAAGAAATAAAAAAGTACCATAAAATATAATTTCATTACAATACTAAAATACAGGGTGTTCCATTTAAGAAAACTCAGAAAATACTCATTCCGAGTTTCGACCAACCCTGTATACTAAAATTAAAAATTTAGCTATACTAATGATTCTTAACAATAGTAGACTATATTAAAAATCATTTGAACGTAAGTAGAGTTTTAGTTGTCAAACTACTACAATTCTACAGGGTGTGAATCTTGCTACGAAATTAATAAAAAAACGTAATTATCTTTTAAAATACCCTGTATAACATTACAAATACTCATATTTTAAGAAAGAAGACATCGAAGAGAATCCAAAAATGTAAAAATATACAGGGTGTCCCATTTAAAAAAAACGAAGTTATAAGCAACTTCCGGTATAACCGGAAGTTGCAAAGAGATGAAAATATTTTCATTTAATAGATCATCCTTCAAAACCCCTGTATTCCAATTTTCATGATTCTGTTGCCTTTAGTTCTCGAGATATTTCTAATAGGCCAGTTATATGCCTCACCCTGTATACACAATAACACACATTCAATGATCGAAAATCATTTAAAAATATGGGAATGTGAACTCTTGTGACGTAAAGTCAAAAATATAATTATAAATATACGAAGCAAGTTTTCAATCCTAATAGCAAATAATTAATATTGAAAAATATCAAAAATCACTAAAAGATTTTTAAATTGAAAACTTACTGGTACATCCCCATGTATACGCCTCCAAGACTTCTACAATTTGCAAGTCATATGGATGCTGCAGTAAAGACGATAGGGAAGGAATTCTAAACCTTGCAATTCAAATCCCCCGTCTGCAGCCGGCTAGGAACTGAAAGATGCACCATAGTTACTCTACTGAGTAATACGAAAATAAAATAATAAAAAAAATAAAAATGTGTACCATTTTTATTCGGCTGCAATACGAAGGAAAAACAATCTTACTTTTTAATTAGAATAAGGAGTGCAGCCAGTCCCTTTAACTGCAGTTTTCTGCTCTTATTGGAGCGTCATCAGAAGGAACGTAGGCACTGTTCTCCTTAATCCAATCAAATTGCATCGAAAGGTTTTCCCAACTATTGCAGCCAAAGTGATGGTAATTGGTGGCTAGCGCCATCTGGCCGTAAAAATACGAAGCAAGTTTTCAATCCTAATAGCAAATAATTAATATTGAAAAATATCAAAAATCACTAAAAGATTTTTAAATTGAAAACTTACTGGTACATCCCCATGTATACGCCTCCAAGACTTCTACAATTTGCAAGTCATATGGATGCTGCAGTAAAGACGATAGGGAAGGAATTCTAAACCTTGCAATTCAAATCCCCCGTCTGCAGCCGGCTAGGAACTGAAAGATGCACCATAGTTACTCTACTGAGTAATACGAAAATAAAATAATAAAAATGTGTACCATTTTTATTCGGCTGCAATACGAAGGAAAAACAATCTTACTTTTTAATTAGAATAAGGAGTGCAGCCAGTCCCTTTAACTGCAGTTTTCTGCTCTTATTGGAGCGTCATCAGAAGGAACGTAGGCACTGTTCTCCTTAATCCAATCAAATTGCATCGAAAGGTTTTCCCAAATATTGCAGCCAAAGTGATGGTAATGGGTGGCTAGCGCCATCTGGCCGTAAAAATACGAAGCAAGTTTTCAATCCTAATAGCAAATAATTAATATTGAAAAATATCAAAAATCACTAAAAGATTTTTAAATTGAAAACTTACTGGTACATCCCCATGTATACGCCTCCAAGACTTCTACAATTTGCAAGTCATATGGATGCTGCAGTAAAGACGATAGGGAAGGAATTCTAAACCTTGCAATTCAATCATCACTTTGGCTGCAATATTTGGGAAAACCTTTCGATGCAATTTGATTGGATTAAGGAGAACAGTGCCTACGTTCCTTCTGATGACGCTCCAATAAGAGCAGAAAACTGCAGTTAAAGGGACTGGCTGCACTCCTTATTCTAATTAAAAAGTAAGATTGTTTTTCCTTCGTATTGCAGCCGAATAAAAATGGTACACATTTTTATTATTTTATTTTCGTATTACTCAGTAGAGTAACTATGGTGCATCTTTCAGTTCCTAGCCGGCTGCAGACGGGGATTTGAATTGCAAGGTTTAGAATTCCTTCCCTATCGTCTTTACTGCAGCATCCATATGACTTGCAAATTGTAGAAGTCTTGGAGGCGTATACATGGGGATGTACCAGTAAGTTTTCAATTTAAAAATCTTTTAGTGATTTTTGATATTTTTCAATATTAATTATTTGCTATTAGGATTGAAAACTTGCTTCGTATTTTTACGGCCAGATGGCGCTAGCCACCCATTACCATCACTTTGGCTGCAATATTTGGGAAAACCTTTCGATGCAATTTGATTGGATTAAGGAGAACAGTGCCTACGTTCCTTCTGATGACGCTCCAATAAGAGCAGAAAACTGCAGTTAAAGGGACTGGCTGCACTCCTTATTCTAATTAAAAAGTAAGATTGTTTTTCCTTCGTATTGCAGCCGAATAAAAATGGTACACATTTTTATTATTTCAAAAATATAAGTCTCCCCACCACCGTCGGACAAGGCAACCGTAATAAAGTCTAATAACATCACTTCACCTTCAAAATCTTCCTCAGAATCGATATCTGACATTAAATCGTTGTCTTCTATGAAAAAAAAAAAAATAAATTATCCATATTTTTATAAGATTAATTTGAAAAAAAAAGAATTAATAATTATTTAAACGGAAATCAAGATTCACAGGTACTAATAGCGTAAATTGTGGATTATTCTATTATTGAATCATCAGCTGATCTCATAGCAGTGACCAGTAAAAATGAAAACAATCCTAACTGCACAAGCCAGTACAAATAGTTTCTGCTTGAAGGCATGTATCAAAAGTTACCGTTCAGTTACCGATTTCGAAGCGGTACATGGATCTCTTGGAACAACACCGTGTACGATACGAATCATCGTTCATGTTCGCTTGGAACGCATTTTTTATAATGCGCATGACGAGGGCAGTACGAAGGACCGTTTTCATGTCGCTTGGAACGCGCCTAATATCTCCCAAAATCTTTACAGTAGTTCTGGAATATGTTTTTAAACGGGTTCACCTATATGGAAGTTGGTTTGAACATTTTGAAATTTTGGAAAGACACATTACAACCAAATCGTTAACTGCAAAGAAATCACTTCAACATGGGCGGCATTTGGAGCTCTATTAGACATCTTAAAAGCTGAACAAGCCGAATTATTCGAAAAGAACACATTCGGCCAATTTATACTACCAATAATGACTTATGGCGCCGAAACCCTTCCCACAGCAATCAAAGCTCAAAGAAGAATGAAACGTTATTTACACTAAATCTCAGAGAAGGGGTTATATACCCACGAGAAAATAAGAACAAGGACAGCCATCACACATGTCATAGAGCGCATAACAGGGCTGAAGTGGAACTGGGTGGATCATATGGCCAAAATGAATGGAAGGTGGATTCAAACAATTACAGTGTGAGGACCAAGAGCAGACAGAAGAACCATTTACTCCATGGACAGACGACGTCAATAGAACCGCTGAGAACTCAAGACCTACTGACTAGAAGAAATTAAGGGATTCCTATATTCAAATTTAGACGCAGACGGTTAGATGATGATGAGGATAAATGCTTCCAACTGACTGTTCCAATCGTACAACATCTAGCTTGTCATCAACAATATTTACAACGCGGCTATTTCTTTAGATATTTACCGACTAATACAGAAACAATGTTCTAACATTTTCTTTAATACAACGTTTATTGGCAACTTAAAGCAATTTTAGAAACTTTTGTCATCAACATGCGTTGCCAACACTAAAGTGGGCAATTTTTCTTTGGTGCATACTTAATACATTTGAACTAAAAAGTACATCAACGTTAAAGGAGCCATCCTGTATAGGTAAAAAAATCCATTCGACTATGTTTTATACCGGATTTATACTCAGCCCTGTTCGACAGGGAATTGGACAGGGAAGTGGGCAGCGTGAATGTGTAAATAGCTCACTCGCGCTTTTACTCGTCATGCTACTGCCACTGCACCTACATACCCAAAAAGTCGGTTCTAGTGACGGAAGTCAAAGGAGAGAAGTCAAAGGCGGCTTCGCCGCCGGCAGAGCGGCAAGTGAGTAAGGGAGCAAGACGATGTTGTTGTCACATTCCTTTCTTGTGATTCGTTCGGTAATGAGACTGATGTAAACACCTCACTCGTGTCGAGATCATATTTCGGGCAATATTTCCGTCAACGGCAGCGGCAGTAGCAATAGCTGAGTATAAATCCGGCATTACATGTTATTATAAAATTTTCAGAATATACCTGTTTAGAGTCTGACTTCATTGTAAACTTCAGCTTTGAGTTATAAATCGTACGACTAAACAATAGGACATCTCGAGGTCAAGTGATATTTAGAAGGATGATTTCCTAAAACCTTTAAAGCAAGAGACGCCGCATCTCCATTAACGCTTGTTCTAGCCTTTGACGAAAATCGTAAAAATGTTAAAGCAAAATAGTCTCCAAGCCGGATATTTTTAAAAGGATTAGATGGGAACCGGTAGTGAGCTCTTTTGAATTCGTAATACAAATATTGAAGGCTGAACTGAAAGACACCTGACCGGAAAGTAGGCTGACACTTTTCTAAAAAAAAACCTTCTTTCGCGTGCGAACGCGTATACGTAACTGGGAAAATTAAATTAAAAATGATTAATGTTTTAGGGGAATTTGTAATAAAAATCAGATTTTGGTAGACCTCACGGAATTTATAAAATATGTCAACCGAAAGTCTGAACAATTTGTTAAAACTGGCATTTTAACAGGTCCTGCATTCTGTGACCTAATCTTTGATTTATAGCATACTAATGTATAAAAAAGCTATTGGTGATCGTGTTAATGTGTTTTGAATTCAAGGAATATGATTTAATTTAAAAAATGTACAATAGCTAAAAAATAATTGGGGTAGTTTTTGATGGGAAGGAAAATATGAAATGGTGATGTAAGTCATCTGTTATCAGAACATTTCGCCGTCGACATTTATTCTTTTGGCGTCCAGACATCCATTGTAATTATTTCAAAGCATATTCCAGAACTGTTTGGAAAATATCATATCTCCTTGTTTCATTCCTCTTTTGATTTTTTATAAATTTTGTATCTTTTTTTAATCTTACGGCAATGGTTAGTTTGCACTATTGTCAGGGGCGGCTCGTGATAGTATAAGGTGGTGAGGCACACTACACCTGAGGAATTTTATTATTATGGTTAGCTTCTCTTTAATGGACAGAAGGTTGATTTTGTGACGTCATAATGCTAGGACGAATCTAGGACCAATAATCCCGAACAAAAAATCCTCACAAATTATCCCTGGACAAGAAATCCCCAGACAAATAATCCCCGGACAAAAAATCCCCACAAAAAGTCCCGAACAAATAATCTACAAAAATTTTTTATTCAAAATATCCCTACAAAGAATTCCGGACAAAAAATCATCAAGAAATATTTGCTGTCGATTAGTTCTCTAAAACTTTTCCAGTGAATTATGCGATCGACTCAAATGCTTTCAGCCTCAGTGCATAGAGTTATTTTGAATTCCAATTCCACATTGAAAACTTCCAAGTTTTACATAACAAAAGAGTGTGACTTTTTTCAAAAATCGTGGAAGATATGGGGAATGAGCTAAGGCTGTGGGAATCATGTTGCAATATTATTCGCTTAAATCTTTTGCTCACTCTGATTTTAATGTATGTTCAAAAAAAATTTACAAAAAAAACACAACCACAACATACAACATTTTTGAAACACTTAAAAACTACTTTTGTATGTAAACGTCCGATGTGGAAGTGGAAACGTTAATAAAATAATTTTTTAAGTTAAATTGTATAATCTTATTTCTCATTTAGAATAATAAATTACATAAATGCCACAAAGAAAAAATAGCTTCAGAACAATTTATTAGATGATGATGAACAATGATTTAAAATGAACACTGTTTTAAATACCTACATATCCATAAACTTCTAAAATATAATAAGCCATTCGTATATACCGCGCGTACATAGAAAGCTATGATCTACAATCGACTTGTGCTTGTACTAGTCGGTTCAGTTCGGCTATTCCCATTCCGTTCCGCGGAGCCTGAGGCCGTTCGGCTATTCCTATTCTGTTGCGCGGAGCCGGAGGCAAGCGTCAAGGATGGATGAATTTTGTTCCTAGAATCGGTGGCACATTTTTCAAATTTTGCCGGTTTTACTGTTGGCGTTGTCACATACTGTTGCAGATGGTGTGAGGCATGCTTTAACTGTAATGATTTGAGAAAGTTGGAATGGCACGTGGAAGACGGATATATATAAGATAAGATAAAGAGTCAGGGCCAAGATTATTTTAATTTTTTTCATAAAAATAAAGGTATTTAGGAAATTTCAAAAAGCTAAATTATATTTAAAAAACTGATTATAAAACAAAGAATTAACGTAAATAGTCGATTGATATACTGGTGAGGCACTGCCTAACCTGCCTCATAGGACAAGCCGCCACTGACTATTGTATATGTTTTCGATCAGTTTGGAACCTATACGACTTTCTTCCAAAGCTTTCATTACGCTGTTAATTTCTATTGTATCGAATGCTTTGCGAAAGTCTACGAAAGCCAGGACCACTGGTCGGTTGTATTCGATGGTGTTTTTTTTAGTTTTATCTACAATGACGACAATACATCATAAAAAAGACAGACTCCATAAATGCGACAACTATAAAACCATCTCCCTTATCACACATACATACTAGTAAAATACTTCCAAAATCAATGAGAGACTGAAACTTTCGTACAAAGAGAAATAACCCAAGAGCAACCTGAATTTACAAAAAGTAAAAGTACCCGAGAGCACAAATAATAAAAAAATCTAGGCTATTCAATATCCCACCATACAGAGTCGTTGTTTTATAGATACAGGGTCAAATGGCAACACTGATGGCAAGTATCAAAAAAAAGTTAGGCATACCACAACACTTAATTTAGCTTTTAACTGAACACAATACTGAACCAGTTAAAGTGCTTGACACATTCTCAAATGAATTCCATCCAGAACAAGGATGTATACTGTCTCCATAATTATTAAACATTTATGGGAATCATGAGAAGAGCGCGTGAAGGGTGAAACGGCATCCCAATAAATAGCCGAAAAATAAAAAACCTACGTTTTGCAGGACACTATTTTGGACACGTAGTAAGGGGAGGCCGGTATAATATTCTTCAACTTATTCTTCTTCTTTAAGTACCGTGCCCAAATTTTTAGGCGTGGGTAGCTTCCATAACAATTTGCCGATATCGTTCTCGATCTTGTGCGGCATGTAACAATTGATCTGCTGATAAGCCAGTCCATTGACGAAGGTTTCGGAGCCATGAATATTTCTTTCGACCAATTCCTCTTTTTCCGTCGATCTTTCCATTGAGTATTAACTGCAGCATCCTGTATCTGCCACCTCTCATTATATGCCCCAGATATTCAAGTTTTCTCTTTTTTATCATCTTCATTAAATCACCTTCGCCTTGACCTACTCTGTTTATGATGGGTAAAATCGAAGAACGCAGAGGAATTGGTAGACAGCAGGCCTCTTGGTTGAAGAATATCCGGGAGTGGACAGGAATAAAGAAAGCAGAACACCTATTTAGAATAGCTCGAGACAGAGACAGTTGCGCCATGTTAATCGCCAACGTCAAGGGGACTTGATAGGGCACGTTAAGAAGAAGACGTTTTGCAGATGACAGAGCCCTTTCTGCAATAGTCATGAAGAGTTAATTGATCTCATACGACTGGTTGCAAACGAAAGTCAAATATTTCATCTGCAGTTAAACACATCAAAGACATAGATCTTCATACTGGATAGAATAGACAATCATTCACTCACATATCAACACGATTGACCAGTTGTGAGCTCATACTTATATAATGGGATCATTGATCTCAAACACAGAGCCCCTACAGGAAGAAATAAAACTTAGAAGAAGGTATCGAAAATTTCACGAATTTTAATAATGAGGTTGATCAACTGAATATTCCCAATATTGACATACGGATACAAATCTTGGACTTTAAGACAAGTGGAAAGAAGAAAGATAGGTGCCACTGAAAATGTTCTGTTTGAGAAGAATATTACGAATTCCGTGGATCTACCACAGGACAAATAATTCAATTTTAAATGAGCTTACAGTCAGCAAACGGATCTCCAGCAAAGTCCATCTCCAACAATTAAAATACTTAAGCCATGTTAGGAGGCCAGATACAGAAATCATGGAAAGATTTGGATATGTAGAAGGCTGAAGATTACGAGGAAGATCCCAAAAGATGAATCGATCAAATTACAGGAATATGCAAAAAGCCTATGCATGAGTTTAAAGAAATGACCAGATCTTTGGAGACAGACATTAAACAACATTACGATGACCACAACAGGTCCTCCGAGGGGTCAGGCCTGAAGAGCGAGATTATTTATATTATAGATCAGTGTGGTCCAACCTTTTAGACGTTGCGGGCCGTATTAAATTTGAAATTATTATGAAGAGCCAGAGAACTCGACTAGTTCAAAAAAAGTTTATTTTAAAAAATAATATACAACCGAAATATTATTTACAAGTATTTTATTATGGTTTACAATTTACATGTTATATTTAAAATTTAACATAAAATAAAAAAGCAATGGGATATTTGAGGCAAGGGCTTATCCTCTACTAACTTTTGCACCTCTATATCTATGCTAGTCATAGTGAGTCTAATACACGCTTCCAGAGAATCGTTTTCCATGCGATTACGTGTTTTAGATTTAATATGCTTCGAAGTAGAAAATATACTTTCACATATTATATACGTACTACCAAACAGTAATATAGTTTCAACGCAAAGTTACGATGTTTAGGAAAACGATCCTTGGAGACTAACTTTAAAAGGTACTAATGTCTTCATTTTTCTTTGCTTGAAAAAACGAATCGGACTGTAGTTCGCACAGCTCTAATTGGTATTCTGCTGATTGGTTCTGGATGTTGACTCCCATTGGATTGTTAAAAAGCTCAAGATCGGGCTTTAGTGCATCAAATTCCGAAAACCTTTCATCGAATTATCTTTTTATTTCTGTAAGAACTTTTGCAAACCTCGAGAAATCGACCATGGTTTCTTCTTGATTTATTTCGAAACACGCAGGAAAATGTGTGAGGTCGTTTCTTTTCATGCAGTTCTCGAAAAGATCGAGTTTTTTGCGGAATGTCTCAATCTGTCTTATTTTTCCCCTGGAGTTGTAGGTTTAATGTGTTCAAGTGAGAGGTAATGTCTGTTAGAAATGCCACTTCATGAAGAAATGTTTTGTTCTTTAGCTTTGTTATAAATACATACTTCCGTGTTAATAACAATTTCCGTTTCAAAAAACAGTAAGATCTCTTTTCTTAAAGAAAAAAATGTCTAAGGGATTTACCTGCACTCAACCAGCGTATCTCTGAATGTAGGGGGACGTCCTTATATTCAGTATTTAATTCCTCCAAGAAAGAGATGAATTTTCGGTGTCGCTAAGCTGTTTCCTCCTCTTAAGTTGTTTACCATCTGCACTACAGTTTTCCGCAATTTCCGCAGAGAGCCTCTTGATGGATAATGCAATGAAACATAATACAGTAACACCATTTTCCCGCAAAAGTCCAGCCAATCCCGTTATGCGTCCCGTCATTGCTTTTGCTCCGTCGGTGCAAACGTAAGAGCACTTTTGAAAATCGCCTATATTTTTCACAGAGTCACTAACTGCTTCAAATGTATTTATACCTTTGGTCCCGTCTTCCGTGTGGTGCAGTTTTAGAAGTTCCTCAGTTACACAAAAATCTTCACTGATTCATCTAACAAAAATTAATAGCTGATTTTTGTGAGTAATATCAACAGATTCGTCCAGGGCTAAGGAGTAGTACAATCACGAACTGTGTCGACCATTTTTTTAAATACATGAGTATTCAGCTCATCAACTCTTCTAGATACAGTTTGATGGGAAACTGAAACACATTCAAAATTTTTGGCCATCTTTTCATCTCCAAAGGATCGCGCCATTTTAACGGCACACCGCTTGATCATTTCTCCATCTCTAAATGCTTTTTCACTTATGACAAGCTCTAAACATACTTCATATGATGCTGCTAAGCTTGATGATTGAACAACTGTCGGTTTTGTAAATAGAGATTTTTGTTTATTCAATTTATCTTCAAGTTCTTTTACAAGAGTATTGCGAGCTTCACCTTGATATTTGTCGTATTTTGTTTTGTGCTGGGTTTCATAATGCCTACTAGTATTGTATTCTTTTAATACCGCGAGTACTTGACAACAAATAATGCACTGAGGTTTGTCTTTTAATTCGATGAAGAAATATTGATTTTCCCATTTTCCTTGGAACATACATGGATTATCTTCGAAAATTTTGCGTTTTTTGGCACTACTCATCCTGAATTTAACATTCAATTTATTCGCCACTGTTAATTCAACACGACACGTGCAGCGGACAGAAGCTAACAGCTAACTGCCCGCTCATAGGAAGTGGGTGTTCAAGGTTAACTACTTTCTTAAGATTATGGAAAGTTAGACAGGGTTGGAACAGGTAAAAGTTATCAATGGCAATATTTTTGAAATGTGTTTGCGGGGGCCGCAGTTTAACGAGCCTCGGGTCGCATGCGGCCCGCGTGCCTGAGGTTGGACCACACTGTTATAGATTATAGACAGTAATATTCGAATAATTTTTTATCATTAAAGGAAAATCCTATCTTAGTGAAAGAAAAAAAAATAATCAAATATGTGCACCTGGAATATACTTGGATCTTATTTTTGAAAAATTCCAATATTGAAGGTACATCTCTACACACGACTGTCCTCATTTTGTGTTTCAACGATGGGTAGAAGCAGCCACGTACCATTATTTATTTCAGCATAATGTTTATAAGTCACGTACGTGTTTCCCTCATATATTCTGATTAGTATTCTGCTTCTCTCACCATGCAGCACACGCTTTTGAGGCAAGCCTTATTTAATGACCTAATTCTATCAGCTTCTTTAACATATTCAATCGATTTCATATATTTTTGGTTAATGATCGGCGCCACTATGCATTATGTAATTTCCCATATACTCGTAGTCCATTCACTCACGGTAAAATATTGCAAAAGCTCCCGATTTTAAGAACCGCTTGGATTGACATGAAATTTGGCATACACAGAGCTAACATGAACAGAAGAAAAAAAGTGATATTGTGCCGATGTGTGCTTTTGCCCTGGGGGTGAGTTTCACCCCTTCTGCGGGATGAAAAAACATACATTCAAAATAAGTCCGGAAATTGATAAACTGACTAATTTGCAAAGCTAAGCAAAGAAGTTTTTGCTCTATCTAGGTATAGAGTTTTTTCATTAAATTAATACTTTTTGCGAGTTAAGTTATTTGCTAGTGTTTATGTTCATTTTTCAACAAAAAGCACGTTTTTAGACGGATTTTTGCAAATAACTCAAAAAATAAGTATTTTATCGAATAAAATTTTTTTAAGAAAAATGTAGCTTATATAAAAGTGAAAAAATGGTGTATGACTGAAGTTTGTAGAAGCAGAGTTGTAGCTAATGAAAAGTAGGTTCTTACTCGTCAAATTCCAAATCAAATATTTCAACGTGAAATAACCAAAAAATGAAGCACTT